>NW_027526204.1:23996492-24653992 GCF_048455015.1 Haemaphysalis longicornis | reverse complement strand
TGAACGTCATGCAGACCTTGTCATACAGGTGTTCGGCCCGAACATGAAACTCAAAAAGGAGCTCTTCGGCTCGTGCTATGTCCGAGGCACTGATGTCTCGCTTTAGCAGAATGTGGACGGCCTCAACAAGACATGCCCAGTGTGCAAAGCCAGCCCTGTCCAAAAGGCCTTCGAGTACTGGCACGCTATAGTAGAGGAGCCAGTTCTCGTATTCTTTCGCCTTCCACCACCTCCTGTCCTTAGCGATTCTCGGCATACGCTTCACTTCCCGGGGAGGAGTGATTGCCACTAGTCTATGGCCTATGTCATCTTCATACTTCCCAATGTATAGCGGGCAACTGGTCTTGCCCAGCCACATTTTTAGGAATTGTCTTGCTACTCCCAACATGATGCAATGCATGTAGTCCGGGACAAAACCCCAGACTATGTGAAATTGCGGCACGTTAAGAAGTGGTGAAACAGTCATGACGCCACTTTCAGGCTCTCCTTGCTCCAAGGCAATTTCCATGTGTGAAACCATTTGCTCTTCTGACCTCTCCGGAGGCTCTTCTTCTTGTACTGGGTACCTCAGAGCCCCAGCAAAGCTTTCCCCAACTTGCAGGCACCAATTGCAGCCATTGAAGCCATTGAACTGTGTAAGGCCCTGCATTGGAGCTCTTGCTACAGAATCTACCGCGCAACAAATACAGAATGCTTTGAAGAGCTTCCTCTCCCCTTCATGTTCGAGCATGAATCCATTCGTGCTTAAGTCATTCATAGACTCGACAAATGCAGCTTGGAAGAGGCCCATCTCTGGTTTTTTTCTTCCAAACCAGAGGGCAGATAGCACACGCTTGTTCATTCTTTGTTCAGCGGGCAGTTCATTCACTAAAAGCTGGATTGGCCATATTCCAGTGCCACTTGATTTAAAAAGTGGTGTGCCATCAGCATTTAATGTCAGGCTTATTTTGTGCCCAGCATCCATTGTTGATGCAACGAACTCTCGGTACATTTCTCCATCCCAAATATCTGATATTGCATTTACTGGTTCAAGAGGTTTTGAGAGGTCCAAAATGCTGCACCCCTTAAGCGCCTTCTGCAGCTGAGGGGCAGGATCCAACAGAACGAAAAATGACATATCAGTCACGGAACTGGAAGTCAGAGCCTGGCTGCATGTTGGGCACAGCACAGTGCAACCTTGCTTAGCTTGACGTGTCACAGTAAAACATTTGTCGCAGCAAAAATAAAAAGTCATAGAAATGCCTGTTTCCGAAAAAACTTTCCCCAGTGCATACTTCGATTGTGGAAGCACCGGTCTCTCAAAAAACAAATTAACCATCTCAATCATGCTTGTCAAGGCTGAGAAAGTTAGGTTGTTTTTTAAAGCAAACTTCAACACCATAAGGAGCATATCCCCCTTACACACCACCACCTTTTCTTTGATTGCACCTTTAAAAAGGTCACAGAAAGGCATCTCTTCCTCAGCACCTGGCTCCCTGGTGGAATCCTGCTCTCCAATGTTTTCAGCACGCATGTAGACGGAATCTTCCTCGGTGGGCTGCATTTCGGGCTCTTGTGGGTCCATGAACAGGTCCACCTCGTCATGAAGAGGATCCTGCAGCACAGTGCAGTGACTGTACTTAACTGCCTTTTCTTCTGAACAAGAATCAGTAAAATGAAATGCTACAAACTTTTTACGTATGTGTGCACGCGTAACCATGGTAGTAAAACGATGCGGTGCACCATTAAGTTTATGAACTGATTAGGTAAACAAAACTTGTTGCCGACCTTGTTTTTCTCGCCCACGTCTAGTTTGCACCACGTTTTCTTCTTTCATGATTCGGTAAATTCCCGAAAAATTTTCCCAACCTTCAGTGCTGAACACAAACATTAGACAAAGTATTTGGTAGACTTACCATCACGGAGCCAGGACTGCTTGTTCCAAAGTGGTCGGAATGCAGATCTGAATCATCAGCATCTGAGTCATCTGTGCTGGTCACAAACTCATCTGTGCTGGTCAAAAACTCGTCACTGTCCACTCCCGTAGAGATGGATGAGCCAGCCTGCTCATTTAGACTTTGCACTCCACTGCTTCCAGCATCTGCAGCCCCCTGTTCAGTAGGAGCGCTTGAACCGGTTGAAGAGGTGTTGCAGGATGATACCTGCGTAGAAATCAATGTTCCGCTTAATGAATGCGAAGAACCGGCGTGTTCCAAAATTCGGCATCCCTAGCTCGTTAGATTCCACCATGCAGCGTGCCAACAGAAAGGATGAATTGGCTGTCCGTGGGGTTCAATCCGTGCATATGCCCACTAGGAAACGCTAACGCCGTGGCAATATTTCGCACGCGGCTCTGGGAACGAAACAACTGAGAGGGCTGGAAAATGTGAGGAAAGGTGTCTTCTCTGCTTTGATTTTTTTCCCCCTTTCTCATGCATGAATGCTTTCGACCCATGCAATCGGTCTTTGTTTTTTCTGTTCTTAAGGGTAGCTGGTAGAATTTTTCCCGCTGACTTGAAAGCATGAAACTTACCGCCTCTGCCAGACGTCGCCGCGCCGATGAAACGGTTGACCTTGGTACGGACAATGCATTACCGGGATTAAAGGGGGCCTGAGATGGATTTCAAAGTGTTTTTGTTTGTGTCAGAAATCTACTCTATAGTTCTTGTAGAAACAAGTCCAAAAATAGTAAGCATATTCGCTCACGCTAACAAAAGTTATTACCCCGACGAGACAGAACTATTTGTTGGCTCGGCGGCTTGCGATGACGACATAGTCCGACCTCGTCCGAGGCGAAGCACTCATTTCATGGTTGGCCGCCGGAATGTCCGCGATTTTTGACGGCGGCGGTTTGGTTTGGAGCGTCGTCGTTACCATGGTTACTTCAGCGAGTGGGTCGCACATGAGACGACGACGTCCTTTTTTTTTTTTTTTTGAGATACGTTTTCAGTCTTTCCGGACTTTGAGCAGGAGATACTGGTGATTGCGGAAGTCGACCTTGCATGCGCGAGAGTTTCCGTGAACGGTAACTTATTTTTACCGTCGCTACATAGCGATACAGAGGCTAGAATTTCTACCGACTGTAGTAGCGAGCCCCCTGCGCCGGCGAAATGTACGCTCGCGTTTTGATTAGATTACCGGAAAGTTCCGAGTGAACGCCCTCCCCCGAAACATCGCCCACCCCCTTTTACGGGTGAAATATTCAATTTACTAAAAGACGCGCGCCCACCCCGTAAAATCCATGGCTTTAGCGCCGATGAGTGAACAAAACAAACCCGAATCATCTCTTCATGTGTAGATGCGGTCACTTATTCGTCCTTTCCGCGCTTGACCCGAAATTTCGCCCAATCTCGTACTTAAATTTGGGTGGGCGTTCTTCCGGAACTTTACGGCACAGCAAATGCGCTGTGCTCTGCGCTTCATGCAAGCAATCTTAGTTGATGTTGTTTACTACATTCTTGCTAAATGATGATCAGGAGCACGATAAATGACAATTTTTTTTAGAATGAGCCAGCAAAATTTCCGCCCCTACTCCAGCTTCCCACGCTTACAATGGTTCAGATGCCTTTATGAACTAGCATAGCTCTTTTATGCTTTCAAAATCGTCTTGGGCAAGGTAATATAGGTAACTGCGGAATCATTACAATATGTCTTACTCATTTTATGTCGAAATATTTAGCGGTGGCGTGAATTCTGGTTAATGCAATACTTGGTCCTAATTCTTCCCACTAGATGGCGGCGTCAACGTCATGTTTTCGATTTTTTAAGCTCTACAGTAGAAGTATACGGCTCTTTTAAAAACAATTATTGTATTGTGAGAGTTGAATCTAAGACGTCTAAGATTCAAGCCATTTCAAGCGTAAGCGAACAGTTCTGGGCAACAAACGTTTGTGTCATTTGCTTTGCGACAAATTCGCCAGATGTCGCTACTCGGCAGAGCCGGTAAGCTGGAATGCAGAAACCGCAGAGTGCAATGCTTTCGTTTTCAGCGGCAAACGGCTACTCTTGCTTCATTTAACACGGTAAACGGTAAAGCGCGCTAAGGACACTAGGCAACAGGTTCATTCAGAAGGCCGGTGCAGCAAACCACACTTTCCTGCGATCATGACTTGATGGGAAGCAATGAAATGAAACTCTTTGGCAGTTGTCGTTACGGGATGAGCATGCTCTTGCCCTTGTCGCGACCGCCGCAGAGAGTCAGCTGCGACAGCGTTTGGGCTTGAACTGATTTATTCAGCCCGCGTGAGCGCACTTGAGCGTGCGCCTCGTGATCACGAGCAGTGCCCGGCGTCGTCCAAGTGCTGCGTGCGGAGCTCCTGCTTCGTCGTCGGCGCGGCGCTCCCTTGGCGCGCCGTTCGTTACCACCTCTGAAACAACGTCGAGGCTACGCTCGAAACACAGATGGTGCAAAGAATCCTTTCGGGTACAGCGTCCAAGAAAGCAAATGCAAAGAAAACTGATGATACTCTAACACCAGACACGGAGCGCTAAGCGATCATGCTGGCTGCAAGCGTCGTTGCTCCTGCGCTCACTGTATCCTTCCGCTGAGAACGGAGGAGCGTCAAGCCCGGTTTGGCCCCGTGTGTAAGTGCTTTACACTCCGGTATAAAACAAATATGTGTGACTGTGTAAAAGCACCCACACACAAAAGATGTTTTTTGTAGCTTTCTGATGTTTTTACGCTCGTAAAAAATTGATTAAATCAAGAGCGCACAAACACGTCACGATTAGTTCAAGAAATAGCCGTTGCGCTCCGATACCATCGACCCCCCAAAAACCCCCATCTCAGGGGCCCTTTAAGGTACTTTTTATACCACCCGCGTTTCTTTCGCTGTTTGCGCGGACTCATGGTGACTTTGCAGAGAACTGAGCACAAGTGAACAGCTTGCGCTGCGCAGATAACCTACAGTATTACGGAAGCTTCGAGGCTGCGGCACAGCGTATCGTTGGTTTGTTTACGACGCCATGTCGCATGTCGTCATGTTGCTTCTGAGTCGGCCTCGCCTCACTGGCGTCTTCCCCATCTTCCCGGCCTTGCGCGAAATATTCAAAACGGATGAAACATTTCAAATATTCATTAATGTTTCATTTTCAGATTTTCAGCGTTCAATAACTTTTACTGTAAAGTCAAATGGTTTGGATACAAACGTAATTAAAAATTACATTGATTCATGTTATACAAACTGGATTCACATAAAAACTACATGTAGGACACACTTTAAAACATTTTCTTTGCAGCCTGCGTAGGTTTTAATAATCGTTTCTTTTTATTTTTACTTTTACTCAACGCTAGTGGCAACGTTTTGCCAACGTTTTATAGTGGGGGCCGCAGGTCGTAGTGGCGCAGCGATCGGTGCGGCGCCGCTCGCTCCTGTCGTATTCAAACGTGGCGCAGATCGCCGAGTGAGGCTGGTATCTGGTGAGAGAAGCGTAGTCAAATTTACGCATGGCTACCCACGCTTACGTGCGCTATCAGGATGATCAGCAAAAGGCCATTGTTCCCGTAAGGGACATAAAAGGATTCAAGAACAGTGACGACTTTGCATCTAAAGTCTACTTGGTGAAGTGGACAGACGACTCGGGAACGTCGGATTTTTATCGCGCCCGAGTTCTGCTGGTCGGAGGTAAGTCGAGCGGTGCCAAATTCTGGCGTATTTTTATTGTCAAGGCTGACACGCTTGTCACGCAACTAGTGTAAATAGACGTTCGGTACATATTAAAAACAAAGCAACAAAAACGAAGGAAACAATATAGCGCTCTCGTATATTGTGTGCTTTTCCCACGTGCTCATGCTACGGCGCGTCAACCGAACGTTAACTTTGTCAACACGTGCACTGTAATCGGACTCTGTCTGACAAGCTGCTAGGTTTGCCATCGTGCACTAAAAGCGCCAGAATGAAGTTTGTGCCTTTCGCTTTGCCGAATTTTTAGTTTGGTTGATTCACGTGCATGCAACAATGAATGAACGTCTTTGAAATATTTTGGAGGAACGATTAGATTGATTGAACACAATTCGCACGAGGGTCGCAATTTGTGGTCTATTTTAGTGTAAACAATGGGTGCCAGCAGTGTCGCTTTTTTTTTCCTTGGGAAACTTCTTGTCTGTGGGCAGAAACTATGCCTCTTCTCAGGTTGTCTTTTTTTACATTTATTTATCCGCTCAATAGAGAAATTAATTCGCCTGGCGTATATCTCCGATAGACGAAGATTGGTCTGCTATCAAGGCACTGCTGTGGAAAAGGCTAGCAGTTTGTAAATGGCAAGTTTTAAAAGACAAACATTCAGTGTTTCGGCAGCCTATATTCCTCCAAAAACTACAGCTGGGTTGTTAACTAGAGTTTTTCAGGCTTTAGAGTTGAACTTTTTTCAGGCACTTTAGAGTTGAAGCCTTTTCTTATGGTAGCACTAGAGTACAAGTTGAATGCTTGCCACTGCACCACAATTTGTTTCTTGTTTTCTTGCAGATTCTGAAGACGACTTGAAAAGAAAAATTGTAGATGGAAGAGTGCGCGTAAAGCGTCTCAGAGACGACACTGAAGACGAGAGTGAGACGGACGGTCCTTGCGAGGTATTTGCTTTAAATGTGTGTTTTGTTTTTTCTTGCTTGGCAAACAAATATTTCATGCAATTTTTACACATTTTCTGTGCTTTGCAGGTGCTAAAGGCAAAAAAGCCGGCACCTCGTGCTGACCTCTTAAGAATTTTAGAAAGAAAGAAAAACTCCCTAGCTTCACAAGGTCGCATGCCTACAAACAAGAAATCGGACAAGATGGGTAAGCTCAAGGAGAAACTTGCTGAGCAGGAGGGTGAACTGCGAGAGCTGCGCAGCATCAACAGACGTCTTCAGTTGAAACTGTTAAGCTGCAGCTGCAGTGGAGGTATGTGGAATAGTCTCCTGGTACTTGTTCACAATACTTGCATGTACCCAGTTTAAGCTCATTGTATTTTATGTGTAGGTGCCTTGCAAAGTTTACGTAATAGTTTTTTTAAAGTCACGCTATAAGTAGGCAACCATTTATGTGCTATTCTTGTGCTGTACCTAATATTTAATGTAAATGTTTCAGCAAAAATGACTGCAGGCTCCAGCCAACTTGAGCCCCGCAAGACCTCCCTGCAGCCAGCCTGGCCCATGCCTGCAGCTAGCCAGGCCCCCCTGTCTCCACCAGCAGCCAGCCTGACCCCCCCAGTCCCCACTGCAGTTAGCTTGGCCCCCTTGTCTCCCCCTGCTCACAACCTGACCCCCCTGGTCCCTCCTGGAGCCAGCCTGAACCCCCCCCAGTCCCCGCTGCAGTTAGCCCGGCCCCCCTGTCTCCCCCTGCAGACAACCTGACCCCCATGGTCCCCCTTGCAGCCAGCCATACGCCCCTGGTCTCTCCTGCAGCCAGTCTGACACCCCCCCAGTCCCCACTGCAGCAAGGCCAACCCTCCCCTCAGCAAGACGGGCCGTGTCAGCATCCAAAGCACCTCTTGCAGAAGACATGGTAGGCCATTTTTACAGCCAACACAGCCCAAATTTTCGAAGTATGGGATGGGTCTAAACTGGGATTGTGTGCGTGCCCATGAATAATCCCCCCCCCCCCCGCTCAGGGCGCTCCAATCTGGTACTTTAACCAGTTATTGCTTGTTTTTGTTTTTTTTAGCCCATTGTGCTCCTGCCAATCACCTCTCTCATTTATACTTTGCTGATTCCTCCTACTGCAGGTTGACATCGGCCAGGGACTCTTTGTGCCCAGAGAGACCTGGAGAAGAGTGCAAGCAAGAGCAGTCATGTTGCCGTCGCTGGCAGGACGACGCCACCGCGCGCAGCGTGCGGGTGGTTTCGCGGCAGCGCGCCTGTGACGTGCGCGGCGCGTTTTCGCGACCAGAAGAGGTCCCATGCGGTTCACGCTAAACCATGTCATGTTCCTTTTTGATTATGTAATTCTGGCTCCTGATGTCATAAAAAGAAGTTCTTTCAAGATTAGCTCCCAAAAAGCGGTGCCTTTTAAAATTCGCTGAAAAAAAGGCGTTGTGCGTGCGATTTGGTAACCACCTACACCATGCCTATAAGCAAGTGCACCCAGCAACCTAAGCCAGCTACGAGCTGCGTGAATCGCACGGCGAGTTTCTGCACGTGATTCGTGTGAGGTATTTTCACGGCCGCGTCGACGATTTCCTGCCTGCGGTGGCTCCTTTCCTGCACAAGCAAGTGCGTCTGTGCCTCGAGTAGCACTTCCAAGAGCGGGTACAAGATGTCGCTGGAGCTACCGCACTACCCCACGGCCGGCGCCTGGCGCTCGGCACGCACCATGCGGGTAGAGTGTACAGTGCGTAGAGTGCGGGTGGTTTCCGCGGAGGCGTCAGCGCGCCGCAGGCATGCGCGGCGCGTTCTCGCTTGCAGAAAAACCAGCAAACGTTTCACGCGGTTCACGCTTTCGTCGCGCGCGAACGGGTTGCGCTCGGTAACTTCTTGGGGGCCTCCAACACTGATTTCCCTAAACACTGATTTCCCTAAACACTTGGGGGCCTCCAACACTATTCTAAAACTGTGCGGGCAGGCCCCAAAGTGGTTTTCCCTGACTGGTGCTACTTGATTGAAAAATTCCCTCAGAATTTCCTGACTTTTCCCAGTTTTCCCGGCCGCTAGACACCCTGTTTATAGTAAGACCCGACAATAAGGTCAGGCGTTCACTTTGAAGGGAGCTTGCTATTTTCTCGCTGTACAGTGCCGACTTCACACACCCGGTCGTGCAGAGAATCATCCTCTGACACTCAAAGCTGACTGGCAATGCCAACTGCCATATTTTTGAGGGAGCGAGTGAGTTTTTCTCTGAAAATGGCCACGCATGTGCCGGCAACCCAGCACAAGACTTCAAGCTTGGATGCCTTGGGCAGGTTTCCCTTGGGTGCTTGCTGGTCCTGTTAAAGCAAGGCTTTACTTTACTAATCCTGCCGAGCGTTTTGCTGCTGCGGTACATTTGACCTTCATTGGACCCGAGCGGCGCATCCTATGACTCGCCCGGCCAAGCTCTGCGTTCGCAGCTGCAGCGACCACTGTCGGCTTGGCGCATGCGCTCTTCGCAGCTGGTGCGCGCCTGACTACGTGACTCATTACGTGCTTGTGAGCTTGGCCATGAGGGCCGTCTTCTCCGAGTGTTGCACCTAACTTGAGGCTTTTAGCCGTCGGCATTTAGCGGCGTCTCCCACCCTACGGGTACCGCCCGGCAAGCTGTTTGGCTTGGAAAAAACTGGAAACGGAACCACAACCACAGACAAAGGTAGGCTTTCAACAAATAGTATAATAATTACAGCTAAATCAAAAGTTAACCAAGTAAAACCAATATTTACCCGAGCTAAGCCAAGCTTTCGCTTTGCATAGTCGGTATTAGCAGATCTAAGTTGCACCAATTTCTCACAAATGCTTCCCACACACTTTGGTATTTCCCATTCAGATGCATTACTTCTTACAAGTAGCACAGTTTAAAAGTGGACTTAACATAGTTTACTTTCAGCAGGACTCTACATGTTCAGTTAAATAGTTTCTTTGGCTAAATTGTTTTCTTAAGGATTCAACAAAAGGATTTTTATGCAATGCAAAAGTGCAATGAATATGCCTATAACAAAACATTTAGGCAAGGCCAACAGTGACTCAACAGAAATGCACATGAACAAAAAGCCCACACCACAGTTTGCTACAGCATCCGTGAATGTGGGGCCACCTTTTCCCAGCTTTTGTGATCATGGGATGATTTGACTTAGTCACGAATTAGAGTTCCAGAACCCGGCCACCCATTCTGCAAGGAAAGCCCTCATTTAGTTTTGTAGAAGCTTCGATGATCGAAGCAAGAATAAAACTAATGAAACAAGTCAGACGTCAGCTTCCATACACACGAAGACAGAAGCTGGCTCGTGTATCTGTCATTCATTCTAGCAGTCGAAGCAGGCACCGCAGACGGTGAATGTTCCTCACTGTTACCATCGGTGGAGCCCGGTGCTGTCACAGCTGTTTGGAGCTCTGTTAAATCGAGGTTGCCCAGTCAAGCTTGCCCATTCCTTCCTGTGTTACTGCGCCTGACAGGCATCACTCACAGTGCCATGAACAAGTAAATCCACCTTCATTTGTGCTCGGGCCGTGTGGGACTGGAACTAATGAATTATGAAAAGAAAGTAACAGCGAATGAAACGATGAAACAGAAAGAAAAGACACATTGTTTTCCCTTAAATATGCACCCGCTCGTCCAGTCTTTTGTTTCACCTTGTCAATGACCCTACCTCGCAAGGCCGCTGCACTTGAATCACACGACAGCCCACTGGCAGCAGCAGCCTCTGGATGTACGAGCCGGGCTTATATGGAGGTCTGGGATGAACAACCGCAATGAATCCACGAAAGTTTCCATCCTCCGGTTGGTGAAGACTAGGCGTGCGACTCCCAATTTACATTGGCTACGTATCTCGCAAATGTTCATTGGCATGCAGGTAGGGCGCTTATTTCATTCCAGCACCCTTCGTAGTGGTACAGTGGTTAAGGCGTTGCGCTGCTGAGCGCGAGGTCGCGGGTTCGATTCCCGGCCGCGGCGGCTGCTTTTCTGATGGAGGCGGAAAGCAAAAACGCCCGTGTGTACGAGATTTCGGTACACGTTAAAGATCCCCAGGCCGTCAAATTTATTCAGGAGCCCTCTGTCATGTGTCAGGGCACCCCTGAGAGGGGGACACATCAAAACCCCCGAAAAAACGAGGAAAAAGAACAAAGGAACGGCCATTTGAAGTGCGCGCCAGGAGCGCGCCCATCAGCAAGCGCCAGCGTCGACGCACGGAGGAATCATGGGCAAAGGTGGCAGCGCACTGGTCGGCCAATCAGGAAAGGCCGCGCATGGGAAAAGTTGCGTATTGACCATATAAGGATAGCGAAGAAGCAAGAACCAATGGGAGTGCGCCACGAGAGAGCCCAGAGGGTACAAAAGCGGGGCGCACAAAGAGAAAGGGGGAGGCAGGGAACCGAAGAAACCAGGAGGCGGCCGGAGCACGTGCGCTTCAACGAACGAGCCAGGGGGACGCGGTCAGGCCATCGACCACGCCATCCGAGCCTCGGAGGGAGCGGGCCGACTTCGCATCGGCACCGTCATCCTAGGTGCACCACGAACCTGTGTCTTCGTGGCCCTAGCGGCATCGGTCGGGCACCAGCGGCCAGCGCCCACGCTCCGTCGACGTTCGTCTCGACGGCCCCGAAATGCTACGTTCGGGCCGAGCCAACCTGGAACCTCCAGCGGCAGCGGCTACCAGGGGGTAGCCACCGAGGAAGCACGCCGCCGAAGGGATCACCGCGCGCGTCGAACGCCGGCATCAAGGACCTCCAGCGAGAGCGGGTACCAGGGTGTAGCCGCTCTCGAACGCCAGCACCGACGAAGCGAGACGACGGCTACCACCGAGTCGCGGCCACGCAAGGGTGCGACACGTCAGCGCCGACGACCGGGGTAGGCCAGTCCAATAGGGACGCAATCATAGGACACAACTAGGAAGTTGTGGTTTAGTGAGATCACCTAGAGAGTGATAGAATCAGTTGATTCGGACGAATTGCGCAGAACTTTATTGTAGAGCCTTTTGGGTTGAGAGTTGACTGGTATGTTGGGATTGTTAGTAGAGGTGTGAGTGCTTATCGTTTGTGTGTAGTAGAACCATTGAGTGCTTGTGCGTTAGGCTTTTTGTGTGTGCATTAAATGTATGTTGTTAAACACGTCAACGGCTTCCCGGTGTCCATTGCTCAGAGCCTGCCAGGATTGATTTATCCTTATACAGGATATTTCCATCGGGCCCAGTCACGTGTCTTACCAGCTGCGAGAATGGATCTGGGAAAGTTGGTGTCGTTGTGCAGCTCATTAGACTTAAGTAAGGAAGAGGCGATTGCTCTGTTGGACAAATGCTCGCGTGACGAAAACGAGAGGCTTGATAAGGAGAAGGAGGTGCGGGAAATGAAGTTGCGCTTGGCAGACAGAAGTGAACAGAGTTTTCGAGTAGTGCTGGATACTACCTTGTCAGGGGAGGCGACGCGGCGTTCAGGGAGCATATTCCCCGGGAAACTGATTGCCCCGTTTGATGAAAAGCGTGACGATTTGCTTATTTGCACCGCTTTGAAAGAATAGCCTTAGGGCAGGGGTGTAAACCGAGTGATTGGGCCACAGCCCTGAGCATGTGCTTGGTTGGCGAAGCATTGAGTGTGTTTGGTAGAATGCCCACGGAGGAGTAAATGAACTATGATAAGGTGAAAGTAGCGTTGCTGCAGAGGTTCCGCCTTACCACGGAGGGCTTCCTCGAAAAGTTTCGAGCTTCCAAACCGGAAGACGCTGAGACAGCCAAGCAGTTTGTCGCGCGCCTCTCGAATTATTTTGACCGATGGATAGAGCTGGCTGGAACGGCCAAATCGTTCGATGTACTTAGAGAGCTCATGATTGCTGAGCAATTCTACGAGCGCTGCAGCCCGGAGCTGACGGTGTTCCTGAAAGAAAGGAAACAGAGAGGGCTGGCGGAAACCGTGGAGCTTGCGGACAGGTTCATGGAGGCTCAGGGTCTAAAGAACTTAGCGAAAATGAAGCAAGAACCAGTCAAGTTAGATGAGCAGAGACAAAAAACTAGAGGGGCAGGGTCCTGGCCACCCCAGAAGTGTTTTCTGTGTGGTCGGGTAGGGCATAAGGCCGCAGTGTGCAGGGTGGTACCCCGTCAGGGCGCCCCGACACCTGTATGTCAAACGTGTAAAAAGAAAGGACACCGCACAGAGGATTGCTGGGCGCGAACCCCAGACAAGGTGGCTTGCATGATATGCCACAGGGTGAGTCCCCCAAAGCGCACCAAGCAGAAAGGCGAGGGGGGCCAGGTAGTTGCTAGGGGAGACGCTGATAATCTGGCCGGTGATATTGAACCGAAAATGCCTGTGGCATGTGGGGAGATGAGCGGCCGACTAGTGTCAGTGTTAAGAGATAGCGGTTCCACAACGGTGCTCGTTAGGAGGAGTTTGGTTAGACAGCAGGATTTAACGGGAAATATGGCGGTTATAATCATGGCGGATAGCACTGGCCGGCCAGAGGCAATATTAGAAGTGCAGACCCCGTACTACTCGGGAAAATTAAAAGCCAGGTGTATGGAAGACCCGCTGTATGATATTATCTTAGGCAATATACCGGGTGCCAGGAGAGTAGAGGAGCCAGATCCCAATTGGAGGAGCAAGTTGAAGGTGAGCGAAAAGCAAGTGGGCCGGGCTGGTACACAGCCGGTAGATGAAACAGCATATACGACAGTGGGAATAATAGCAACAGTGCACGCAAGAGTGAAATCCGAAGAGGACAGAGGGATGACAACAGTAGAGGCCACAGTGTCGCGAGGGTTGAGGGCAACGTTAAGCGAATTAGCGGATCAGCAAAAGAAAGATGCCGCACTGAAAGAGTGCTTTCGAAAGGTCGGGGAGGAGGCTAGGCGAAGGTGCAACCCCATGGTATACAGGTTTCAGATAGTGAAAGGAGTTTTGGTTTGCCATTGCACCTTTGGGGGGTGGGGGGTAGACAAGTAAATCAGGTAGTAGGGCCGAAGGGTCTCCGAGGTTCGGTTTTAAGGCGTGGGCATGTCAGTACTAGAGATGAACATCTACGAGCCCGGCAGACGGCTGCCAAAATTACTGAAGAATTCTTTTGGCCGCGTCTACACAGTGACGTCCGGAGATACGTGAGATCATGCGGAGCATGCCGGAGGGGCGTCGATAAGGGGAGAATTGCTGGTGAGATGCAAAAGCAGCCTAGCCTAAACATCCACCAGATTGAGACATCGTGCACAGGTAGTTGGCGTGGGCGTAAGGGAAACAGAATGCGCCTTCAACCACTAAACAATTGTAAAGGCAATATGGCCGAGTGGTGTGTTTGTGGAAGAGTGAAGATGAAGTAAAAAAAAAACTTAGTGAAATCATGGAGTTGACGTGGACTGTAATAGGACCTATAACGGTGACGAATAAGTTGTGAGTATGGTGAAAAGGCAGGGTTGGAGATATGAATGAGTGAGTGACAAAGTTCCGAATGAGAAATAGGGATGTTGAATATTAGAAAATTGATAGGTTTGATTTGGTGATGTGATCGGACAGATTGTATGAGTAGAGTGGTGTAAGCGCACGAAGTGTAGATATAAAAGCCATTGCAAAGTGCCGATTGAGGAGTAGGAGGAGGAGGAAAAGACGTTATTAGGTGTGGATTGGGAAAGTGTATAGTCGAGTAAGAAATAATTGAAGTGATTGATTGCAGTGATGTGTTAGAGAAGAGTTTGAGTATTTCGGTGTTTGAGAAAGTGGTGTATTGGTGATAGAGCTTCAACGTTGTGTAAACCAAGGGTGTGGGTTCGGGACACGAGTTAACTACAGACAAGGGTGAAAAAAATTGGTGAAGTGAAGTGTGTAGTGAAAAGTGTGACGAGAGAAGTGAGCAGTGGTGGCGAACAGTGTACTTATGAGAAGTGAGCAAGAATTCTGGAACAAGAGGACGTCGGCGGACAAAATGAAGCAGTTTTTTGAGAAAAAACTCTTAAAGCGGGGGGTAATTGTCATGTGTCAGACCACCCCCTGAGAGGGTGACGCATCGAAACCCCCGAAAAAACGAGGAAAAAGAACAAAGGAACGGCCACTTGAAGTGTTCGCCAGGAGCGCGCCAATCAGCAAGCGCCAGCGCCGACGCACCGAGGAATCATGGGCAAAGGTGGTAACGCACTGGTCGGCCAATCAGGGAAGGCCGCGCATGGGAAAATTTGCGTATTGACCACATAAGGACAGCGAAGAAGCAAGAACCAATGGGAGTGCGGCACGAGAGAGCCCAGAGGGTACAAAAGCGGGGCGCACAAAGAGAAAGGGGGAGGCAGGGAACCGAAGAAACCAGGAGGCGGCCGGAGCACGTGCGCTTCAACGAACGAGCTAGGGGGGACGCGGCCAGGCCATCGACCACGCCATCCGAGCCTCGGCGGGAGCGGGCCGACTTCGCATCGGCACCGTCATCCTAGGTGCACCACGATCCCGTGTCTTCGTGGCCCCAGCGGCATCGGTCGGGCACCAGCGGCCAGCGTCCACGCTCCGTCGACGTTCGTCTCGACGGCCCCGAAAGGCTACGTTCGGGCCGAGCCAACCTGGAACCTCCAGCGGCAGCGGCTACCAGGGGGTAGCCACCGAGGAAGCACGCCGCCGAAGGGATGACCGCGCGCGTCAAACGCAGCATCAAGGACCTCCAGCGAGAGCGGCTACCAGGCTGTAGCCACAGAGAAAAGAAGTGAGGACGCGCGGAGCCCACGCCGTCCAAGGAGTGACCGCGCGCATCGAACGCCGGCACCGACGAAGTGAGACGACAGCTACCACCGAGTCGCGGCCACGCAAGGGTGCGACACGTCAGCGCCGACGACCGGGGTAGGCCAGTCCAATAGGGACGCAATCATAGGACACAACTAGGGAGTTGTGGTTTAGTGAACTTTATTGTAGAGCCTTTGGGTTGAGAGTTGACTGGTATGTTGGGATTGTTAGTAGAGGTGTGAGTGTTTATCGTTTGTGTGTAGTAGAACTATTGAGTGCTTGTGCGTTAGGGTTTTTGTGTGTGCAATAAATTTATGTTGTTAAACACGTCAACGGCTTCCCGGTGTCCATTGCTCCGAGCTGGTAAAGACCACCCCACCATTCGTTCACGTGACACCCTCCACTACGGCGCGCCTCATCGCCTGCGTTGCGTCGGCGCGTTAGCCCCTACAATCAATCAATTATTTCATTCCAGCGCAGCTTTTGCGGTGCTATCTGCAGACACATTCTGCAGACAAAGAATGTCCTGTACGCTTAGCCTTGTGGGCTTTCAAATAGATGCGACAATGTGCTGCGCTGGCATGTTTGCCACAGTGCCCTTGCCTAATCGCATGCGCAGTAAACAGTCATTAGACGAAGCGCTTCGTGCTTTAAAGTGACTTCTTTTTAGGCAGCACCTAGACCTCTTGCTGGGACGGGAAAAACTTCATATTGGAAGTTTTTCATGGCCCCAAAAGCACAACTTGATCGAAAACTTTAACAAAAAGATTTAGTTAAAAAAGTCTAAATTTACGTATGTTACTGAATTTAGGCTTGAACAGTAGGGGTTGAAGTGCTGAGAAGAGTACCAGTTTTCTTGACATGTAAAATCTTAGCAACAAGCCTCAGACATAAAACTATTAAAATTTATTCCGTCAAGAAAAGGTCCTGTGACATCCATAAGCGCTAATGTTACCCATATAAATAACAAGACAGTTACTGGGCCTTCCCGTGTGATTTGATGTGAAAGCATTACGCCGTGAATTTTCGTAAACCAGCCGTGCGCTTCACGCGGGTCATGCGCGTGCGTGTGCACACAACTGGGATTACATGAGTCGGCCCTGAACACATGACAGCAGCAGCCCTGTGTGTTGGCGTCTTCCCGCGTCTGTTTCGGTATGCTACCACTGCAGAGACCATTCGTAAGCCCGTACCAGGAACATGTATATGTTAGCCACATGAAACGCACGACATAGCTGTAAATTGTCGCTACGGACAGCCGTAGTACTATCTCATTCAAAACACATACGGAGGTGTCAGTGTACCTCGAAGGCATGGGTACCTGCTGTCTTGGCCATTTGACTTTAAGCGCGCGTACAACTGGGTTTGTTTCCGTTTCGCGCCAGGAATGTCTTTCTTTTTCTAGTTGATGGTGCTTAAAATTCCTGGGCCATTGAACGGTGACAACTTCGGGTTTTTCGTCTCATTGTTCCGATAATGGTTTCGCATCGATAAAGGAAAGAGCAGTAGCGGACATCGCGAGGGTGTGTGCACGGCCGCTCGATGGGAACTAGTTCCCATCAAGCGGCCGTGGTGTGTGCAACTTAAGAACGACAGCCACCGCTTAGTGCGTGGATGCAAGTGGTTTTTTTTTTCACACTGAAATTTGAAAATGACATAAATCAAATTGCCTAATCTTAAGCAATTGTAGTGCATCGAGGATTCGAGGCTGTGCTTTGTTTTTTATCTCTGCGTGCTTGCTACCCCGCAGCCTAGCCCCAAACAACATCATGGGAACAGGTTAAGCGCCAGGCACAACTGGAGGAAGCAAAACAGACAGGAAAGGGGCGCACTAATAACTGAGCTTTATTCGTTTTGAAAGCGATTATAAAGGCACGAAAAAACACCATGTGACACTAGTTGCACCACGTGTGGAAACGATTGCAGCTGCCGCACTCGCCTAACTAATCATCCAGATAATCCACCTCACTCGAAAGAAGGTCAACTGAAGGTTTGCTGACACGTCGGTCCCCCCTCTTTTTTATGACGTAGGCCTCGAACACTTCCCGTTCTTTTTTGCGATATGAATGCAGCACTCGGGTCTTCTCAAACGCTGGTTCGCAGCCCTTTGGCTTCTAGTCAGTCTTACAGTGAAGAGAAGCGAAGGTGAAGCGAAATGAAGGTGAAGCGAAAACTGCTAGAACCCGTCTAGCAGAGTCTTCGTCCGATGTGCCGGCTGACGACTTAAAAAGTACAAGGTAGTCGTCCACGAACCGGAAAACGCGCACAACACCTAGGTCGCCAAGTTCGTGTTCCAACCGAACACGAACTTCGAAGGGGCGCTTGACTGCCTCACACTGACCATGGATCTGCCACTTGAGCGTCGCCTGAGGTTCCTCGACCTGGAGATGATGTTCTTGAAGGACCACGTTTGCTGGGTGTACTCCCCCCGCTCCAAAAAAGCCTTGCTTCCGTTCACCTCTGGTCACTCCAAGTTGGTCAAGCGGGGCATAGCGGTTGCTGCCTTGAGGAACGCCCTTGTAAGGTCCTGCCAGCACCAGATACAGGAGAGTTTTGTCTCGCAGGTCAGGAGACTGTTCCAGGCGGGCTTCCCTTCATCGATGCTTTGCGGCTTGGCGGGAAAGCTTTTAAATGAGCAGCAGGAAGGAGCCAGCCAGTCGAACATCAGACAGAAGGAAAGGCAGAAGATAGCCGTCATCCCATACATACACGGGATATCGCATCGCGTAAAGAAAAATGCGGAGCGTGCCGGTGTGCGCGTGGTCTTCAGCGCTCCCAACAAACTCGGAACTATGTGCCCCATAGTTAACCGATGCGGACCCAGGCCTCCTGTCTGCAGCAAGAAGCATGCCACTGGGTTTGTGGAGTGTTCAAAAAACGTAGTATATCAGATCCCCTTGAAGTGTGGCCGTGTATACGTAGGACAGACGGGGCGCTGCCTCAACGACCGGTTGCGTGAACATGCGGCGACGCTGACGACAGGAACAGGAAGCAATCTGGCTCTTCACTGTAAGACTGACTGGAAGCCAAAGGGCTACGAACCAGCGTTTGAGAAGACCCGAGTGCTGCATTCATATCGCAAAAAAGAAGAACGGGAAGTGTTCGAGGCCTACGTCATAAAAAAGATGGGGGACCGATGTGTCAGCAAACCTTCAGTTGACCTTCTTTTGAGTGAGGTGGATTATCTGGATGATTAGTTAGGCGAGTGTGGCAGCTGCAATCGTTTCCACACGTGGTGCAATTAGTGTCACATGGTGTTTTTTCGTGCCTTTATAATCGCTTTCAAAACGAATAAAGCTCAGTTGTTAGTGCGCCCCTTTCCTGTCTGTTTTACTTCCTCCAGTTGTGCCTGGCGCTTAACCTGTTCCCATGATGAAGTACCAACTAGATCGCATCGACACATTAATCCAAACAACGTCTTCATTTGCTCTTGCTGCCCGGGCATTCTGCTATTTGGCGCCAGCGAGATTGAACACATGCCCACCCCCGCGGTGGGAGCGTCGGCTTTCAACAAGTGCAACCGCTTTAGGTGTGTCGAATTTTGTGGCCACCTGGAAGCCGAAATCGGAAATAGCTGCTTGTTACGTCTCTTCCCGGTAATGCGCCAGACCTTCAACATAAGGGAAGGTACAATGTCGTCCTGCAGGATGGCAACGTCGCCAACTCAGGACCGGGACGAAACCGCTGATAAAGCGTCATGAGCAGAGCGAAGCAGCATGTACCCTTTTCTCAATCATTTCTATTCACTGTGGCCTAATTCATCTGGATGCTTGACCCGTCGTCTGATATCGTTGGCCGTGATGCTCTGCACGAGTTGATCCGTTGTGACGGCAGGCATACGAGACATTTTGGACGAAGACATTGAGGGAGTCAATGCTTCTCGAGCATTTATTGCGGAAGGGAGGGTAGCTTGGTGCCGGAATATCTGGGGTATGTCTCCTAGTCTTCCGACCTCCTCCCCCCCTCCAAAGAAGGAGCGAACACAGAAAACAATGGACAGTGGACAGACGCTAGACATCAAAAGAAAGTACAAAAACATTAAACTACCATCCAAAACCATGCCGCATAGTCATCATCCTCTTGGATTAGGGGACGGCAGTTGACGGTGCCTTCAACCTAGAGCAACACGGTCATAGTTATGCAGCTGCGCCCCAGACAGCATTTGAGTGCACCCATGATCCTCCGGTTGACTCAATCCTAACGCCTTCCCCACCAGGCGGCCTGCTTTGCGATGACTTTCAATATATGCGCTGAGAGCTTGCTTAATTGAGAACCACCTCCTCAGATGCGAGAAAGCAACCTGCACAGCTGTTGACGGTTGGTGAGTTGTCTGAACACGCTGTCGCTTGAGTCCCCCGCCGAGCAGTGACGAGCCGGAAGACAAGAAAGAACCATTGAGCTGTAAGATCTGACGTTAATGCTAGGTGAATCATCTGGGTGACTGCGCACAAAAAAATGACTGTCCCATAAAATGCAAGAAGGTTTATTGTAAATGTAAAAGTTGTCTACACAACACGATACGAACTGCTTAGAGACGTCTCAGCGAAGAAGTTATTTATGGAAGCTGTCCTGAAGAAATCTTGTAGCTGTCCTAACGTGACGCTTACAGCCGTCTATTTAGGTGCTTGCAATACGTCTACAGAACTTCTTGCAGGATGTCTCAGCACCTTCTTGTTGACGTCTATATAACTTCTTTTCATGCCGTTTTAGGAACGTTTGAAGAGGTGTCAGGAATTACTTTTTTACGCCTACTCATGGGCTCCTTCGTCGCACCTGCTACATGCTTTCTCTGTACACACAGGCGAGCCTGAAATACAGCTACGAGCTGTCCCCACAATTGACACACCAAGCAGCTGCGTTTGGAACACTGACTCGACTGTCCGCTGTTCTCTGAATAAATATCGTTGCTTAAACTGGCACGCAGTTTATAAGATACTTAATCAGAGAAGGGCTGGTCATTGTTGAGTGTTCTGGGAACACCCACTGGGCATGTTATTTGTTGGCAGCTGGCAGCAACATCGACAACCGGCCTGTGTGAACAGAGAAAGCATCAAGCGGGCAGCCCAACTGAAGGTGATGCTAGCACAACATAAATAGGGGATATTCGCATAAACTCACAAGAATAGATTTGCCTAATGCCACCAAGTTCTGATTTTACCTATTTTGAGTCCTGTGTACAAAAAATGATAATATAAACATGTGATCTTTTGAAAACCAAGCCTTATTGGTAGTGCAACGTTAGGTATATGCGTTAAAGCATTAAGAATTGCAGGAGAAAGCTCTCACAAAAAATTCAGAGACCTTCCACCCCGTGAAGACGGAAGGCCAGCGAAGCTGGCGCTCCGGTGGGATTTGCTATGTTGGGATTTCGCTATAATACGCATTGGCCATGTTGAATTTGGCTACTATTAGTTTATTGTACGAATAAAGTGAAAGCTGCTCAAAGGTCCCGTTGTGATAGTTTATTTCGTGACCATTGTAATAATTGCCTTGGGATCATTGTGGTAGACGGCAAGTGGTTGCCCTTTCACTGTGTTCATAGCCACGGCCCAATGCACAGCGTCGTCGGGGTCCGTCACTCGCACTGCTTCTTCGATCTCACTGTTACATTGCTCGTGCTCTTGTTTTTTTTGGGTGGGATGTTCTGGTGTTGAATGTAGTAGAGCTTTGTCAACGTGCACGCCGTGACGTCTGTAGAGCTCGGTGTTGACCAGAAAGTGAAGCCAAGCCTTCAAATTGGCCTTCTTGCCACGTCGGTACTTAGGTTTGAAGAGGAGCCGACGATTAAAAGATGCACTTCATTGGCCATATCGTCGCCGGCTCTGTAGCGTCTCCTGGACTTCGATTGGCACGTGTATCGCTTGTCCCTTGATGTCCCTGTTCTCCTTATCGAAGAACGCCAATCGGCGAGTCGACATAACTGGGAGCCTCGGCGCGGCAAGTCGCTCCTCCACCACGCTGAGTTGATGTAGGTGCCTCGCCATGGGCGGCTATGCGTAGCCGTTGATGGTGGCATACCGGGGCACCGTACCTTTAAAGTGGGAATCGCGACAAGTTCCACACACCGGCTCTTGCTCTACGTCTTCGGAGGGAATGCACTGCCGCAACACACCCGCGGCCACTACACGCGGTTTCGCATAACGCACGCCGACGATCGTTGACACGTGTCCGGCGAACCACAAACGGCCACAAAAAGCACATGCTGCGCCGAAAGTATTCTCGATAGATTCTCTCCGGAACCTCGAGGTCGCACCGCGGAAGCGTCACGGTGGTTTGGTGGGGCGGTGATATGCCTCACGCTTGCATTTGCCTTCCCGTGCCCGATCATCCTCGGTGGCATTGGTTCGACGGCTCTGTTTGTTTTGACAATGTCGCTCGCGTCGTGGCTCGACGTGGGCCATGTCCTCGTTGGTGGGAGCTTGGTCGGTAGTTGATGTTCTTATTGGTTTGCGACCAGCGGCAACGACGCTTTCACGTTGGCGGCGTGCCCATTCTCGCTTCTGGGCGCGTCGAGGCTCCTGATACTCCCGCTGCTTCTGTTCGGAACGTAGTACACGGGTACGACCCAAGTGAAGTCGGGAGTCAACTGACAAGGACAGTGGCGTGATCTTCACGTCACAGACAAAAACAAAAACACAGGAATCATGGGTAGACACAATTGCGTTTTATTATAGCGCTGGTAAGGTAATCACGGTGCATGCTCTAGTGCCCCCTAAAGGTGACCGATAAAGATGACAGCAGACGCGAACTCCTGTGCACGCGCCCTTATTCTTTCACCATATCCCCCTCTCTGCAGTCCCCACCCCCCTTAGTACACCGTATGACTCAGCGAAATTTTGCGATACCGGGGGTTTCGGTGGGCCCCACAAGGTGGCGGTATGCTCTTTATCGATTCT
The DNA here is from genome assembly GCF_048455015.1 of Haemaphysalis longicornis. Lineage (NCBI taxonomy): Eukaryota > Metazoa > Arthropoda > Arachnida > Ixodida > Ixodidae > Haemaphysalis > Haemaphysalis longicornis. The sequence continues at coordinate 24,631,840 of NW_027526204.1, read as the reverse complement.
TGGCTACATCGCTCTGTGACCGGAGATGATCTGCTGGATCCTAGCCATTTACAGGTTCGCCGTAAAAAAGTAACCGTCAATCCGCTATATACTTATGAGCAGGGATGGTAGCTTCATGTGGCAGGCATCAGCAGTATGGCTTGTTCCGATAAATCTGGGTGTCCTTGCTTCTTGCCTCCGGCTGTGTTGCCCCATGCCAGCGAGATGCCTCGGTACAACCCAATACACCGTGGACAATGTGTACCAGTAGTGAGTAGGGAAAGTTATCAGTCAGAGCTACTTATTAAGGACACAGGTAGATAAGATAGATGCTTCAGCTTTATATATACCTACAGTGGAATTGCGCTACAACTAAATTGAGAGGACTTGCAAAAAATATCGGCGAAATCTGCCCCAACACACCACACAAGGGCAAGCAAAATAGCCCCGTATATTTCCGCATTATTGGCAGCTTGATACAATGCTTAGAAAAAGGAGTGACGCGCAATAACAGCGTGATTATTTGGATAACAAACATACCAATGGGTATCCATTGTTTCCTGCACATAAAGAGCGCATTACGGAAGGGGGGCGATGAAGGGGTGAAGTGCAGGTGCACGTATTGCTGTGAAAGGCGTATTCACTGAAGCTGATTACTTGCAGATAGCTGCTAGGCCTTCGGAAGCCCCCTCTCTCTCGTGGCAGGAGTGGTGCCATTATCGTGTCCTCTGACTGGGCACAGCAGACACTGACCTTGGCAGGCCAGCTGCGCCTGCTTGCATTTAATGTGGCCGTGTGCTCGCAACTATGATAGGATGACACGTATTTAGGACTAAATACGAAAACATTAATTTCGCTTTTCAATTTGAGGAATTGAGAAATATTTTGTCGAAATGAAAATTTCGTTGAATTGGACTTTGTTGTAGTGTTGTTCGACCGTATTATCAATGGGTATAGATATCAGAAAGCAAGTAAAAGAATTAGGGCGGCAGTAATTTTTATTCTTTACAAAATGAACGAATTTCCAGGAAGATTGAAAGGAATGTCTACCAGCACCTGTAAATTGTCACACCTAGGGGAGGACACCAGGATGTCCACTCGTGTGAGAACTGGGGGAAGGGAATGACAGGCAGACAGAGTGGAGAGACAAAGGCGAGATTAGGTATTGAATATTGTATTTTACGTGCCGACGCTACACAGGCGATGAGGTGCGCCATAGTGGATGGCCCCAGAATAGTGTTTTGACCACCTGCATGGGATCTAGAGCACAAATGCGTTTTTGCTTTCGACCACCCTCAGAAAAGCGGCCACCACTATTGAGAAGCTAACTTTCGACCTCTGGCTCAGCTGCACAATGACTTAGCCACTGAGCCACAGCGGCTGGTAGTGGGGTATTAAAAAGACACCCAAGTGAATTTGCCAAGCTACTGCCCTTTTGGAGCTGCGTAGAGTTGATCAAACACATTTTCCATCGTTTATCCTGTCGATAAGGCAGTATTTATTTTATAAGGCCTGAAAGGGGAAAAGCTACTATGCGCGATCTGTGGCAGCCGCAGGAACTAAAGCAGTGACATCCATACAAGGTATTACGTGATTGGACAATGTCCAGTATTAGAACTGAAACCAGTTTATTTTGGTTCTGCAAAATACTGTATTTACTCGCATAATTTGCGCACCCTTAGGTTTTTCCAGGTTTACAGAAACAAAATTAACTACATGTTTTCACTCCCTGTCTCGCCCAAGACAACCCATCAGCGCACCTACGAAACAAGCACGCTTTGGATGGCGGCATGGTGCATGGGAGAGCAGTGATACAAGCATAATACACGATACTGCACGTGCATAGTCTCTTCTTTCTTTTCTCACTTCTTTCCGTCTCCGTGCCTGGATATTCTTTCCCGTCGCCCCTCTGTGACGGAGTGTAGGCGAGAAGGAACATTCAGGTGCCCTACCCGACTACACTTTTACTCTCCGCCCTTCCCAACACATGCACGCCACTTCTACCCGCCGTGGTGGCCCAGTGGATAGGGCGTTGTGCTGCTGAGCACGGGCACGCGGGTTCGATTATTGGCCGCGGCGGCCGATTTTTTGATGGAGGCAAAAGGCAATAACGCCCGTGTTTGAGATTTACGCGCACTTGAAAGCTCCCCGGGTGGTCGAAATTATTCTGGACACCTCCACTACGCCGCATCTCATAGCCTGCGTTGCACTGGCGCATTAAACCCTACCATCAATCAAACCAATCACATCGCTTCAATTGTTCTTTCCGCGGGAGTGAGAACTGCTCAAGCGTGAGCCTTCCCCCTTCTTTCCGTTCTCGTTCGCCGTGAGAATTCACACGCGACACGCACAAACGCCGCCGCAGTGTCGGAAGAACTGATTTCTGCATTGGAGGAGTGAGAGGTCATATCCGGCCCGCCACGGTGTTTTCTCAGCCTTGGCAAGTGCCGGCTCCACTTTAGTGCGTTTGCGCTGCCACGGAATCCACCCTATATGTTCTTGTTTCGCCGCCAGTCAGTCATCTTTTGTTACAGTAGGATGGGCTACAATAATAATACAGCAAAATTCAAAAACTCAGTGTAACTGATTTTGCCGAGAAAAAGGGAACCGTGCCACCGCAAAGCACTTCAACGTGATTAACAGCCACGTGCGGTATTCAAGAAAGCAGAAGAGTTCACTCCAAAATACCAAACCTGGAAGGAGGGTGTTCTCGTAACCGAAGCAAGGAGTTTCCTGCCGTAGAAAAAGAGCTGTTGAAGTATGTTCAACATCTGAAGTCGTCCCGTCTCGCAGCGTCGTGCGAGATGCTGCATTTTGAGGCAAAGAAGATCGCACACTAGAAAGGGGTATCTGCTGCGGCATTCGAGGCGAACGGAGGCTGAATGATGTGCTTTATGAGACGCCGCCAGCTGTGCCTCAGAAGGAGAATGACCCTCCTCCAACGGGTACCACCAGACGACGAGAAGAAAATTGTGTTTCACCACCTTACACTGAACGGGGATTACACTGAACGGGAGCTTCACCATGTCCCCGATTGGGAGCCCCGACGAAAATTTGACGAAGTTCAACACGCCGCGTAACAGCAAAGCGAGCGAGAAAGATGTCTATCTGTGCCCATCGCGAGCGCCTGTTGCAAAAAATAACCCTGCATGGTGATGCTTGCCGTGACAGCGGATGGCCGCAAACTCCCGCCCTTCGTCATTTTCAAGAGAAAGACGGTGCCCAAAATGAAGCTGGGAGGCCGATTTCACGGCAATGCAAGAAAAACGGGTGGATGAACAAGGATCTAATGCGGGATTGCACTGACACTTTCTAGGGCAAGAGACCCGGGGCTTTGCTGCGACTGTCATTGCTCTAGGTGAGCGCGAGTTTTAAAGGGCATCTTGTAGATAGTGCAAAGAAGAAGTTGCATGACGTGCGGACCAACCAGGCCGTTATTCCGGGTTGCCTAACACCTGTCCTGCAGCCCTTGGAAGTGGCGGTCAACAAACCATTCAAGGACTATTCGTGCAAGATGTATGTCGAGTGGATGGCCAGCGGAGCGCATGGACTCACTGCAATTGCGAGGACAAAAAGACTGCAGCTGGAGATGGTCTGTGAGTGGATTGTGGCAGCTTGGGGCATTGTCTTTCCAAGAATCGTGGAGCACAGTTTAAAGAAGACGCAGCCGCCAATGCGCTCGACGGAACTGAGGACGAAGAACTTTTAGGGGCAGTGCCGGCGGCCATGACGATGACTTGGGGTCGGACCTCTCGACCAGCGATTCACACTAGACTGCAACTGGACAGAACTGGTCAAAAGTAAGTTCTGTGTACTGTTGACTGTGTACTCATCACTTTTGTACTTTCGACCAGTTTTCTGTGTACTTTTGTACTTTTGACTGGGTATTCAATAAACTAGTATTGTTAGGTTGTGCTGTAATACCCGAGTTTTTCGTTGTATATTCTGCTGCGCCACTGTTTACAGGTTATTTCGGCCTTTTTCGCGAAATACCCACGTAATTTGCGCACCGCCTTTCTGAAGCCCTAAATTCACAAGACGAAGTGTGCAAATTATGGGAGTAAATACGGTAACATGCTTTTGATCTGACTTTATCGTTGGCCGGTCATTCTTGATATCTTTGTAATCGGCATACCGCGCTTCTGTCATGTTGTCGGCTGTAAAATGCGTCAGATAAGCCTGCCAGAGCAGCTTATAATCGCAACAATCACTATCTGAGGCATACGCAGTGAATGAATGCCGTGCGCACAAATGCGATGTGTTTTTCGCCCACCTTTGCAGTTTGCCCGGCTTGTACGTGTATTGTAAGAGACGTGTTCGCAGCAGGCCGACGGTCGGCCGATTCCGGACTGTGCCCCCTGGCATTTGGTGCTGATGGCAACGCCACGCCAAGGAGAATTCGCCAGGGCGTCAGTGTCAGCCTGCACGCATTCTTCGAACTCGCTTGTGGAGCAACGAATGTTACAGCGCCAAAATTGGGAATTCAGTATAGAAAATACCGGCGAAAAACATTGATTGACTGTAGGGTTTAACGTGCCGACACAACGCAGGCGATCAGGCACGCCTTAGTGGAGGGCTACGGATTAATTTTGGCCACCTTGGGATCTTTTACGTGCTCTGAAATGTCGTACACACAGGGGTTTTTGCCTTTCGCCTCCATCAGAAAAGCGACCGCCGTGGCCGGGAATCAAACCCGCAACCTCGTGCTCAGCAGCGCAACGCCTTAGCCGCTTAGCCATCGTAGCGGGTACCGGCCGAAAACAAATAAACCACTTAAAAAGAAAAAAAGTTTTCAGTGGGATGCGAACTTGCGAATTTCAAAACAATACACCTAGTGCTCCAGATCACTCCGCCATAAGCCACTGTTGGCAAGGGCAAAAGTGTAATGTATATAATGCATACCCAGTTCACATTTTTATCTAGGTTGGGCATTTCAAGCAGCTTAGGCGATTATCTGTCGTATACCGCTTGTGCAGTAAGCGTCCCTCACATTTTCACAAATACCTCACCTTTAGCGACTGCATTCCTTTATCAGAAAAGCACTCACAGATGTGTGATCGTGCTCCTGACCGCTGTGCTAGTTCACCCAGCACAAAAAAGCGCTTCATGCATCCTGGTGTTCCCTGTACGGTAAAATATTCATTTGACCTTATTTTCTTAGTACCTATATTACGTAGAATGCAAACTTGGGCTAGTTGGTACATTACGAAAAAGAAAACTCCGCATAAAACGAGGACCCAAGAGAAGACGACTATACACACAGGGCACAGACTAGCAAGTTAATTTTTACATGAGTGAAACACATCATGAAAGAACCTGCGATCTACGCATGTTCGATAACCTAGGGCACAGAACGAAGATAAACAACCAAAACTACAGTCAAAAGACTGCGCGCAACACGGGGGGCAAGGAACTCTACACAAGGCATGCGCAATCGCTTCACACATAAACAAAAGGCCAGGGCCGGGGTAGTCCAAGGGCACTAAAAATCACCCCCAAGAGTCCTGTTAAGATACGCGATCACGGTGCTTAGTAGAGACACCAACGGTGGCTTGACGCAATCTTCGCCTTTTTTTTCAGAGTCGCGTACGCGTCAAATATCTCCCTCCTGCGCGCACCCCTGTAACGCCTTGCCACTTCGCATGCTTCGAGGCGTGGCGGTCTTTACAGCGGGTGGCCAGGTTGCTGCCGGTAAAAGTGCAGAGGCTGTTGGCGTGTAGCCTCAGTCGATCATTAATAAATCAGCCCATTTGGCCAATGTACGATCACCCACAGGACAAAGGGGTTCCGTAGACGACGCATTCTGGACAGTTAACAAAGCGTTTCTCGTGTCTTTTGCGGCACCCAGAATTTCTATTTTCTTCGGAGTTTACACGCTTAGACAACTTGTGTGGCTTGTTAGGTGCCGGAAAAACAATACGAACCCCCGCCTTTTCGTTATCTTTCTTGATCCTGTACCCAACATTGTGGACGTAAGGTAAAATGGACATCTATAAACCCATGCCCCGGTCCCACGTCATTTTCTTGGTGCGTGACTAGACAAGAAGCTTCACGCCAACTGCCAAGATAAGGTCACAAGAAAACCCTGCTTCCTTCAGTCGCTCCACCTGTGAAGAGAAACTGGCCTCAGCTTGGTGTGTGCACGAGCGCTGCAACGCATTCCTCAGAGCTGACGTGAACGGAAGCACTCCTTTTTGAATCGAGAGGCATAGATCCAATACGCATAATGACTGTACACCTTGATCTCCATATCCAAAGACCGCCTCAATCCCCCAACCGGTGCTTCCACTGTTTACGAAAAGACATTGAGGGTGGAACGAAAGAGTTCAAAACACTTCAGCTTGATGTGTAGTGCCCTCTGAATTGAGCTGATACAGCACTAGAAAGTCGTCAACGAAGCGGAAAATCTTTGTGACGTTATTGCGGAGCAACGGAAGCAACTGACGGAGTTTTCTGTCGAAACGTACAAGCAGGAGGTCACTGAGTATTGGGGCAAGACACGACCCTATACATACGCCGTCCTTAGGAACATAGGAACAACCACACACCCCTTGAATTGGTTCAGCTGGTTGGGCAGCTGCCACAGTTGCACATTCGAATCGACTTGTGCCGAATCCTTCGGCCTCCGAAACAACCCGCACAACTCGATTGGAATGTAGGTCGACCCCCAAAAGTTGCATCTCTCTAAAAAAATGCGAGCGCTGCATAGAAAATCGTATCACAAAGAGAAGCTCTTCCGTAAACCTACACGGCGGCTCTACCATGAATCATTGATGCTCCTACAAGAGCTGTGCGCTCGCGTTATGCGCGGTAGATGTAAAGCAAAAGCTTTTGTGTGAGCATCCGGAATAACCATGCGTGTGATTTGAGCGCGAAGAACACATTCGCTGCTACATGACAACCATCAAAGCAACCGGCTGCCGCCACTGCCGCGCGATACCAAAACAAACAACATGGCGGCTGACGGAAGCGGCCGCACGCAAGTAATTTTTGACAAGCGACTAACCTCCAACCAACTAACCTTCCAAATCACATTGTTCAGTGAACAATGTGATATGAGTTGGGCTACGTTAGCGCCGCCCATTGAATGAAGGGATTCGCTAATACTCAATTTGCTAAAACGCTTCTTGCCGTGTTTTTGCACGCGATTCGTGCGCGTCGGCGTTGCGTGGACGACCTTTTCACGCCGGCGTCGCCGATTCCGCGTGCGCGGCAGCTTCTAAGTTGTACCGTTCTACCTCAGGATGACGCGTGACGAGAGCGGTAGTAGGAGGAGCCTGACGACTTGAACCAATGGGAAGGCGCGCTGCTCATTGCGACAGTCTGAAAGCGTTCGGGACAGCCGGCTGGTGCCGCCGAAGATGTTTAGTCTTACAACGGTGGCAGATATTTAATTGGCGCTTTCCCTCATGGCACGGATATTGCTATACAGTGCCGTTTTCGACCCCATTTTCGGCTTTTTTTCTGCACAAACGTTCTCGTTTTTTCCTTCAGTGATATCTTTGCCTTCAGTAATATCCTAAAGAGTGGTTAGAAGCGGTCTCTGGAGCTACGCGCACCTCTTCGCGGCTGGTGACGCCGCCATGTTCCACCGCCGATCGCGTAGCGTGCAGCATGCGGGTTGTATTTGCTGCAGCGTCAGCGCGGCGCATTTTCGCGAGCAGAAAACGCCCCATGCGGTTCACACTTTAGACCATCACCATGTGAACGAGGGTGCAAAGCTGTCCCCACCTCGTAGCACCCTTGATTTCTCGTTTCTCTTGCCGTTACTAGCGGTAGACAGTTCAAATTTGATTCTAAGTCAACCGCAGCATTGGATTGTCAAATTTGAGAAAAAGGGTCGACCTACAATCATTTAAGTAGGATACATTCACCCCATGGGCCAACAGATCATGAGGGAACTTGACTTTTTATTTAAAAATGACTATCGGGGTAGCATTCATTTCGGTAGGCTACAGAACTTTTCATAAACCTGAATGAACGAAACACAGTCACTTAATATGGACAGTTTGATGCACACGAAAACAGAACATCTTGAAGCTAAAACGACTAAATGGCAATAAAACACAATATGACTAGATCTCCTGAAAACACATTTGAACTTGTTTAGGCCTGAAGAAAATGTAATCAAACAAAAAAGATACTCGTGATCAACCCACACGTTTCTCTTGTTAAAGATGCATAAAAGTAGAACTATCGTGTCAGGTCCAGAGACCAATTTCTTTAACTTGCACAGTAAGCAAGCTGCTTGAGCACATAATCCTAAAGCACATAACTACACACCTAGAACGTGAACATATATTATCACCTTGCCAACACGGTTTTCGTCAAGGTCTATCGACAATACCTCAACTTGTTGAACTAACACATGATATATCTGTAAGCATAGACAACCAAAATCATGTCGACGTAATCTTCTTGGACCTCTCAAAGGCATTCGATCGGGTACCACACATTAAGCTAATAAAGAAACTAGAGACGGTTATCAACGACGACGTCAAGATTCGCTGGATAAAAAACTGCTTAATCAACCGTTTCCAGTGCGTAGAATACAATGGAAAATTTTCACCATTTACACATGTCACATCCGGAGTTCCCCAGGGTTGCGTCGTGGCCCCAATCTTATTTCTTATTTGTATAAATGACTTGCCTTCCAGTAGTTCGGCCAACATTCCAATATTTGCTGACGATTGCGTAATTTACCGGGAAATTAACACCATAGAAGACCATCAGATACTACAATCTGCACTAAACTCTGTTTATTACTGGTGTAATGACTGTCAAATGTCCCTCAATGTAGAAAAATGCGCTCATTTATCAATAACAAGAAGGAAGAACAGGTACGAACACATCTACAACATAAATAATATTCCTATAATCCGGGTGAACCAGCACAAATACTTGGGGGTGATAATTACGCAAGACTTCAGATCACATCACATCGTATCATATCACATCGGCTGCACTAGGAAGGCTGTTTTCTCTCAGAAGACGCCTTCGATCAGGACCGCCAGAAACGAAGAAATTAGCCTACAACGCCTTTGTGCGATCTTTACTCGAATACTCTAACATTATCTGGTTCCCGCAGGCTAAAGTACACATAAATAAATTAGAGCGAATACAACGAAAAGCTGTTAAGTACATTTATAATCGGTATGACACAAATACTTCACCAACAGAACTACTGAGGAACGCCGGTATGCTAACCCTACAGAATCGTTCAAAACTAGCGCGTTTAAAATTCTTACATCAACTCTTTCATAAAAATGTAAACATTGATACTTCAAAGTATCTCACTGCCAATGTAGCGAGGCCCACGTGGCATAATCAGACTTTAACATTTGAAGAATACAATTATCGCACTGATTGCCTTAAATATCCCTTCTTCCCACTAGCTGTAAGAGAGTGGAACAGTGTGCATTCATCGATTACGAGCAGCGTATCTATAGAACGATTCTTAACTCTAATTGAAAACCACCTCCACGAAACAACTTAACGAAAATGACGCCTCGAATTTTAATGAATGAGTCTACACGGTTTTTCTTCTCTCTCTGGGTCCCTTATGATTTTCACTGTTACTGAGTAGCTCTTCAGTAACATATTTGGCTTGGTTTCATAAAATGTTTGGTTTCGCTCGCTCTTCAGTCGCTGCTGTAAAATATTCCATCCAAATTCTGTCTGTGTTTCATCCTGCATTGAATTTGACTATGTTTTGTTGCTTTGTTTTTCCATGAACTGGTGACGTTTGATGCATGAGATTTCAGATTTCATATGTAATATGCAACCTTCGCTTGTCGCGTAGAAAACATGTCTCACATGTCCATACTGTTCTCGTCCTGTAGGAACGAAAACCACGCTTGAAATTTGTGTATTTTCAACGATCGATTACCGCTCCTGCAAAAATCCGAAATAATAAATAAATAAAGTTGTTTTTTGTGCCATTTTGTCCAGTGCTGCCACCATTCTTGCTTTGCCCTCAGATAGAAGAGACTGCCCACTTTCGACATAACTGTATCTCTTGGACTCTATGCCAAGGCTAAAGATGTGTTCTGCATAAGCCACCATATTATTTTTGTGGCCTCCACCTCTCGCTGGAGCCTGTCTCGGCCATTGTGACTGGGACCAGCCTTGGCTGGGTCAACACACCGCTGCTTAGCTGCCTGAGCTTTTCAGTTGCAATGCGCTCTCGGCAGTCTTTGCTTGACGTTTGTACTGCTCTCAAAACCTCTAGTGTCACATTGAAACTATTTGCATATCCTTAAAGGGCTTAGAGAACGAAACGATGCGCCTGATGATCGCACACTGAGCCCTTTCATGAAGGTGCCGGCAGCTCTTATTGAAGTCCATTTCCACAACCGCATTTCTTCGTGGAATGCACAGCAATGCCTTCACAAGCCCGGCCAAGAAAGAAAATTTGATTTTGTTGTCAGCCTCCTTCTGCTCAATACTCTGCTACCCATACTCGTTAATCCGAGTAGACGGATCTGATTTAACATATTCAAGCTCGACGAGCGTGTATTCATCCTTCAAAGTAAAGACATTTCAGGGTTGGATCACTGGCAGCAGGCTGGTAGATAGAACCCTAAAATGAACACTAGAGGACTTTTCTTCCATCAGCTGTGGGCTTAAGAAGCGCAGGCTCTGCAAAATGACGTTGAACGGCAGTAACGCAGGAGGCACTCAGTGTATTTTATGTAAACACTTCCTTCCACTTCATTTGAAGCAAAGATTCCTTCCATTTCAACGGCCGTGGCGCAAAGAGGACTCCTCCCACCAGAGTGCGCCACACGGAGAAAGCCCGAAAAAACGAAGCTTCGGCACAAGCTTGGCGCAGATTGCTTGAAATGAAGGATGTAGCAGGATTTACCTTTCGGCACAGGTAAGCGCCAATATCACATCACCGGTTCGTTGCCCTTGAGCTTACTGTGTTTGGACACCCACTTCGGTCGCATCCTGGCGCCCCAAAAAAGCCCTCCCCGCACCAGGAGTGAGCGCAAGTCGCCTTCCCGCATGCGCAGCAGGGCCACCAGGGAGTTGCACAGCAGGGCACAGTGCTGGGGTGGGCTCCAGCTCTAGCATCAGGCCCAGGCTGACACCCAGCAGCTCGGCTGTGGCTGAGGAGACGGCGCATGCCATGTGGCCTCCCCTAGCATAGCACCTGCTGAGGCCGAGCCCTGTGGCTGTCGCACAGAGCCGCCCGAATAGGCCAGGGTGTGGGCCTTCAGGTCATCTCCAACGATGGCCTTGGACAGCTGAGCTGCCAACAGTAGGGAGTCCGTTGTTTGCTGCGCTTGCCCAGAATTTCCAGCTGACCTTCGGTCACCCGAGGAGGGGACGAACCAGGGCCCTCCCATCCAGAGGACACCACCGGCCCATCCACGGGCCACCACCTTTATGATTACTGGGCCAATAGGTACAAATAGCAGTTCACAAGGAGAAAACACGCATTACCTTAGCAATCATAATATAACGGTGTGGTAAACATTGCTAAGCCACAAGTGACAAAGCTCTCAGGTTCGCGAGCTTGTCCATTTGCCCTGCAGCTGGCTAAACAGCAACCACTTGATCTCCCAGTTACGAAGCTGAAATTGGAGCCTTTGTCAACTGTTAAGTTCGGGCTCATCACGGAAATAATTAAAGCCGCCGGTGGCTCATGTATGGGCGTCGCCTCTGCTTGTAGCTGTGAAGCTGCATTTCTTTAATGCACTCGCATAGACGCGAGATTGGGGGCCGCCGAGTGCATGCTTTATGCTGGGGTGCTTAGCCCGAGTACCTCTGTTGGTATGCGGTCGTTTGGTAATGAGCTGACGGGAAGGGAAAGGGTGCCGTCTATAAGTGTCGAAAAGGCGTGCAGCGTGGTTTTTGAGGATTTGCGAAGCCGACGTCGTCCCCGTTCGTTGATGGGTCGTTTGCCTCGGAGATGGTCGCCTGGGCTTGGAGTGGGTCTTCCCGTGGGTCGGGCGGCGGGCAGAGGCCTCCCTTAGTCTGGGAAGAGGTTAGCCACGACTCCCTAATTGTGCCGGCGAGCGCGCGCGGATAAGTGCGTAAGATGTTAGCCGCACGAACACGCTCTAGGCGGTCGGCTTTGGCTTTTGAGAAGGCGCCACCCATTTAAACAAATCGTTTGGCCACTCCGCACGGTCAGTGACTTTAGGTGACAGATGTCCTGTATTTGCTTGTCGGTTGCAATAACGTGCGTGGGAAACGTACTATGACTGCATGAGAGGAAGTGTTGGGTCACGTGACCGCAGGTGGGAACGTGTGTGGGATTGGATGGTTCTTGTGGGCAATCAATGCTGCACATTAATTATTTTGAAAGGGTTTTCCCTCTTTCTTGAATGCCCCCTTTGCAGGCGTGGTTTTGGTAACAAAACCAGAGTGTTTGGTTTTGTCCAGGGTCTGTCGAGAGGAATCTAGGTCAGTATAGATCTTTGCCGAACAGGCTGCTGCGGGCAGAGTGACAATGTAACCGTCATTCGGCCCTGATGTAAATACTTAGAGTAATGTAAATAGTGTAAATAAACCTAATATCCAGCACGAAAGGTAGTCCTCATCCCTCACCTGCTTCAAGCATCGGACGTCTGTCATCGAAGCGAGTCGGGATTAGAGCACTTCACGGGTCTGATTTTAGGTACCGAGCCCGGCCCGAGCCTAACCGCAAAGTCCGAGCCCGACGCGGGCCCGTAACACCTAGCCCGGGCCCGCCATCTCAATCCCGGGCCCGGCCCGGCCCGGTAAGTTATTTTTTTTAGGGCGGGCCCGCGCGTGTGTGACCAGGCCCAGTCTTTGACGCTAAGGAAAGTTTGTTTATTATATTCCTGGCGATCAGACGGAGCATCTGGTCTGTACAAGCACGTCATGAACTGAAACGCAAAAAATAAGGGTTTAAAAGTGCACATAGTTTAGCTTTCACCGTGTGCAGTTCACGCCACATCGGCGTAATAACAGCTGGTATTCTTACACGAGAGACATCATCCCCTTTGGTTACCAGACTCTTGGCAACTTCACGTGGTTGTCTCGGCCACAAGTTGGTATTGCTGACATTTTTCGATCCGCTTTTGAACCAACGAGTATGTACGCGCATCGAAGTACTTCACATGCAGTGGTCATTAAGCGGTTGATTCCCGGCCACGGCAGCCGCATTTTGATTGGTGCGATATATAAAACACACGTGTACATACATAGACATATGTGCGCAGCTCCAGAATGTCTGAATTAAGTCCTTCCCCTCTTGGGCATTCCTTGTAATTGTATCTTTGGTATGTTATACAAAAAATATAAAATTTTGATGCTGTACCAGAAATGTCATTAAAATTGCAGTATAGTGACCATCACACCTAGCAAAACACTTTTTTAAAACAATGCGTACAACTAACAGCAAGAAGCGCGCAAAAATAAACTAAGAATATTCATTTTGATGCTCTTTTCTACACTTCACGTCCGACCTATTAACGGCGGTGCCTATGAATTCAAACCCGAGCCCGGCCCGGGCCCACGGCATCGAGCCCGATCCCGGCCCGGGCCCGCGGCATTGAGCCCGGGCCCGGCCCGGGCCCGCCAATAATTGACTTCGGGCGGCCCAGCCCGGCCCGCGGGCAGGGTCGGGGCCGGGCTTTCGGGCCGGCCGAGGCCCGTGCAGTGCTCTAGTCGCGATCATCTTCTCGGCTCGAGCATCAAAAGAACTCCACTCCAATATTTCGCCTTCATCATTCACCAAGAAGATGGAGAGGCGACATTTAACTGGCGCACTCAGCATGATGTCCACGACCATGGGCTGAAGCTGGTGGGGCATTCCACGGAGACGCCTTCATCGCAAGGTTCGGCTCCGACCAACACCGAGCCAGACTCCAAGTATCGAAGAGGCGGCACCTCATTGGGAGGCCTCGTGAGCTCAGGCACAGTGCGGCGGCAGTCGCGATTCAACGGCAACGGGGCGACACATCAGCGGCAGGCCTCGTAAGCTCTGGCTCAGGGAGCACGGCCCCATCCCAGCGACGAGAGCGGCGCATCGGGTCTGTGAGCTGTTGATCAGCGACACTGCGACCCGGCCGAACCCGGAGTGAGCCCAGGTGGTCCCTGATTTGTTTTCTCTGGGTCTCCGGGTTCACCATGGCCACTATGCTAACGGGATGTCGCGGCACCGACTGGAAGGTTAGTGTCATTGTGCCCAAAATTGAGGAGTTGAGAGCTGAATTAGCCCTGAATAATGCTCAGCACACTTTGGAAAAAGCAAGGCTGGGGGCTGGGCGAGCGCGGGTAGCCCGTTCGAATGAACGGCTGAAGAGCTTAGCGCTCAATTAGCCCAAGGAAGCGCGGAGATTGCTTACGAGAGAGCGAAGCACCGCAGGATTGGTAAACTCGAAGAGGGCACCAATGTTTTCACAGTGTTCGTTCCCTTATGGGCGCTTAAAACGCCACAGGGTAAGGCGAGTGGGAAGGCGGTTGAGGTTGCCGAAGCCACTCTAGTTGTTGAGCAACCCGTTAGCGTACCCACCGCGACAGATGAGTTCACTGGACTTAAAGGTGAACATTTCGACGGGCTTCTGTTTGGTTGGGAAGTTACTGAATTGAAATTTAATTATGCTTCAACCAAAACACAGACAAAAACCCGACGTTTCGAAGCCCTCTCTGCTTCTTCTTTAGGGGTGACTGGTGCCACGCTGCCGCTTCGTCTTATAGTCTTTTACTTTTGCTGGCCGCGCACAAAGCCCCTCGCTGCGGCACGTCATTCGTGTGGGTACACCGAAGGGAGATTGATGATGATGATGGTTGGAACTTTATGGCGCAAGGCCAACTGGGGCAGAGAGCGCCAAAACAATAGTTATATATGAGGGGTGAAACCTTAAACACTAAGTAAAGTCAGCAAAAACAAAAGTAAAATCACAAAACGACAATGAGCATGGCTGGTGTATAGGGCCAGATTTCATTATGTGTGATAGGAAATGAGGTTTAAAAAGTTGACGTCTGACAAATACTCAAACACATGTTTCACAGAAAGAATGGCATCGTCACCTAGAAAAAACGATGGATGTAGGGGAATATGTTGTCTGTAGAGTTCTCTGAAATGTTTGTGTCGTGTTGTGTAAAGTGCCTTGCATATGATTAGTATGTGCACTACGGATAGGGTCTCTCCGCACCTGCTGCACTGGGGTCTAGAAGATCCCGTCAGCAGATACGAGCGCGTTGCATGGGTGTGCCCTATCCGCAGCCTACCGAAGGCGACTTCCGTGTGTCTGTTCTGTGAGTCAGTTGTGTATCATCCCAAGTGTGGCTTTATTACGTGTAGTTTGTTATTTGTCTGTTCATTCCACTGTGCTTGTCATTTCCT
Source organism: Haemaphysalis longicornis (assembly GCF_048455015.1). Lineage (NCBI taxonomy): Eukaryota > Metazoa > Arthropoda > Arachnida > Ixodida > Ixodidae > Haemaphysalis > Haemaphysalis longicornis. Next base: position 24,616,533 of record NW_027526204.1, on the reverse strand, counting down.
ACGAAGGTATTGCCGAATTTCTGGCTTAAGGTCACTCTGTGGTAGTATTGTTATATCTACTATGTTCCTGAGTGCAGCAACTGCGGCCTTTTTTTTAACATTGCAACTACAACATTTAATACAGAAGGAGGTCCCAAAGTTACAAAACTGTCAGGGGGACCTCCTATTAATACATAAAACAGATGAAAAGTACAAATTTACAGGCACTGGTTATAATGCATTAGTACATCAAAGTAAATTCAAGTCTGAAAGCATGAGTTACACAACATGAGTGAGAATAAAAGACACGAAAAATGAAATCGACAAAATAAATGTACTGCAAAAAAAAGAAAATTGTGCAACGCAAAGGATCATCAAAACACACTGCTATTATTTACATCAATAATATAAACAACAGCGACATAAGCAAGAGGTACTTATTGATTTAGGCAGCCTTCATGCCATTGATGAATTCATTGTGGTAACAAGGTGGTGTTTGACATGTTTTATGAATGAATAAGATGAAGTAGAGGTTTTGATGTTGGTAGGTAGTTGATTCCAGAACGTAATTCCCATAAAATACACCGTATATTTTCCATAGTTAGTTTTAACTTTGGGTAATAGCAGATTGCTATTTTCAGAGAATCTTGTGGTGTTTAGGTTAAGCAGGTTAGATTGTGTTAAGGTACCAATAGATATTTTGTTGTTAACTACGCGGTAAATAATTGTTGTCAGCTTTTGCTGGAAAAGGTTGTGTAATGGTAGTACATTGAGGGTCCTGAAATTGCATTTGCTTCTGAAAAATGACTGTTAAATGTAATTAGTCTTACAGCCTGTCTCTGTAGATGCTGTAAGTGGGACAAGTGGGTTAAGTAAGTATTTCCCCATGATGAAAGGCAATACTGTAGGTGGCTATGTATGAACGAGTAATATAAGGACAGTATAATGGGGCGCGAAAAGTAGCGTCGTGTTTTTATTATCACTCGTAACCCAAAACCAATTTTTTTCGATACCATATTAATATGTTGATGAAACTTGAGATGAGTGTCTAGCAGTACACCCAGGAATAGGACGGCAGATGATGCATGAACGACAACGTTTTGTAACGTTATTGATGGTGTGGGATCAATATTGCGCATAGGACTGTGAAAAAGCATAAAATGGGTTTTCGCAGGGTTGATGTAGAGTTGATTAAGTTTGCACCAGGATACCAAATTATCTAGGTCTGAATTTAACAGGGATAAAACTTCAGTTAGGGATTTTTTGTGAGCAAATATGGTAGTGTCATCAGCATATATTACGGCGCTTGTAAGCTTAAGAAAATTCGGAAGATAATTTATATATGCTAAAAATAATAGTGGGCCTAGAATAGACCCTTGCGGAACACCTTTTATTAATAATTTCGGTTGTGAAAGACAACCCTTAATTTCAACGACCTGGGACCTATTAGATAAGTAACTGCGAATTAAAGACAGTGGAGGACCCCAAATCCAAGTGCATCAAGCTTGTGAAGAAGAATTGTGTGATTTATCGCATCGAATGCTTTAGTAAAATCTACAAATATAGCCCCTAGAATATGACCCATGTCTATAGCGCGTTTTATGGTATCCGTAAAAGAAATGAGGGCATGTTCTGTCGAAAATCCTGGACGAAAACCAAACTGATGAGGGGAGAGAAGATTGAATTTGTCGAAATATTTTGTGGGACGTGTTACAATAAGCTTTTCAACAATTTTGCTAAAAAATGGTAAAATACAAATAGGTTTATAGTTGGGAACGACTTCCGCATCGCCTTTTTTTAGCACCGGGGTAATTTTACCTACTTTTAATTGGTCAGGAAATGTACCTTCTTTAAACATATAGTTAATAATATGACATAAAGGAACGGAGACGTGGCTGCCAATTATTTTGATTGACGATGGAAGCACTCCATCAAGCCCGGGGCCTGTGGATTTCAGATTCGATATGGTGCTGGAGATTTCGGGGGGATTAGTGGGGTAAAGATAAAATGATTGTGACGACTGTACACTGTACGTAGGAGAGGCATCAGAGCCATTAGTTATTTCATTACCGGTAAAAAACTCGTTAAATTCATTTGCAATCTCTTTTGGTTCCATGAGCGTTCGCGATGTAGTGTTGATTTTAGAAATGGCGTGTTTCGTTGATGGCTGATTAAGAAATGACTTAATCAGTTCCCACGTTTTCCTTGAATCGTTTTTGCGTCTCATAATTTCCTCTTCAAAATATTTATGCTTGGAATTTTTTAGTAGTGTCGAGAGAGTATTTTAGTAGTTATTGTATCGTAGTTTGAGGTTTAGATTGAATGGTTGTAGCTTAGTTTTCTTATACAGATTGTGTCTTCTAGTAATGCTACGCAAGAGACCACGTGTTATCCAAGGATTTCGTGGGGTTGAAAACCATCGGGTAACCTTGATCGTTGAACTGGATTGCTGAGACGCACGCTGAATAATGCTATTGAACTTTTCAAAGGCAATACAGGGATCTGTTTCAGATAAAACCGGAGACCAAGCAGAGTTAGAAATTGACGCAACAAACTTCTTCTTATCAAAGCTTTGTTTTTGTTTTGTTGGGTATTTCCTGGTGCTAGATTCAATCAGTGTGAAGACAGGGTAGTGATCAGTTATAGAAATATTTACTACACCAGAAAGTTGCTCAATGGTTAGGTTGGATAAGATGTGGTCTATTAAAGTTTCTTTACCGTTGGTAGAACATCTAGTAGGCGCATTAATTAATGATTCGAGGCCATGCCCAGCGAAAGCGTTTACGTAATTAAAGCAGGACTTATCTGTTGGATCCAATAAGTTAATATTAGTGTCACTGAACAAAAGAATATTTTTATCTTCACATGCGAGCGTATTAAGAATAGTATCAAGTTCTGAGCAGAACTCTACGTATGATGATGATGGGGATCGGTATACCGATCCGATTACTGTGCTACGGCTATTGCTACACAGAAAGTTGCAATCAACCTCTAGCCAAACTGATTCGACGCTAGCAGTCGAAAATGAAATATCATTTCGGCGACGGTAGGGCTGATTGGATAATACATATATGGCAGACCCACCATATCAGTTATCGTCTCGACAACAGAACTCAGCAGAATACTCAGGGATAGCATGTAGGTTTAAGTCGGTTGAGGTTAGCCAAACTTCCGAAAGACATACAACTGTTAAAGGGTGATCTAACGTAGTGAAGAAGTCAATCATTGCATCAAAGTTCTTAGAGAGGCTGCGGATATTCAAGTGAATAAACGATTTATGATTTGACTTTTTATCATTAAGCAAACATTTAAACTGGTCAAGTGAGTAATCAGCCAGTCTGTCCTAAGGCATAATGCATTATTAAGGTGGTTTGGGCCTAGCTGATACGACACAGATCAGCAGCACTTGCAATGACATACACTTTGCTGTCCTCAGTTTGTCTTGCTTTAATTCGGCAGTTATCTGTCCAGAGGAACTTCCACTCTTTTTCTTTCTTTAGTTCCAGTGCTTGCGCGAACAGGCGTTTGTTGTCGGGTGTCAGATGCTCATTCACAAAGATTTTGCTTTCTTCCCATTCTGGAAAATTCAGGGCTTTCGTGGTTATGCGAGCTTTCCTTGCCTTGCGAAGAAAGTCGGTTTTCTTTGTGCGCGAGCAGAATCTAGCGATAATGTTCGTATCCTTCTTCGCAGGAACGCGGTGCACAACATCTACATAAGCAGATGTTACGGTGCAACCAACTGCTTCCCCGATTTTTTCCAGTATCTTAGAGCAGTCCTCGCCTTGTGTGCAGGGGATCCCTTTTATCTCGATGTTATTCAAACGACTGTACTGCTCAGATTCTGCTAACCGCTTAGACAGGTGTTCGTTCTCTTTTTTTAGCACTTTGTTTTCAGATGTCAACTGCTCTTGTTTTTCCTTCATGTTTTCGTACAAAGTATTGAACACCGAGAGGCTTTTTTTCATTTCCTCAATTTCTTGGCTCAAAGCTTTAACGTCACGCGCCAACTCAGCATTCGTCGGCATCATTGCGATCAATGCACGTTTGGCAGCACCAGCCGTGGGCAAAAAAGATGCAAAAAACCTAAAGGTACAGGGCCTTGTTAACTGACCTGCGTATCAGAAGGAGCGAGTTAAGCAGCGCATGCCTCTTGCCACGACTGCCACTGCCAAGTGATGCTCTGTGTCGGTCGTTGCTGTTTATATGTGGATTTCCGCAGCAGCGCCGACTGGTGGTTGCTACAGGCCCTCCGAGATGGTGGGCTGAGCCGCTTCCTTGTCTCCGCAGCACGATGTCGTCACTGGTCGGTAGCGCGTGTCGGGGACTGCGCAGCTGCGATGATGCCCAGGACGCAGTTCTTACCGTGCTTTCTTGCCAGCAGCTCGACGACCTGCGTATCAGAAGGAGCGAGTTTAGCAGCGCATGCCTCTTGCCACGACTGCCACTGCCAAGTGATGCTCTGTGTCGGTCGTTGCTGTTTTTGCTTCATTGCCAGCAATCCCAGCATGGCCTGGAACCCAGCACAACACCAGAACAGGTTTTTGGGCATATATAGACATGATAGTGTTGAAAACCGTATGGACAATTCTGTTTTTGCATGGCTTGTATGATGCCAATGCGCGCACAACACTCAAGGAATCTGTATATATGATGGACGTCGAGATTTTGTGTTCAAGAATGTGTTGTGCAATGAGTAAGATGCCATATGCTTCAGCTGAGTAAATTGTGGTGTATGTGCTCATGGTTCTGCATTCATCAAAGTTTCGTCCATGAGCAGCGCAAGACACTATGGTTGCAGTTTTTGATGCGTCACTATAAAACTCTGCACATTGATACTTGTACTGCAGGGAGAAGAAGTGCTGCAAAACTGCAGTTTGTGGTACCCTGGTTTTATCAATATTCACGAAAGACAAGTCACAACACATAGGTTGAAGCTGCCAGGTAAAACGTCAGTAAAAGAAGATGTCTAAATGTCTGAAAAAGAGATGTTGAAATCCGAAGCTTCCTGTCTTACTCGAAGTGAGAATGGCAAAGGAACGGACGGGCGATTTACAAACACTGGTGATGTGGATGCATCATTAAAAACAGGTTTAAAAGGATGGTTATTCATCGATTAAATTTTGAAAGCGCAGAGCAAGTCCATGTACGTTCGTTGGTCCTCAAGGAACCATTTGCTACATTCAACGTATAGACCCTTTGCCATGCTAGTGCGGAACGCACCCGACGCAAGGCGGAGGCCCAAGTGAAGTACTGGGTCAAGCATTTTTAGGGCGGTTTTTGATGCCGAGCCATACACGACGCTGCCGTAGTCTAACCGAGACCCGACTAAGGCGGTAAAGACTCGGGGAAGTAGTTCTTTGTCTGCACCATAGGATTGGTGGGAGAGGACCTTGAGAATGTTTAGTGTTTTGAGGCATTTATGTTTACGTGCTTTGAAGTGAGGTATGAAGGTGAGCTTGTCATCAAATATGACACCTAAAAACTTGTGCTCCCTTTGAACAGAAATAGATGCACGGCCAAGAGCAATCTCAGGATCCGCATTAAGCCAGCGCTTGCGGGAGAACAGAACACAAGTACTTTTGCCCGGGTTCAGTTTAAAAGAGTTAAGGTCCGCCCATCCAGCAAGCTTCTTAACACCGAGATGTACTTGACGTTCGCAAATTGACAGGTGTCAAGATTTAAAAGATATTTGAACATCGTCTGTGTAGATGGAACAGGAAATGGTTGGTGGCAATGCCTTTCGGAGGGAGTTCATCTTAACTATAAACAATGTGCAGCTAAGAACTCCTCCTTGCGGCACACCGATTTCCTGCACATGTATCCCGAACAGGGATGACCCAACCTTAACACGAGATGTCCTTGTGGACATGAAGCTAGAAATGGTATTTAACATGTTACCAGACACACCAAAGGACTTCAGGTCACTAAGAATGCCATATCGCCAGGCTGTGTCGTAAGCCTTTTCAAGATCAAAGAATACCGTAAGGCAGAACTGCTTATGAGCAAATGCTTCTTTTATGAAGGATTCCAACGCAACAAGTTGATCGTTGGTAGATCGCCCCACCCTAAAGCCTGCCTGGCAGCTCTCGAGAAGACCGTTGTACTCAAGAAAGTACACGAGCCTGCGATTTATCATCTTCTCGAGCAGCTTGCACAGGCAGCTTGTTAGAGCGATGGGTCAATAACTAGCGGGAGAGGAAGGGTCTTTCCCTTCCTTCAGGAACGCCACTACTATGGCCTCCCTCCAAGAGTGTGGAATCTGCCCCGAAAGCCATATTTTATTGTATAGGTGTAGGAGTGTTTCAAGAGTGTCTGGGTGTAGGTGTTGTATCATGGTGTATGTAAAGTTATCTGCCCCTGGTGCTGAAGGTTTACATGTGCAGAGGGCAACCCTCAACTAATAGAGTGTAAATTCAGAATTGTAACCAGATTTTGACTTGTTATTGTCATGTAGGGACTTTTTTTCACGAGCGGTTTTATGTTTCAGTAAAGTGTGGGTAGTGCGCAGAGCTGGAAACGTGTTGGAAGTGTTGTGCAAGTGTGTTAGCCTGATCTTCTAGTGTGTCCCCTGTTGTACTGACCAGGGGCAGGCTGTGTGTTTTTGTCCGTTTAGTTTTCGTATTCGTGTCCAGACTGTGTGCGTCTGTGTAAGAGTTTATAGATGTCAAGAAGGTGTGCCAACTCTCTCGTTTTGCCTCACGCCGCACACGTTTTCCTAACGCCTTGGCCCGTTTGAACAAGAGGAGGTTTCCCGTCGTGGGGTACCGACGAAGGATACCCCACGCCTTGTTCTGGGCCTCTCGCGCCCGCCTACAGTCCTCATTCCACCACGGCCTCCGCTGGTTGCGCGGGGCATCTGAGGCGTGGGGAATGGACTTTTCGGCGGCGTCGAGGATGTGCGCCGTGAGGAGTTGGGTAGCTTCTTCAACGTGTAGGTGTCCTATGGATGTGTGGTGTAGTTTCGATGTCTCTGTAAATGTGTTGCAGTTAGCTCGTGCCTCATTGAACCTATTATGGGAAGATGAACTGCTTGGGCCTTCACCTATATATGTCAGTGAAGTGGGGAACTGGTCACTGCCATATGGGTCGGTGCCCACACCCCACTCAAGACATGGAAAGAGAATTGCCGAACCAATAGCCAAGGCAAGATTTGAGTATGTGTTGTGTGCTATGTTATGGTATCTAGGCTGTTTATTGTTTAAAAGGCATGCTCCAGAGGATGTAAGAAACCTCTCTATCAGGCGATCCCGGGCATCCGTACGAGGAGAGCCCCAAAGAGAATTGTGAGCATTAAGGTCGCCTGTTAGAATGTATGGTTCGGGCAGCTGGTCAACCAGCGCCTCGAAGTCAGAGCTCAAAAGTGTAACATCAGGAGGAATGTATATGGAGCATACCGTTATCAACCTATTAAATATTATTAAGGGTTTTGCTACAGCCTCAAGGATAGTGTTTAAAGTGACAGGGTGGCATGCTAAGGATTTCCTGACGATTTTGGCCACACCGCCAGAAGAGTGTGTGCAGCCCTCCCTGTCTTTCCTGCATGCCAGGTAACTATTCAAGAAATTTGTGTGTTTAGAATTCAAATGTGTTTCCTGAACACACATTACACTTGGCTGATGGGTATGCAGAATCTCATACACGTCGTCAAGATTATTCAGAAGGCCTCTACAGTTCCATGGAACAATATTTTCTCTTCCCATTATTTAGTGTGAGAGCTACTGGAGTGTGTATGTTTATGTGTCGTCTTTCGGGGCTGTGACTCTTGGATTGGGCTTTTTGGGCCTCTCTGTAGGCTTGGACGTCGGAGGCCGATCCTTGCGCTGCGTTGCAGGCAAGAATGGCCCGACGTCCATCTCGTCGTCCGATGTCCTGGGTGTGCCCGTCGAACCGGGCCCCCCGGACTTAGCGCCCCTTCGGGGGCCCTTCGTTTGACCCGCCACCGCCGCAGGTATCGGAGGCACCAGAAGTGGCACGGGCGGTGCGGTGGTGGTGGGAGCCGGTGTGGGGCCCGTGGTGTCCATGGCACCCTCCAACGCACTGGAGGATGGGCAGGCAGGGACGGGAGCGGCACCGGTCTTGACGGAAGAGGTTGCCACCACAACCTCTGCTGGCTCAGCGAGCGGTGCAGAGGCGGGTTGGGCTGCCAGAGGCAATCCAGGGGGGGGGGCGGGAGCGGGAGCAAGTCCGAGTCGCGGCACTGGGTCCCCGCCGAAACCAGACGCCGCTGCGTCAGCGTACCATACCAGGGGGAAAGTGTCGAACCTCTTTCGCGCCTCTGGGAAGGTGATTTTTCAGTGACTTTGATGTTGATTATTTTCTTTTCTAGTTGAAACTTTTCACATTTTCTGGAGTACGCCGCGTGTGGGCTCTGACAGTTTACGCAAAGAAATTGTTGAACGTTACAGTTGTCGGACGGGTGGTCGTGGTGGGCGCATTTTGCGCAGGTAATTCGGCCGCGACAGGAGTTTGTGCCGTGCCCGAACCGTTGGCACTTGAAACAGCGCCGCGGGTTCGGGATGTACGGCCGGACTGAACATCGGATGTAACCAGAGTTGATGAATTCTGAAAGGGTGGACTTGTCAAAGGTTAGGATGAGGTGCTTTGTCGGTATTTGTTTATCGTCTCTGCGGATGGTTATGCGCCTGACCGCTGTTACGCCCTGACTACGAAGGCCCTCCAGCAGGTCAGCTTCAGATTCATTTAGTCGGTCATACTCGTAAATCACTCCCTGGAAGCTGTTTGGGCTGCGGTGGGGCGTGACTCGGATTGGCAGATCGGCGATGCTGGTTTGAGGAAGAAGTTTATTGGCCTGGTCCTGGCTACTGACCTCGACAAGAATTTCACCGGTTCGATGTTTTTTGGCCTTATACGACCCTCCTACAATACCGTCAAGAAACTTTGAAATGAGAAATACCGACTGTGAAGCAAAAAGTTTTGATTGGTCTACAGATTCCATACGATGAATCGAGGATAGTTGTTCGGTTTCGGAGGCCTCAAGTCAGGAAGTGGTGGAAAAGAAACTTCGGTGCGGCCCGTTTTCGGGGGCCGATCACGTCTGGGGGGGGGTTTGAAAATGCCATATAGCATAGTATTAAAGCAGAGAGACGGGGGTACTTTCTTCTTGGACCTTACTCTGGTAGCCAAAGAGGTCCCGGAGCTCCCTGCCTGGTAGACAGGGAGGGAGCTCATCGGCCGGAGCTTGACCAAGGCTCCGACGGCCACCGTTCACGGCTTCTAACCCTTCACCTTTCAACTTCTAGCCACGGTAGGTAAAAACTTAAGTATGGGGGGATCGGGGTACGCGGTGTCGCCACTCACCGTCACCAAGATTACTCAAGGTGCACCGTGCGGGGCGAAGGGAGAGTGCCAAGCGAGCGATTAAGGTTCGCAGGGGTGCGATGGATATGCCACGATTCAGGGAAAAGCCGCTTCCGCCAGTTGGTTTCCCTTTCGAGAATGGCCGTTCCGGAGAAGTCAAGTTTGTGGTCGGCCACTTCGCAGTGTTCGGCGACTGCGCTGCCTTCTCTATTCTCTTTCCGTACGTCGTTATTGTGTTGCCTAATCCTCTCCGGTAGGTTTTTGGTTTCAACGATGCACAAGGCGTTGCACTCAGCGCACGGAATGCGGTAAACGACCACGGGTGCTATCTCTTTTGTCGGCCAGTCTTTCGGGCGGGTGATTAGGCGGCCTATTGTTGTCGAAGGCTTGTGGGCGATACGCACTCCTACAGCTCTGAAAATGCGGACCAAAGCCTCGCTCGTTCCTGGGATATACGGAACCGGCACGCGTTTCAGAGGTCCGGGGGTGATGTCGTTGGAGAGTTTTTCACCCGGTTTTGCTCTTTGCGGTGGGTTACGGAGTGAATGAACCTTTTCGGGTAGCCTTTTTTCTGGAGGTCCGCAAATACACGGCTTACATATTTTTTACGTTAATATTCGGGCGAGCAAATTGCATCAGCTCTGGTAAATAAAGAGGACACAACAGAGGCTTTGTGGTTATCGCCCACAAGCCTTCGACAACAATACGCCGCCTAATCCCCCACCCGAAAAGACCGGCCGACAATAGAGAAAGCACCCGGGGTCATTTACCGCATTCCGTGCGCTGAGTGCAACGCCTCGTACATCGGTGAAGCCAAAAACCTACCAGAGAGGATTAGGCAACCCGAGAACGACGTAGGGAAACAGAAGAGAGAACGCAGCGGAATCGCCGAACACTGCGAAGTGGCCGACCACAAAATTAACTTCTCCGGAATGGCCATCCACGAAAGGGAATCCAACTGGTGGAAGCGGCTTTTCCTTGAATCGTGGCATATCCAACGCACCCCTGGAAACGTTAATCGCTCGCTTGGCACTCTCCCTTCGGTGTACACACATAGATTACGTGCCGCAGCGAGGGGCTTTATGCGGGGCCAGCAAAATGGAAAGACTATAAGACGCAGCTGCAGCGTGGCCCCAGTCACTCCTGAAGAAGAAGCCGAGCGGGCTTTGAAACGTCGGGTTTTTGTCTATGTATTGGTTGGAGCATAATTAAATCTCAGTTCAGTAACTTCCCAACCAGACAGAAGCCTGTCGAAATGTTCGCCTTCAAGTTTATCAGCCCAGGCTTTGGCCACGACACCATGCAGCTCGTCAAGCGCTACATACGCATCAAGGAAGGCATCACCGTCTTCAAAACTCATCTTGACTTCAATCGCACCTGTAAAGAAAGGAAAGTCATCCCTCAGAGCCTGCGCCTGAAACGGCCCGTGTCGACACCCGAAGGCATGAATATCATCACTAAAGCCAAACATCAACTCGTCAATGCCTGCCTCCACGAATGCAACGCCGCCATCAGGAAGAAAAAACGGGACCTGTTCTTTGCCAAGCGCCAACTGCAGCTCCGCCTCGCCGGATTGATGGCCTCCGTCGACGAATTTACTGAAATGCGTGGCGGCATCGACGGCGGACAAGCACCGGTCACGCAAGATAAGAAACTTTCTTGTTTGTCGATAAGGCGCTCACCCCAAGTTGCTGAAGGTCAAGGTTTTGCAACCAACCTGTCATCCCGCAATTTCACTCAAGAGCAAACTTCTGTTCTGGCCAAAGGACACAGCTACAATGTGGCTATGAGCCCGCCGCCCCCCCCACCCCCTTGCAAAGATAGTTGCTGCGGTAGAGGATGCCATTGAACAAGTACAGCCGCACGCCTGAGATGAAATAAGACCTAAATCGATAGGCCTCCTATCGAAATTGCCGTTGAATGCAGTGTCCCTCAAGGGAGTATCTTGGTGCCTTTATTAGTTAGCATCTACATCAATGGTATTGTGTTCATTGATCCGATGTTCGCTACGTTATACATGCTGACAATAGCACACTTCTTTTCTCCGGAAGGGATATCAATGACATGTTAGACAAATGCAACAATGTACTGAATGATATCTCTGATTGGTCAAAAGTACCAGAACAAAATTATATCTGCAAAAACTAAAGCAAATATATTTTCAGGAAGGAATGAAACATAGCATAAACCAACATGTCTTCGTTGATAACCAACCAATTGAAATTGTTAGTGACCACCAGGTGCTTGGCGTATACTTGTCCTCTCATTTGACTTGGGATACACATATCGCCCATCTAAGAAACTTTCGCGGTTACTGGTGTGGTCTCCTGCTGTAGAGGTTTTCTTCCGCTTAAGGGTAAGCTACAATTATATTACGCCCTTTTCTTTTCTCAGATAAGTTATTGCAGCTTAGTTTATTTGAACACGACGCATAGTAACATTAACAGGCTTCTCGTTCTTCAAAAGGAGATTATACGTTATATCGGAAATATTGAACGTACCCGGAGCACACAGCATCTTTCGCAATATACAATATTATCAGAATTAACCTTCTTTATGGTTTCTGTCTACTACAGAAAATGGTTTTTTCATCAACATCCTCGATTTCCTTCTTAACATCACTAGCAGGACTGACATATCATAACACCATAATAAACACATGTAATCCGGCTTTATGGCATATACCTTATTATCGATAAAATTATAAGTGGCAGTCATTATCTTATATTCTCCCATTACTACTCAACAAAAAGAACTACGGAGGTTTTTCACTCAGGTGGACTGATATTTTAAGTACATAGTTGGTTTTGTCGTGCTATTGGTGTTTTTTGTATCCAGTACATGTAATTGCGACATCGTAATTGAGGTATGTCGTGTGTTTGCGCAGAATGTTTATGTTCAAATTTCATTTTTTCTTCGTGATTGCTATAAAGCGTTACTAGTATTTATTACTTCTTATGCTCTACCTGTAGGAAGAATGTAGATGCACTGCTATCTCTGCACATTTTGTTAACGTACATAGCTTATGCTTTATTGTCCGTAATACTTTTTTAAAGTTTGTATGATATGCTTCTTTTGTAACTCTACATGCTTAAGTAATCGGAATTTCCTTAGACTTTTCTGTGCTTCCTGCTATTGCCTTGTATGTGGTTTCAATGGCTTTGTCAAGCTGCTAAGGCAGCTTATACCCGGGAAACCACACCAGTTTCTGGGAAATAAACCAAACTCAACATGTTAAAAATTAAAGCATCTCTCATCTCCACCACTGTTCCCTCGCTGTGTCTATAAAGTCGTGGTATGAAAAGCGTGGAGGAACCCATATACGCTGCTCTCTTGCACTGTTCAGCTGATTGATTTGAATTTGTCGACATTCTATGGCGTGGTGATTTCCAGTTGCGAAGCATCAATTGGTGGCTTAAGTATTCTGACTCGTGTAAGCTTTTATTTCACAGTGTATCGAAATTTCACATACGCCATTTCAGAAAGCTCCAAACAAGGGCATTAGGAGCCGCCTTCGGCTTCCTCGCGAACTTCCGCAACGGCGGTACACTTGTTTTCAGGGTAATTTTTGGTGTTCAACTGGTACCGCTTGTTCCTGCTTTATTTGAGTTCACATGCAATGTGCATGGACCGTACGCAATATGTTAGTACTAGGCGCCATTATAACCGCCTCGCCAATGAACTGTGCAAAGAATTGGGTAGTCTGACGCCACAGCTTGTGATCAGGTAGCATAACTGAGGAACGAAAACTTTTGCAAGCCAATGACCAAAAATGCCCAATGACATGGATTCGACGCCGGCCTCGCCGGCTGTCTTCCCGATGGATGTGGTATAGCCGCGCCTTTTACTTGTGCCGAGATTCCCAGGTAGTATTCCGTAGCCCTCAACTGAAGCGTGCCTCATAGCCCCCACGCTCCATTCTATTTGCCACACAAAAATGATGTTTCAGGAACCCTGTGGCTTCTTTGATCACCTGTAAGGAAGCCTTAATTACATAACCATAAAGAGATGCCTATTGAAAAAGCCATCAGCCTGGAGCCGCCAGTCCTGGTAGTCGGGTGTGGCGTTGCCGCCCACGCCATCTCGCGTTTCGCTCCAAGATAGCCCCAGGTTCTTCTGAGGGCGAGAGCCACTTTAGCGGATAGTACTCCCTGTATATCCGGACATATCTAAAAACACGCCCACGCTCCGAGTTTGACATCGCAGAAGGCGCTGTTCGGCAGCCGCACATCTATACATAATTTTCCATTTTCCGAATAACACTAGGCAAAGAACTGAAAGAGGCAGGTGCAACGTCCGAGCAGAATCTAGTAATGCTGGAGCGGTATTCTGGGAGCAAAAATGCAGAAATCAAATGCGTTTCCGCTTCTGAAAACCAGGATCTTACTGAAATCCTCAAGACGCATGGCGACAGGATTAGTGAGCCCATTACTGAAAGTGATGTCGTCACTCGTCACCGGGTGCCGAGAAAAGACGGGGGATGTCCAAACACCGTGGTTCAATTTTAACGTGCACAACGCGGCGCGGTTGTTGAGAAGGCGCACAAGAAGCGTGTACGCACGGATGAGCTTGGTGCTTTCGGGCCTGTCTCCTGCCTATGTCAATGATCACTTCTGCCCTTACCTGAAGATTTTGCTCGGACAAGCTACTGCCAGGAAAAACGAAAAACACTGGCGATACGTCAGAACAAAGGAATGAAAAATACTTGCACGTAAATCGTACACTTCTCGAGTGCTCCGAATCACTAGCGTAAAGGAATTCGAAAAGATGTAAAAGTCGCATTCCCCTTCTCAGTCTCGCCTAATTGTTTTCGCGCCTTGACATACATGTTGCTAAATATACTGAGCCCCCTTGATGTAGGTGCACTATACCGATCTAGGAAAAAATTCCCGTGTCATGCATTTGTTTCAACGGTTGCTCAACCCGTAATAAAAACGATTATCTCCTTGTCTTCATGTTTTACATTTTATTTTTACGTCATATTCCTATGCGAGACTTGGTACGTACAAGATGATGAAGTGCTGAGAACAGCAGGTTACCAAACCTAATACCTGAGCCGCCTAGAAAGGAGAGGGGAAGAGTGCTACTCATGGCAAGGAACACCTTTCCATCTGAGATATTTCAAGAGTTCGGAAAAATTACTCAAGATTACAATGTTCTGACCACAGTTTTAAAAAAATGTCTATGCTGCATTGTACAGCCCCCCTTTTGGTTCTGCAACTATATTCTTAAATATCTATACATGTTTCTTAGCTAAGCACACACACCAGCGATTTCAGCTTAGTGCTCCAAGGGGACATGCGTGTGAACATGGTAAACACGACGAGTGATATTTGCCGTCTTGTAACTATGCTAGAGTTTAATGCCTGCATCAGCACCGTAAAAGCCCCTACTCGCATTTCAGCTAATTCCGCTTGTTTAATCGATACTTTTATCACTAATACGGAACCCACTACTTCCGTTTCCAGAGTAATAGGCTGGCACATTACCCATTTCTGGCCAACCTTTTTATTATTTGCCGAACCCACTGCACTAAAAACGAATGGTGACGTAAGAGTATAGGCTTTCCAAAACATTAATCCTTTCGCGCTTGCGAATTTCCGCAGCGGTTTATCACAAGTCACATGGCGAGATGTTTACAGCCCAACTTACCGTAACGAGGCCTACGAAATCTTTGAGAATATTTTTAAATTCATATATGAAGAAAATGTTATTCGTAAAACTACGGGTTTTTTCCGAAAATTCATTACTTTTCCAAGACCCGCAAGACTTGAATAAGTAAGGAAATACTAACAGAAATACAATAGAAAGATGTTCTTTACAGGTGCTTTTTGCGTTCAAAGATTTTTAAACGATTTTAATGAAGAAGAGAGCTCCAGGTAAAGGGATTCAAGCTCAGGCAGAAACCGAAGCTGCACCCGGACAATGTCAGTGCAGCAATTGTACGGCATGCCCAGCGCTATCAGTTCTGGCTGCCCCGTTTCTTCGGATTATGTTACGTCATCAAAGAGGAGGAAGGCGGCAGCGGCATGTAGCGTCCGGCACGAGCCGAACAACGCAACTAATAACTGCCCCCCCTGCCCCCCTGCGCTCATGCTGTCAGTTAAACGTTCGGTAACAAGCTTCCAGTAACTGTTAGAGCATATCAAGACGCGAAAAGCGGCGCTCTGATCTTCGCCGTGTTGAGGTTCGTGAGTGATAGCCAAGGTCGGCTTAGAAGAATGGAAAACTATGTTTCATTAGACAATTTTGTACGTTCAAAACCTCTGGAACCTCCAGAGCATCGACGATTATTTCCTTTTGCTCGAAGCGACTGGACAGCGTAACGTTCAATCTGCGGCAGTGGTACCGACGTGGGCGCTTGGAAATGCTAAACACGAATACTGTACCGTCATCCGCGCTCGCCCGAGGGAGCCCGCGCTTCTATGACAAGTCGCTGCACAAAAACGTTTCTCTAGCTTCCGCGGTCGAAGAGATGGCGGACCAGGATGCCGCGGGCGTTTCCCGATTACCCATACCGTAGCCGTTCGCAGCAGGACGCATTATATAAAGGTGCCATTCACGGAAGCAGTCGTGAACGAGTTTTCTTGCTCGGCACTACTTGTCAATTCAGGCTCCATAATTGTGATAGCCGAGCGGTAGGCTTCGAGTTGGGACGCGTCTAAACGTCTAAGAGAACGGACAAGTAGCGTCACGAGCAGTTCCGACACCAAATCCCCGTGGCATGGAGGGCGTTGCGTGAGAAGTGACCCGACTTGTCGTATATGACGAAACAATGCTCCCTTCCAAGAGTCAGTCACTTGTGTTCCGGCGACAGCTTAGCTTGGCAGTCTTCGGGTCCATTTCCTGACCCCTAGCATAGTGGACACGTTCGCTGCCCAGGCGATGCTGAGACGGTGGGCATCGCCAGCGCGGACGGTGCTGATGAGATCGTCATCCCGCAGCTGACATGCAGTCGATATCACGGTGGAATTCGTTCTTTTCTACGTTACGACCTCGTGATCTTCCCATATTGGCGTGGCGGAGTCATCAACTACAGGCTTCCTACGTTGGCGCTGCACTACTGCCGAGCCTTCAGGCAGAGCGTGCATGAGTTTCAAAGGATGGGAACAGTGCAAAATTGGGCACACACGAGAAGAAGGAAGTGACAACACGGCACTGCATGTCTTCTTGTGTGTGTCCAAACTCGCGCTGGTCCCCTCCTTCAAAACCATGAACCAACTTGTCCAAGCCTCATTCTTAGCACGCATGAAAACGCAATGGAAATTGACTACTGACTCTGATGTCAGGCAGCCTGTCCTGAACATAATTTCTTCGCACAGGTTCCACAGCCGCGAGATGGGCTTTCAAAGAGATCAATGTCAATGAGGCCGTCGATAAGGTCATACACTAGCGCGTACGTTCGGCCAAAATAATTCATAAGCAGCTTTACTACTCAAAGTTGCCTTCGGTGATGCGTATTCACGTGACTGTGCGCTTAGCATTCCTGCTCAGGTACGTTTTCAGCACTTAAACGTTTCGATGTTGGGGAGTTCAGGTTGGGAGTGAATAGTCGCCTTAAAGTGCCCTCAGAACCCGCAACTAATTGAAGTGCACCGGATATTACGGGGATCGGGTGCTTCGGCGAGGCAACTCCCTAGGTCAAAGCGCGGAAGCTGACGTGTGTAGTGGTTTGGTAGTTGAGCTCATCGCGTGTGCCAGCAGAAATGCCACACCGTTCGTCAATCTGTAGCAACACTCCCGGACCGCCGACGTCCGTAGGGAAAACAAGTTCAGTACGAACCGCAGTTTGCTGACTGCCTGCCGGATTCTTTCGTGTTAATCTAGTGCACTGACGATGTCTTGTCCCTCAACTGCTATAAAATCTAAAAGCTAAGCGATTTTCGCCACTAGTTCGCTCAAGGTGAACTCGTTCTCCTCGAGGTCGTCGGTTGCTACTTCTAAGTCCGAAGGGATCGGCTCGGTGGCCTTCAGAAGCTCGTTGGTAGAGACGAAAGGACCCGTAGTGGCACCGCAAAGAACACCTCGATGTCCGGGCAGCTTCTTCAGGTCGGTGTGGGAGGATGTTGCCCTCCTTCCGGGCTATTGGCGCCATAAAATACTACGCAACGCGAGATGGAATCTGCGAGACTTTTCATTATTGTTTTTGTGTGCATGCTCGCTGCACCCGCAGTGTGGCGCCAAACAACCTCTTCTTTTTTTTCTCGTCTATCCGGGTGGTCTCCAATAATGATAGATTGGGGGGTTTAACGCGCTGGTGCTGCACAGGCGATGAGGCACGCCGTAGTGGAGGACCACGGGTTAATTACGATGGGAGTATTTGACGTGCGCCGAAAAGTCCGCTATATCGGGCCAGCGAGATTTCACAGCTGTGTGAGGGTACCACAGCACCACATCATTTTTCCGACCCCTTCCGTCTTCGCCCTTGTCCGTAGTATCCGCAGCGAAAGCCCACACCTTTCGAAGCGTGAAAGAGACACCCAGCAGTCCGAAAACTGCTGGAGTTTCGGCTTTCAGCGCAGAAGCCTTGTGCACTATCAATTCAACGACAGAAATGCATAGTGTAAGTGGGCATGAGTAATCGCTGCAACGACCGTGCGTAGATCGCGTTTGTATTCTGTTCGTTAGTGTAAACCATTTAGGTGTGGTCTGTATGATTAGCGAGTCCACGTGTAGCTCCGGTTCTGCAGTGGTTTCGGTTGCGGTGATTGTTCCAGTGCCCAATCAACCTTCATTGTCATTATTGGAGCGTGTTCTGCTTAAGCGTCGTTCCAAACGCAATCATTTTTTTACGTCACAAGCCCTCTATTACATTCCGTGCATGTAGGTCAAAGCTTCCCACATCTGCAATTGTGGCATTTTGCATCCGCAATTGCCGACGGTCGCAAAACCTCGCACGTGTTTTGTTTATGACGCAGTTTAAATGCTAAGTTTGAGGCTCGGAGCGAAATGACCCGAGCTTAGTGAGGACGCCTTAATCCACCAGATCTAGAGGAAAAACCCAAAGGTGGAGGGATTAAGCTTAAGATATATATATATATATATATATATATATATATATATATATATATATATATATATATATATATATATATATATATATATATATATATAGGGAGTAGTAGAACTTTGAAGATGGTAGAGAACACAAGAGAACACAAGAGAAGAAGTTCTCTTTGCTGAAACGTAGGCCACAATCGTGCTTTTACCTTGTTCAAAGTTTTTCTTCTCTTGTATATATATATATATAAATATATAAGATAAACGGTTAGGCTAGTGAAGGTTAAATAGTAAAAAGGGGCGCAATCAAAAACATAACAAGTTTACTTCGAAAACGTAACTTTACATCGACGTTTCGGACGGGGACCGTCCTTTATCAAGAATATATATATATATATATATATATATATATATATATATATATATATATATATATATATATATATATATATATATATATATATATATATATTATATAGAGAGCGAGAGAGAGAGAGAGAGAGAGAGAGAGAGAGGAGAGACCGAATAAATATTTTTAGATGCCAACTACAGTTCCTAGGCGCCGTCCAGAAGGCCCTTGGCTCTGGCAGCGTTTTCGGCCAGTTGGGCGACCCAGAGTTAGGTTAGTGTTTCGGGTTGAAGCAACGCTGTACTGCTTACAGCGGAGTAAAGGTCAGGCAATCGCTGACATCCACCAAAAGCCCTTGCTACTGCCAGCCCGTGGTCAGTATGCGTTATGCCATGTGGCCTCTAGCGGGGCGTTTGCTGCGGTTTTGGGAGCCGCGTGTGCTCAGTGGCCCACTAGTGCGGCCGAGCCACTTTGTTACTCCATCGCTGTCGTTTTGGTTCCTACACGCGGTCGTTGCAGAATTGTATTCACGGCAGAAGAGAAGGATCGGGCCTTCTTTTGTTGGTCGAATTAAGGAGCGAAGAGTGAGTTTTTCGGCGAGCTCCACTAACGGAATCAAATTTCTCCACGTTTATTCATATATACCAACAAGTAGCTTCTAGTTTATTTGCCACGTATTTGAATAGTCGCCTTTAAAAAGTATAACGTACCATTGTTGCGTTTGCCTACGGCTCCTCAACGTCCCTACGTCCTCCAACCTCCAGTAGAAGTGCAGCCGGAAGCAACCAGTTCTCATTTTTTGGGGTATGGTGTTTAAGGGCATCACGAAATTGCGGGACGACGGAGGGTACGCCGTTATAACCTCAGTAGAACTGCTTCAGATTCCCGCAAAATTAGAGGCTTGCTGCATGCACTGAGAGTACTCTCCTGTGCAGGAGCCGCTCTCTGTTCGAGACGGGCCACACCGTGCGCTGGATGAAGCAGACGATGTGTCTCGGTGCGAAACTACGCCTCCACCCGAAGGAGCTCGTGTACAGCGCGGCCAAACAGAAGAAGAAGCGGGGAGCCGGAAATTTCGACATGCCGGACTTCGTGGGGCCAGCCTGGCTACTGGGCATAGGCTACGCACTGGAATTCGCCGCCTTGGTGCTGGAACGTGTGGCTGCTGCTAGTCGATCGAAACCCGCCGCCAGCTTGCGCACACGGGCCCTCCCGCTGCTGGCAGGTTCGCGCGAGGGGCGCCGAGTCCCTCTTGTTCGCGTTTGTACGCCCAGCTTGCAGGCTGCTTCCCAATTGCGGCTGCGTTGAAGAGAGCGCTCCGTCCGACAATTTCCTGCTCACGGGGTGGGCACCGCACAAGGCTTTTTCCGCTTGCCCCCTCTATTCGCTGAAAGCGGCATCCGACAGACTTGGGATATTACACACAGTTTATGCGTTCCCAAACAAAATGACCCATTCCCCACAATAGGCGGCGACAAGGAAACCACTTTTTAAAGCGCACCAGTGTTGTTTCCAAACAACAACGCAGCAAAGTTTAAAGTACTGCACTCATGTCGCAAAACATTTATTTTTTATGGGGCACCCACTTGGAGTCGTAGTCACCATTCGCCTCAACTCTCACGGTCACTCGAACTCATAACTCCCTACCCTTATTATTCACACTAACCACCTGCATCCTCCCAGCCCTCGCATTTGCCGCTCACCCTCAGTGGTCGCCCTCGTCATCTCGCTATCGCGTTCGCACTGACGTCTCATCGACCTCGTTGAGTGCGGCCTGCACTTCCTACTTGTCGCCGACACGGTAGCACGAAGGCAATTGAGAAAACTAGAGAGAGAGAGAGAGAGAGAGAGAGAGAGAGAGAGAGAGAAAGATAAAATAATGTTATTGGTATTGCGCCGTTTTTTGTACCGAGGTCCAGTGCTCCAGTCTCCAGGGCACCGGTGGCTGCACTGGCGACTGTTTGGCACTGCTCGTCATGGTCGGCGCTAGACAGTGCCTCACTCCGCTGCACTTGTGTTAGAGGGTGTTTGTGAATTTTGTGGCAGCCTGCTGCCGTATGATAGTCGGCTGCACTTGGGACACAGCTTTAAGTATTATGTTGGATAAAGTTGCGTAGTCGGGAAAGGTCGGGGAAGGTGCACCTTTGTATTGAGAGGAGCGCTGTTGGATGCAGTACTTGCAACTTGCTACGGGATGAAAAACTCTATTTACCCTTCCTAATGGTGGCCGCGTTCTGTACCGGGCAAAAATCACACTAACATCAACTCCGACTGTTCAAACAGGGTGATTTTGCCCTGGTACGTTTATTTATGTATTCAGGAAATAAAAGAATTTTAGGCTGAAGCACGTCGTGGTTTTGTCTTTTATTTGCACGTCTTCCTCAATTTAGGTTGCTTTAGGGAACATTAAGGCAGTCACTGAGGGCGGCGGGGGACGTGAAATTGGCACTGAAGAAGCTCAGCAGCCTCTTCAAAAAGCGGAGTCGGAAGAATGGTCCTTGGCCGCAATCATTTTTGCCGTCCTCGAAGTGGAGCGACATGACGGCAAACGTGTACCTGGCCGATGTGACCTTGGCCTTGATTTTGCAAAGCTGCAACAGATGAAAGCGCTGTAAGCATCGCGTGGATGGCGACGTTTTAAATGACACCAAACAATTCTTCTGAAGCTGTCAAAATAACAACGGCAACGTTACTGTGTCGGTTTCTCGAAAGCATCCATGCTCATCTGATCGCATGTTTGTTTTAAAACGAGTAATTCAGTAACTCGCAGCCCCTACACCCCAATTGAGACACAAGCGACTGCGTCTAAATGCTTCGCCCTTGCGGAGAAAGGAAAAAGCGAGGCAATCGGAACATTGTGGACATTGTCGTCGAAGATAAATCGTTTGTAATATAGGTTGATAGTACGTTTTGCACTCAGGATGTCCTTTTCTGTTACGTAAGAAGCAGGTAATTCAAGATATCAGACGTAAAGCCTTAATTGAATTTTATTCATTCATTTCAGTGATTAATATAGCCCGTCAAGCTCTCTGCTGTGCACTAGTTGTGTCACTCCACGCGTCTCTGTGTACAAACAATATCTACGATTTTGTGGTTCAACTTGTCGCCGCGAAAGCGAGCGGGTGAAGGACGTTGCTGGGTTTGAGCGATAACTCTACAGTGTCGGTCTTTCGATGTGTATATTCTCAGATCCATATAATGGTGCACCGGCCTGACCACATTTGGTGGTGGCCGAGTGGAACAATTATTTCCGCATTCGCGTAGTCACGTGTATTTTATGAGCTCCAATAAGGTCGCCCGTACTTTGTCTCTCTCGAATCTAGGCACTTCAGTTGTCGTCGTTACCTTGCCGTAACCTTTGGTAACTTTGTGTAGTTATGTGAAGAAATGCTGGAGCTACTGCCAGTTCGAGAGGGAGGGACTCCTGGGCGATGTGGCGCTTGTTCGGGACATAGCTGGCGACCTTGGCTGAACGGGGACCGAAAAAACTTGATTGCGCAAGCGCGGCGCTTCCTGAAATCACGCATTATTTGTCCTCCTCCGGCCTGCTGTCACTGAAATTGAGCACACGGGCACGTTTCCTGTTTTCGACACTGCTGTGTTGCTGGCCCCCGATTCACACTTGTAGCGCGTGCAAGTTCGCAGCTTCCCCCGTCATAGTTTCCGATTCTGAAAGGCGTTGGCTACCCACGAAAGGTTGCTGTTTATGGTTGATAACCACGCATCGCATTATTCAACCGGGAAAGTAGAGTAAAGGAAAAATACGCAACTCATATAGGCGATATTTTGACTAGGCGACACTATACTTATATCAACTCTGCACTGCGGTAAAGCGATCGCAGTGTTTGAATTCGCGAATACTGTTCTGAGGTTTAGTTTTCTGACCCCGTTCGCAGTCATCGTGCGCATTAAGGTTGGGGCAGTAGGGAATGCGATGTCAGTCGTAGGCAGAGGTTGTTTGGTGGTTTCTGCCTTAGGCGGGTCCCCATGAGTTGAAACTGCGTAGCACCGGGTGCAGTCTGAAACCGCAGTCAGCCCGTGGCCCTGGCGTCGCAGCGCAGCAACTTGGCCGGTAATTTTCGGATCCCTACGAACGCTGTCTGGAACCGGTGTCCATGAGTGGCGGCTTTCAGCTGTGTAAGGGCGCCTCAGGCCTTGCAAACAACCGACATTTGTTAGAGTAAGCTGGACCGTCTTCAGTGAGCATGGCCGGGTCCTACCCCTACACCTCAAAATCCGCTTTCGTTATGCGATTGTGCGTCGTTGCTACCTGTCTTGTTCGGGTTTGAAAGTCAAACGTTTTCGGCCTATCACACAGCTAAGGAAGGCACCGGCGAATAGCTCAATTAACGTGGTATTATGGTCGCTTGAAGAACAGTAATTTGCTAACACTTCCTACGCACTGGTAAGGCCGGGTTCACACTGTTGCCGCACTGTAGTAATATCTTGAAAGAACAACGCCATTTCACATCTCGGCCATTGGATTTGCGTGACATGCCGTTTTTTTACGCCCATAGATCATGATATGGCTATTGCGTCAGCTATCTGAACATACCCTGAGCGACATTTTAGCAGTATAATTGATGCTCATGATAGTTGCCGTTTAATGACACAAGATAAGCTTTGGCCAAGGCCGCCAAATAAGTTATTAATCACACTGGTGTAAACATACCAACGCCTATCAAAAATAAAACAAACGCCAATGAGGATGACTGGTGTAAAGGGCCGAGTTATCGATGTGCATGATAAGAAATGATCTGTAAAAACTTGACAGCGCTAACAAACTAACCAACTTTAAAGTGTAACTTTAAAGTTTAAATGATGGGGTTGTCACCAAGAACGTAGGATGGGCATAGTGGAATGTTGTTCTGTAGAGATGTGCGAAATGTTTGCGTCTGATTGGGTCGGCAGCGTTGCATTGTGGGAGGATGGGGATTTTGGATTGGCCCTCTCCACGCCTGGCACACATGTCGGGTTTTGGATATCTAATGGGCAGGTATGAGTGTGTTACCTGTGTGTGGCCAATCCGCAACCTAGCTGAGGTCACTTCCGAGTGTCAGTGACTTAAATTTGTGGTATATCCTCCAAAGTATGGTTTTATTGCGCTTAGTTTGTTTTCTATGTGGTGCCATGCGATGTCATGTTTTATAAAGCTGTTGTCTGATCTGCGGCTTGAGGTAGGTTTGGGGTACTGTTATGTCCGCGGCATTCGGCAAGGGGAAAATAACAGCTGCCGAATGCAGTCGGTGGTGCCGATGAGGAGGGCCGCAGCAGCACCGAGAAAATCAGCTTCACCAGAATTAAAATACTGGGGGAGGGGGGGCAGACATGCACTGCATAGCACAAAAATTCGGAACTGTCTGTGTTAAGTGAAATGTTGGGCGAGTCTTCGGGGGCTCAGGAAATTATGAAGGTATCACCAGAACATTTGGTACCCATCGAAACAACTCAGTGTCTGGGCTGTCGAAGCCCCTACCTCCACTGCCCCTCCGCTTCTTCAGCGCTGGTGGCCGTACTTGTAGCGACGACATCAGCGAGCTCTTTGACTCCCCATACCCTGGAGTGGCAGGTACGCGGAAGAGGGAGACGCGAATGAATTAAGCGAGTGATTGATATATGGTTTGAATTTTATGAACACGTCATGATGTTTTATGATGTCTTGATACCCCAAATACAATTTGAACTCGAACGAACATCAGCCTAACCCTATTAATGTCGTAATTCGTGCGCACTTGCCTGCACGTGATTGGGGGAAAAGCACTTAGCGGGTAAGGATTGTGTTTTGGTCAGTGAACCACGATGAGCTACTGGTCCGGGGTAACTGGATATCTTGAGTAATTTCTTGTTTTTTGCATGACCAACAGCTACTGAAATTTTCAAAAACAAGCTCAGCTTGGTAATTTTACACTGAGATGTGGTAGGTGGAATTCTGTGGTGTGGCGCGCCTGCCGGGCACAATTGTGTATGGGCCGCAATGCCTGTGCCTGCGCGTCCCGGTTGCTAAGGCGACGTCGTATGCACGGGCTATTCGCAGTGCAGGCGGCCGCGACACCTGGATAAGTTTCAAGTTTCAAGTTTATTCACTTTCCAATCGGGGAAAGTGAAGCAAGAGCTAAAGGATACGGCCTGACAGAGTCTCTTGCTTAACCGGACAATCCAACAGTACAACAATCAACACAATAACATTCAATTTCATACACACAAAAATACACTCGAAACGTGAGTATGGTGAGAGGAGTGGGGATGAATACATATATTCATAGGCTCTCCTGTACAGCTGTAAAATACTTAAATACAACAAAAAAAGTTTGTAGCTTGCAAATGCACAACTTATTGTTAAACGTACATCTTGCATACATACAGTAATATCATAAATATAAGACATTTACAGACAAAAAATGACAATAACAGGCAGAATATTAGTATTCTATACAAAGTTGTAGCAGCATTTTTTAAAATGAATTTGTTAGCCAACCGTCACTTACAATCGTAGTTTTCCTCAATTTTATTTCAGAGCCATGATATCTGGAAATCAGTATGATGTTTACCGTAATTAGGACGGATCTGTGATGTTTTTCTAAACCTACCACACAGGCTGTACAGACTCGCTGGCTGAGGTGTATAGTGGGTATAAAGATTAATACTTCGGATGTAGTGTAGCAGTTTGTGATAATATACTTGACTAGCTTTGGGCAAACCGTTTTTGTAAAATAAATCATTATCATCATCACTACCACAAGCCTATCTACGCCCACTGTAGAGCAAAGGCCTCTCCCATTATTCTCCAATTACCCCTGTCCTGTGCCAACTGTGATCAAATAATCTCCGCAAACTTCTTGATCTCATCTGCCCATCTACCTTTCTGCCGCCCCCTGCAACGCTTGCCTTCTCGAGGAATCCACTCTGTTACCCTTAATGACCAACGGTTATCTTGCCTTCGCATAACATGCCCTGCCCACGTCCATTTCTTCTTCTTAATTTCTCCTAATATGACCTTAACACGCGTTTGTTTCCTGACCCACTTCGCTCTGTTCCTGTCCCTTAATGTTATACCTATCATCTTTTGCTTCATTGCCCGCTAAATCGTTCTCAATTTAAGTTCAACCCTCTTAGTGAGCCTCCAAGTTTCTGCCCCGTAGGTGAGTACCGGTAAGATGCAGCTGTCATACACTTTCTTCTTCAAGGACATTGGTAGGCTGCCATTCATTATCTGAGAATGTCTGCCGTACGCACTCCACCCCATTCTGATCCTTCTAAATATCTCTGAGATCCGGGGTCACAACTTGGCCTAAGTAGATATATTCGCTTACCACTTACACTGCCTCGCCCAATATCCCAAACTGCTGCGCTGTCCCGAGGTTGTTGATCATTACGTTTGCTTTCTGCATTTTAATTTTCAGGCCCACGGTTCTACTCTGTTCGTCCAGTGCGGAAAGCATGCTTTGCAATTCGTCCCCCGAGTTAGTTAGGAAGGCAACGTAATCAGTAAATCTGAGGGTACTGAGGTATTCTTCATTAACCCTTACTCTCACCTGTTCCTTAGCCAACGTTCTCAATGCTTCTGAACGTTCTGAAAATAAATCATGGGTTCATAAATCTAAAATTATTCAGTGGTAATTTTGAAAAATTATGAATACCTTTTCTTGCAATATAAGTTTATTGTAATTATATATGGTCGTGGTACGCCAAACCAAAGAACCGTATGATAGCCTAGAAAAAAATACGGTATAGTAGAGCAATTTTTTCAACCAATGGGGCATAAGAGATGCCATTTTAAAGAGGCAACCAACAGTTTTTATCAGCTCAGAACACAATATTTCTATGTGTGTATTTCAGGATAGGTCAGGTAGAATCCAAATACCTAAGAATTCCTGGGTTTCTAATTGGTCTATTTTACAGTTTCGAAACAGTATCGCTAAATTATTATTTGTTGACTTATTAACTGGCGCGAATATTATATATTTAGTTTTACTGACATTTTATTAAAATTTATTTATGTTCTGCAAGTCAGGAAGTGATTTTGAGGTGAAGAACATATTAGTATCATCGGCATGCATGACTAACCGTGGGGGTTAGGTATTGCGGACAAGTCAATGACATATAAGTTAAATAGCAATGGGCCTAGTATTGAGCCTTTGGGAACGCCGCTTTCTTTCTAACGTTTAGTGGATGTCGCGGTATGTATTGAGACATACTGGTATCTATTACTTAGATAGTTTCTTAGAAGTTCGAATGCAATTCGGCGTATTCCATAGTTGTGTAGTTTTTTTAGTAGCACTTCATAATTTAGTGATTCGAATGCCTTGCGCAGCTCTAAAAAGATACCAAGTGTGTATAATGTTTGCTCTATATTGCTAAGAATTTCGTGTTTTGTCGTCAATTGTGCCTGTTTGGTGGATTTGTTTTTCCTGAAACCGGTCTGCGCATCACCTAAAACTTTGTATTTGTCCACAAACTCATCCAGTCGAGCACTTATAACACGCTCAAACAGTTTCGACAATACTGGCAACGCGGAGATTGGTCTGAAATTGTTTATAGTCTTGTCCCTTCCACCTTTATGAACCGGGCACTTTTGCTATTTTGAGGTTGTCTGGAAATTTACCGGTTTCTAACATTGTAGTGACAATAATAGCCAGAGGTTGGGAGATTAAATCCGCAATGTATTTAATTGGATAGGGCTTTAATAACTCACATCTGGCAGCTGCAGTATTATTTAAACTGTTTAATATTTGCTCTAGTGGAGAACCACACTAAAGGATTCGCTACATTACGCTTTGGCAAGGCTACTACTTCAAATTGTTAACCAGTAACGGGAGTGTATTTTCTACTACATACAAGATGTGCGTTCAAAGCTTATACTGCCTGTTCGTCAGTCAAATTTTCTTCTGTCGAGGATATTGGAACTGTACTAGTCTCAGAATTCCTGTTACAAAGATTGTTAACTTCCTGCCACATTTTTTTACTGTCACTAGAAATTCGGCAAAACAGCTCTTTATAGTGCTGCTCCTTAGCTCTACTTCTGTGGTAAGCTTGTTTAATTTTTTTAAAATCGGCGAGTTTGAAGGGGTCACTGGATTTTATAAACGAATGTTAGGTAGTTTTTATATGCAATCTTATTAAAAATGTCAGCCGTTATCCACGGCTTCCTCATTTTTTTCTGCTGTTTATTTGTAACGAGATTCAGAAAAAAGCTTGCTCATATTAATATTAATGTTAAGAATAGCTTGTACTATGATTGGGGTATTTTGTTTCTAGAACGAAGTCCCAATTTGTGACGGTCACGAGCAAATGAAACACGCCTAGTCTTGTGGGTTAATGGCTCAATGAAAGACAGTGCAGTGCCCTTTAGAACTTCCAGATTTACCCATCAGGACTAAACAAAATATAGGCAAATGGTCACTGATGTCTGCCGAAAAACGACCGTTCGATATATTCGGGGCATGCGTATTGGTAATGCACAAATCAAGCAGTGTTGCGCTTCCCTCTGCTTCCCTCCTTACAAGAAGAGAGTGACTGGTCCATTCATCGTTGCGACAACATTGCGCTGAAATTCAACCCCAACTTCCTTACGACCGAGAACAAGTTGGTCGTGGCCAAAAGGCTGCAATGTGAAGAGCAGCAGTATTTTGCTCGACGTACCAAGTGCAAAAAAGACCTTATCTCGACGTCAAGTACTCCGTAGCGCAGCTTCCTACAGCCTTCCAGTCCGTCGCAATACACTGGTGAAGGCGTCGGAACAGACCAGCTGATCGCCAGCTAACGTGTTTTGGTATCGGCCAAGCCTTTTAGCTAGGCGAGCGCGTTCTCCTTCGGCCACTTACCGATCGGTGTCGCTAGTCTGCCAGCTAATACTTAACTCACTGCTACGCTACGCCTTTATCGCAATCGGCGTTGGCGTGGACGATCCCACTTTCTTCGGAAGCATTATTATTTGGCTTGTGTACTGAGCGAATCTGCCATGGGCAAGGTGCGGGCGCACTTTGTCGCTATCACTGTTTGCTCTGCAGCGTAATCGCATTTCGTTCTTCCTGCGCGATTTATTGCGCGACCGCGTCTTCATTCTGTGGTGGGGATGCGGACTTCTCAAGGGCGAGTAGAGCATCACCACGCAATGTCACTGGGATTATTCAAATTAGGTTCACAGCAATTTAGGAGCTCGACTTTTTGCCCTAGCTCGCTCGCTCGACCCAAGTGCATAGAGCAGCAAGGCGGCGTCTCGGGGTTATGCCGTTGTTCGCGGCGTACCCCAGAGGCATCGAACGCCAAGCGGTTATACACTCATAATCGTTCGAAACGCGTGAAACGCTTGCGCTTGTCATACGTCTTCCCGTTGTGTAGCGCAAAGAAAACTTTAGGTACATTTGAGGAAAAATATACGTAATTAACCGGCATCGCCCGCGTTCCTTTAGATAAGAAGGCCTGTTGGGTTGATTTTTACGATAGTAAACGCAACAAAATGTGGCAGAGCAACGCCGCCACGTGCAGGGAGAGAAGCACAAAGCACTCCCATTTACTCCCGCTGGCGCAGTTTCAGGCAGGGGCACGCGAGCACTGCGAAGGCGGGAACTTTGAATTGCATAGGGTGGTAGGAGCAATTCGGATAACGGTGGTACAGCCCATTATGGCGAATCACTGCTCTGCACTCGCGATAGCTTTCGCATTGAGTGGAACGGCTTGGATTTTTCTGTTAACACTACGGCCGAGAATCTAACGGCTCAGAAGACGGACGCCGGGGCGTGTTGTTTTTCTTGGAGATGCGGACGCGTGCGCAGACACAGCGGGCACTAAAATGGTAGTTTTCAGTGTTGCCAATAGAAATCTCACGCGAAACTTCTACGTAAATTTCGTCTATAAACGTCGCTTTTAGTATCACTTAGGAATACTAATGCAAAACACAAATGATCATCCACTCAAATAAAGAATTTCAACAGTACCGTAATTACCCGATTCTAACGCGCCCTTTTTTTCTGGAAAAATAGTTGGAAAAATCGCATGCGCGTTAGAATCGGATACGAAACCGAAACTGTCGAAACAGCGGAAATTTACACCCACCCATCGCCATGGCCATCTCAAGATGGCGCCAAAGCCTTTAGCAACGATTTTTCCGACGCAGGAAGCATAGGCGCCTAGGCTTTTCTATCGGCGTTTACACAAATCGTCAAATCGTTCCACTTGCGCGCTTGATAACAGCAATGGCAGCAGCGGTTCTCACGCGTTCAAAATGAGCGGTCGGCTGAAGCGTGCGCCTCTGGAGAAGCTCGCGGGATGGGCGTGCGAAGCGTGAGCCACGATCTCGTGAGCCACGATCCTATCGACCATGGTTGAACGTTCGTTCAGAAGGGTGGCATCGCGAACGCGCTTGACGGCACCAAGGGCGAGATGTTGTGGTCAGCGGAGAGTGTTGAGGAGTGAGATGAGTGAGATTACTTCGAGAAAAGAGTCGCCGTTTCTCTCGCACTTGTTTTTCTTGCTCACAAAGTTCCGTGCGCGTTACAATTGGAGCTGACAGTTTTTTCGTTTTTTTTTTGCCAAGAAAATCGGGTGCGCGTTAGAATGGGGGGCGCGTTAGAATCGGGTAATTACGGTATATTTAAAATACGCAGGTAATCTAAGATATGCGGAAGGGCGTCCAGTAAGGCATTACAGTGAACATTGTGAGCAACACGATATTTTAAATTCAGAGCATTTCAGTAACTCACGATGTCACCCGCGTTGGCGTCCGTAGTCCGCACCGCACCCCTCCCTACTATATATAAAAAAATACCATCCGGCGCCAGGTTCCGATCCCTTGACCCATGCGGGCGGAACGCAATGAACACGGCGCTCTGCCGACTGCGCCACAAAGCCGACACAGAACGGGATGCTACGACGCGCCTTATATCCTTGACTCATTCAAATTACTGCTGACGAGCGCTCTCTCGTCAGCAGTTGCCACAAGTGCAACAACATTAACGTAACGCAAACTACTTAACGTCTTGCGCCCCCGGAAATGCTCTGCATTTGATCGTGCCCCTCGCGAGGGGGATGTTGACGCTACCTCTTGCAGAGACTGAGTGCAACCGCCGAGAACAAGATCCCACGAGTTGCGCGCGCGCTGTGGACTGGTGGCGCCATCTGTCAGATGCGACGCGAACTACTATCAAGGCAGTGCGGAAAACGAACGGGCGAAATACAAACCGGGCTGTGAGGAGAAAGAGGAAGTAAACTTTCTTTTTTTATTGCGATTTTACACTCTGTAAAAGCGATTGCACACGAACACACTTCGGAATTTTGAAATAAAAATACTGCTCATAAAAGTATTTCCAAGCATGACGTTTTCAAAACAGTTACAAAATTGCGCCTTTTTGCGAGAGTGAAACGTAACAATGTCGGCTTACCTTATATCGAAGGGCCTGAATGCTGTCGTACGTCCAAAATTTCTGTGCATTTTTATCGTACAAAAAGTCAGCGTCCAAACTCGAATCGTACATTGTTGCCTTTAAAGCAGGGTCTCTGCAAGCCTAGTTAATAGAATGGATAGTTTGACAAGTGTATTACCGTATGGGCGAATAAAAGCGGTGTATGTATAAACTACCTAATTATGGGGAGTAGATGCTTACATCATAAAAAATAGAACGAAACACAGCAACATGGCACGGGCAAGCTCTACTTTCAGGTAATGTTCATGCAGAAAGTATTGACAGATATGGCGCTCTACGCGAACAAGCATGAAAAAGCGGCAGGCACCACAGCTGCGGCAGCAACAGGAACACACATCTGAGGCTCTTCGACCTGCACGTGAACATAAAACTTCTGGCCGTCGTCAGCTCCTTCACCAGTTACAGGCCCCCTCCCTCTCCTGCACGTGCGTCTGCATCAGCCGTTCCTGCTCACAGAGTTTCTTACTATAGACACTAGAGAGGAATCTGGCGCTAGCGTATATCCGGTTCACCTCAAGGTGGTCTGTGTCATGGGCCGCCATTGCACCATGCGCTCGCCTTAGTGTCATCATGACGTTGGATTGAAACATTTTAGTGGGCGCAAATACAAATACAATGCCACAAAAACACAAAGAAGAGAGCTTTATACAATTATAATACAAAACGCGCTGTTCTAAAGATGTCGACATGAAAAAATAAAGCGTATTCTTTTCACTAAGAGTCTGGCAAAACTGTTATGCCAACTATTCTGCGCTGGTCATTTCAAAAATATTTTGAACCACTCAGAAAGGTTTTACTCGCGTACCCACGAAAACGAGTACCTCGCATGTGTGGTGTTTTTGTTTATGCTTTTGTAACAGACCATCCGCCACAACTTTTGCAGCGGCAAATTACCCGTTCATTCAACATGTGCGGGCGCTATTAACACATGTACTGCTACTGCAAAAAAAAAGAACCGGGAACCACACATTCCTTAAAACAAACTAATGTGTCTACATTGTGGGCCTGGACCTATATAAATACGTAATGATGGTCGCTTACCGGCACTTGCCTATATTGACGCACAGCTGTCCTAGCATGAACTAATGTTAGAGTTTCCAAGCGAAGCGAGTTTCGGCCATTTTGGATAGAGCTTCTACCTCGTAGCCAAAGCAAACCCAAGAAGGCGCTTAAGAATCTGATAGACACGCGAAACAGGCAGCTGTGGTCTTCCCATGAGGCCATAACCCCCCACGCCGACTTGAATTCTGAGGCGCAGTTTCCTCTCTAGTATACGTACTAAGAAACTACGCTTGTGCTGCCAGCCACCAGGGATGAACCGAATGAAAGAGACGCGGCGTCCCAGCTCCGTCTCTTGACAGTTGCGGCAGTAATAGGGCCACACTTCTGAAGCTCTCACTGTATTTTTAATAACGCATAAGTCAACCCCAACTCTCTCCCAAGGGAACGAAGGGGTCGCGTTCGCTACCATGGGCCCAGCTCGTTGCGGAGCATGTTGTGCGCAAACAGCCCACTTGTAGAAACTTTGTAGGTATCATCATTGCTGCACCGATGAGATCACCATCATCGGTGCCCAAAATCGCGTGAGCAGCTCTCACTCTAGCTGCTTCACCTTCAACTAGTTCGCCATCTTTGTCAATAGAACACCATCGCAAGATCGGGACGTCTCGGCCCTTGGTCCTCTCATTCTATATTTTGGTGCCGATTCGGAGTCATCCGAACTTTGGCCTACGAGAAGGAAGACCCCTCGATGCCGATGACGGACCGCTTGATGGACATATCGACGATGCTGCTACCCATGGCCGACCGACGCGATGGGCAGACAAGACGACGCATCCTCCCCTCCAGTGATTTTCTACGATGGGTCCTGAAAGCGATTTTGCAAAAGGTGAGGGGGTGCCGCAGCTCATGGCGCAATGAAAAACAGACTACTTTTGATGCACGAACAGGGTGTTTCTCAATCTAAGATGCACCTGTGCGAACTGAAGATTACAAGAGAAAGGACGCGGTCAATTTCTCGTGAACTACAAAGAAACGCAGAAGCCGCATTAGGGCTGAAGGTAATGGCGAGCGATGTTTTCGCAGTGTTTACGAGGTTTCTGCGCCAGAAACGAAAAATTGAAGCTGAACCCAGTCTTTTGAATGAGGAAATGGAGCCGCTTATTGACATCGACCACTTTGATGAGGAATTTGCAACCAAAGTAGAATACGATGAATAATTTACTCACGTTTTGATCCAAATATACTATCAATTGAAAAGCCAAATCTACGACACCACAGGACATTGCAAGGTCCTCGAGAAATGGAATTCACCTACACGTTTCCGATAGTGATTACGGTTTCAGAGCAATGCTAGGACCCACGTGATCTCATAACTTCGGATGAAGAAGCCGTCTTGACAGAAACGTCGCTTTCATCAGATTTCCTGGAAAAACGGGAGAAAACCAATCCCTCGGTGGCTGCGCTTGATCTTTGAACTGAAGATGCCTTACTCTCATGTGTCTTACAAGAATCTGTCGACACTACCTCAAGTGAGACAGTTAATTGAGTTCAACACCAGGTGCACAGGCTACGTATGACGAATGTATCGAGTGGGAGACCACGAAGGTATTACCTGGAGAACAACAAGGGCAAGCCAAGACACAAGGAAAAGCGATGCACGACACTGAAGAGCGGGATGCTGATGTTTTCGAGAGATACTTAAGAGGACTACTGCTGAACCGACCAGACAACCGAGTGCGGGAAAAAGAGTTCGCGGAGTATATTCTTTAAAGAAACAGGAAATATCTGTTAACTGCAACCGAATTGTCAGTGAAAAGAGCTCCAGAAAGAAGCAGAAGTCTCAGGGAAACTGTTTTCGCATCTCGAAATCTGCAATTGAAGAACTAACATCTGAGTACAAAAGCGTCGAAGATGGCTTACGAATTTCTACCTGGCTGCGTCGACTGCGCGAATATTTCCAGCGAGTATTCAAAAGACCGCACCTGCGTCAGTTTCCTCTTATGACTGCCTCACCGGAAAGACAAGGATGGACTTTGTGAACCTGATGAACAGGAAACTGAATACGGCTTATGTGTGGTTGGGGAAGATGAAGAAACTTTATAGGTGTCATCATTGCTGCACCGATGAGATCACCCTCATCGGTGTCCATAGTCGCCTGAGCAGCTCTTGCTTGAGCTGCTTCATCTTCACCTAGTTCGCCATCTTTGTCAATAGAACACCATCGCATCATCGGGAGTCCTCGGGCCTTGGTCCTCTTACTCTATACACTGGTTCACGAACTGGGCTAGTTTGGTGCTAATCCAGACCACCAAACCGAACCTTTACCTACACTGTGACATCAACCGATGACCCGATGCCCATTCTGCAGTTTTGGCAGCACTCGTTCTCTTAAAGGTTGCGGGACTACAAGCCCCGTTCCTTTCAACAACAGACCATCAATGATGTTGACATACGCTTGATCTTGTTAGTGTAGCATCACGAACGAAGGAACATTGGGTTTGCTTGGCCAACTTTTTTTCGCACAGCCAGTGCTACCATTAAGAAATGTCATCATTCATTTTACACCCTTTCACCCTGACCAAAAAATTGTCCCCCGTTTCCAAACTTCACAACCACACATTAGAACACGCCGTGACGTTTGATACACTCAACGTTTTTTCACCATCGCTGAGTGCCACCGGGGACCATGACATTGTATCTGCTGTGGTAAGCGATTTACCCAGAACCTACTGGACACTGAACAGATATCGCATAAAGCACAGCAATAACCCTTGAATTCGCGGCGGCACGTCATTAATGGCCATCTGGCCCAATAGACACACCAAAGGCTCGGGATCCGTTTCAAATACGACATTGAGGCCACGTATGTACACGTCAAATCTTTCGGCAGCCCAGGTCAGTGCCACCTCTTCTTTTTCTATGTGGGAGTATCGTCTCTCGGTGTTTGTGAGGGAACGAGACGCGAAAGCTATTGGCCTAAGGTGACCCATTTTCTGCCTCTGAAAAATACCCGCTGAAGAGAAAGCGTCCGCCGTAATAACGGTAGGAAGCATTACGTTGCACATGGCCATACACTTCGTAAAACAACTTAGCTCTTTTAGGTCATTTAGAACTTTTTCTTTGTCACATCCCCTACTCATTACTGTCTTTGCGTAAAAGAGCACGCATCGGGGCCGCAGTTGTGCCAAACGAGGCAGAAAGCGTCCCAAGTGATTGGCCATGCCGAGTAAGCTTCTTACATCGGTGACAGTTTTCGATGCGGTGAGATTGTTGATAGCGCTGACCTTAGCCGGATCAGGCTCAATTCCATTACCCTTCAAAATACGTACAACAAATCGCACTTCGTTAACACCAAATGCGTTTTTGTTTATTACGGGGGACGTTGGAACTAGCAAAGGGCGACAGAACCTAGGCTAAACATTCATCATGCTGGGCTTTCGTTTAGCAGAACACTAAAACATCATCCATGTTGTTGACAACGCCTGGCAAGCCACATATAATTTCGGACATTCTTTTCTGAGAATACTCCAGAGCGGACGTTATTCCGAATGGACGTCTGGTAAAAGAGTGCCTCCCGAAAGGAGTCAAGAACGTAGTTAGCTCTTCGTAGTCCTTACTTAGACGAAGTTGGTGAAACGCTGAGAAGGCATCAAGCTTCGAGAACCATTCAGCGCCTGCCAGAGAGCCCATAGAGCCTAGGTTACCGTAAGCAACGTAAAGCGCTCACGAACAACGCCCTTATTTAGCTTCGTGAGGTAAACGCACACTCTCAGTTCTCCCGACTGCTTCGTGACTAGCACGATTCCTGCGCATCACTCAGTGGGGCCATGTACTTTTCTCATTATTCTCACGCGCACTAGTCTCTCCATCGCTTGCTTCAGCTTGCCCACGAGGGGAATCGACGCTCTACGCGCGACAGTTATGGCATGTCGGTTGGCAGAAGGTTGTAGCCGGAAAGTATACACTCCTGAAATTGTCCGTAGGCGACAATCCTTCTGCGGAACCTCATATCGCTCCTTATCTGCAGTCAGTGAGTCGGACAATTTCACAATGCCTACGGCCTCCAAAGCTGGCGGCCCCAAAACAACACCACGTAGAGGGCATACAACGTAGCAAGTTTCACAGACAGCTTCCTCTTTCCATGAAATTTCAGCCACAAACTTGCCTAGTGCATTAGGCTTATGGCCGCCCGCACCCAGCAATACTTTATCCGCCTTACCAAGGTGAGTGGGCAACCCTAGAAAAGCAGACGGTAAACCAGACACTTCTGCACCTGAATCCGTAATTGGCACTGCGGTAAGCGTAACTTGCACATATTGCGCTTTTCCGTCCGCGTCAGTCGCCCCAACAAAAGGTTCCCCGGTGTCGGGTTGGACAAAGCAGACGTGTACCTTTCTTTGCGGTGACACCCTCGTCTTGAGGCAGGCCTTGGGAAAATGTCCTTTGTTGCCGTAGTAGTGGCACTTGGAAGACTGCCGGGCACGCCGATCTCGGGTGGGCGTTGCCATCGCAGTAAAAGCACCGTCCCTGGTTTGCTTATGCTGCATCATGGCGTGGACACTGATGCCCAGTTACTGAAGTTCCGGCGACCTACCGGAGTAACATCTTCCGGCCGGAGACACTGCTGGTGCTGCTGTCGCACGGTTTCATTCAGACGAGCCAGCTGTGGGTCAATCTTCAGGGTCTCGGACAGTTGCGCGTCATGAAGACCGAGGACGAACTTGTCCCGAATGAGTATTTTCTTCATATCTGCGTAATCGCAATGGTCCGCAAAAAGGTGAAGTGCAGTCGCGAAATGGTCCACCTATTCTTCGGGCTGTTGCTGGGGCCTGTGAAAACAGGCACTTTAGTAAACATTGTTGCGCTCTTTGACGAAGTGACTGTCGAACTTGTTGGCTTGACTACATCGTAATTTAATGCTTCATCTTCAGTCACGCCAAACGTAGAAAAGATTTCGCGGGCTTGGCGCCCATTGTATAAAGTAGAGTGCACCTGGGCTTTTCCGGAGCGTTCGTTGAGAGCTGTGGCTCAGCGGTAGTCATCGACGTTTTCGATTCACGCCCGCCACTCACGTTTTGTCAAAGTTCAGCGCTGGTGGCTGCTGGAAGGCTGGGATCACCGTCGCGGGCTTGTTTTAGGTGCGGAGCACCTTAGCACCGCACAATGTCAGTCCGCGACCCTGCGCATAGCATTTACAGTCTCAAAAAATCACACGGGCACCGGCATGATTCGAGCCTGTGTCTGGTAGAATAGACAGAGTTAGTGTCAGTCGCCTTACCTATTGGGCTACGACCGTGAGTTCGTACCCGAGAGTCAAACGGCTTACTTCCTCGCCTGTAACGATGCAGAGAACCTAAGGACCTCCCAATGACCGTCCGCGTCCATCCGTGCGCACACCACCATCAAGCGAAAATAAGCAAAATTCGATTTGAGCCGTGAGTTGCAGTTTCATTTAGAAAGTAATCAAGGTGGAACTCACGGCGCAAATCGAATGACGGTCGGGGCGCAAATCGAATGTCACTTCGGGCGGGCACAACTTGGATTTCATTTCAAGTCACCGTGCTTTCGCCATCATCCACGGCGTGGAGATACTGCCATTTTTTAAGTGCGAATGCACTTCTTAAGCGACCCTGAACCTGCGTCCACCGGCGATGTCCGCATAGCATACCCACGTGGGGGATTGGCCAGGAATCTCCTCGTCTTCCCTGGCAACGGGGGGAGATGGGCGCGCGCTGCCTGGCCGCTGACATGGCACATACCCACGTGGGGGATTGGCCAGGAATCGGGCGTGAGAAGGGCTAATGCACCCGCTTAAAGGAGTACTGACATGAAATTTCAAAGCTGAGATCCGGTCTAGCAATCAAGTACAACGACAACACAAATAGGTGTCTGTGAATAAATGCATCTTTCTTTCTTTGTAGTTGTGTGTGTGTGTGTGATCTCTCTTTCGCGAACATTACCGAACCGCGCAAATTCAACTCGTGCATTCGCACTTTCACATTCTTCCCCTCGGGGAAATGCGGGGAATTTTTTCTTTTCTATTTCGTAGGAATGCTGTTATACACGGCTTCAAATAGTTCACTACCCCTCACTTCTGACACTACGGCAAGACGCAGCCCGCATGCGCGAAGCATCTGCGGTGGCAAGAAGGAAGTTGTCCAGCCGCGCTGAACGTGACGAACGCAAAAATGCCTCGTTTATTCCGATGGCCAATAAAATACACTTCAAAACCTCACGTAACTGTAGTATTCGGGGTTTTCAGTTTCGGTTTTGGTTTGACGTCGACCGATTCTACCACCAGGGGGCTAGCCCTGGGTATATATTTCACGTGACTCAATAAACTGTTCTCTTTTGGCTTGACTCTTTCACCGGCGTTTGTCTCCTGCTACGCCCTTCGGGGCCGTCGCCAACGCGACACTACAATGGCGCAGCCGTCTCTTGAACCTGCAAAAATGTAAGCACCCCCCATCTCTTGAGTAATATATAAGCCGCCGTACTGGCCGTAAGTTTTTCATGTCCTTATTTCGGCTGAAATGTCCCGTCAAGTCCGGTAGAGCGTTAGGCCTACGCGGTCGACCGCATCGGGAAGAAGACGGCGGCCGGCGGCATCGGTTCGAAATCTACCTTCATCAAACGCTACACAGCAAATCCATCTAATAATATGTAAGCAGCAGGTAATACTTCAAGACATCGCCAAGGGGCACAAGGTATTGCACCAGGATTATATCGACAGCAAGAAGAGCAGTAAAGCGGTACCAATTCGTTCACTATCTTGACAACATGGCTGACATAGACGCAAAGCCACCTCCATTTCTGCCGGACCCGGGGAGGCCGGCCATCCCATGGCGCGACTGGCATCGCTCCTTTGAGACATACCTTCTCGCAGCAGGCTGCGACGAATTCACGCCGAAACGCAAGGAAGCACTCCTAAAGACCTTTTTGGGAACGGAAGCAGACCGCATCGCCCACATCATCGAGTCAGCCAAGCCGGCGGGCGCCAGCGATGACGACGAGTACAAGTACCTTGTGCAGGGCCTCGCAGCTCATTTCGACGGCTCTACCTCGCAACGAGCCAACCGTATACAGTTCCGAAACATACGTCAAGCAGAAGCAGAATCAGCACTCGACTTCGCGTGCCGGGTGCTCTATGTGGGTCGGCAGTGCAATTTCGGCGCAGACCTGACATCCTCATTAGTCGACTAACTAATCGTCGGACTGGCGTCAGAACGCACCAGGGAACGCTTGCTAGTGGAAGGCCCGTCTCTGACGTTTGATAAAGCCATTCAAATTATACAAAGCACAGCAGAAGTTCAAGACCTACTTCAACAATATCGGGAAACCAAGGAAGACGTCGTTCAAACACCGATGGGGCGCAACAGCGCCCCACCCGGTTCCCACGTCGAGAGTTTCGCCCCACAATCGTCAGAAACCGAAGTTCGTCACCGTTCCGTTCGGGGCTTGCTTTAGCCCGGACCAGTGATCGACGCTCTCCACCTCCAAGTGCGGCCGCTGTGGTAGGACTTGGCATCCCCTTCGACAGTGTCCCGCTCTGGGAAAAATGTGTTTCCGGTGCGGCAAAAGCGGACTCTTCGGAAATGTCTGCCGCACCTCACATCCTGCACCTACCAATCCGCCGTCAACTCGTGCCACACGCCTCTCCCGTCCACCAGTAGGAAACATCCAGGCCCCTCCCGACGAGGAGGAGGATATGGTAGTCGTCAACCAGCTGGGGCAACACGCGACTCCAACCCGTCAAGGGTTTTACGCCGATATCAAGGTGAATGGCACCTTACTTTCCCTGCTCGTAGACACAGGCTCAACTGTCTCGATTTTATCAGGGAAATTTTTTCAACGTCATTTTGCATCGCAAATAGCACTCCAAACTCCACCTCGAATTCTTGAAGATTATTCAGGCGGTATCATACCTGTGTCAGGATGTTTCACAGCGACTGCTCAGTTCAAAAATATTCAGCAACCTCTATTATTTTATGTTGTTCCAAGAGGCAGGGCTTTACTAGGCATAGACGCCACTTATGCTCTTCGTATAATTCTCGCAGGGGATCAGCTCGGATGCTGGCGAACCACTGCAACTCCTCTGAGTCACGCCATACCCCCACCTTCATGTAATCTTCCAGACCGCTTCAAAGAATTCCAACAGCTGTTCACACCAGGACTGGGCCACGTTAAGAACTATATACATAAAGTCAAGGTACGCTCTTCAATTATGCCCAAGCAACTCAAGTTGTGTCGTTTACCACTAGCGTTACGAGAACCAGTGTCCAAAGAAATTAACAAACTTTTTTTCAAGATGAAGTTATTGAGCGCATTTCTGCTTCAGAGTGGGTGTCCCCAATAGTAGTCGTTCGAAAGCCGGATGGTTCAATCAGGATGTGCATCGATTTGCGAGAACCAAACCAAGCAGTTGTCATTGACAGTTTTCCTTTGCCGCACATAGAAGAAATTCTGCAGTCGCTCCAGGGAGCCACACACTTCTCTAAACTGGATTTAGCATCCGCCTATCATCAAGTTTCTTTACATGTCGACAGTCGAGATCTCACGGCGTTCATAACCCATGAAGGTCTATTTCGTTTTAAACGAGTTTGTTTCGGCTTAGCGTCCGCACCAGCGGCCTTTCAACAAATGATGCATAGCATCCTTCAAGGTAGCACTGGAGTGCAATGGTATATTGATGATATCATAGTATATGGCAGCTCTCAGGAAGAGCATGATCACAATCTGCGTCAAGTGCTGCAGCGCATTGCACAAGCAGGCATGAAGCTTATTGACAAGTGTCTTTTTGATGTTCATGAACTTTCATTTCTTGGTCATGTAGTATCTGCAAACGGCATCCAGCCTATTAGCAAAAATCTCAAGCAGATTGACTCATTCGCGCAACCGTCCAATGTCTCTCAGCTCCGCTCGTTCCTGGGACTCGTCGAGTATTACTCCAAGTTCATACCTCACTTAGCGGAAATGGTTGAACCCATGCGGAAACTTCTCAGAAAAAATCGTCCATTTGTCTGGGATAAGGAAATAGAGGATAGTTTTCAGAGGGTCAAAGCACTCCTCCATACGGCACCAGTCTTGTCTCTTTTCGACCCGAACCTTCCAGTTATAGTAGCTACAGATGCAACTGATTATGGCATTGGCGCTGTCCTTCAACAACAAGATGGACATATTACCCGTACAATTGAATATGCCTCTCGAACACTTACGCCAGCTGAACGTAAATATTCAGCTGGCGAAAAAGAAGCGCTTGCATGTCTGTGGGCCAGAGAAAAATGGCACTCGTATCTGTGGGGTCGACGGTTCACATTAACTACCGATCACCAGGCCCTCGTCACACTCTTGTCATCCAAAGGATCAGGACGCCGCCCGTTACGTATCGGGCGTTGGTCAGCGAGGCTCTTAAACTATACATTTGATGTCCAGTACCGGAAAGAAGACAACAATAAGGTCGCCGATGCGCTCACGCGAAATCCTCAAACTACTCAGATAGAAGAAACATCTTTCGAAGAACAGGTCATAGCGACAGTCAAGTCGTTCATCTCGAAAGAAGTCCAAGAGGGTACAGCCCAAGATCCAGTATTATCAGAGGTTACATCGTATTTGACTCACCAGTGGCCCCCCCAAAGGCAACTTTCGCAAAGTGTTCGCCCGTACTTCGAAGTCAAGCATGAGCTCTCCTTAGTGGAGAATATCATTTGTCGGGGTGAACAAGTCGTGCCCCCGTCCAGTCTGCGCAAACGCATCTTGACGCTCGCCCACCAAGGACACCCAGGCATTACTCGGATGCAAGCATCCCTTAAGACGGAATATTGGTGGCCGGGCCTTCGCCATGATGTCGAGCAGGTAGTTACCCAGTGTACTACGTGTCACTCCGTTGACAAGTCGGCAAAAATACAGCAAGGTCCGTTACAACCTGTTCAATATCCTGATAAACCTTGGTCAAAGCTAGGGATTGACATCTTAGGTCCTTTCGTGACAGCGCCAGAAAACTGCCGCTACATTATAGTACTCGTCGATTATTTCTCCAAGTGGCCAGAAATATTTTTCACAACATCCATTTCGTCCTCCACGATCGTAAAATTTTTGGCCGACGTTTTCGCCCGAGAAGGTCTTCCGGACGAACTGGTATCTGATAACGGAACCCAATTCACTTCTTCCGAATTTGAAGTGTATTTGCGCCTTAAAGGCATCAAACATATTAAGTCGTCCCTTTACTACCCACAGGCTAACAGTCAGGTAGAAAGGTTCAATAGAGTGCTTAAGGGCTTCATTCAGTGTGCCATTGCCGAAAAGAAACCTCTCCAAACAACAGTCAATGAATACATTTCCATATATAGAACTACACCCCACACAACCACCAAGCAGTCTCCTTTTTTCCTCCTTAGAGGTCGTATTCCCCAAACCAGGTTGTCGATTGTAGGGTTCCATGCACAGCGCTTTCATGAAAATCCATATAAGGAATGGTCAGAACTGCGTCGAAATGTTGAGCTCCAACATGCTCGTATGAAAAGAGACTATGATCGTCGACATGCCGCTTCGGACAAAGTGTTCCAACCTCAGGATATGGTACGCATAAGACTTCGGATTGCCTCCAAAGCAAACTCCAGGTACTCATTACCCAGGCGCATTCGCCGTAAAGTCGCTGAGAACACGTACGAAATGGAAGACGGAACTCGTTGGAACGCGTCCAAATTAACCAGGACACGCATGCAAGCAGTCCCGCACCACTTCGCGGAACGATATCCTTTCCCTATCGTAGACCTTCAACAAAATGCAAATGAAACAAATAATTCAGGCACGTTCGAGCCACAAGAGTTACACTCCTCGCCACAACCTTCAACTACCTACGACACCAACGAGCCGACCACATCACCGAGGTCACCAGCACCACCCGCAGCCACAATACAAGCAACGGCTTCTCACCACCTGTCGCAATCATCACATAGTGAGGCAACGACTTCCAACCGTCCACAAAGGACTAGGAAACTTCCCTCGCATCTTCAAGACTACGTTATGCCGACATCTAAGAAAACGTCTAAACAGCCAAAACAACTGTAACCGGTGGTTCAGCAACAGTGGTTCCTCTGCGTCTATCGTCAAAGTGAAAGTGCAAGTGAAAGTGAAAGTTGCTGTTTTCTTTCCCCTCTTCCTTTCCCTGGACACATGTCCTCGGTGTTAAACAATTTTTTTTTCATGTGAACTCTTAGTAGAACATCGCCATCAACCTGGCCTCTCTACGTCTGGTCTCAAATGCGAACAAGACGTTTGCAATGTGACACTACCTCCAGGACCACTCCCTCAATGTCGACTTTCCGTGAATTCGTAGGTGGAGTTACTGCACTGCGCTTCGAGGTACTTATTATATGTGCATTGTGGTTCCCGTATAGGTGGTGCTATTTTACAAACATGTCATGACACAACATTCGTAGATACACGTAATATCATGTTTACAGAGGGTCGTCATAAATGGGTAAACGCCGACATTCAACTGCTTCTCCTTCGTTCCCAGCACAGCTTCCACGAACAGTAAGTGGATTCCATGTGTCACAACGGCCACAAGTTGTTGGTGATGAACTCCGGTGGCTGGCTCTAAATTTAACAGTGTCGCCCGCAACATGGCTATTCCCCAACACCCTTGATGTTGATGAATCTCGGGTGACTCGTGGAACTGGAACCAATTTTGTGCATTTGGTGTCTACGTGTATAAGGTACTAGAGTAACAGTGGCATATTGCCACATTTCTTTCTTCAGTGTTTTCGGGTTTTGTATTTGGAGAGGTCATAAGCTACTCGAAACAGTCATTTTTTCCCCCGAAGATGTGTCGGGTACCATGTCACTTTACCCTGCCTCCGACTGTGTACATGTCTGCCCTCATGGCACTTTGGGGGTAAGTTACTGGGCGTACGTTTGGGCGTAAGGGGCGAAGTTGCGCGACCGTGACTTGGTCAATGCGAGTGCCTGTTGTGTTTTGTCGACGTTTTACGGTGTGGTTCTGTCCTGACACTTGTCTTGCTACGTTCGTTGCCATGCGCAGGGTCCCCAGGTTTCTCATTACTTTCGTCACTGTATCCTGGGTCATAGAGATTCATTGGTAGTAGTGTGTCCGTTTTGTGGATGTTATGTTAGGGCCCTCTCGTTTCCTTTTTTTTCGCTTTCTTAAGGGAGGGAAAAGGTGTGCATCGGCCCTGACATTTGTCCTGCTACGTTTGTTGCCATGCGCAGGGTCCCCAGGTTTCTCATTACTTTCGTCACTGTATCTGGGGTCATAGAGATTCATTGGTAGTAGTGTGTTCTGATTGTGGATGTTATGTAAAGGTCTTTGTTTCTTCTTGTTCTTTTTTTTTCT
The DNA here is from genome assembly GCF_048455015.1 of Haemaphysalis longicornis. Taxonomy (NCBI): domain Eukaryota; kingdom Metazoa; phylum Arthropoda; class Arachnida; order Ixodida; family Ixodidae; genus Haemaphysalis; species Haemaphysalis longicornis. The sequence goes on along the minus strand of NW_027526204.1, from coordinate 24,572,111 downwards.
CTTAATTTAAGGGAGGGAAAATGTAGTATTCGGGGTTTTCAGTTTCGGTTTTGGTTTGACGTCGACCGATTCTACCACCAGGCGGCTAGCCCTGGGTATATATTTCACGTGACTAAATAAACTGTTCTCTTTTGGCTTGACTCTCACCGGGCGTTTGTCTCCTGCTTCGCCCTTCGGGGCCGTCGCCGACGCGACACTACAGTAACATACAGCTTGGCGGACGCAGTTTGCGCCCGGTATCTGTTGTGAGAGTACACTTGGCACACAGGCAGGTGATAACAGCACATGTTCGCTCTAGGACACTATTCCAGAAGGCCCGAGATAGCTCGCACCCGAGTTCCCAGCTGCTCGAGTTAACAAAGTAGTGATAGTACGGCGCCCGAGAAACCTTAAGCGACAGCAGCGCAATCGCGCGGAGCAGCTTGGCATTATCAGCGCGCCCTGTTGAGGCCGCTCACGCTGAAAAAGCACGGCTTGTGCGATGATGATGATTAGTGGCTTTCCCTTTAAATCGGGGCGTCGGTTGTCCCCGACTTGCCTGTTTTATTAGGCTTACTTGCCCTACTCCCAGCTAACCTATAAATTTGCTTCCTCCCTTCCATCTCTTTCTCTTTTCTGTTTCAAACTCATCGCCCCCCCTTTTTTTCCCTTGCTGTTCTAAATTCTCATCCGTATGATTACTCCGCCTGCGTACCCATCCCTTCCCTATTTTAGATGTGGAGCATCTTATAGCCTGGGCATGTCCCGCGTCGGCGTCCGCACTCACACTGCGCATGCGCAACTCTCCTTCTTCCCTCTCTCCCACAGCTGCGCGATGCTGCACTATATAAAAAAGAAATAGTTAGCGGCACCCCGTTTCGATCCCACGACTCTCTGGCCGCAATGGGAGGTACGCGGTGCTCTTCGAACTACGCTACAAATCCGGGACAGGAGCAACTGCTACGAACGCGCCTGATGTCGTTGACTCAATCACACTACGTCAAGCAGCTACTGATACAACGAAGGCACGCGAAGCTGAACGTCAACGGAAATGACGAACTGAAAACTTTAGAGGAGGATGTTGAATTTCCCGTGGGAAAGCTGTGGCGGGAAGCTCCACGCGCCTTGCAGCTCAACCAGCCCCGTCCGCAGCGCCTCTGATGCTGATTGTGGCAGGATGCCCCTTGGGATTTGCCAACTAAAGAATCCATCACAAGATAGCTTCGCATTCAACCACCGTCGTCATCTTCCCGTAGGGGAACCGCCGAAGAAGAAGAAGGAGAAGACAAAGCTGCGAAGAGGAGGGCGTGTACATTGCTCTCAGCCAGTGCACCAATGTAAACAACCTCTACCTCACCAACGCTGACGGAGACTACCGATTCTACCACAGAGACAACATCGACAAGAACATGATGGACTGGTTTCAGCGCCTCGAGAATCACCGCCTACTCACCGTAACACAACAGTACCTGCGTGCCTTTGCCAGTGGACCCGGACGAGGAATTCCCTCTGGCGCTAGTAGAAACCAGACCACTCAACATAACGGCAACACAATTGAACCACACGGAACCGCCACGATGCTTCGCATCCTCATCAGGGTTCCCCACGGGAAGATGGTGCAATTTTTTTCCTCCTCCACCACCACTCCAGTCGCCGCTTCGTCACCTCTAAGGCCTTGAAGCTGAGGTTCCCCCTCGCCCCAAATCCCAAAGCCTCCGCCAGCGTTGTTTCCCACTCACCCCGCGGTGGCTGTATCTCTGTGCAGCTCCCGAGAATATGGTCTATAGTTTCCCGATCACTGCTGCAGCATGCACACGTTTCATCCTGCTGCCTGTAGCTACCCGTGTGTATCCGGGTTCTCAGGCACCCTGCCCGTGCCTTGAAGAGCTATGCTCTGCCTCTGGTATTGCCATGGAATCCCTCCTTCTTAATTTCCCTTTTCTCTGCCCAATAAGTCTCCAGGCTTTTTTTCGCTTCCATTCTCTGTGCCCACTTGGTCGTCTCATCTTCCTTTACCTGCTTTTGAACTGTTGTATAAACCCCGCTTTCCTGTAGCGACTTTCCTCCGTACCGCTTGGTCAGCTGTCTGGTCCTCCGTCTTCATCTCGGGTACACGCTCCTCATATAAAGGTACCTAAACACCCTTGCGGCCTATTTTTCGTCCTCCATGTCACGAAGTCGCTCCTCAAACTTCATCTTGCTCTGCGCCTCCATCGCCTCGAAAGACGACCAGCCCATATCCCGTAGTAGATGTTGCTATGTTGCTTGTACAAATGTATTCGTAGCAACCTAGAATCGAGTGGCAATATGACTTTCGTTTCGTTAAGTGGATAACCCAGCAATTTCTTCTAAAACTCAGGCGTGACCCCTGCCTTTTCTTAAAGCTCCGCCCTCTAAAAGCGGCGTGGGCGGCTCCGATTTTCTCCGTGTTCTGTTCTTCCACTGAAATGTGTTTGCTACGTCGTTTGAGGGCGGGTTCAGTGCAGCTCAGCACAAGCCCAAACCAAATAAACGAAGCAGTTCACTATAGCGAAAGGAACGCGCTTCTCCCGACTGTCAAACGTGATCGGCTTTGTTTACGTGTACACGGCGGGCGTAGCCTGTCATGAGCATGTTTCAACATTTTACAACGGTGTTGTCGACGTTGAAGGCGTGTCATTTTTCCTCGATTGTGTTTTTGCTGTGCATGAATACGGCTGTTGTAGGAACATTTGTCCGTCTTTACCGCTCCTACCGTTCGGACTAGAGTGAACTCCTAGTTTGAGCCGAACCCCTCCAACCCCCCCCCCCCCTCACGGTGACAGTGGCAGCACTTTACTGACCGTGGCTAGGGGATTTCGTTCGTTAATTGTTTGCTGCGAAGCTTTCTTACCAGAGTATCAAATTCAAGTGACTTTGTGGCTGCGACGCTACCCCACCGGAGAAGTGGACGTTATGCAGCCATGGTTATGGCAGCCACGCCGCGCCCACAAATGGGCTGGGTGTGTGTAATTGACCCGAAAACTCGGAGGAAACTCGAGATAGATATTCAACGGCCGAGTTAAACCCGTGCCGCTCGTTTTAGCGGCTGCTGCGGCGTGGTTCATTGTTAACGGTCGCCGTAGCAGCTATGTATCTATTCCGGCAGTTTTTTTGTTAGTGGAGGAAATATTTTAAGTCCTTTTTCGTCTCTCAAAAGCGCTATGCATTGGCTGTGCAGCTATCTGGCACCCGACCCTCTTTGCGACGACTTTGAGGAGGCTTTCCATGCATGACTGCCTTAGAGCAAGTTTTGTGTGCGCTGTGGTTTTACAGGATTTTTTCCACGAAAGCGGTGGTTGCGACCGCACCAGCCACCACACCAGTCGACAGGTGCCAGTGTGCGAGCAATAGGATTAATGCAGACATGTTTTCCGGCCTTTTTAATTCGTCCGCCGGACATGGCTTCCGCAGGTTCTACTATGCGTTTATCTGTCTCAAGCCGGAGCGTATGCTTCAGTCGCGACCACTCGATGGAGTGCTTCACCACGGAGTGCGACAATCGAGTGGCTGTGCTTCAGTTATCGTCAGCCAGCAAAACCAGGGGAGTGAAACTCCCCTATACCGTGCATGGGACGCGATATTCGCTCGCAGCGCCGTACAAACCCATGGTTTTGGGGGGCGGTACTAAAAACAAGGCGGCGCGTTGCAGAGATGCACTGGGATACGGCATCTTCATGAGGACGGAAAAGCTGAGCGATGTGGGGAAGGGAGGGGGGGCGAGGGCGCGATTTAGCGCTAAATTCAATTCGGACGCACACGCAAGGTAAATTGAGCGAGTGGAAGCTATTTAGATGGCCAGCACATGACATTGTTCCTGTTGCGCAACCCACCACATTATCAAAAGGGCAATTGTTTCGTTCTGATTGATGAAGTTTTGCGTGTCCACTTCCTTTTGCAACACTTGTTATAAGTACGACGTTGTTTTGGTTTTTAATATACACAATGAAGACAAGAATGTAGAGCATAGTTTTTTAAATAATTATTGCTTACTACCATTCATACAGTAAAAACACAACTTGGATAGTTTTCGCTTTTAGTCTTTCTTTTCTTTTCTTTCTTTCTTTCTTTCTTTTCTTTCTTTCTTGCCAGCTTTCTTTTTTGCCAGTCGTCCTTAGTCATGTGATTTCATCATCTGCCACCGGAGGCAGAAATGGTCAGAAACTACTTCTTAGAACACGAAATTTGAAAGAATAAGCTTACAAGAATGCCTACAATAAAAAAATAAACTGTGCAGGAAAGAGAGATTAATATAATAAAAGCGTGGTAAAATAGTGTAGTTGGATTTTTTTGCCCCCCGTAGCCACTAGTGCAGCAGTGGAACGAGAGAAAGCAGTGAAAAATGTTCCACGCCGTAGTCGCGCCTCCTCGGAACGCGCTGGCCTTGACCTGTTACGTCACCCCAATAATCGGCAAATAGCATGAGTTGCTTTTTTAAAGCGCTCGAACTCCGTCTAGAAATATTATCTTTACGTTACGGGGGCGTCCCTAGAGCCCGTGTTTCCCGAGTTTCGCTCAATCTCTGGCCTTGTGGAATAGCACCTCTGAACTGGAGTTTCCTGTAATGAAGAGTGTGAAGCTTGTAGAATTTGGGGCCATGCTTTAATCAAATAAACACTATTGTGATTTGGTATGGGGCACAAAAACGTAGGCAAATAATGCAAAACTTTACAAATTACAAGAAAAGGCGTTTCTCATCCTTATGAAGCCAGCATATGACTCATACAGCCTCTTTTTTTTGAGGGTGTGTATGCATGACAATGAGCTTTTTTATAGAACCCTGCTTCTCAAACAGATTCAAAGCATTTTAGGAAAAAAATAATATTGTAGTGTGGAACAATGACAAACTAACGCTAAAAATGTACCCACAAAAAATCGTCCATTTTGCCCCAGGGAAACACGAAAAATCAAAGAAATTACGGTAAACAAATGCGACCTAATTACTTTCCATTTCATTTGAAGAATGTAGGTATATATTGGACTGTTATTGTGTCATCAGTCTTAGGCATGTGATTGTTAGGTTGTACCATGCGTTAAAGACTGCTAATTGACTATCTGCTAGATGCGTGTAAATTTTTTATGTTGCGCGTCTGTTTTCGTAGCATCTGCTCTGTATAGGCACCATGGGCAACAAAAAGCCTTTTCTGGGGCATTCTGTTCATGTGTTCGGTTCTGTGAGTCGGAATAAAAGATTTTGACTTGATCTGCTAATGAAAACAACCCTATATATAAGGAACATTTTTGTTCAATGGAGTACCAACTAGCCCAAACTTTCACGCAAATCAATTGCGGCGAGGGAGCATCTCTTACAAACCATGCACAACTCCTTTTACCCAGGCTCTACCCGAATAAAAAGGAATAAGAAAATGTGCTGAAACTAATGCATTCCATTTTTTTTCTGTAATTCCACCCCTTGTGTAATACCCCCAGTAGGGTGCTTAGAAAAATAAAAAATGAATGACTGATGGAATGAAAACAAAAACGAAGTTTTGGCGGTAAATCGAAGTCGGAATACTCAGGGGCTGAAGGCAAGGAAGAAAGTGGAGCACCAGCACAGTTGGGCGCTGCCTCAGAATTGTGCGACTGGTAGCCACACGCAAAACTTAGCAAGGACTTCAAAATAAAACATGACACCAACATAACACGAAGAGAACACCAAGACGTTGAACATTAGAGGACTCGTCCACGAAAACGTTTGAAAACACTTTACTATCTACTGCTTGTTTTTTGAGAGCGATGCCAGTTTGGAAACACCAGTCTGTGAATGAGTGTCCAATCGGCGAGTCCCACGGGACAAGTCCCCTACCAAACGCGTAAGCAACACATCTACGGCAGCACGTATGTGCTGCCACCCGATCTCCGGGCGGGTCCGCTGCCACGGGGTGCTCGCTTGCTCACTGGTCTATCATCAGCTGGCCAGACTGCGCATACTATAGGACGGCAAGGACACCACCCTAGCGGTAACCAGACATACGACCATTCTCACCGAGTGTCCATCAGGCAGAAGTGCCCGGTGTGCGGTATCTTCTGCTTCTTGTTAGATTATAAATCTTCACAGTTTTAAATGTTTAGAACAGGTGATCCTTCTATACTGACAGAAATAAGTACTGCGTCAAAGACCAGGAGGAGGTCAAGACGGAGGCAGGAGGAGATAACTTGCGGATTTAATTTTGACGAAACAACAGCACACACATATGTACTTCTCGCTAGCAACGCCCGCAAGCCATTCAGCAGTTGCTCCACCTTTATTGGCGTAACAATAATAACAGGTTATAGACAAAGAGCAGTACAAGTTAATGAACCGGTGTTATTATGAAATTTTTTGTCCAAAACAATGTCATTTATAAAAGAAAACAGTAGACTTATCCCGCAAAAGATCAACCTAAAGGAGCAAGTTTGTCCATAAAGAAAAAAATTCAGTCCGAAAGGAAAGTCCGAACAAATCCGCAGGAGAGGTGTTGACGGCTGAGAATAGCCTTCGAAAAATTGCGTTTATCGCCTGGTGGCTGGATAATTCACCGTGTTGTGTGCTCATGAAGCGAGGCTACGAGATCTATTGTCGAAGCTTCTAGCACACACGTCTTGCGAAAGAACGACAGAATTGCCGGTAAACAGCTCAGTTTTGTGTCTTTGAAAGCCGTTTGCTGTATACGAGTGTCCAATTCAGTTCACTTGCGGAGTGCTACATGCGAAAATATATTTTCACCACAATGATGCGGCTGAATGATGCAGTTGCAGATGTTGAATTTCTACCGCCAAGTTACTCAGTGTAGCAAAAGAAAGACCGGCCGGTTGTGTTCGTTGTGTCGCCCTCTTCAATACAAATAGCACTGAGTTGTTTTTGTTTTGAGGCCTCTCAGAATCGCAATCATTATGGAGCAGAATCCGAATTGAGAGAAAAATAATAATAGGTAAAATGTGTCCTGTGCTTGACTGGAGGGAGGCAGGTGCCAACTGGGCCGAACAGACAATGTTTATTCCTCACCAGATGTCAGTCAAACAACTAGGCGGAAGGTTAGACCCGGCTAGTTTTAAGCGACAGCCGCCGCAGAAAACAGGGCAGATAACTAAGCGAATGCATGCGCAGGGACCTTCGGTACAAATGACGCAACATAATGTAGCACCCTCGTAACGCAGATAAAGTTTTTTTCCGGCTGTTACCAAACATTTTTTATATTTTACCAAACGTATGGACAGCCTTGAAAACTTTAATATTATTTTTTTGCAGTTTTCACATTTTATTTAGTTTATACCGAAGGCCCAGGTTAGGCCCAAGCAGGACGGGTAGTACAGAGCAAATAACCGGCAGGTAAATGTAGCCGGAAATCATGGAAAACATAAAATGTCAAACCGAAGAACAAGGTATGAAATCAAGTCAGTATACAAATCAAGCAACAGATAATCAAGAAAATATCACTATAAAAATCTATGGTATGAGTAGAACGATGGAGAAGAAGGCAACATGTTCCAGTCATTATGCTACAAACGAAGTAAGAATATTAAAAAAAATACTATTTCTGCCGTTTTAAGGTGTCCGCCATTTTTCAGATCGGTGTCTTGATAGCCGTGTCGTCTGATGTTGCAGGTCCAATGAAAACTGCCTGTTAGGTAAAGTTACTAAACTAATTCTCAGAACTTTTCGTCGTTTTTCGCGGGCTTGGTGCCAAACGCCGTCATTAAATTTGTCCTCCAGTGGCTAGCGTGATATTTACGAGAGATGAAACGTATCCCTTTTCACTTAATTCTTTCTGATGCCTCAATATGCCGTTTAGTATAAGGGTCCCAAATGCCGCATGAAATTGAAGTCAGGGTCTGGTGAATATGGGAGTATATGCTACAAGTCTCCTGGAGCACTCTTTCGATTGTGCCGGCGAAAACAAAGCTTACGAACTGCTGATGTCCATATGAGAAGTTTTTTCGAAATAATTGGAATTCTTGACAGAATTGGAGATCAAAGGGAAAGTTTGTACCCTACCCAAATGCAATGCTTTTAAAGCGATTACATGACATGATTTACATTCAGCTAGGCGGAGGTAAGGGGAAAAAATATGCCACAGATTTGACAAATATTAGGATGAAAACTTTGGATTTGGTGCTGATTGTATTGAAACAATAAATTTGTTGCGGCAGTCTTATAAAAATGTTACTGAAATTGACTTTCAAGAAGGATACGATGATAAGCATTCAACCTATGCAACACAGCTTAACGTCCTATGAAGAGCAGTCTGCTTGGCAGTATAAGCAGCTCTTTTGGAATTGCTCCGCAGGATGATTACCGCTGGATGAGTGTCCTTATACCTCCCATAACCGGCACGTATAAGGACACTCATGAAGTAAGCAAGCTTTTTATTGTCTTGCGGTAAATTATCAAAGAGGTTCGCAAGATCGGTGCTCTTATTTTCTTCTTCTCCATTGCAATGAAGTGGCTTGTACTTTCACAGGGGGGTCGTGGAGTTGCAAAGAATTCTAACATGCGGCTATAAGGTGAATATGGGAGCCAAAGGACAAAACCAGACCTACCTGGTGGGGTGGGGCGGAGATAGGAAGAAATGATTCTTTGAAATCTTTCAATTTTATTTCCTTCACTTTTTGGTCAGTTCGCTTCGTCATGAACGTCTGGAGACAGATGTCTACTAATTCCATGGTGAGCCAGTTCCGAAGAACAAAGACTCAGAATACCACAAAATCATCAAAACGGTTGCAGCGAAAGAAACTCGCGTTCGGCAAATGAATTTGGCTCAGCTTTAAACTGAGCCAAAGCCAGATCTCACTCATTCTCAAAAAAAAATACAATCTTTGTACACGTTTGCCTGACCATATCTGACCTAATTTGTTGCAAATAATTTTCTAGAGGAAACAAGTTTTTTTGCGACTTTGTTCCGGGTTGTGGATTCGACTCTTGTTGAAAAAAAAAATCTTCCTATGTTTGGCACATACGCTGAAGTAAAGCTCACTGGTTGCGAAGGAGCAGTCTGCTAAACTTTATTTACGTTGCAGATTTCACGACTCAAAGCAGGTAGTTGCTGTTGAACTAGTGAAAATGCTGTATTAAACCTTGAATTTTGAAATAAATACGGTCTGCATAACCGTATTGATGATGAAACTGTGGAAGGAGTGTCTGGCCACCAGGAAGGGCTTCCAATCCAAAATGTTCTGCTGACCCGAAACGTCAAACATACAAAATTGGTACTGGGCGAAGGAAACAGATATTCAGTCATATTTTCCCAAGTGTACGAGCTGTTCTTAGATGTCCGGAGGATGACTCGCCCTGGTCTGCTTCCAAAATTTATGTTACACCGGCCTGCGGCGATGACGAGATGGTAATTCCTTGTCATCGTGGGTCGAAAATTTTCTAGGTGAAGACGGAGTTTCTTAGGTAGATTGCAGGCAGGTATCGTTTCAGAGCTGCGGGTACGGCGATGTTGTGTCCTTTCAGGCGGTCCAGAATAAAGCGCAACTTCTGATCGGCACGCTGCTGAGTAGCTCGGTCTCTCTTCGTCATAATTCTGAAAACATTTTTTCTTCTTGCTCGGTGGACAAGGATGGCCGGCGATGCATTGGTGCATTCCAAGCAGTGGGTGAAACAAAACACGTTTGTAATTTGCTATTCAGCAAACTACATAGCCAATTAGCTAAAAAATATTTGCAGTCATCATCATCATCATTATCACCAGCCTATTTACGCCCACTGCAGGGCAAAAGCCTCTCCCATTATTCTCCAATTACCTCGGTCCTGTGCCAACTGTGACCAATTTATCCCCGAAAACTTCTTGATCTCATCGGCCCATCTAACTTTCTGCCGCCCCCTGCAGCGCTTGCCTTCTCTAGGGATCCACTCTGTTACCCTTAATGACCAGCGGTTATCTTGTCTTCGCATTACATACCCGGCCCACGTCCATTTCTTCTTAATTTCTACTAATATGTCTTTAACACCAGTTTGCTCCCTAACCCACTCCGCTCTCTTCTTGTCCCTTAATGTTACACCTTTCATTTTCCGCTCCATTGCCCGATGAGTCGTTCTCAATTTAAGTTGAACCCCCTTAGTGAGCCTCCAAGTTTCTGCCCCGTAGGTGAGTACCGGTAAGATGCAGCTGTCATACACTTTCTTCTTCAGCGACAATGGTAGGCTGCTATTCATTATCTGAGAATGTCTGCCATATGCACCCCACCCCATTCTGATCCTTCTAATTATCTCTGCCTCATGGTTGGGATCTGGTGTCACAACTTGTCCTAAGTAGATATATTCGCTTACCACTTCCACTGCCTCGCCACCTATCTCAAACTGCTGTGCTGTCCCGAGGTTATTGATAATTACTTTAGTTTTCTGCATATTAATTTTCAGGCCCACGGTTCTACTCTGTTCGCCCAGTGCGGAAAGCATGCTTTGCAATTCGTCCCCCGAGTTACTTAGCAAGGCCACGTCATCAGCAAATCTGAGGTTACTGAGGTATTCTGCATTAACCCTTACTCCCACCTGTTCCCAATCCAACGTTCTGAATAATTCTTGTAAGCAAGCTGTGAATAACATAGGAGAGATTGTGTCTCCTTGTCTGACACCCTTCCTTATAGGTATTTTACTGCACTCCCTATGGAGGATGATGGTAGCTGTAGACCCATTATAGATATCCTCTAGTATTCTTACATAATGCTCATCTACCCCCTGGTTCCGTATAGCCTGAATGACTGCTAGGGTTTCGACCGAGTCAAATGCTTTCTCATAATCTATGAAGGCTATATATAGGGGTTCAGTATACTCAGCGCACTTCTCTATCACCTGATTGATCGTGTGAATATGGTCCATTGTTGAATAACCTTTACGGAACCCTGCTTGTTCTTTAGGTTGACTGAAATCTAAGGTTGCAGAGATTCGGCTAGCGATTACCTTGGTAAATACCTTGTAGACGACTGACAGTAAGCTGATCGGCCTGTAATTTTTCAAGTCCTTCATGTCGCCTTTCTTATGGATTAGGATGATGTTCGCGTTCTTCCAAGATTCCGGTACCATTGCGGTCATTAGGCATTGCGTATACAGGTTTGCCAGTTTTTCAAGTACAATTTCTCCGCCATCCTTCAAGAGGTCTGCTGTTATCTGATTCTCACCAGGTGCTTTGCCCCCTTTCATTTCTTTCAAAGCCTTCCTTACTTCTTCGGTCGTTACTGGTGGGATGTCTATCTCCTCTGAACTACTGCCTCGTTCGGCATTATCCTGGATGTCCCGGCTACTGTACAGATCCCTGTAGAACGCCTCGGCCACTGTGACTATTTTATCCCTATTTGTGATGACATTGCCTTGCTTATCCTTAAGTGCATACATCTGATTTTTCCTGAAGTGCATACATCTGATACATCTGATATTTGCAGTACTCCAGCTTTATTTTATTGCGCAAACGTGGTAGTCTCCGTTTTCTTACCGCGTTGTAGGCATCGTATTGTCTGTGTAACGCACCAGCCCAAACCGTTCTACCACTGAGGGCAACCGTCAGGTCGCATAGGGCCGTTAGACATGCACATCAAACCCCCTCCCCACCAGCGAAACAGGGATGTCGCCGGTTGCGGAGACAGCATTACTGCGGTGGTTGGGGAGGTCACCAGGCACGTAGAGTCGCATTCGGCCAGTGAACAGCACTACCAACCGTAACCCCTCTAAACGCCTGAATAGGGACTCCGGTTTTAAGGAGCCCCTAACGAGGTGTTTGACAGCGCCAACTTTCATTCGGCAGTTTTGAGAGGTGGCTATAAAGGGAGGATAACAGTAATCAGTGAAGTTCCCCATCGTCATCAACTCTGCACTTACTTACTCATTGTTCTTAGCACAAAAAAATGTCAGATTAAGCGCATGTGGACCCTGCTGTCCTGAGCGGAAGCTTGCACGCACGCGCCGACGTCACAGCCTGCGCGTTCGCAATGGCGAGGCTGAAACGAACCGCGGCGAAGCCACCGTTACCCCTGCCCGGTCAAGTAGTACCGCAGCAGGTGGGGTCTGAATGGACGCGACGCATGTACACAGCGGATCACGTGGCCTGCCGTCGCACCTTCCACACTTGCACACGGGCGGTGAAAGTGCTTGTGATGCTATGAATTACCTTTATCAACGGAGCAGAAGAGCTTTTGCTCTAAACGACAACCACACCGGAAAAGAATGAAACGAAACCCGTGCAGCTGAATAATACAAAACATCAGGCAACATAACGGACACTGACTATACATTGTCTAATTCAATCCAGTCGCAAGGTTGTGGAATCCTCATGCGTGACAATACTGATGATTACCCAATATTCCTTCGTCTACACTGTAATGCTCTTAATCATATCCGTTCGTTATATATGTCTGTATATGTCTGTATGTTTAACTCGTCGGCAAGGCTGACTGGCCATGTCCCGCCCTAATGAACGACGTAGACACCGTATATAGTGGATTCATTTCTATCTAACAGGAGTGTCAAAACCTTTCTACAACGCAAGTTAAATGCCATAAAAAATTCGCAGCTCTCCACAATTCCTGGCTTACAGATAGCTTACAGTCACTTACGCGTAAATGATATAACTTGTACAAAAAAAACGAAACAGCGTCCTTTTAACATTCTTTTAAAAATATATACAAAGCCTACAGTCAGACCCTTAACAAGCTACTAGAATGATCCAGGCGCTGGTATTACGAGTGTAAGGTTAGCTTAGCAGGTTGCGATGCTAAAAAACAGTGGAAAATAACTCATTTATGAACGGAGACTTTCAAGCCATATCGATCAACAAAATTCACTCCTCTGAAAGAATATACTACTCTCTCCTGGAAATCGCGAACATCCTTAACGATGACAAATCAGTGGAAGAGAAGGGGTTGCATTAAAATTTTAGTGAGAGCTCAGGCATGTATGAGCTGTCTAACTCGACCCTCGCGTAGCGCGGCATCATTGTTGACAATGCAGTGCACTAGATGCGTAAGCTGACGGCAAACTGTGACAGTTGTAGCCTCATTGATCTGATTGGATGACTCATGTATTTGTAGTACAAGATTTCGGCAGAATATAATGCGAGTGATGGGGTTCCCACTCTTGTGGGAGTAAAGAGTATGCTGTGCTGGCGTTGATTGGTAGGGAGTTCTCGCAAAGAACAGCAATCCAAATTTTTCTGGTGTGGGAGGCAGCCCTACCTCACCGAAATAACTAGTGACTGCATCGATAACTTCATGCAGGGTGTCTTTTAGTGACCCGGGAGGCCAAGACGTTTACCAAATAGTAAGGTCTGTTTGAGGTTCAGTACAGCTGGGTAAATACAAGACAGGGGCGCCATTCCGTGGGTAAAATGGGGGTATGAGGGGGAGCAGCCTCTGGAGTACTACGCTTGAGGAGAAACTATCGAAGGCCGAATCAGGGAGACGGAACTTGGCCGTGTGGTCCCACACAAATGAAACAATGTAACTGTACATCTTTGGCCTACAGCCGGTAGATGCAAGGATATTTGATACGATCGTCGGCAAGGTAATCGAAGGCTTTACGCACATCCAGGGCCACTAGGGTTTCGTTCTTTGAACAAGGGGGTCAAAATCGTGTGGTAGGTCGATGAAGAGGTCCTGGATAGACACACACGCGCGGGAACCAATTTTTTGATAGGACAGAAATTTTGAGGACTCCAGATATGCCCGAAGTCGGTTGAGAGTCGTCCATTTCATATTGTTTCCCAGCCAAGGGGTTAGAAAAATTGGGCGGAGATTCAAGGGCAGACTTTTTTTTGCCTACCTTTGGTAGTAGGGTTATAAGTAGCTTGACCATAATACTGTAGCCAAAAACGGGACACACTAGTGCAGGGAAGGGAAAGGTAGCATAAAAAGACAGAGATGTTCAGATTGTGAGAAAACATTTTAATGTGACAAAAATGCTCTTGCCTCAGCCATTTCGCACTAGGCCCTACCTCAGGCTGGGGAAACGATCCCCCTCGCAGTTCAGTCACGTGCATTATTTTCAAAGGTTTCGTTTTCCGTCCCCCATTCATGTATTTTCCCGAAGGTTTAAATATTAGCAGCAAAGATACTTAGCAAATCGTAATTTTTCTGCCCGCCGTAAAAAATACTAAGTGTATGCGGAGCCCGGGCACGTAAGCGTGCGCCTCGCGGGGCCGCACGGCACTTATTAAGAGCGAGAAAATGCCAACTGCACGTGTGTGCGTGCCTTCCGGTGACCTCCCAGCGTCCCCGGCGCACGTTTGTGAAGCCGAGCACACTCACTTATGGAGATTGGCAAAGATTGGCGAAAGAGAAAAACTCCAGCGGTCGCCGTAATCGGGGCACAACTTGCTCAGAACGAGAAAGACACGCCATAGCGTATTCCCCTCCAAGGTGATGTCCAATGAGTATCACTTCCAAAAAATTGAAGTAAGCTCATACTTATCGCAACACTGATGGAGTAAAGGTCGTTGCGGCCACGGAGAAAAAAAAGCATCGGCTACAATTGCTAACCTAAACCATTGTGATGATCGAAATTTGCGTACGGCTTCACTACCTTCAAGTCTTGTGTCTTGGTGTGAACTCATTTTTCAACCCGCAAGACTGCGTTGTGAAATGCTTCGCATTTGTACAGAAAGGTCAGCTGCACAGGCAGCACTGCAGGAAATATTTGCAGGAGATTGGTGTCCAAGTGGAGTTCACAATAGAGAAAAAATGCGCTTCACTACAGCCGTGCTTCATAGAAAATACAGGGCTATTTACGCGACGACAGAAATTTCAGCGCAGCATATACCCCATGTTGTCATCTCTTTAAAGACATCGAACCATCTATGAAAATCCTAAAAACCAGAACGGTTCCAACCTTCTAGTCTCTTTTAATTGCATTGCGAGACAGTGGTCCGCAAGGGAAATAATACCACTTCCAATGTGTCTTCACCAAGAACCATCAAAGGTTTCTTTGGTAGGAATTGATTTAAATTTTATTTGCTTGCTAAATATTATAAAGTACGTAAGGTTACGTTTGTAAGATATGGTTGTAGCCAGTCGGCAACCTTTCGGTTTGATCAACTTGCTTGGCGGCTGTTTTTCAAGAGAGAGAGAGAGAGAACAAACTTTATTGAGCGTTCTAGAGCCGTTCAGGCGCTTGATGGGGTGGTGCCCTCTTCTCGGGCCCCGTATGTTTCCAGGTACTCCTGTCCTCTGGTGATCAGCGCGATCTGTTCTTCCAGGGCAGGGCTAGACAACAAGGTCTCCCATCGCTCAGGGTTAATGAGCGATGGGAGACCTTGGGAAAATTGCACTCTCCTATTATGTGCTGGAGTGTGCCCAGTTGTCTGCAGTTGGGACATTCTTTCTCATATCTATCCGGGTAGAACTTGTTTCGGAGGTAAGGGTGGGGGAACGACTCGGCATGGATCTGTCTGTAGATGACTTGCTGCGCACTGCTTCGAGAATGGTGTGGTTCAGGATATCGCTTCCTCCCGTCTTTATAGTGATTGACTATGTCCCTGTAGCTCGTTATGGGTAGCTGTTCCTGCCCCTCTGCCCGGCTGATTAGTTCTCGGGCCTGTTGGTGGGCAAATTCATTGCCCTCCACCGAAGAGTGGGCTGGCACCCATATTAGCTCTATTTTGTGGCTTGGTGGTACTTTCCTTTGGAGGATTCTCACTGCCTTATAAGAAACCCATCCTTTTCTCTGTTTTTCAAGTATGCAGTCCTGCGAAAACAGGACATGATTGCTTTTAGGGACAAACAGACGGTGCGGCAAAAGCGGACCTCAAAATTGGAACTATCCCGGCCAAAACAGGACATCTAGACACCTAGTTAAAAGTGACCGTTTCCAAGATGCCGGGAAGGTGCGTTCTTGCGAGTGGGAGATTATAATGTGCAGGAATTGTTAGTTGTCCTGGTCGAATAGGCTTGGCATAAGCGTAAACGTAATCTCGTCCTCACCTGGTGCCGAATGCCTCTTTAGTTGTTGCGCTTGCTCAACGTTTCAGCGGATGCACAGATAAACGGCTCATAAAGTTCTGCATTGAGGGCGCCCATGTGGGGAGGATAAAGGCCACGCAGACGAGGATGATTATAAAAGTAACTGAGCTGGGTTGCTGAGACATCCTCCCTCAGCAGGGAGTGGTGCTTCTCAAAAGTGGGAAAAGGAGCTGGTTGGCGCCTGAGGTGTACTGTAAGGAGGCGCCAGGTTCTGTTTAGATTCATTCTGTCATTGATGGCATTACAATAAAACGTGCTGCTCGGCTAGTTGGCGCATGATTATAGGAAGGTGTAGAGCAAACAAGACGTGGATGATGACAGACGAGACGTCCTTATCGTGAGCGAAAAGTAATACGGTGAAATCACTTCTCAGTGGCTTCGTTTTGAGGCGGCTCAAAGACTTAATCGTGAATGATCCTTTGAAAACTAGGAACTCTGCCGCTACCACGGATGTTATACGGGACGGACGTAAGATATGCAGTTTCTATAGACGTTGTAAATTTATTTTATTCTGTCCCATACAACGAAACTTTGTCGCAGTTGTGTAGTGCATTGAATAGAATGACCAGATAGCATTTCGAAACAATGCCGGTGTCTCTGGTCACAATTTGATGTCCCTTCTTAACTTTACTCAGCGCTGCCAACGATATTTTTGAAAATTCGCTTTATATACAAAAGAAGGACAATGAATTTTGTGTAGCCCCAGAACAATGCAACATTTCCTTTGCAAGTGCCGTTCGTGAATTGGGTGAATTGGTAAAGTGTGACCAGGTTGTTGAGATTTTCAGATAGGTTGAGAATTTTCTGGTTCTTTTGAACACAAAGATAGGACCAAGTTTCCTGTCCTAAAAACACCACAGACGTTTTATGCTAGTTTCTTCGGGAGGGGAGGGTTTAACTTCCGCATTTAACTTCCATTTACAATAGGAACCAGTTTTTTGACATAAACCTTGCTTTTCTGGACAACCATGTATGCTGGGAATGTTCACCTCGAACCTTCAAGTAAATGTTGCCATTGCATTTTTCGTATTTAAAAATTATAAAACGTGCCATCGCCATGGGTTGCCTACAGTCTGTTTTGAGCACACTAGGGTAAGAGTGTTTGATAAATGGCGAGGCTTCAAGCTGCTTGCTTTCGGCACTGAATCCTTACTGCCGTGGCGGAGGGTTTGTTAATGAAAACGGAAGCTGCTCCACAAAGGGCGTCTAGTGAGCGCTTGCTGAATGAGCCGAGACCTCAAGTCATACTCCACACGTACCGAGTTGGGTACAATCTTAACAAAGGCGCTTCCAAGTACAATGTACCGGTTGTGTTTTAGGCTTCCTTTACACTTGCTACGCTCTGCTCAAAAATAACGCCAGCAAGGAAGCGCAAAAAATGGAGCAAGAAACATGTATATCTTTTCATCAAGTATGAGGTAGGCGTTGTGTCTGAGACTCCTTTGATTTGTGGTAAGATAAATATCGGCAAAACTAGCTAATGCATCAAGGACCGCGTAGGAAAACATGCCTTACCCATAAAAAAATTGAACTGGTTGACACTGGCCGGTTCATTGCAATGGTTGCAATTGTGATTGTAATCCCGAGATGCACAGAAAAACAAAAAAATAATTGAAAGAAGCCAAGATGTGATTGCACTCGAGGTTACTTGAGTGCTTACTATAAAAAGAAAGAGGACCTTGTGCGTGAGTTAGGCTTGGCTATCTATGATAAGGAAGCGGAATTTCAAAAACTTTTTTTGATGTGCGCACATTGCAGATGACTGTGTGGTTTCTTTTATTTTCTTTTTTGTTTTTTTAGTGCAAGCGTGTCATATATACGTTCGCCCCCTTCGAAATAAAGGCTTCTTGGAAGCGCCTGCCTCGTCTGTCGCGACCCTAGTCTTCTCTGCGCTGAGCTACCACAAAATGGCGTTACAAATTCAATTGCATTGCTTCTTGGCAAGCGTAGCGCAGTGCTCTTGGGTCTGTTACGTCAATTAAGAGACGCGCTCGGTGAGCGGACGGTTACTGGGCCGGGTGCTAAGGGTTCGGAAGAGTTTTTTCCTCCTCTTCCAGTTATAGACAAAATAAGGGCCCGGGTGGCCTGATGGGGCTGAAGTAACTTTCAGAGTGACATGTTTTTGGGCCGGTTTGAGTGCTGCAACCCAGTTGGAGAGCCGTATTTGTGTGAGAAGTGTCGAAAATAGTGCAGAAGGTTTTCCAGTTGGTGAGTGAAAGTGCATGTTTAGGGTTGACTGGTTGAGCAAGGGATACTGATTTAAAAATCCCGGGCAGCTTCAGTAACGTGAAGCCTGAGGAGGGGCTAAGCTTGACGTGTGTAAGTGCATTCGTGGCACCTCGGCATTTTTGCCCTCGGAGAAGAAGCCATAACGTAAAATTGGGGAGGTGGCGTAGAATGCAGTGTATAAGTGTACTCTTGGTGCCTCGGCGTTTTCACCCACCGCGATGAAACTGTTCGGGTCAGAGGTATACAGCTTTGATATAGGTGTCATGTCTCAAGCACAAAGCGTTCTAGGGCGAGGTGTTGGAAAACTAGTGTCCGGTGTTTCAGTACCGTGAATACATAATACTACGATGAGAGGAGACGACAACGTCATAAAACGCCGACAGCCCGAGCCCCTTACGGGTTTTGCACTTAAGTTAAGATCGGGGATCAGATTTTTATCTTTAATATGCCAGATAACATCTGGAGCTCCCCGGCTTGCCGTGATGTTTCGCACGGCCGACTGTAGATTTTGGTGACCCTCTCGAGTCGGGGTGTTTGAACTATTGTTCCAGCTCCGTTTAAAGTGTCATTGAGCATGCAGCGGTGTAGTGAGCCAATGAACTTTTACCTATAGTGAAGTCAGAGCCGCGAGAAAAGTTCAAGCAAAAGTGAATGAGCGGCTTAAGAAGTGTGTACTCTTTATGGGATTATAACACTTGACTACAGGAAAAGAGCGAGAGTGTACCGCGTACATAGTAAACAGAATGAAAAACCTACTAGAGAAAGGTGACATGCATTATCTGGAATCGATGTTCCCTGCGAATGTATACGCTAACTAAAGGGGCATGGTTGCTGTCGTTAGCAGCATGTAAGAGCTGGCAGCCAGGATTACCTTTGTGCGAATGACGTGGTGTTGAAAGGCGTAGCAAGAAGTCTTTGGATTAAGAGAGTTCGATTGTTGTTCAGATTTATACTCTTCCACTGTATACTGGGACAGTTATTGTTCGCTGCCATCGTTAGCCCACGATGTTAGCCAACTTCTTGGGAGGGAGAGCAAAGGTGCGCACGGTCTTCGGTGGATGTACACGGACGGGGACGTTTGAGAGACTTATGGAAGAATTTTACGCATGCTTCACGCTGCAGGATATTCCTAAACAGAGCGTGCGTGAGCTGGACTGCTTGGAAAACGGTCGGAATGTTTTCGGCGAGATACCAAAGGAAGGCGTCATTTCGGTATTTTATGTGTTGCATATATGCCAGATGTGATGATTGGCGTGGTATTTTGAGGTGTTTAA
This sequence comes from Haemaphysalis longicornis, assembly GCF_048455015.1. Lineage (NCBI taxonomy): Eukaryota > Metazoa > Arthropoda > Arachnida > Ixodida > Ixodidae > Haemaphysalis > Haemaphysalis longicornis. The sequence continues at coordinate 24,552,684 of NW_027526204.1, read as the reverse complement.
TAGAAAGGTATTGACGGGGGTAGGAAGCGGCAGTCTCCGCTCCCCTGCTGGTAGAAGTGTAGCTGGCTCGAGAAGTGGACTTCAAGGAACTGATTTCTCTGGAAGTCCCGGACGCCAGGGATTTGGCCGGACGGTCTCGCGGTCTCCTGTTTGGCCCTGAGTAAAGGGGGGAGGCGTCACGGATGGGAGGATGGTGGAGCTGCACATGCTTATGGTTTGTGTGACCAGATAACACTTTCCGAACCATCGATGTTTTCTATGAAGTTACTGCAGGGTCGTACATGATTTTCTGTATTCTTGTGGCCGTGAAGGCGTCACTTGGTTTGGGATGTTTTCCTGTGTCCCGAAGGTACTTTTGTTCTTAATGGCTCTTTTGATCTTGCTCTTTTTGTGCAGGGCACATCTTGTCACATGTACGATTTGTACCTCCGTCAATGGGCAGATCTCCGATGGGGTTCATCCCTTGTGTTGAGTTTAGTTGAGCCAGTGGAGCGTAGCTGATATGTCTGAGAGCGTGTGCAGGGCAGAACTTCTCTACAATAGCGGCCCATATCTCACTTCAGGGAATTAGGTCCTTCATGTTTGCATCTATACTACGTGCGACTGGAGCAGACGTTATAGACGTGGAGAAGCCATGGAGAAGACAGGTTGCATGGGCGCCATCTAACGTCGTTAACATTGACTCCCATCATGCGAGCAAACAGGATCATCGCGTGCCCCAATTCTAGGCTTTTTGAAAGTTGGGCGCGGGATAGTGCTTTCTCAATCCCGTGAACAGCGCCACACACGGAACCCCTGGGGCTGTCGACAAGGCTTTCACAATGTGAATGTGTTCTTGAATGCATAACGTGGTCATGTACCTGTCGTCGGGCAGAGAATTCATGAGAGGTGCTGGGAATGACGGCATTCTGATGGTGGTCTAGGATTTAGCGTCGGAAGTAGCGGATGTTAGTGGATAGCGGGCCCGGCCAGAAGTGAGAGCAATGAAGATGAGCGGCTGGCCAGGTGGGCAGTCGTGTTCGATGTGCTGCGTGGCAAAGGTTGCGCGCCAGTCCAATCCGCTGTTGCTGATGATGACGATGTCAATGGCGCCAATGATACTGGCGATGGTATCGCTACAGAGCTCCCCCTATGGCGTAGTCTCTAACATGGCAGATGCAGAACATGTGTTGTGAGATGCTAAAATTATGTAAGGTGTGTAGAGCCCAGAGAATCAAAAACATTTGCCCGCATTCGAGTAGAGACCGTGAGCCGTTATTGTTTTTCCAATGAGGGTGTCCGGGGAAAAGATAGGCCTCGGGGGGCCCTGGCTTGTAGTGGAGCAGGGGCGAGTTTCCGTACGGGTTATCATCCCCCATGTTAAAAGGGTGCTTGCTAAACCACGGTATAGAAGGTGTGGCGATGCTGTTGGCCCCATACCTTTACGAGTACCCTTTCGTGAAGCGTCGACACGGGAGCTGGGCGGCCGGCCCGAGCAGGTTTGTATGCTCGATGGTAGAAAGTTCGAGAACCGTCCCGGATGGAGCATCGTTGCCCCCGTTCGAGGTGCAAACGCGGTACGATGCCCATGATGACTCCGACTATGCCGAGACGCTGAAGTCCAGAAACGCCGAAATGTACAAGCACTGAACGGGAGTCGTCGACAGCATGCGTGGTGAGTACATTGGGCAGGCCGGCACCTGCGGCTCATGGGTGTGCGGTGTTGCTGCGCCAATGATGGCACCTGTTTTTGTAACGAATGCTTACGACTTCTATTGCGACTTCTATTGTTGCGACATCGGCGAGGCACGAGGGTGGAGACCTGCCACCAGTGGGTCGGGCTGTGTCTGGTCATCGTGCACGTCGCGAGTGACGGAACGCTCTCAGGCCGTTTGATGTGGAGTAATCGTCGCGGCAGCATTGTCGGTGTCCGCGGAGGGTGCTACGATTCATGTTGCGGCTCATGTGGCGGCCCGAGTCTTGCTGCGGCTGCAGAGGAGCTTGGCACTAAACGTCGTGGTTGACTTGACGTGCAACGGTAGGTTAGCGGGCAACCAGTTTAGAAATTATATGATGATCATGCCACGAAATCGCTCACCGTAGCCCTTTCATCGGCTAGTACAAGCGGGCGAGGCGGGCTGTATTTGGTGGGGGTCTTTTGTGTCGTCGAAGGTCAGTACCACCAGTGAAGCTGTGGTTGCCGCACTGGATAATGAGACCAAGGTGTCGACGTTGGTGTGAGAAAACATCCCCGGGGTGGGTTGCACGGAGGGTACCGTGTGTGGTGGCGTAGCGTTAGCAAGCCGTACTGGTACCTCGTGTGCTGCAGGCGGCGGAGAAGCATGCGGGGACCGTGGGGGTACGTCCTGTTCTCAAGGCAGAAAGCGTTCGTTGCTGCGGAAGTAGTGCGCGAGCACAGCAGCACGGAGGTTAAGGCGAGAACGCAGTGGAGCTCGAGAAAAAGCGTCTGCCAAAGTATCGAGAGCTTGAGCGGCTCTATGGTAACATGATTGAGCGAGAAGGTAGCCTCCAGCTTGAAAAACCAACCTATGAGGTAGAGTGGCTCGAACTCCGCCTTTGATGGGTCCCCCCACATAGCCATATCGGTGTGCCTCTAGGCCGGGTGACAGGAGCAGAACTTCCGGGGTGACCACATGTAGGAAGAAGACTCGGTTGTAGCGGATGCGGCTTTCTACGTGTTATTGAAGTGCGGGCCCGGCCAGAAGTGGGGGCGCTAAAAACGAGCGGCCGCCCAGGTGCGCAGTCGTGTTCGATCTGCAGCCTGGCAACATTGACGCACCAATCCATTCCGCTGATGAGGATGATGATGACAATGATAGTGGCGCTGATGATGGCGATGGCGATGATGTCGCTACGAGAGTAAAGTTTGAGGCTCAAGGTCTGCTGCTGGCGTGGGGCCAAGATTGCAGCTGAAGAAACGGTTGAGGTAATTTCAAAGGGTTACTCCGGGCGGTTTTAATCGCGTTTGGCCTTCTGTTTATGACTGTCTTCTATGTTGCGAATGATGCTGTCGATATCTTTTGCTTGCCGTTCTTCGGATGGGTAATCGAGTCTCTCGCATGGACGTTTTCAATAAAATGAGAAGATTCTTCGGATAGATTCGCATCAGCGGCACGTGTCGGCAGCAGCGACCTCCCCGTTGCTAAGACAGCAGCTCCGAACTCCGCGGTTGCATTCGGCGAGTCTCCGGCATTCTGTTGCCTTCACAGGGTCGCTTGAAATAGCAAAAGCGGTCAAATATCCCCCTTTGATGCCGAAAAGCGTCACCTGGGTGTTTCAGGACACATGGTCGATGGCCTGTTAAGAAGAGCGTAGATTCTAGAGCTCGGCATTGTGTCGTCTTTCCAGGCGGCTCCCCCTAGCGGGAGTCCAGTCTAAGAGATTATGGTTGTGTTCGTGACAATTCTAATGCTTTACGCGAGGAAATGGTATTGGTTGTACAGGTAGCTCTAGATGGTAGGTACGGGAATGGGAAGTATTATTTATGCACTACGTCTTCTTTGCTAAATTCATTTTCCGCCGAGTTTTCGCCAGAAAGTCTGTACTTCCGAGTGTTTGCTTTTTCTCTTTAGTGCTTGTGTTGAGAAGACATATCTTAGCACTGAAGTGAGATATATGCTGCGGATTTCTTATTTATGCTTGGTTTCTTTTATTTTTGTTAACCGTAGAAAGGTATAAACACCTAGAATTATATTAAAAGCGTTAGAAACAACGCTGGAACAAGTAACGAATACGGAGCCTCATGAACCTTCCTGCAAGTATCAGTGATAAATGTAGCATTGGTAGTGTATAGTGTGCCCTTAAAATTGGCAATGTAGGGTCCAGGTATGGCCATACGAGCAGTTGGTCGCCTCCTTAAAGACATTGCAGCGAATTTGTCCAATCCGTGTTTTTGTTTGCATTAGATATAGCGGCCTAAATGGACAGTCTCCACCATGTATCGGATCGTTAAGCTGGTATTTAGTTTATAAAGCCTGATAAAAATACGCCGGGACATTAGTGGTGGCCGCAACAACTAACAGCAGTGATGTGCATACCTATGTGATGTTGTTTGGACAATGTCCCAGATTACAATTGAAAGCAGTTTCGATTTCGGTCCTCGTTGGGAGTCTTATAAAACAACACGCCTGGTATCTGAAGTTATTGTGGGCTGGGCATTTTCGATATCTGATTAATCTACATGCCTTCTCTAAAATGCACCAGATAAGCCTGCTAGCACGACTTGGAATGGCAAAGATCAGTATCGCAGATATAGGTAGTGCATGAACGCCCTCCACGTCACCAGAGACGCTCAAATGTGATGCGCCTGACCCCCAGCTTTTGAGCTTGCCTGGGTCGTGCCTCTATCGTAAGAGCTGTGTTTGCAGCAGGCAAATGGTCGGCTGATTCGGCGCTGTTCTTCGAAGCAATTGGTGGTTATGGCAACACCACGCCAACGAGAAACAACACGCTTCTACAAAGCAAAACGCTTCGCATCCGACTTTATCATTGGCTGGGCAACTTGCCAGTGCGTCTGTGTCAGTCTGCGCGCGTTGTTCGAACTTGCTCGTTGAGCAGTAAACGCTGCATCGCAAGAATTGGGATTTCAGCATAGAAAAAATTACCAAGAAAGCAACACATGAACTAAAAAGATCGCACTATCGGGGATTCGTGCGTGCGAATTGCAAAACACAACGGTGCAGCACAGGACTCGACGTTGAGGACATGCTTTCAGAGGCGAAAATATGTATCTCTTTTATAGTGCGATTACATTTTATTTATTTTAACATCCGAAGCAGCTTAGATCATTGTTTCTTGAGTGACGCTCGGGCAGTGAGGATGCCCGAAATTTCCACAACGATTTCATCTCTAGCGACTGCATTCCTTAGGCAGAAAAGCTTTCACAATTGTGTGGTTGTTCTGCTGGCCGCTGTGCTAGTACACCAGCGCACAGAGTGCTTTCTGCAACTTGTTTTTACGCTGTACAATAAAATTTGGGTTGTTTTAATTCCTTATTCCTATATTGACTTCTCTGACTCTTTTCCTGCCTGTAACTGCCATCAGATCTTTCTACTGGCGTACCAGTCATTGAAGCGCCATCTGTGCGCTTGTGTGGAGCTGGACCTAAAGCTTAATACAAACTACTAACTAACAAACTAAAGGCACATTATTTCAGGCACATGTCGAGTGGGGGTTTGTTTCAACAGGGCAAACTAACAGCGAACTAATTCGATCTCATCTGCCCGTCAATCTTTCTGCCGCCCAGCCACGCTTGCCTTTTCTGGGGATCCACTCTGTTCCCATTAATGACCAACGGTTATCTTGCCTTCGCTATACATGCCCGACCCACACGCATTTCTTATTAATACTACCAATATCACCTTAACACGTGCTTCTTCCCTGACCCCCTCCGCTCTCTTCTTGTCCCTAAGGCTGCACCCGTCATCTTCCGTTTCATTTCTCACACGAAGAAATTCATCACAAACAATTGACAAAGTACAAGGAAATTTATCACAAAGAAATCAAAAAGCTCAAACACATTCTTCACACAGTAAATCTTAGAGGGAATAATGAGGTGAAAATTTAAATTACATAAATCTGAGGCATTTGCTTAGATGTTTTTCCAACTTTCGGGTGTTTGAAGCGGTAAAGTGTCACAAATTATTCACGCTTACTCCAGCTCTCGTCTAGCTAACATTTATAACTGAGCAGCTTATTATAAGAGAGAGCGCCTTTAGGTGTTTGTCGTAAAATACGGAGCATTCAACATGCAGCTGAAAGTACGTTGTCAATGTGATGGTTTGATTGTAAATTATTCATTATTGGAAGCCTAAGTATTTCACAGAAATGCCCTCTCATTCGGGTAATGATCCATACGTGTAGCTATATCCGAACGGTGATTTCTTGCGGTTCATACGCATTAGGACGCTTTTATCCGTGCTTAAGACCATACCCCAGCTTGAACACCAATACGTTATGTTCTTGAAGTTTGTGGAGGGGTTTTCCTGGTCATTTGGACTGGTGATGTTTTCATAAGGGGACACAGGGTTCCCCTTGGGCCGCTTCTATTTCTGATTTTTAAATAATTTGTCGTTTGAATTTCCTGTGCGATGCCGCATTCTTGCGGACGACTCCGTAGTTGCCAATGGTGTTCGATCACCTGAGGATCATAAACTGATAGATACGTATCTTCTCGCGATTGCAAAACTGCTGTAGACGTTGGGAAGTGACCCTAAGCAGTTCAAAATGCATTTAAATGACCATAAGCATTAAAAAGAACTCGCTACAGCCTGTCTACAAAATAAATGACAACCCAATCAAACGGGTTACTCAGTGCAAATACCTAGGCCTTCTTATATCATCTAATCTATCTTGGAATTCCCATTTCACCAACATGGTCTCGGTGGCTTCACGACGCTTATGTTGTGTAAAACAGCGACTAAAGCACTGCGCTAGCAAGACAAAACTTCTTGCCCACACACACCTGGTACGCCCATTATTGTTATTCGATAATCAGCATGGGTTCAGGTACAAGAGTTCTTGCCAAACACAGTTGTTTGAATTAACCACGGACTTACACGACTCTCTGCACAAATTGGTTTATACAGATGCAGTATTTATCGATTTCTCCAAAGCCTTCGACCGCGTTCCCCACAAACGGCTTATCCAAAAAATAAATTGCCTAGAGTTAGACGCAAAAACTACCCGCTGGATTAATGAATTTCTATCTGGTCGCTCTCAAAAAGTAAATATAAATAATAATCTCTCCAGTTCTTGTTGTGTTAGGTCAGGAGTACCTCAAGGATCAGTTTTAGGGCCTTTATTATTCCTGATATATATTAGTGACATTGCGAACAATATAACATCAACAATACGGCTATTTGCCGATGATTGTATAATTTATAGGCAGATCACTACCACCGATGACGTAGCTATTTTACAAAGTGTTTAAATACCCTCGCAGAATGGTGCCACGTGTGGAAAATGGAAATTAATACCGAGAAAACTAAGGTAATGACATTTTCTTCGAAGCTAAATACTCCATTTCATCAATACACGTTATGCAGTTCAACAATTGAACGAACCCATTCTTTCAAGTATCTAGGTGTGATATTTACTCCTGATTTAAACTGGACCATGCATATTGAGCACATAACAAACAAGGCACTAAAAAAACTTGGCTTTCTAAAGCGCCGTTTATATCTTGCAAACCATGTCACCAGACTTCGAGCATACATTTCCCTCATCCGTACAACCCTCGACTATGCTTCTATTATTTGGAACCCTCACACAGCTATTCTGTCCGACTGTATCGAGTCCATTCAAAATAAGGCCTCCCGGTTCATTCTGCGCTCGTACTCGCCATACCAAAGTGTATCGGCATTAAAACAGATTCTTAATCTTCCAGACCTTAGCACTCGTCGTAAATTCTTCCGTTTGACCTTTTTTCACTCTCTTTATCATGGTGTTACATCCTTTTCGTGTGCTCATATTTTTCCAGCCCATTATGTGTCCAATCGCACTGACCACGATCGTAAAGTCTCGCCCATGTTCGCAAGAACCAAAAAGTACCAAAATTCCCCTTTTGTGCTATCCGTAAGCGAGTGGAACGAGCTACCCCGCGAGATTGTAGCGGTGGATGACCCGTCTAACTTCCAATCTGCTCTGCGCAAATTTCTGAATGTGGAAAGTTCCGAGTGATACTTCTTGTGTGCCCTGTTGTATCTTGTGTGCCAGTGCAGCGTTGATGTTCGGCTGCCATGTGTACTTCTTGACATTGGAATGTACTGCGGGTATGAGATGCGCTGTGTGGTAACTCCGTGTCGCTTCTTGTTCTTCTTCTTTTTTTTCCTTCCTTTTTTTTTACGAATGTTTCTTTCGCCCAGTTGTCTGTTCTCTCAGTGCGGTCTTTTTTATGCGTGTTGACGTATGCATTGTATGGATAGTATCCCCCCCTATGTAATGCCTCTCGGGGCCTTTAGGGTATTCAAATAAATAAATAAATAAATATTGGAATATGCTGACACCATCTGGCACCCGCACGCAAAAAAATACACCGCTTGTATTGAGGGCGTTCAGAACAAAGCGCTAAGGTTTATCTATCACGCATACGGGAGGAAAGTTTCTATCACGGAATTATGCAACGGGTCCGAGCTCCCAACGCCCAAATCACGCAGCAACGCTCACCGCCTCAGAACCCTGTTCAACATTGTCAATGGGCACACTAGACTAAACTATCGTGACTATGTACAATATACCACAGTGCACGAGACACGAAGGAAGCATGATAAGACAGTTCTGGTTCCTCGTAGTAAAACAAACGACCACCGTTTCTCTTTTTTTCCAAGGAACGTTCTTTCATACGAAGTGGTAAATGCGTCACCCTTGGATTCTTTTTTGTCTACGCTCAACCTGCATGACTTATTTGAAACCCAAAGAGCGCTTCACTCTGTTTTCGTACAGTGCTCACGGATTGAAACGCGACACTGCAAGCGCATGGCCTGCGGTGCATGCAGTGCCGCCCGTGGACGCCCGTGGAAGCTAGGTGTTGCATTGTGGTATACCACGAGGATGAGAGCGTTTTCACCGTAAGCTTGCTGCTTCCGGTTGCCAATAAGCGGGGCTGTGGTTCCCCGCATCGACAGCGGCGCGCTGCGAGCCTGGAGCGCATGAGCGTGTTTGTGCGCCGGTGGTAGTCACCCGGCGGTCCGCGAAAGCCAATTTGGCGACATCGTCTGCTCCCGCGCACTTGTTACACGTGCCCTTCCGGTGCGACACAGATAATGTGCATGCAAGGCACGGTCATGCTTATCTGAATAAAACTAGCGTCTGCACGAAGGAACGGCCAACTTTATTTTATGGCAAACTAAAAAAGGAGTAGATCCGACAAAGTACTAATGCACCGCACCACACGGTAACGTGTCTCAAAAAGGGGTCTTTCATTTTTTCTAGTTTACATCCTGGAATAAACTTTGCTGTTTCTTCGCACAGAAGTTTTTTTTATTCAAATGAGCGTGACTGTGGATTGCATGAACATTACTGCGCTGCACTGGAAGGGCACGAGTAACAAGAGCGCGCGCACATGAGCTCGCGAAATCGGCTGCGCGCACAGCCCGGCTACTACCGTCGGCGCACAAACGCGTTTCAGCGCTCCAGTCTCGCAGCGCTCCGCTGTCGCTGCGGGGAACCACAGTCCCGCTCATTGGCAACCGGAAGCAGCAAGCCTACGGTTAAAACGCTCTCATCCTCGCGGTATACCACAATGCAACACCTAGCTTCCACGGACGTAGACGGGCGGCGCTGCATGTACCGCAGCCCACGCGCTCGCAGTGTCGCGTTTCAATCCGTGAGCACTGTACATATGAGTGTCGTTGAACCATTTAGTAATATCTATTCCGACGTGTTGGCTGTTGTCTCTGCTGTTTTAAGTGCGAATGCACTTTATAAGTGACCCCAAACCATCCACCGCCGGCGGCGGCGGCGGCGGCGGCGTCCGCAGTGCTCCTCTATATTTAAAAAAATTCCCCCGCATTCCCCGAGGGGGAGAATGTGAAAGTGCGAATACACGGTTGTCGGCCCGCTTGCGGCGCTTGCGCTCGGCCCCCGCAGCCCACCGCCTCGCCGCCTTCTCTTCCATCTCTTCCATCGGGTTTGTAGTATCACGTGTACACCCCGCAGTTATCAAGCCTCTATAACACCGCTGAGTCGCCAACGCACGCCGCTGACGACGTAGTTTCAATGCGTTAAAGATATAAGGCGCGTCAACACTGATATCACCGTCGCGTCCGTGGCTTGATCGGTAGAGCGTCGCGCTGCGGCCGCAAAGTCCGCGGATCGAAACCTGGTGCCGGATTATCTTTAACGCGCCTTATATCTTTAACGCATTCAAACTACGTCGTCAGCGGCGTGCGTTGGCGACTCAGCGGCGTTATAGCGGCTTGATAACTGCGTGGTGTACACGTGATGCTACAAACCCGATGGAAGAGATGGAAGAGAAGGCGGCGAGGCGGTGGGCTGCGGGGGCCGAGCGCAAGCGCCGCAAGCGGGCCGACAACCGTGCATTCGCACTTTCACATTCTCCCCCTCGGGGAAATGCGGGGGAATTTTTTTTTTCTACGCCTCCATTTCCCCTGCTCATGTATGTTTTGTGTTGACGCCATTGAAAGCAGTTATGGCCTATATATGACTCTACTGCCTTTTTTGGTTCTGTATAAGCTAGAACCAGTGCTACGCCTGTCGTACACTTTTTTACAGTGTGTACTTTGTCATTTACATGCCAAATCGTACTGTTACGAGCTTGTTCCTCACGCATTACAGAATTGAGTAATATTAGTTTTTTTTGTTTTTAACGTTCTTTGAATATTCTGCATATTTGTGTTCTATGTCTAAGTTATCTCTTGTTCTTCTTCTGTGCTCGCAGTTCGCAAAATCCCTTTCACTGCTTTGTACACTCCTGCCTTAACAGCTAAAAGGCTGCTGGCAGTATTGACCAAATAACTTAATAAAGTTCAGCAGCGGACAAAGGCACAGACACAATATCTTTAACAGAAATAAACAAACAGCAATCGTCCCAAAACACTTCCCTCGGAAACGCCACAGCGAATTGGAAGTCCGATTTTCCGTCGCTGAAGGAGACGAATTTCTCACGATTTGTTCATAGTCAGCAATCCTGGATTAATAACATTGGAAAGCCCAATATCTTTTTTAGAATTAAATGTGAGAATGGGCCACGTCAAAGGTTTACAGAAATCCAAAACATTTGCATCGATTTGACATTGCTATCTGGCACGGAAGCGAATGAGAGTTTGGCTGAAATAATTGTGTGGACATTGAATCTTTTTTTTAATCTGTGCTGATGACTGTTTAGTATGGTGTAACGTTGGAGAAAATCGTTTGTGTACTTAGCGATAATGTTCTCGATGGTTGTTTTCTTGTATTTTTTACTTGTGATATACAAATAGGCGGAGATCAGGTAAGCTACCTGTTATAAAAGTTTATAGCAGACGCTACGCGCACTACGGCTCTGCCCAGCAGCAAACCATTTTGTGTTTGTTCTTACCATGGCAATCGGGTGAAACTCGCCGCTCGACGTCTCAACACACTCGTTATAAAACGAGTAGTTCCCCGCTGTTGTATTGTCCTGATCCGGAAAACTTGGCTTGTAAAGTTTGCCATGCAGAGGCAGCCCGAGTGCGCACGTAACGTTCGACTTCTGATTGAGCCGATAGAGGAGGTCGACAGACACCTCCTGCAGCGCAGAAGTGAACAAATGAGAGACAAATCGTGCGGCCCCTTAGCGAGGTGTCAGCGCCTAGACCGCGCAAGTGCAATAATGTGTCCCATCAATAACCTCGTGTCGTTTGGTGGAGTTTTACTGAATCACCAACCACTGTGCACTTCACGGCCGTTTTATCCCCTGTAAGCACCAAAATATATTTCATCCTTCAATTCCTATCGCAAGGCGCACCAAAGCATAAAGTTACATTTGCGCACCAAAGCATAAAGTTACAATCGCCCCTATGGAATGGGGCGGCTGCAAAATCGCAGGAACTTTTAGAACCGCAGCGATGGCTCAAAGGTACAGCACTCGCCTCGTATGCGGGAGGTCCGGGGTTCGAATCCTGGTACCGCCGGACACCCACCGGTTTCTTTAATGGGTACAGGCGTCCCTGGTCGAGTGCGGACCCTTGAAAGGGGATTTCACGTCTGGAAAGCTGCCTTTACCCTATCGAGGGGCCCCTGACCCTTGTCCATCTGGCGGGGCCCCCGGCCATCATGCCGCGTTGCGCCATTGCCGGGGGTGAAGGAGTCTGGCGGCTTGTCCTGCCACAGGCGGTTGCGAGTTGAGCGTCCATCGTGGCTGTGGAAGGCACCATGTGAATTCGTGTTCCTTGGTGGCGCCGGGCACCTACCGGTAAAATAGGTACAAGCGACTCCCCGGCCTGGCGCTCGGCCCTTGTGTGGGACTACAACGCTTGGGAAGTTCACCCGGCTTGCACGGGAAATCGCCCCTATGGAATGGGGCGGCTGCAAAATTGCAGGAACTTTTTTTTTTTTTTTTTTCGGCCCTTTCGGCCCTGGCGTCCTATATTTAGGACATGAACAAAAAAAATTCTAGCAATTTGAGAACAAAACCAAAACTGCTAGTTTTCTGGGAAATAGTTCTCCAAGGATGCCTCGATCGATAGATATCACCATTTTTCGTTTTTTGCTTAAGCTGATTGCTAGAAAGAGGAAGCCGTTGAAGGGAGGACCAAACTGGCGTCAGTGCGACCCCAAGGACCGAAGTCCCAGTTCGATGAAATAGCTGAAAATCTAAAACTACTTGCACCACCAGCCGTGTTTTTTGTGTGTGGGCTCACAGCATTAGAACAATTATGAAAAAAAAGCAAAAAAACCGTTTTTTCTGAAAATTTAAATTTTAATTACCTGATTACCTAATTAGATGTCATGCCTGTAAATAGCTAAATACTTGCATTAGAAGCTCAATTTTTAGTTTGTAATCTTGTACCATCCAGATAATAAAGAAAACACATGTAAAATGTTTTTCATACAGAAAGAAAAAATTCAGGGCTGAAAGGGTTAACATGTTTAATACAAATAGTTACGTTGCCACTGAAGCGCTAAGTTTGGCAAGTTGGTTACTGACTAAATAATTCATCTTACTAGAGAGCATGAATACAGGGGCAAAGCTAAAGAGGAGACGAAATACACGCTCGAACTTCACCTCCGTTTATGCCAGAGAAACAGGAAAACACCAAGTAATGAATGAGTTTTGAAGCCCGTATTTTTATAGTGTACTAGACTTTTATCTGTCATCTACTTTGGCCAGATTCGAAGACAGGCTGGTGGTGCAAAAAGAGTGTTTGCATAGGTTCGTGTTTCGCCCCAGTCCTGAGCGACTTGTTCTCGGCAAGTGGGACCGGCAGATTGCTTGTCACCTTGAGGGCTGCTTTATTTTGAAGATCTACCAGTATGTCGATGATTATCTTGTTGTGTTGGATCAAGTTGTGCCGGGGATAGAAATAGCAGTGTTGCCCATGTGCTACGCATTTTTATTGAGTGTGCCGGTGGTCTGAAGTTCACGTACGAGTTGCCTGAGATGGGTTAATTGTAGTTTTTGAATGTGCGTCGGCATATGGGGGGTGATCAGCCTTGTTAGCAGTATTCTCCGCGTTGCAAAAGGCATACTAGGGTAAACGTCAGCCCATTCAATGCTCCTGAAGCGAGGCATACCAAAGAACATTCTAAGGGCGGTACTTACCATGTCTTGCCACCATAAAATGCCGGCTAGCTTGCTTGAGGATGGGAAGAATGAAAGTGGCAGGTTTTTCACCTGAATTTGTGGCCTCTGTGGCCGATAGCCATGTGAAGGGTCTTAAAGGAGGGCCACGTGCCCAGTTGGGAATGCCAAACGCAGAAGGTTCCTTTGGTAGCTGTGCCATACGTACACACGTACACCAATTGTCCCACCATTTGAAAAAGGTTGGTGCGACGTGTGGTGTGTAGATGGAGTTCTCTGCACCTGAGAGTCTATCCAATATGGTGCGTAGTGTGAATAACCCCTGTACCAAAGCCAGCTGTGCCGTAAAGCACACAAGTAGGTTTGTGTGTATTTTGCTACAGGGTGGTCTACAGGAACCCCCTGTCGCACAAAAAGTGCTCTATTGGCCAAACAGTACGCCCACCTCCCCTCGCGGGAACCCTGGTGTGATGCAACGCATCTCATCTGGGGTTCCATTGGCGTTTTCCATCGTATTGATTACGCTTATAGCAGGGATTCTCACGCGAAGGGGAGGTAGGCGTAATTTCTCATTTTCACCATGCAATGCACATGCAGTACACGTATGCTCAGGTACGGTCTTTATTTCAGACAAGAATGAGTGCCTTGTGGTCCTTAAAGTGCACTGTTAGGGGCTCGGCGATTGTATCAAGCAATCTTGGAGTACTGCGTGAGAGTGCAAGCGTAACGCGGACGACCGTCGACTGAGACCGTCGGAGCGCGGCATGCCGCTTTATATTCACAGCGCCCGAACGAGAGGAGAGCGCGGAGAGAGAGAGTACTGCGCATGCACAGCGCGTGAAGCGCCGAGCTCAGCGCCGCCCACCGGCCCCTAGCAACGGAGTGAGAGCGCGCTGCGCCAACCCGCAGCTGTTTGGGAGAGTGTTCGCTATCGGAGAGAGGAGAGGAGGAGAGGCGAAGCTGTGCGGACAACGCCGGACAGACGCAGGAAGGACAGAGGGGCGAGCATGAGATGCGTTGCATCTAAAACGCAAGTGCCTTAACGTAAGGCTCAGAGAGGATCATGTGGCTTTGAAAGTGCAGATTGGAGGGTGCCCACCCTGCGGATCATTACCGTAGCTGCATGGGTTGCCCTCGAGATTTCTGCAATACAAGCATCGCGTACAGGTCGTCCTCCGAAAAGAACGGAGAAATTTTAAGATTTCTTGATAGGCAGAGAAGGCGAAAGGTGCGTCAGTGCACCGCCTTTGGTGCTGCCCGCAAATGAGTTTCATTTTTTGACAGGGGAAGATGCTTGCGCAGGGGGATATATAAGGGCTGTTCACGTGCGTGGGTTTAATTTGCACCATGTGCTATGGGCCGGCGCTGTGTGTGCCCGGTGATTTGAACGATATTGTTTTGTTTGTTTTGACTGCATTTTTATGATAACTCTTGAAAAATATAATACTTGGTGTTTCCCTGTTTCTGTGGCATACACTTATTGAAGTTCTTGCGTGTGTTTCGTCGCCTTTTAAGTGCGAATGCACTTCTTAAGCGAGCCTGAATCGTCCGCCGCCGTCGTCCGCGTAGCAACAGCTGCGGGTGCGCGCGCTCCTCGTCTTCCCTAGCAACGGGGGGAGATGGGCGCGCGCTACTCTCCTCCTCCTCTCTCCGCTCAGTGACTGCGGGTGTTGGGCGCCTCCTCTCCACTTCGGGCGGGAGAGCTCTCGCTCGCGTAAGGGGCGCTCCGCATTCCGACGCGTGAGGGCGCTCGTGTAGCCCTCGCCGTAACGGCGGGCGCTACTCTCCTCCTCCTCTCTCCACTCAGTGACTGCGGGTGTTGGGCGCCTTCTCTCCACTCCAAGATCACGATCTCCACCGTAATCGCGCAATCAACAACCGTGCATTCGCACATACACACTCTCCCCCTCGGGGAAGTGTGAGGGAATTTTTTTAGCTTTGTCCCTGTCTAAATGTTCCCGAGTACTTGAATTCCGTAGGTACGTTGTGACGTGAGCGTAGTTTTAATTTATAAAATTGCGTGATTCCTGTACTCGGTGAGTTGTGAAAATGGGTAACTGTTTGTAGCGATTTACATTGAGACTAGGTAGATTGTCTATAAGCATCTGACGGCTGTCGTAGTTCGTGGAAGATAATGATCCTTTCTAGTTGTCATGTGAGGGTTGCGTGTTCGTATGTGAGCATCACACCATTATGGGAGGTGTGGAACCATTAGCTTCGACGGTAGCGGTTGTTTTTTATTAGCCGATCGTCTTTATTGCGCTTTAAAGAACTAGGGTGAATACATTGACGCCCATGCCAAATGGCGATTTCTAAATTACGGCAGGGCGTCCTTGTTCAGCGAGTGGAAGGGCACTAATTATTTTGCGTATTGACATTTCCACAATAATCAGTCTGCAGTGAGGCTATTTTGGTGGCGGCAAGCTTTCTCTCACTTTCAGCCGTTCATTTATTAGGCTGGTTACGACAGAGTTTCCTGTTGAAGATCCGACGTACTTTTGTAGCGTGCTTCGACATGGCAGCTTTAGCCCTTTTCTTGTACGTACATGGTACAACCCTAACAAGACTTCGCCTTCTACAACGCACATTCCGGTAGAGTAAACTCCTGCCACGTCCGCCATCCTTTATAATAGTTGATCTGTTCTATTAGTAACGTCACATTCCCATCTTTTCATTGCTCCTCTTCTGAAGGTGTCTTACTAAGCACGTATTTTTGGGCTGGTATTGAATGCGTGCGCCTTCAAACTCCCGTTCTTCCAGACGAGGATCTCTGTCTATCTGCCACTAACCACGGTTCCTCTTTTGCTAAATCTACAGACAGTACACGGGAGATTGCTGTGTAGTTTACTCCAAGAGTACTCTGGTGATGCTATGATGTTTACTAAAGCAAACTTGTACAAGTCTAGAAGAAATTATGTACAATTGTGCGTTCCTTTGCTTCGTTGCGCAAACGGTCGTGCAACAAAGCACCTGGAAGAAGTAGGCGAACACGTGTGCGCTCGCCACGTGTGAAGTTAACAAACGTCCGGAAGTGGCGTATAAAATATCGCTACGAATTCGGGACCCATATCTTGAAATGCACAATGAGGAGTGCATTCAGTTGGTCTGGGGTGGGTTGAGTTGAAAAAGAGCAAGTCGCATATTTACTGCGTATTCGCCTTTACAGCTCGGGAATTTCTCTATGTGCGGCTATTTACTTTAACTCCAGAATCTAAGATAGCTATTCCGAATTGTGTGCGGGCGCAGCTGGCACTCAGCACAATTTACAAATCAACTAGATTTTTTGTATGAAATTCGCGAACCCGGAGATATGGTGCGTGTATGATATTGTGCGCAGATATGGTGCGCGCTTGATGCACAAGGTGCGCCGAGGGCATCACCAAAGCTCCGCACGATGTATAAACAATATTTAGTGCATCCTGATGGTGGAGGGCTGGGTTGAGCAAAATATGTGATGGGTACGATTCTAGTTTTGTTCTAGGCTACAAAAAGAGATAGGTGAGATGTCCAAGTTGTTTCGGTTCGAGCTTTCGCCGTAAAAGCTCTCTCTCTTGTAATCTTGATATACATTGTTGGTTTTTGTTCTTGTAAACCACGCCCACATTTTTAATTTTTTGAAAGCTTTTTCTATCGGGAATAAATAGGACTTTCATTAAACTATGCACGCCGATGGCTGTTAAGGTGTTACTTGTTAGCTTTGCCATCATTTCGTACACAAAATGCTTGGTTCAAAAAGCTAACAAGCAGAAAAATAAAAGGGGAAGACTTTGTATTTTCAGGTAAATTTTTTTACGTGCGTTGCCTCTTGCTTGGGGATGCCGGTGATGATTAATATTGCGATCGAAGAGATTTGCAGGTTATGCACATAACAAGTAAATTGTTTATTATTTTATTTACTTATTGTAACATACTTCAGCACCTCTTCGGGCTATATCAGGTGTTGCATACGTAGCACCGAAAGCCTAATATAGGTTGAACCATTATAAGACAGGTGGCACTAAAGGAAGCAACGTAATGATACAACATGGCATTCGAGCAGCAACAATGCAGGAAGTACAGAATTCTAAAGCCAAAGTAAAAAATCACAATAGGTTGAACGAGAATGAATATGTGGGTACAAGTACACACACAAGAGTACGCTCGTACAAAAACACTTAAGAAAAATCGATGTGGTAAATTTTGGTGGTTTACAACGCTTGAAGGTTAGTAGGAAACGCACACAAGCCAAGGCAGGACATTCGTGTAAGGTCAAGGCACACGTGTTAAGGCAAGGCACAGGAGTCAAGTAAAAAGTACACGTGGCCAGGGAACGAATTCCAATGCTCAGTTGTTTGCGGCAACAAGCGATATTCAGACTTGCCCATGAGGGGATGGTACAGAGGAACCTTGAGAGCATGATTGCTCCTGCTCTGTGTGGGGTTGCCATATGTCACATTTTGGTACACGACTGCCAGTAGGAAGAGGGAACGATTCGATCAAAAACTTTAAGGACCCCATTTCGTTACTGCCAGATAAGGTTGTTAGGTTAAGAAATGGGGTTAAAGGAACATGAATGTTACCTTGCCCAGGTGATGACTGCTTCAGAATAAAAGTGGTTTAAGAAGTACGGTAAGATTGAAGTAACTGCAAAAAGGGAAATGCTCGGTCCACAGTTCGTGAAGTACATGTCTTCATTACCACACCAAACACGATCAGGTACTAAACAGCTAGACTGACACAACTATTTTGATGTGTGACATATTCAAAAACAAACGTCACAAGCAGTAAAGTAAATGCAGGAAGTGAGGGGAGTTAGATCATGCTGTTTACTTTTGTTGAATATTTGTAAAATAGACGCACCTCTGTAAAAGTCTAACTTCACGATTAATTCCAAGTCGCCCGCCTTAATTATACTGAAAATATTCTTGAGGCCACAGGCGCCAGTTCGGAGAGACGGGCCCCTGATTACCTCATAGCCAGTCTACTGCTGAATAAGAGTAGGATGTAAAATTTTGCTTGGCTATACTCCTGTGCTTAAAATTTTGCAAATAATAATATTAGAAGCTCTCGGGCTCAGAAACACAAGGAAAATAAGGGTTCGAGGATTACGCCACAACCTAATAGAGTAATAATTGAACGCCTTCAAAATTTTATCATCTCCATGAGAGGTGATACGAAAGAATGCGAACTTAAAAGTTGTAGCAAGATTGAGTTCGTACAGACGGTACCACATCCCAGAACTGAGGCATGAGTAAACAACTTACAACTGCTGCTGGGTGCGCAAAGCTGTAATATTTTGTGCAATATTAGGTAATGTTGACCATTATTATTTTCCACCGTTACACTTCAGGGAAGCTCAGCTGTTGGCTGCGAAGCCAAAAATTCAAATGAAGAACGCTGTTTGCGCTGCGACTGTTTTGCCACACTCGTTTTTCTGTCGTAGAGTGTTTTTTTTAATGTGTGTGTGGCGTACGCTTTCAGATGGACAACAACCTAATATTGTGCCTTGAGCGAACAATTAAATAAAGCCAGGTAATAAAGCCATGAAATTACCATGATGGAACAATTGCAGAAAGGGTTGGTAATAAAGGACTGTGTCGGTAATTGGCCTGAAAGTCTTGACCTTGATCCTGCTACTCACAGAATGGCGATACCAGGAGCAAAAACTGCAGAACTCTGGATGCGATGAACCTAATTCCAATCAGTATTTGCTTGACAACTGTCTTTTAACGGGATATCATGCACCTTATATAAAATGGGGAATATCTGATCTAGCTGGCATTTGTTGGAGTTTTCAAGTTTTTGCCAGAAGCCTCAGACATGAAAAGAAAAAGCGCAAGGCAAAGTGGTATCTCGTCTTTAAGCTTTCTTGTTTGTCGCTTTTTTCAGGCCAGGCCTTGAAGAAATCAATGACTCTCTCATGGACACTGGAAGTTTGCCACTTTGTAGTAGGATCAAGGAATGGACTGAAACTGCAGGATCCTGCCACCTCAAGGTAAAACAGCAGGGCTCCAGTAATGTGACGTGTGGTATCTCAGGATGTTGCTACTTAGTAGTGTGAAGAGCAGAAGAGGAAAAGCATCAGGACCCCATTGTTACGATATACACAGGCCACTTTCTTTTGCATGAAAGAAGAATACCTGGTTTTTGATTTCACGCGGGGACACACGAGACGTAAGGTGTGCATTGTACCATTTGACGGGTACGCAGGACTGTTTACAGCATAAAGCGAAAAAACAACAGGAGAAAAGGCAGGAAGTTCCATTTTGCAGTGAGAACTTGCGTTGATGGCCGTCTTCTCTGTCTGTCCTGCGCTCCATGTGTTTCTCAACACCTCTGAGTTAGGGTACCCATGGGAGTGTATATAAAAATTGCTTTCAACAATTTGCTAGACTGTAGGCTCGACTTAGGAAGAATCGAGAAAACCATGGTTTCATTGGTTGTGTATAAAGGCCCGGACATATTTTTATTTGATACCATGCATTTTCATTTAGACAGCAGAGTTGACAGAGGGAAGTTGCAGATTCATTCAGGCTGTTGCCTTCAAGGGTATAGAAGAAATTCTTGACTGCTTGGCAAAAGCTGGAGTTTGTTTCGCTTTTTACTTGTTCACGATAAAGCGAAAAAAGGTCGAGGAAGAGAGCTTTTCGAATTCATATCCAATATGCAGTAAGGAAAAGAAGTGCACAAGAACGGCACCCTGAATAAATCGTGGGCTAACAGGTCACATACTTGTAGGGTGTTAAAAGTATGTAATGTACTTTGTGAAAATTACCGTACCTTTCCAAACTAACCTTAGCGGAGTCTGCGTCTAAGAAGATATCTGGAATAGGTTCTGCAGCCTCAGAACATCTATAAGTAAAGATCTAGTTTCAATACTGCTGTTTCCCTACACAAAACACCATGGAGCTAAGGTGCTCCCCATGTGTTCCCTAAGAGCTCAAGATCCATTTTTGTTATCATCACCAATTGCTCCAGGAGTGGACTGCCGTGTTTTCTCACGAGTCAGCATTGTTGTTGTTAATAGTGAGTGACAGGCACTGCCGAATTGTGAGCCTGAAAAGTGATACTGCTAACATTTACTGCCGTACTCTCTCTTGGAAGAAGGGTGACGTGAATTATATGTGGATATTTAGTTCCTGTAGCCTTTGAGGAATGCCCATACCACGTTGGCCCTTTTAAGGTGGTCAAATTGTATAAATATGCGCATGTCGGGGCATATTGTTTGGTGAATTGTCAGAGCGAATGCAGACCACGGAGAAAAACACAACGTTTGATTAGTGAAAACTGATAAAAAATACCAGAAAAAGCAGTGTGCAAAATTAAGGGCCACAGCCCCTGAGCTGAAGATCTATTTGTGTAGAAAATTGCCCTACTTGTTCACATCCAGGCGTTTTCACGTGTGATGGAAGGGTCATTTCTCAGAAAGCTTCGAAAAACTTTCTACGGCCCAGAGTTTGCAACTGAAGCTTGAGCAGTTTGCTGCCTATTACGGTCCATGGAAAGGGTACACATCACAAGTGGTGGTGTGCATGTCCCAAATATTAACTGGAAGACTGATCAGTAGGCTTTGTGTCTCCACAGGGTGATTTAGAAGCAAGTAATTGTAGAAACAATTTTTATGTAACATGTACTTTGTAACCTCCGTCCTGCGATATGATTGCTGTTGTGGTACTGCTCAAACGTCATTCAAGAAGAATATTAGATAATTGCACCTTTAGTAATAGTAGCACAGCAAGAGTATAATTACATTTTTACATTTTAAAGGGTCCACTAAGAAAAAATACATTGTGTTCACGTGAAAGATGGTCATGATTATTCATCCAAAGAAGAAAAAACCTAAAAACAGACAGATAATAAAACCAACAAAGAAAACGGTAGCAATTTGCCAGCTACCTCCTCCTATCAACCCCTACGACGGGACCATGACACGTTTGCGAGACTTTCCACCACCGAATGCATTTCTACCAAAGCCACTCACTCTATTTGAATAATGCTAGCGTAAAGTTAACATAACAATTGCACTACAATTGTTATAAACTGGAAGACACCAGTTGAGCCGATAGTGCCGACCGTAATTTAGAAGCCGGTCAATACTTTTTTGGAGTAACAATGCCTTTATGTGACCGAATAATGTTGACTGATTTAATAGACTGGTCCTTTTTAATACACGCCACTACACAGGATTTGTATGAGCCATTCAGCGTCGCCTATTTCACCAACGAGACAGCGAGTATACGTTTATGGCTGAAACGTGGAATGAATACAACGATTTTAACATAACTGCCAGACTGTGGAGCGTTATGTTAGGTCGCAAGAGACGTTTAGTGCTGTAAGCTACAGGTATTACAGCTACAGGTAAGCTACAGGCTGATATTGATGATGAACACACGTTGAAATATAATTTAGGGCAGATAAATGTTCTATGCAGTAGGCATTTAAGGTAATGTGGTGAAAACAAACGTGGTGAATGGTGCAACTTGTCCAAAGCGACCAATTAAGTTGATTGTTATACCGGTATTTTTGGGTTCCAGTAGGAATTTCCTCGTTTGTCATTCTACTTGCCAAGAGTGAATGTGAAATTTGGCTGCATAGTGTTGTAATTCAGTTCCCTATACTTCGATGTACACGAGTTTTTCTTGTACCTTTGATTTGTAGGTGGGATCAAATTGCCTTTATGCATGGTAGCTATTTATCTTGTCTTGATCACGGATTGTACTGTTTTCTACTGTTGCGCTGCAAACTCATACGAGAACTTCAATGTGATGTTGTTTGTTTAAGTGCCACGGCTCTCTCACGTCATCAAGCCATTGTTACAGCGGTTTTCCAAAGAGGGTACAGCATTGTAGCTCATTTTGAAATAAAGTTTGATTTTATTTTATTTTTGAGAAAATATATTTTGGTGTATTAATTTTTTGTTTTAAAAACATTCACTTAAAACCTTAAGTTACACCGTGCTATTAAAGAACGCTGGGAATTCTGCCAGCTGTGCACTTTTCTGCGAAAGTAGGGCGTTACAGGGTCCACGATTGAGGGGGGGGGGTATTTGAGCAAGAATGTTCCGCACTAATTTACGTCGCCGCTACCTTCGCAACAATTTCAGTGACGTCTTTGACGACATGCGCAAGGTGGAAGTGGCACAAACTTAAAAAAAATGCTTAGATGTGGGATAGCGGAGATCACACGGGAAGCAGCCGAGTACGCAGCTGAGTTCACGCAAGAAAACTGGCGAAACCTCTGCGGGAGCTTACAGGGCCAGCTGAGAATGGAAAAGACATAAAAGCTCCTCCGCCACTAGCTGGTCCCCACACACCATAAGGTGAATTCAAAAAGCCATTTATCGCTTGATACACTTCCATTCTGGCTGCAAGAAGAAACTGGATGGGCCTATAAACGAGTAATTTGGCACAACTTTACCTCTCGCACCTTCTCTCAAGAACGAGGGCCGTCGTAACCTTGAGCTGGTCAAAAAAATGACGACCTAGGTGGTCTGGCAGGAACTTCAAATCCTGACTCGCAACAATAGTCAGTGCAAAAACAAGGCGTACTGGAATGACCACAGAGAACAAGGCACAATACCGGCCCAATAAATTCACGCCGAAATGTTGCTCATTTCGTACCGAGGCAAACCTACGCAGCTCAGCACTTTGCTCCGCACATCGCTAACGTAGTGCGTGGGGAAGCATTTTTAGCCTCTGAATCTTGCCAACTTACAACCATACATTGAAGATCAAGACCTCTTCCTGCACACAATGTTGGGCTTCCGGCCCCTTCTTTCAACTCATGACAACCTTCTTTAACTTAAGGAAAAGGTCTTGGTTCACAATTTTCCCGATTTCACCATGGCCATCCTCTCACTCAATTTAAAAGGAGGGTTTGACAATGTGAGCCGCGACGCCATCCTTGCAACCCTGAAGGACACCAACTGTGGGAAACGAATGTTGCAGCATATTCAAACATTCCTCTTGGCTAGCAAGGGAAATGTAGGCATTGGATCACTACGAACGGCCCTTCGAACCGTGCTCCACAAAGGAACGCTACAAGGAATGGTGCTTTCCTGAACTATATTTAATAAAGCTATGATAAAACTCCTGCAACAACTTAAAGCGAGCCATGAACACAAATCACAAGTTTTGTTCATTCAAAAGATTGCCTGGTTAGAATCATATTGACACCAATTTTAACGCAAACTTGCTCGAATAAGCTGTATAATTAGCAAAAAAGAGAGAGGTTATGCAACCCACTCGCTAATTTCCCGCAACAGAACCTATGATGTCATAACAGCCAACTCTGCGATTCGCGGAGGCCGGCAAAAGGAAGCGCCAATTAGGCGGAGCTTATAAGCTTGCCAAATGGGCTATTTGTGCCGAAATGTAGGCCACATTTTTTTAGCAGTAAGAATGATGGGACCTACAGTGGAAGTTACGAAAGCACACATAAACTTAGAAGTTCCGATGCGTACTCCTGTTGGTACTGCGCAAACAATGCTTTGTTTAGCTGCACAGGACTTCGGGGCTTAGGGATAGTTTTAGATGACACTGGCCGAATGACGCAAGCAACAGTGTCTTACGTGATTATATTTGCCTAGTGAGCACTCTCTTTCACAAAACGGTTGTATTCTCCCTCAAAAAAGACAGGTTCCAATACGGTCAGACACAAACCAGAGGCCGAGAACGGCTTGCAACGGTATGGTGGCGCTATCTAGGTTCACTAACGACAAACAAGGCTTTCCAATCGGCTGCAGAGCTGTCGGTTGCTATTATGTCATTGCAGACCACGAAAACACATGATTTAGCAGAAAAATCAAAATTTTAATGCAAATTGAATTATATCTCAGTGAATAAAACATCAAGCATCCGAATATAGCATCCGGATAAGCCGTCAGGACACTATAAAATCCGAAATATTTCGTATGAAACAAAGTTGTATTTTGCCTTCATGGCTCCTATGAAGGCATAACAGGGATTAAACATGCGCTCTACAAAAACAATATTACGATTTAAACTACTGGTTGGTATGAAGACGATGTGCACGATGCTCGCCAGCAAGCCGGTGACACAAACAGTACAGCAGTATTTGCGGCCTTCAATGCTCCCCAGAGACGTCTGAGCTAATCACTGTGAAACGTAAACCACGCGGTAGGTCAAAGAACCCTCCACAGTACACAAAAAGCTGCATCGTACTGCCGTTCTCGCAGTGCCTACCGTTCGTATATTGGGACTTCACATCCTGCAAGACGGGGACGATCGCTAACTATCCAGCGCCTCAACTACACCTATTCGTAAATTACGCGTAATTGTGAGTCGAGTCCGAAACCGGTACAAGGGTGTGGCAGAGGATGATGTCATCAAGCTGCTGCAAGCCCTGACTGTCAACCGCGTGGCGTACTCTACATCTTACCTCCAGCGGAAACCAAGGGCAATGGACGAAATGGGCATACTTTCTCAAAAGGGTGCAAGCAAGCACTAGGACTCCCTTCTCACACCACAAGAAGAGATCTGGAAGCCCTCAGGCTGCACAAAAAGGTGCACGATATCATTAATGCCAACCGCGTAAACCAACTAGAGTGGCTCAGGCAAACTTCGACCGGCCATACGGTGTTGCGGCACATAGGCTACGAGATAGCGAACGCCAATCATCCTCGGCGGAAAAATGTGCCACAGGACATCTGTACTATCATCAGCATTGATCCACGCCCGCGCAACATTTACCTTAATTATCACGGGCAGCACAGGAATGTACTGGTACAATTCCTACAAAAAAGTAATCCGGCCATCTGCGTGTGCGATTCACGGACGGGGGCTACTACGCATCCCACCTGCAAACAGTAAAAGCATCATCGACGGCTTAAGCAATGTCGTTCGCACCTCGACTGTAAAAACTTGAAACATAATCGAAGCCGAAGAAATGGCCATCGCTCAGGCGATGACGCCTTCAACTACAAAGAAACCCTTTCACAAAATGACAGACTGCCAACAGGCGTGCAGAAACTGCGGCAATAGTCGCTGCTCAACATCAGCCCTCCTCCTACTAAGATTCTCAAGGATGCCCCAAACTCTTCTGTTCTTATGTGAACGTCAAGTCGCGCAGGGCCTTGCGGAAACCAGGAAGCACATGCTACAGGCCGAGAAGACACACTTCGAATGCCGCACACGTAGCCCCGAGAGTAAGACCGCATCCTGCTGCAGTACCATGCACTTCTGCAACACCACGACAGTGCCTGGAGTTCCTACGCACCACCGCACCACAAGCTCACACGAGTGGACGCGGTAGCCTGGTGGCAACTGGTGACTAACACATACCCCTGCCTTTGCTTTCTGCATATCATACTCTCCAACATAATCAACAAACTTCCAACACTCCAACAAATATCTATCACGACACCATACGACATGGGTTGGCCAGAACACAACTTCCTCGATTAATCGCCCCCATTGTCGATCTGTTGGAGGCTGCAGTGTGCAGCTCTGAAGCGTAGGAGCAGCATTAGTTTGTGTAGCGGTCACGCAGGACAGTAGCCGCGGCAGAGGTCTTGGACTGAGGGCTTCTCTCGCGTTCAAGCGCAAACCTCTTTTTACTTGTAATAAAACAATTATCAGCACAACCATTGTATTAGAGTAGCATTCTCTTAGTGATCGTTGTGTAACATGTGTTACCACAAAAGTGTCGTATTTTTGTTAGCAACATCACTGTTCTTTCTGGCCACTGAAAATAAATTGATGGGTTATTGTACTGTACCTTGAGGTTTCGCAGCATTGCCTGTAGCGTGGCCCGTTGCATCCCAAAGACAGGCGTGTTGACGTATCCATAGTGAAATATTCGCTCTCTGTGCAGCCCCTCCAGAATCGTCGTGGCACTGGTGGTATCGTTGAGTTCGAGTTCCATTTGGCTTGTACCGCTGCGCCATAAGACGCGAAGCCGTGCGCAAAATCGTCACAACCTGTGTACGACCATTTAAAAGCGTGAACTGTTCATTCATAAGCTGCCGGTTTAGCCGAATATGGCGCTTTCAATAAAATGTTTGACACTTATAGCTATTGCTTTGAAACGTATAAAAACTTGAATGAATCGGGATAGTTGGTAAACTAAATATATAAATTACTTATGGTGCTTTAGAGACATTCAGCCACTGCAAGGGGTGAAAATATTTATGTACACCCAAAATTGTTTACCTGTTCGTAACTTATAAGCAAAATCAGAAATTATAACAAAGTGGTGCATTCGTGCCACATACCCCATTAGCGTTAGCTTCTGAACGTTTAGCATTTCAGAAGTGTTTTTCTTGGGGACGTATTCATCTTTTGGTGAATAAGACGTTCCAACACGCCTACGTTATGCTGATGAGCGTGTTTTACTCTCTAACTGAAGGAGCAGCGGCCATCTGCCTGAGCACACTCGCTAAGATACGTGAAAAAGCTCCGAAGCCAGCTGCACTCATTCACCCATCATCGGCCAATTTGCACACATAATTTCTTGTTTTGTATTAGCAGTGCCCCGGTGCATGTATAATGAGAAGTCGCAGGTGTTGACCAATGTCACCTCTCCACTCATCCAAAAACCAATGACAACACCAAGCCGTAAGCATTCTGCGCGACGCTTAAGATCAGTTACTGAAGCATTACATAGGTTTGGCCAAATCTTGCATTGGTGGACACATAATTCTGAAATTAGAGCTCCCTGCTCAATATTTTTGTAATTGTTTTATTTGACAACAGTTGTTCGCATATAAAAAACGTACGGTAGTGCAAAAAGACATTTGCGGGAAAGTGTGCTCGAATAAAAAATAGGAAACTGCGGCCTATTGAAACTCCCCTTAGGTGTGACTACTTTATGACAGTTCTGTGCTTCGTAATATCAGCTCCTTTAGACACGAGCGACTTTTTTAAAAAGAGAGCTCAAAACCACCCAGAGAGAGAGATAGAGATGGAGGAAAAAAAACGTTTTGTTTTCAAATAGGAGTTTTCCATCAATAACAAAGAGCTGTAAGAAACAGCCCTTCTTTGGTTTTCTTACGACCTCGCGTTTACACCCCAGTCGGGAAACACAACAGAAAATATGCCAGGATTATCCTGCAGTGTAATGGGACCTTGTGTCGTAGGTATAACAAAAAGGTCTGTCTTGCGATAGCCATAACGCAGTTCTACAAAAGAGATTCCTGTCGCACACCAGACCATCCTGTAGTCCGAACAGAGACCCGTGTTCTACGACAGATATTCCTGTTGTTCAACAGACATTTCTAATGTCGGCCAAAATTTTTGTTAGGTTTTTTGACTGGCACCCGCTTTGTTCTTGCGCGCATAACTGCGTCCCTGTCATGATTCCTAATTGACGAGTTCCTATCCCCGCAACAAGCCACAGCCGGATGCCGTTGTTCTGTTCTGGCTTAAGCCGAAGCCGGGGAAAGGTGCCCGTCAGCAGAATTCTGTAGCGGGAGGAACTCGGGATTATGCACCCGGCACTGAAGGGAGCGGTGTTGAGCATTGATGCTCTTGGAAAGCACACAAACTTCTGGGTGGTTTTCCTTAGCGTTGTATGTCTTTAGTGTCCTCGTCGATAGCAAGGCTGTGAAGGTTATCGATATCTCAAAGTTCAGATTTCTACGCCGCCTCCTTCCAAACGGAAATATTATTAGCGCAACTATTCTAGCGCTGGCCTTCACGAAGGTCACCACCGCAAAGCAAAATACAGTTCCCAGTATGGAAACATTCAACGACCATCCCCGCACTTTGCAATTTGTTGACAAACGGCTTTTATATCCCGTAAAAAAAGCCTTCCAGGCAAGGTAAAGCAAAATTTAACACTTCGGCTGGTAGATCCAGTGTATTGCGGACCTCAGAACTACTGTGATACCAAACGCGCGCGAAATTTAGGTCTGCTCTTGTAAATTTAGCGGAATTACCAAGCTCTTCATTTCTGCTTTTACATTCAATGAGAGAATACACTAGATGACGCTATGGTGACAGAGATCTGCAGTTTAACCTTAGCTGATGGCCTTAACATCCACTGAATTGCGGTTTATGTTGCGAAAACTGCTCTCGATGTAGCATAAATCGATATGTTTTGTACATCTAGAACCAATCATGACCAATGTGCTGGAATACCATAGGAATGTGTGCAAGCCCAGAAGCGATGTTTCGTTTCCTGCAGGCCGGTTTTAGCGCTTCGACCTTCCTAATTAGCGGATACTGTTGTTTTGTGTCGCTAATCAAAATGGAGGATATATTTAGCATGCCAGTGAAGCGGAAAGTGTTCGTTCTTTCAACATATTGTAGTTAGAATAGAATACGTTTGTAGGTGGAGCAACGTGCCAAGATATTTGTCTTAGCAGGAAGGGAAAGAAACCTCTTTAATGAAACACAGAGAGCAGACAGATGCGTTGCACTTATTGCGCTCTATACAAGTTACTCTGATATTCTTTGTAGTGTTGATCGCAGCATTGATGAAATTGTGCACAAGTATATTGCTGAGGGAGGTGATAGCTTGGTAGGAACCCGTCCATGGCGCTTTGTACGCTCATTTTTCGCTACTAGCACCTTCTCCTCGTCAAAGTAAATGAAAGGTTGCTCGGAAGGAAAAGGGTGGCAGTGATTTATCTGTTCACCTATAGGATGCGCCATCAAAATTTTTCTGGTGTTATTTTCCGCCTTTTGTACGCATTATGCGCAGGGTGCTGAACCAGAATTTTTTCGGGTTATCTTCACTTTCGGGTTCGAGCCTTTCGGGTTAGGTTCTGGGTTCGGTTACAGAGCCCCATGCTGTTCCGGTTCTTACCTGGTAGGAGCGGTTTTAACGGGGTCAAATTGGCTTTGAGCAAAACAAAGGAGGAGTATTTTTAACACGAAATTGTTTTATGCCCGGGTACACAAAGATCCATTAAAGTCTTATCGGTCATGGAGGTGCCGTGGCCACAAAAAGTGCAATTGACGCTGCGTTGCCAGGATTCCAGCCAACGACCTGCTAGGCTATGAACGAGACCATCGCGCCTTATGTCCTTCCCAATTACTCCTTCAGATGGTGCTGACCTATACGAGAGGCGAGGCGAAGTAGCGCATTATGACGCTAATTAGCGCCGACAGTAGGCTCCTCGATGCCAGCGTCTTCATTTCCGATGAACATGCGTGAATTTGGGCCCCCTTTGCTGTCGCGTTCTTCCCATCACCGGTATGTGTTTCACATAAGTCACTTTTGGTTTTCTAGTCCCGGCATAACCCGCTTATTTATTCGTTTCTTGCGTGTCCACGTCACTTCGCCTGGCGGATTCACGCTTGGGAACCCTTCGCACATGAAGGAGGTTTCTCTGGCATTCAGATCCTCCTGTGAAGGCACCTTTCACTTTAGTGTGTTACCGGTTGCTATGAAAGCTATTAACCACAATTGTCTTGATAATTTTTTGTGCTCTTCATTCTTAACTCTGTCACGCAGGTAAAAACAATGCATAATGTAGGTTTCTTTGTGCAAATGTTTTGTTTGGCTATCCTAAAAGGCCTCTGAAACATTTCTTTGAGCTATTTTTCTAAATGTAAATGCTTGCTGCGGATGGTCAACCAACACCCCTAGCACTTCGATAAAAGTTCGCAAAGTATCTCCGCCAAAAATTAATGCTCCATGTCCATCAGATAACTTTGAAATTCGCTCTAAATGTTTGTCTTTTTTCCCGGTCCTGGCGTTCCTCGACAGCTCGGATTGCGTCATTACAGCTGTGTAGCGGCTATTGATCGGCTTTTCTTCAGTTACAGAAAAGAATTCACTTGATAGCTACTTCAAAAAAAAAATCAACAAAAGCAACCCAGAAATGGAAGCCGTATTGGCTGCGACGAGCACGAAGTGCTTCGCCGTGGTAGGAATGGCAATAGCTCTCTCAGCGGTTCCAGACGTGAAAGAAACACTGAAAGCGTTTATCGGAAGTGATGAAGAGTCGGTTTACCTGTAAAATTGACTGAAAAATGATTATGACATTTCCAGGATTACAGCACTACCTGGCGCGAAAGAAATCTTAGCGGGCACACTTGAGGTGACGGGTGTGTAAATAAAAACGGAATACTCTATGGCCGCAAGTTTATTTTCATAATTTATTTTAGTTCCTTTTACAAAGTATTTTACTTTATAGTTGGTATTTAAACCCGCAGTTTCGTACACCGCCATTGCCTTGTGGAAACAAAAAAGGGCTGACGATTATGATACTCGTAATTCGAATTTTGGCCATAAACTGCAGTCTTCGCTATGACGGCGCATAGCTGCTGCGTCTCAGGAAGTGATCGCGTCACCAGCTAACGCACGACGGCGTGCGCAACACTCTTGCGTTAGCTTATAGCGCGCCGCCGCCGGAAGGCATGTCTCGCGCGGCCTCGGCATAACACCCTACCTGTCACACTTTCGCCAAGCTTTCATCCTCCGCATTTCTGCTCGCTCTATCTTCGGTGCCGTTGTCAATCCGCCTCTAGTGAAGGCGCGCGTTACCGGCAATGGCCACCGGGATCAGGCCGCACCCGAAGCCTCAACTCAATCAACACGCGAACTTTTCTAATCCGGTGGTACAAGTGCGGCCCCGGGATTGGAACCATAGTCCTTCTGAACGCGAGGCGGATACTCTACCTCTAAGACACCGCTGCACCGCTGAGCTTGCCGTTTAGCTAACAGTAAGGCGTAAAAATGAAGAATTCAGGATCTCGCTGCAGCATAGATACTCAGCTCTTCGATATTCAGGAATCGATATTCAGGAAGCAGAGTTTACGACACAGGTTGCGAGCGATAATCTTACACGCATTATCACGGAGTGCCCAGTAGAAGTCCGGCGCACGATGGCTAGACAGGACAGTGGTAAACTTTCCCAGCAGACGAACGATCTAATTAGGATACGCGAAAGCATGACAATCTCCACACCAGCTGATAGAATACAACTAGCGGAGCTTTCGAAGTTAATCAGTAAGCGTAAGACAACTCACAAACGGAAGTTTAATATGGAGAGGATCGAACATGCTTTAAAGAATGGAGGTAATTGGGATAAAATAGTTGTAGTAACCGAGGAGTTCTATACAGATCTGTACAGCACCCCAGACATCCAGGACAGTATTGAACGAGAAAGTATATAAGAGGCGATAAACATCCCACCAGTAAAGACAAAAGAATTATGGAACGCTTTGAAAGAAATGCCAAGGAGCAAAGCACCTGCTGAAGGTCAGATAACGCAAACTTTTGGAGGGTGGCGGGGAAATTGAACTAGTAAAACTGGGAAGCCTGCACACGCAATACTGATGACAGTGAGTGTACCGGAGTCTTTCAAGAACGCGAACGTCTTCCTAATTGATAATAAAGGAGACATGAAGGACTTCAAAAATTACAGGCCAATCAGCTTACTGTCCGTCGTCTACAAGGTACTTACCAAGGTAATCGCTAACAGAATTTCTCCACCTTAGATTCAGTCAGCCTAACGAACAAGCAGGGTTTCGTAAAGGCTATGCAACAATGAACAATATCAACATCATAAATCAGGTAATGCAGAAGCGCGCGGAGTATACTCAATTCTTATATACAGCCTTCACATATTAAAAGGAAGCATGCGATTCGTTTGGAACGTCAGCAGTCATTCAGGCAGTAGGGAACCAAGGTGTAAAGAAGCATTAGTCAAGAATACTGGAGGATATCTACAATGGGTCCGCAGCTACCATCGTCCTCCATGCGGAGAGCCGTAAAATACCTATAAGGAAGGGCGTCAGACAAGGAGACACAATCTCTTTAATGTTATTCACAGCATGTTTAGAACTGTTCAGAACATTATACAGGGAACAGCTGGGCGTAACGGTTAATGAAAAATACCTGAGTAACATCAGATTAGCTAATGATGTTGGCTTGTAAGTAACTGGGGAGACGAATTCCAAAGCATGCTTACCGCACTTGACAAACAGAGTAGAACCGTGGGCCTGAAAATTGCTACGCTGAGAACCAAAGTAGTGATCAAAAATCTGAGGTGAGCATAGCGTTTTGAGATATTGGGCGAGGCAGTAGAAGTGGTGAGTGAATGTACCTACCTAGGCCAAGTTGTGACCCCCGATGTCAACCATGAGGAAGAGATAATTAGAAGGATAAGAATGGAGTGGAGCGCAATCGGTAGGAATTCTCAGATAATGAGTCGCAGCCTACTATTGTCCCTCAAGAACAAAGTGTACGACAATTGCATCTTACTGCTACTCACCTACGGCAAAAATTTAGAGGCTCACTAAAACGGCTCAACCTAAATTGAGGACGCCTCACCGAGAAATGGAACGGATGATGATAGGTGTAATATTAGAAGACAAGAAGAAAGCGGGGTGGGTCAGGGAACAAACGCGTGTTAAGGACATAATACTAGAAAAAACGGAGAATAAATGGATGTGGCTAGGACATGTACTGCTAAGGCAATATAACCGTTGGTTATTGAGAGTAACAGTGGACCCCTAGAGAAGGCAAACGGGGCAGGGGGCTGCAGAAACATACATGGCAATGAGATAATGAGATCAAAAAGTTTGTTGGGATAAAACGGTCGCAGCAAGCACAGGTCAGGAATAATTGGTCCCTGAGAAGGGGCCGCACCGAAGTATCTTTTCACACATTACCATCGTAACCTTCCCTGAACCGGATCATTTTTCTTGATTTCTTGTGATGGAATCCCATCGAGCCCACCCTCTTGCATTGCAGTCAGTCTTCGTGATTGCAAAATATCGAAGCCTTACCGGGAAAATCGTATAAGGCCAAAAAAAAACAAAGGACTGGTGAACTCCTCATCGAGGTAAATCACAAGCAGCAGTCGACAAAGCTATTAGTTCAGACTAGACTGGCTGATCTAGACACCAGGGTCACACCCCATCGGAGCCTCAACATCTCGCAGGGTGTGATATCCGAGACAGATCTTCTGAACGAAACGGATGCGGATCTCCTTGCAGGCTTGAAGGATCAGGGCGTGACTGCCGTGACACACCACCATCCGCAGAGAGGACAAGGAGATTCTAATAAAGCAAATCATCTTGACTTTTGACCGGGCAGTTCTTCCACAACATAGAAATGCAGGCTTTATCGGATGCTTCATCCGTCCCTACATCCCGAATCCACGTCGCTGTTTTAAGTGCCAGCGGTTTGGGCACAGTACAAACTCTTGCCGTGTCCAAATGCCCTGTGCAAAATTCGCGGCGCAAAAACATCCGAGCGACAAATGCCCATCAGAAAGCCTCACGTGTGAACTGCGGGGGGCCGCATGCAGCGTACTGCCGCAAATGTGAAAAATTTCAACTGGAGAAAAAGGTAATAAACATCAAGGTCACTGAGAACATCCCCTTCCCAGAAGCTAGGAAGAGGTTCGCCTCTTTCCCCCTGGGGACGTACGCCGACGCAGTTAGCCTGGGGGCGGAGTGGCGTCTGGTCTCCACAGGGACCCAGTTCAGCGAGTCTGACCTGGTCCCTCACCCCCCTATGGGTTGCATCAAGTAGCCCAACCCGTCACCACCAGTGTTGCCATCGCTGGGCGTCAGATATCCGCTAAAAAGCAATGAGAAATCCGCCAGATGCCGCTAGATTCTAAGAGATATCCGCTAAATTTCCCGCTAGGGCCTATTTTATTAACAAAACAGTGCAATTTCCTATGATAAATACCTTTATTATTCTTAATACTCCCCAAAACTACGAAAGCTGAAATAACATATAAAAGAGTCTTCCAAGGAGTCTAACTAGAACACTTGCGGCTTCAGTGCTGCGGTGGTCGTCATTAGTCAACCTCATCACAGATGAGGCTAAAAGTTATAAATGTTCACACTGATGAAAAAAAAGAACTCGTAGGTCAACGAAAAACACATCGAGGTCTTCGTCGCCGCTGTCGTCGTCTGACACCATCTCCACAGGACCCCTGGCACTTGTTGAGGGGCCAGAAAGGTGGCTTGGTTGCACATACGTTGGAGATGTCCCGATTGCACTAACAACTGCCGGGGAAAGTTCATAATCAAAACAACTTTTCTGGTGTCGCTTCAGCCCCACTCTTACGACTAGGATGGCGCTTGTTGTTTCATGCTTCAGCTTGTTCCTAAGCATGAATTTTACTGCGTTAAGGTGACTAAACGTCCTCTTTACTTCGGCATTTGATACGGCAGCACGAGCATCGACATGGCAAATCCGGTCAGCTCGGTGAATGAGTTTTCGCCGCAGGCGTCCTTATAGGAGTGAATGACTGCGTCGACGATATTTGCTTCCAGTCCAGGAGGGTAATTTTGCTTCACTGGTTTTGAATTTTTTCGATTGTCTCAGGGGGCACTGCCATTGATTCCAGCAGAGGAATCAATGGCTCCTTCACGACGCACAAAGCGTTTCCGACCGATAAGAGAGATGTTTTCTGGAGAACTGTCATGTTGTCTCGAAGTCACTGTCTGATTTGATATACTAGCGTGGTAATAAAACTTATGCAGCTTTCTCGCATCACAGCTTCATCGGCGAGAGAGAACCCGTCCGTCTTCTGAGCAAATTTCACATTGTCAACGTATGTCTCAAACAGGCAGCCCAGATATGAGTTGGGGTCCAAGTGGTCCTCAAGTCTGCACGTCAGAACGTCAATCTGTTCTGTTGGGATTACGACTTTTTAAACCAAGCTTGAAAGGAAAGTGAACAGGCGCCCTCCTATTCTCTGAAGTTAAACAATTTCTGCATTTTTAGAGTACACGGAAATGGTTTCTTGCAGGGCGGTTTTGAATCGGTGCACTGCGTGAGGTATCCGCCAGAAATCCGTTATGGCCCGTCAAAAAATTCACTAGCCGCTAGACTAATTTTTTCCCCGTCAGAATAAAATGAATTCCGCCAGATTTAGCGGAAAATCCACTAAATTGGCATCACTGGTCACCACACCGCTGGCTGAGGCATCAGCGGTCGTGGTGTCAACCGTGTCTGTTCAAACGGATGCCGCTCGGACCCTGCTTCGCCGTCCTCCAGTACGTTGGAGGGTGCCGAGGGGATGGATACCGGGGGCCCCGCATCGGCTTCCACCGCCACCGCACCGCCCGTGCCACCTCTGGAGCCCCCAACGCCCGTGGCGGTGGCGGCTCAAACGAAGGGCCCCCGAAAGGGGACCAAGTCCAGGGGACCCGGCCCGTTAGGCACCCCTCTGGCATCGGAAGAGATGTATGTCAGGCTGTTTCTGCCTGCAACGCAGCGCAAGGAGCAGACCCTGACGTCCAAGCCAACAGAAAGGCCCAAAACTCCCCTCCCGAGAGCACAGCAGTGATCTCGCTAAGGGTGAACATGGGAGCGCGTCGCTGCCGGTACAATCCGAGCAGCCTACCGTGACAAGCACGAACCATCACGCATGCGCTGTGCGTGCCGAGTGATATTTTGCTTTCAGCGCGCGCATCTCGTCATCGGAGAGTCTGCTCGTCGTCTGCTGTGCTGCGTCTCGTCTGCTAAGGGTACCTTGCTTTGAACCGGGATTCCTGAATCCTTGCATTATAACGCCCAAACATCAAAAAGTAAAGGATGATAGTTTTCTCCCGAGAGCACAGTGGTGATCTCGCTAAGGGTGAACATGGGAACGCGTGGCTGCCGGTACAATCCGAGCAGCCTACCGTGACAAGCACGAACCATCACACATGCGCTGTGCGTGCCGAGTGATATTTTGCTTTCAGCGCGCGCATCTCGTCATCGGAGAGTCTGCTCGTCGTCTGCTGTGCTGCGTCTCGTCTGCTAAGGGTACCTTGCTTTGAACCGGGATTCCTGAATACTTGAATTAAAACGCCCAAACATCAAAAAGTAAAGGATGATAGTTTTCTCCTGTATATTGAATGAAGGTCGTAGCGCCTGCGCCACCTTTGAGTGACCACCTTCGAACCCTTGAATTGCGTGCTTCTATGTGCATTTAAAAGACTTTTTGTAAGCACTCGCAAAAATGAAGTGCTGTTAAAGTCTGCGCAATTTCCTGATCGACTCTGTTTGAAACAAGTGGACGAGTTACACTGCTTTGCCGAAACCATTGTATTGGAGCAGAAGAACGAATGACCGCTCTCACGGAAGCATTTTTTATGTGGATTCTAGTTTTCATTCGTTCATACAGTGGCTGATACCTCCACCACTACACGTGCGATAAACATAGCAGACGACGCGCAGACGCTCCGATGACGCTGTGCGTACGCTGAAAGCATAGCCTCGCTCTGCACGCACAGCACATGCGTGATGGTTCGTGCTTGGGCAAGTAGGCTGCTCTGATAGTTAGAACGGCCACGTGCTCCTGTGTTCACCCTCAGCGAGATCACCAGTGTACAAGCCCCGAAGGACGACACATGAACACACACACACACACACACACTACACTATCCTAAAATATAAATAATGAGAACATAAAACATCATCCAATAGAACTGTGGAGGCCTTTTAAATCTTGACGATGTGTAAGAGATGCTGCACGCCAATCAGCCAAGTATCATGTGTCTTCAAGAAACTCACCTCAATTCTAAACAAACAAATTTCTTAAATGGGTACCTGGTTTTCAGAAAGAACAGAGGAGGCTGCACACACTCTTCGTGTGGTGTGGCCATTGTCGCCCGGAAATCATTAGCATGCCACCCTCTCTCTTTAAACACTGTCCGTGAGGCTGTAGCAATGCGTACGATATCATATAACAGGTTAATAACGGTATACTCCATTTACATCTCTCGTGATCTTGCTCTTCTCAGCTCCGATTTCGCGGCACTAGTTGACCAGCTTCCCGAATCATACATCCTAACAGGCGACCTTAATG
Organism: Haemaphysalis longicornis; assembly: GCF_048455015.1. Lineage (NCBI taxonomy): Eukaryota > Metazoa > Arthropoda > Arachnida > Ixodida > Ixodidae > Haemaphysalis > Haemaphysalis longicornis. Next base: position 24,515,746 of record NW_027526204.1, on the reverse strand, counting down.
CGCACAACTAACTTTGGGGCTCCTCCAGAACGGATGTCCGAGGTCTCCTGATAGAGAAGTTTTTTACATCCTCTGGAGCATGCATTTTCAGCAAAAACAGCCTACATACCGCAACTTAAGACACAATACATACTCCCTTCTTGACTTGGCTCATGGCTCCACAGTTCCTTTTCCATGTCTTAAGTGGGATGTGGGCAAAGACCTATATGGTAGTGACCGTTTCCCCACTTCACTTACATAAATAGGTACAGGGCCGAGCAGTCCATCTTCCCATAAGAGGTTTAATGAGTCAAAAGCAAACTGAAGCACATTCACAGAAACATCTCAACTACACCACGCATTCATGAAACACCTACACGTGGAGGAAGCCTGCGAACTCCTCGCGGCGCACATCCTCGATGCTGCCGGGAGGTCCATTCACCAGGCCTCCAGTGCGTCCTGCAACCCAAGGAGGCCCTGGTGGACTGAGGACTGCAGGCGGGCACCAGAGGCCGAGAACAAAGCCTGGGGTGTCCTTCGCCATACATCACGTCGGATAATCTCATTTCGTTGAAACGGGGAAAGGCGTTTGGAAAGCGTCATGAGGCGAAAAGATAGAGTGAGCGCGCTTTCCTCACTTCCATCAAGTCATACACTGACACTAACAAGGTATGGACAATAAAACGTAAATTTAAATGACAACAGACACACAGCCTGCCTCTGGTTAGTACAAGAGGGGAAACAGTGGAAGACCAGGCTAACACACTCGCACAACACTTCCAACACGTGTCCAGCTCAGCACATGACACTAACACTGTCATGCAACACAAATCATCTGCCGAAAAGAAGTGCTTACGAGACAAGAACAAGTCCAATTCTGCTTGCAACTCTGAATTCACACTTCAGGAGCTGAAGGTTGCTCTTGCCACTTCTAAGCCTTCAGCTTCATGGGAAAACAGAATTACATACACCGTGATACAACACCTACACGCAGGCACGTTTGAGACACTTCTACACCTATACAACCAGATATGGCTTTTGGGGCAGCTTCCAAGGTCTGGAGGGAGGCCATAGTTGTGGCCTTTCTGAAGGAGGGGAAATACCCTTCCTCTACGGCCAGCTATAGACACATTGCCCTGACAAGCTGCCTGTGTAAGCTGCTCGAGAAAAATATCAATAGGAAACTTGTGTACATTCTACAGTAGAATGGTCTTCTCGAGACCTGCCTGGCAGGCTTCCGAGCGGGGCAATCTACAAATGATCAACTTGTTTCGTTATAGGCTTACATTAAGGATGCATACATACACAAGCAATACTGCATGGTGGTATTTTTCGATATTGAAAAGGCATATGATACGGCGTGGTGCTACGGCATTCTTAGAGACTTAAAATCTTTTGGTAATTTAGGTAACGTGCTGAACACTCTAGTGAAATGTATACACGAGCATTCCGTGTCAGAGTTGGGTCGGCACTATCAAATGTTCATGCGCAGGAGAATGGTGTGCCTCAACGTGGTGTTTTGAGCTGCACATTGTTTATGGTTAATGTGAACTCTCTCCGAAAGGCACTGCCGCTCGCTATTTCTGGCCTCGTTTAGGTCGATGACGTTGAAATATCTTTCAAATTAGGTAACAAGTTCATATGTGAACGTCAGGCCCCGCTTTGGGTAAACAAACTCTCTCGCTGGGCGAACAAAATAAAAATGGCTTCACAGTTAATCCTGCGAAAAGTGCCTGTTTTGTATCCTCGAAAAGGCGCCCCATCCTTCCAATCCTGACAATAAACTCAATGGTTATTCAATCATATAAAAAAGGAACACAAGTTTTTTAGTGTAGTGTTCGACGAAAAACTTTCATCCCTCTCATAAAACGACTGAAACAAAAATGCCTAAAAAAATGAATATTCTTAAAGTCCTATCTCACCGATCATATGGTGCAGACAAACAACTTCTGCTGCGCCTTTATGCCGACTTGGTGGGGTCACGGTTATACTACGGAAGTGTTGCGTATGGGTCACACACGAAAACAGCACTTAAAATGCTCGACCCAGTGCTTCACATGGGGCTTCGCCTGTGCTGTGGTGCATTCCGTACTAGTCCTGTTCACAGTCTTCACGCAGAGTGCGACAAATCGTGCTTAGCATACCAGCGAACTTATGTTGACCTTCTATATTCTCCCAAAATCTCATCACTGGATAATTTCTACTCTCTACTCGCATCAATTTCTGCTCCCTTCTCGTAGAGAGTGAGGGACGAGATGACTATTCATGATGTCTCCTTCTTCGACAAAATCAAGTTATCTCACACGATTTTCTAGCACCATATCGTCTTCTTCTTGTGTCGTGTGACTTGTCTTTCGTACAATGCAATAGGAACAGGACACCAAGAACTGGGATTTTGCAGCATTTCATGTATCTGCAAGAGAAATACAGGGCTGCGGAGTTTTTCAGGGATGCATCTGCAGTGTCTTGTGCTGCACATGGACGCAACTTTGAAGCAAGTAGAACCATGAATATAAAGATTAGTATTTTTGCAGTGGAAGCATATGGCTTTTTTCTCGTTTTAGGTCACATAGTTGAATATGATATTCCCAAATCCTTCATCTACACAGATTCGCTGAGTGCCATCCGTGTATCGTCATCTGGAAAGTCATCGAAAAAAATGTCGTTATTCTTTTCTTCAAATTATTTATGATAGCTTATTCGTCAAACCTTGGGTTGAGTGTGTGTTGGGTGCCAGGCCGCTCTGGCATTGGCGGAAATGAATTGGCGGAAGAAATGGCCACCAAATCTGCACTCCGAAACACAGTAAACAAGACAACACTACCTTACACAGACCTCAAGCCACACATCAGACTGCAACTCCGTAAAACATGGCAGGCAGACTGGAGTGAACAGACAGACAACAAATTACTCGTAATAAAACTACACTTGGGACAATACACTACTGACTCACACAACAGGCGCATTGAAGCTACCTTAGCAAGATTACGGTTAGGCCATACACATGCAACGCACCCGCACCTGCTCAAGGGATCTCCAAGACACTTGTGTAGCAAGTGTGGGGAGGCCCTATCCGTAGTTCACATACTCATACAATGCACGGCACTTGACACAACACGACACAAACACTTCATATAACTCTACAGAAAACATATTCCCCTACACCCATTGTTGTTTATGGGTGACGATGCCATGGTTCCTTAGAAATGCGCTTTTAAGTATTTGTCAGATGTTAAGGTTTTAATCCTCATTTCCTATCATGCATAATTAAATCTGGCCCTATACATTACCCATCACCAGTATGTTTAATTGATGTTACTATGTCCGGTTTACACGTTTTTATACCTACCTTTTTGTTTTAATCACTTCTCTTCATTAAATAACTTCTGCCTCTGCCCTCTCTGCCCTCGTTGGCCTTGCGCCATTAAACACCAACCATCATCATCACCATCATCAGCTCTGCTACAGAGCGATAGCCAAACGTCGGCTTCACAGAGCCGCCTACTGTCGCCCATGTCAGTGAGAATTCATCTGCTCATCTCGATTTCCTTATACTCGGAGGAAGGATCTACGATTTCCTGCACGTTGGGTTCCAGAAAGGCGTCTGCGAAGGTGCTTGACGTTGGGCTGTCACTTCTCTGGGGCGACTTGTTGTCACAGCGTCCATTATTCACCTTTCCTGAGTGCTGCGTAAACAGACCATATGTGGCTGTTCCACTTTTCTCTTTATTGATGTTGATGTTTTTGCATCCCCCACGTTAGCTGCCTTTCAGTCTGTAGGTCACACCTGAAAGCTCCTCAACGATGCCAAAGAGACCCTTTTTTTGGCGCGTGTTTCTTAGCGAGGCTTGGGACCTGCTATTCTGCTCTCACGTACACCCTGTGCCCATGTTGTACTGCGCGTCGTAGCTGCGCTTGTCAAAAGGCTCCTTTCGTGTTGCGCCACATTATTGAATGCCTCGAGCCTGAACTGACGGCAAACCGAGCGGCGTTGAGCTGTCTCCGAGAGGTACCTGTCGGCGTGCCTTTGTAAGTATTTCTCAGTTTGGCGCATCTATGGAATATGCCCTGATGTGCCGTGACCCTGAAGGAGGAAAAAAATTTGAGTAGTTCCACTAAGTGTAAAAGCTGTCGGAAGTGCAGAGCAACAATTAGCCGCAGAGGCTGTGGCGCTGTTACCCGTTTATTCCTACAACCAGTCACGCTCTGCCCCTGCCAGTCTTACTCCTCTGCTGATAAATTGATCAGAGGTTTGTGCAATGTAATTGAAAGTTTTCGCCTTCGAAGTGCTAGCATGCCCTTTGTCGACCAGGAGTTCCATTATTTTTGTGGGTCTTTCATCTCAAACGTGCCAGAGCCTCACTCTTAAGTTTTAACTTTTGAACTTTGTTCATTGCCTATCATAAAAACAAAGGCAAGGAGGGCTCACAACTACATGAACGGTGCGGCTGCCGGTTAATTACAGAGAGTCTGCCTTAAATAAACCAGCACCTTTCTTTGCGCTAAATAATGGCGACATGTATGACAAGGGCAAGAAGTTCAGGAATTTCGAAAGGTTATGACACTAAAAACCGCTTGTTTCACGAACCTTCTATTTCACGTCGTTACGCCGTGGGGTCTGTTTGGGTAGGTTATATCGCTACTTCACCTGATTATCATCATCATCATCAACCTGCATACGGCCACTGCAGGGCAAAGGCCTCTCCCATTATTCTCCAATTACCCCGGTCCTGTGCCAACTGTACCGATTTATCCCAGCAAATTTCTTGATCTCATCTGACCAACTAGCTTTCTGCCGCCCCCTGCAACGTGTGCCTTCTCTAGGGATCCACTCTGTTACCCTTAATGACCAACGGTTATGTTGCCTTCGCATTGCATGCCCTGCCCACGTCCATTTCTTCTTCAATTCTACTAATATGTCCTTAACATGCTTGGGGCTTGGGGGGCGGCCTGACCCCGGCGACCATTGCCAGTAACGCTTTCCCTCGCCAGAGCAGGATTGGCCACCCTGGTGTAGTAACAGCCACAACCTCCCAGGAATACGTCAATTAACTCACCTGATTATGGCGGAGGCCAGGTATTGTGACAGCAAATAAGCTACGAATACAAGGTGGGACGCTGAAGTGTTCTGCACTTAAGAAGTATCATTAGTCTTCTCAAGGAGGCTAGTAATATTAGTAAACACGGCAAAGGGAAGCCAGTGATACAAGTCCTTCTGATCGCGATCAACGTAGTTTGGTTCAGTTTGGGACAAGTTCGGTTCAGTTTCTCTGATATATCGAAGGTGGTACGCAGGGGACTGTACGTTCTTAATGAAGGGTTCTAGCTGACCAGTTTTAATGGTGCCCCCTGGTACCGGCGGTCAGTCCAGAGCAGCCAGATAATTCACGGCTAAACGCACCACGCACGCGCCATGGCGCTCCGCGGACCGTACCGGAAAAATGGTCAGCAAAAACTCGCTCAAGGAATAATAGGTTGTACACTTTCTTTATACACTTTCTCACTGGGATACTGTACCGCGGCTGCTGCTGCTGCCTGAACAGACGCTACCGCAGAACAGCGCTAGTACGGCGCTAACTTTGCAGTCTTTTACCAACGAACAAATTTTACTCGCTCGTTAGGAAGTTTGGGTTGAATTCCAGCCCAAGGTCGCCATACGGACGAAGGGAAAAGCCACCATCTTCTCGTAACCGCCGTTATGGCGAAAAAGCCCACAAGTCGATGCCGCATGCGCTTCGAACAGCCGATGCATACAACTTCGCCCAAGCAGCGGCGCTGCGCAGGCACAGGCATGGCGGTGAACCCACATGGTTTCCGGCATGTGTGCCACGTCAGTGAATACAACCTGAACCTGCTGCGGTTCTTGAATGGAAACCGCGGATCATTACAGCGCAAATGCGCTCAACCATCATCCCTCCGTCCGCGGGCGTACGTTGCCTCTACCACCGTAGCGTGCCCTTAAGGTCGGCATGGGGCTGCCTGCGAGGAAAGCCATTGCTCATACACGGGGCTCTCATTGGGTCTTCGTGTTGCTGTTCACATTGTCAGTGGTCAGTGGCAAAGTCAAGTTATCACGCCCACGTCGTCGCGAGCCTCTGGTGTTCTTTGGGTTTTGGGCCCCAAATATCGCGTAACGACCATATCGTCAAGGTTTCGCCGCCAGAGAACGGATCTTGGACACCTACCATCGAACCCTTTTAATGGGGAAGAATAACAGATCTACAATGCTGATTATAGTGGTTTGCTATGTACCAGGTGCTAGGTCACCCTCTTCTGTGCGATTCCCCAAAAATATAAGATGACTGTTAAAGAACCGAGGCGAGGACCGCGGGACGTGAGCGATTCTTTTTAATGGCGGATGGAACTGTACAATGATAGTGAGTAGAAGGCAGCTGCTAATGGCCACCTCTTCTTCCTTTCGAATTTTTCCAACATCCTCCCGGCCACGCGATAAATGGCGGAGGAGAATGGGCATGACGTGAAGGATTGCAGTTTTCAACGGTCATCAAGCACTCGTCTTTTAACACAACACTTTCGTCTAAGGTCCCGTGATCAGTTCAATGTGCTCAAAATTCTTGTCATGAACGTCGTAGCCGCCCTGTGTTAGTCTAGTCTATACTTTCGTTTCCATCGATGCTTGGTGCGTTTGTGATATCTGCGCCTTGCAGAATCTGAGCAGGGTAATCGACTTGATTGCACCGTCGTTCGTCCTGGATGACGACCTTGCAGACTTCGTACAAACTTCATGCGGCATGGTCGTCGGGTTGACTGTCGGGTCCTAAGGAAATTCAAGTACCGGATGTATTTCTTCAGGTGTATACAGGTCCTTCGACATGTGGCTTTCCCTTGATTCCTTGCTTTTAGTCTCACATTGTACTGGATCACACGTTTCGGTTGAGCCTTATTTGTGCTACTTGTACCTGCCTGTCGTAGGGTTGTCCGGCTTGGCCATTTTCGCCGTCGTTGTTTTGGCATCGGGGTTATAAAATCTTCACGTTTCGTTCTATTCAATAAACTCCCCACCAAAGTCGCGTTTCAGTGATGGCAACATATAACTGAACGATCGACAGGTGCGCCAGTAACTGCGTCAATCTGTCGATGTTTCTGTAGTGTTCTTTGGTTCACCTTCGGGGTTCCATGAAGTCGTTCGTTGTGCGGTGCACACTTATTAATCTCTTCAAAATCCTGCGCAGAAAACTTCTTTTTTGGTACCTCCAATGTAGTGTCGTCGCTTCTATCCCTTTTTATATTCATTGGAGGTAATGACACAGGTTCATCGCTTGCAGCGTCAACTGTGGAAAAAGTTTTTGTCAGTTCATCCGAGCAAGCCTTAGGAGCCTCTGCCTGCACTTTGTCAATTGAGGCACTATGTTGTACTTTGAAAGTACCAGCTCGTGCGGTGACATGGGGCTCCTGACGATCGTCCTTCGGAGGTGCCGCCAAATCGCTGTTTTCGTTAGGACGGCCACTGTTCTTTAGTGCTGACTCTTTCTTCTTTATGGCGCTGTCGTCTTGTTCGGAGGCTATTGCTACAGTGTCATTGCTAGGATATTTTTGTAATTCCGGGAACAATCGTTCCATTCTAAATTTTGTCAGCAGGATTGAATCTTCGAATTCTATTGATGCTTCACATTCTTTCTCTAAATCATCCAATTCGACAAGCTCTTCAATTTCACCGTCCAGTTTATTCAGGATTTCATTTTTTTCTAATAAACTTTTTTTCAGCAAAATTAGCTCACCGATTGATGATGTCTCGTCAGTAATGCGTGATTTTATCTCGTCGATCAGTGCTTTGATGTCCTGTCGGATTACGCTTCTTCTTTGGCAAAGGGTTTGCAGGTTCATTCTCGACGTCGTTAATGTCTAGGTAGTCGTCGAGAAGGATCACGCTCGGTGGAATGTCGAAGCCGTTGTCGTTGATGTCGAAGCTGTGGTCGTTGTCTTTCAGTTGTCTCCGCGAGACGTCCGTCAAGAATCGGTAAAATGGTTGAGGGCGTGGAATTCGGTACATGCACAGTTGGCTCGTCCTCAATTCCTTAAGTTTTCTTGTGGACGCTTGCGGTCTATGGTCAGCGGTGACAGTTCAGTCCCATCGTTGCGGTCACTCACGTCATCGTTGTGGGGCGGTGCGCACTCAGGTCTTCAACTGTGTTATCCTTTGATCCTGGTCACGGCACCATTTTGTTAAAGAACCGAGGCGAGGACCGCGGGACGTGAGCGATTCTTTTTAATGGCGGATGGAACTGCACAATGATAGTGATAGTAGGAGGCAGCTGCTGATGGCCACCTCTTCTTCCCTTCGGATTTTTCCAACAATGACTAACTGCCTTTGAACAATGTGAAAAAGATTGCTCGATATTTTTAGTGCTATTGCTTAGCTAATTATCCCTTCCCGATGGTACAAATAAACGCCTCTGGAACATTTGTGTCTTTACAGACAAATTTTCTATGTCCAACATAACCAAAGGATTGATTTCACCCCCGGTAGAACAACCCGTAACACTCTGCTCTGAATTTGTCCTGAGCCTCATCGGTATTAGTCTCATGACATTTGTGACTACTTAAACACTGCCATGAGGTCTCTATAACTTGTATGCGCTGGTGAGGCACGGATGCGGGCAATCATGTGAGTGCGTCGTTACTGGTTACGTGGGGCCCCGTGGGATGGCGGTACTTGTCCCTGCCAACGACATTATTTGCGTTTGACGTTCAACGCTCTACCCAACGGAATGCAGGCTGATGCGTCGAGTCCAGTGTGAGTGCGAATAATAACATCTTTGTTGACACTACCCTTTAGAATAGGGTTGAAACTGAGCAGACGATGCACGCCCGTGCGTTTTTTGGAATGCGGGCGTAGTTTCACAAGTCGAGCCTTGTCCGTGGCCATTTTCGCGGCCGTTTCCGCTCTTGCAGTGTGAACAAATTTACAGCTAAACTTTTCAATGACTACCATCCATACAGTCCAGTGTTGGTGGTGGTAAAAGCTATTTATCCAAAGCAGCATTGAAGAGGCACCGGCTGGGAGCACCAGCACACTATAGTCCCCTAGTGGACGGCCAGGAGCCCGTGGACCGTACCGGCGAGTTCGGCCAGCTGTATCACACACTCTTGGGTGGGAGCTGACCAGAGCCGCCTCCCATTGTTCTAGGACGGTAAGGAGCACGGACAGAGTAGCATGGAGGGGGTTTAGAGGGGCACGCGCCTACTATGTCGTGAAGGGAAGCGAAATGTGCACCGCACGACGTGCACGTGTGGCAGTATCGCGATTGCAGGTAGAGGTGGCACAGTGCGGGATGCGGGAAAGTGTTCGTCTGAAGTCGACACCGCTGAACAAACTGTCTGCGCTTTAAGATGTGAGCGGGGCCGGGAAAGTGCGTCCGACTAAGGCAGTAGTGCTGCGTAATGTCCCGATACGTGACAAGGCGGCCCCTCCCTCCCGAGGTGCAGAGGCAGTATCCGAGGCATCCCGGCCGCATAAATCTCGGGCTACCTCGTTTGCCCTTCTTGTTATCTGGAAGGGATGAATGGGCCGGTGGCTATATCACGTGTGAGCAATGTGCATGGGAATTCGGTGGTGTCCTCAGGATGTGTGCAGTGATGGGGGATACACTACCCGTAACAAAGTTTAGAATAGCCGTCAGAGACATTATTGTAGTTCCCCGTGCAGCTGTAAGAGTCAGGAAATGGTGACTTCACCATTTCAGGGTACGGCGTGGAGACCTACCACAAAGCAACGAAGTTTCCTCAGGGGTTGACGGCAACGGCGACGTAGGCTGCACGGTCAGGAGATTCCGCTGAGTCGATGTACAAGGTACAGGGGTGCGAAGGGTATACCTTGTGTAAGGCCTTAGCCCGCCCAAGGCGGGGTTCTTGATGGAAGTCAGGATTCATGTTCCGTAGGACGGGAGCCGCACTGTAGCGTGATCGACGGTCACACAAACTGACCTTATTTCCACTCTGCGTAGCAAACGAGATGCGCAGATTTTCTTACGATGGAGCGGCCCTTCTTAGACGAAGCCAGACGATGGAGTTGGCCAACACGCTGGGCTTCAACAAGCTCTTCGATGGTATTGTATGTCGTGGTGTTAAGAAGCTTTTCAGTAGAGGTGTGATGTGGGAGACCCAAGGCCAGCTTGACCACCCTTGCGGATGATGCAATGAAGGCGTCCAATTCAGGCACAGGCAAACTTCAGAAAGGGGGCGCTCTACGTGATGCGACTGGTAATGAATACTCGCAACAGACGAGGCAGATTAGCTTCTGTGATCCCATGGTTGCGGTTTGCTGTGTGGGCGATAAGTCTACCACTTTGGTCGGCTGTGTTTTGAAGGTTTGAATAGTTTCGGTGTTAGGCAAATTTCCTTCAGTTCAGAGTCCGAAAATGCGTATGGATGGCACCTGTGGAACGAGCTTGCCTCGTAACGTAGCCTGAATATCAGGGGAACAGGCATCGCACTCACTTTTAGAGGGTGGCTGAGCCCAAACGCTCAGCAATTTTTTGTTGTCTGCCCTTTGCTTTTGTTTTTGTTTTGTTTGGTTCCTTATTTTCTGTAAATGTTCTTTGGTATTATTTTTATTTTTTCTAGCATGTCATAACTGCTCGGTGTATTCAATCAGTCTGTGAAACCATCACATCTGTAAGGCGCCGCACAGAAGCCTATAGAAGGCTTAAGCTTCCCCGTTACCCTATTGCTGTACATTGATTAGTTTATTCTCAACTATCCCAGCCAACCATACACGCCAGATTTGCGCATGTACGGTACGTGAGAACAGCCACTTTGACTGTGGGTCAAGATAATATAAGCCTATTCACAAACGGACGCGCAAGTAAGCTGGCATGTGCATGTACATCGTAGCGTGCCCACCTGGAGAATTTTTTCTTTCTCCTCTAGATGACCATACACAAAAAGCAACCATGTGGTTTTGTTTCTCACCATTTACTCAGAAACCATGCAACACTATCACAACAAATCCATCATATTGAAACAAATGACAAGAAACGGAAAGACAACATTGCAATGAAAAGTCTTGGATAAGTATTGACCAATTTTGCCCAACAAAGCATGTAATTTCAGTCTGCCTAGGAATTCCTACACCCATTAGAAACATTTATGTGTAGGCTTGCCGCTTCATAATATTTGCGAGTTCAGGAGTGAGCTCCCGCGTTTGCACCTATGAATATGTACCCTTCTGATGCAAACGGAGTGTGAATGACAAAAAATACTCACTTCCAGTGAAGCCCAAAACCATATTCAGTCCTCTGAGACATCTTCGCTGCATCAATGAATTCCTGTACTACGGCGGTGTAATGAAGTGTCAGATTGTGTCCGTTGGGCATATAAATAGAATCCAGAAAAGTATAGGAGCAAAGACCGTCTTCCGGAAGCAGGGGCGGTGAAGTCAAATCTGTTATCCTCGCCGTGCAAAATAGAGAAGTCAGCAATTTCGGACCACCTGGAGGGAAAAACTTTCGGAATATTAGTGCTGAACTGCGAAAACGAGCGCATTTTTAAAAGCCTATCTACCAACGTGAAGTCGCTATAACGCTGCCTCGATAATTTTCATCTATTGTTGAGACTGTTTCGGCACACCCATGCTGGTTTATTAATGCTTTGGTTGTAATTAAGGTAGCACCTTCGGAACGCTCCAGTAAAAGCCCATAAATAGCATCGAACTACATGATCAGTCGACACTTTTTTTTAAGTGCAGAAGAAATCAAGGTATCAGTTTCAGTATAGTCACTTTATGGCAAAATGAAAATAACGAATTGCTGCTTCCCGCAACGTTAATGGTGCATGCACATTAGGAGAAAGACAAAACTTGAGGAACCAGTGCCGGTACTTCAACTAACAACTAAGAATAACCAGTAGCACTGATCTTATTGAGTGCTTTAGAAGAGCTGGTTCCATAAGCATGGAAAAAGGGTAGTGTCCCAGTGTAGTGATCCGTCCAAGAAATTGCCCTTTATTACAGTGCGTTAAGCGAGTACACTGGCGAGTCTTTCCGAGTTCAGCAAAGAAACCTGCACACAAACAGCAGGGGGAGCTAGCGGTTCCAATCAACTTTATTCGTTACGCCGAAAAATTGAAGCTTTATATCACACTGCTACTGTATTCTGAACGAAATCCAAACTCTCGTCACTGCGTCCGAAGCATCCTGCCCTTTTAATGAATCCCCTGCCCTTTTAATGGAGCACGCTTTTTATATTTTTTTGTTCACTCTTTCCAGGATGATGGTAACAGTTTTGATCACTGGAATAAATTACTCGCATCTACGGCTGTGACAGTGGACCTAGTGAACTTTGCAGCTGTTTTCAGTGACCGGGGATGTTCCCTTTGCGGTTGTTTATGCGCCTTGCACTAGGAACAATGTACACCTTACTCCATGTCAGCGTAATCACCAGTAACACCACTACTTAAACGGGACAGTCGGCATCACGTATGAGATGCTTCTTTTGACACGCTTACCTTTTGTCGCGTCTAGCGCATTTTCGTGGACATTACTGCGAAGTTTCTTAGGCGTACAGACCATCACAGGACTTTTCTGTATGCCAGAGACTTTCTTGAAATGATGAGCTACCGTTTAGGTGTATGACCCTATGCCTGGCCTTGGTTGAACACCTTGAGCTCACCCTCAGGCCGTGTCAGCTTGTGGACAGGCGTTCGCAAACAACGTGCAGCGTCGTGTACTCTAATATGGAATTTTTCTCCAATCTCCAATCGGAAAATTTATTTTTCTAGAGTGGCTGGGCTTAGTACCTAGGGCAATTTCTAGTAGCACCGACAATTTCTAAAGCAATCAGGGAAACGCTAATACCGCCCCTCAGTAAAATTGACAGCTGGGCTAGTTGGTTTTGATTCATCGTAAGTAGCGCTTGAAACGGGACACAAGAGCCGTCATGTGTGTCTTCTCTTCTGTGTCCCGTTTCAAGCGCTACTTACGACGAATACCGCCCCTACCCACGAACATGCACCCGGTCTATCAGGAAGGTAGGCGCAAAAGCAGGGAAACCACCCTACAAAGTAGATACGGAGGTAGATTGGACGTCCTATACGCAGATGCAGCCGAACGCCGAAGAAAGGGGCACCAATGTCGCTATACTAGAAAATGGAATCTTGCACTCATGCTACACAATCAAGACCTCTGACTCGGAGGAAGCAGATTAAGTAGTCATTGCCCTGGTAATGACGAAACCGGGGACGAGCGGTATAATTAGCGACTTCACTTTGGCTAAAATGAACTATGACAGAGGCATATTATCCTCTGGTGCCTGTAAAACCCTCAAAACTGTAAGAGTGCCAGTAAAGAAAGTGACGGTCATGTGGTCCCCAGCTCATCAGGGCCTCTTCGGGATCGAAAAGGCTCAAACGACCACCCGAAGGCTCATTTTCCGGACAAACGCCGTCAGTACAGAGTTTTAGCTGACCCTTTCTGATGGTCCGCTCCGCAGCCGGCAGCCCGCTCAGCGACACCGGAGCGTCAGTTGGCGAAACACATTTAGCGAAGCGATAACCGTATTTTTCTCGGTGGGGAATCATTCGCGCCACTTCTCGTTCCCTGGGAGCATGTAAACCTAAACGTCATCCAGAAGATTGGTATTTTAGTCACTCCAATAAAGCAAACTTCCGTGATTAGTGCCTTATTGCACGTTTTTTTGTATAATTGTGTCACTGATACGATACAACTATCCCAAATATTTATTAAAACAAGCCATTCAAATTTCGACCAGCATAGGTAAGGCTGCCGCTTTTGGAGGTGCATAAAAGTTGACCCGTGCTGGGTTGAAACTTTTTGCTTGCGTTATAAATTTCGTTGAGATGTGTGGCATATTTGCCTATTCGGAAGCGCTTTCGCGGTTTTGTAGCTCGTGTTTCAACTGATGAAGCGGAGTTAGCGTAGCGCGCTCCTATTACAAGGGGTAAACATCGTAGAATGCCGCGCGGTAGCGTGAGATGCCTCGACGCTCCACTAAAACACCCCGGCTAGCGGAGCGGGGCCGGTATTACCGCTAGTGCCCAAGCGTACCACCCAAGTGCAATGCCGCATGGGCTTGCTATCGGAGTGGAGCGGACACTCAGAAACGGTCAGCTAAAAGTCTCTAACAACCCAACACATCCCGTAGACCCATACTCGCTGGAAGACTAACTTGGGACTTTCCAAAAACTACCCAATGCTATAGACTCTGGCGACAAATATATCCCAATGTTAGGAAGTAGCTTAGCAGAAAGTAGGAGATCATATGAAGAAGGAGCACTAACGGACACTTTTCGAATCCGCTTATATGCCGTGAATACCACCCCGATATCTCAAACCAGCGTTTTAAAAACGGCAACGGCATCGCGGACCTCGTCCACGTGGTTTGAACATGTTCCTCGTTAAGCAATCACTTTGGAACGCCGTGGAGGACCCTGCTACTGAGCTTGCCCGCTAGAGTACAATGTAAAGTCATCATCTCGCCCTGGCTGCTGCTGAGCCCCAAGAAATTAAGCCGACAGATAGGGCGGTGGGCGGAGCCAACTGGGAGCAATTTCCCTCACCTCCGAGGGATCTTGACTGGTACAAATAAAACTACTTTTCTCTCTCTCTCCCTCTCGCTCTCCCAGCATTTTGTCAGTTGTATGCGTGGAAGGTAGCGGAAGAGAAGGCTGTCAGCAGGACAACATCACCGCCTTCCTATGAGCTGATACATAACACTCAATCAAAATCTTTATCCAGACAAGGATGACACAGCGGCCTTCACCGCACAACGAAAGGGGGAGAAGTGGTGACTTGCATACTGGGGTTAATACCTGTACAGTGGGCAAACTACCACTCCACGGAGAAAGAGAGAGAGAGCCACGTTTGCCATGTATTGCTGATATGCACCGTGTTCGTGCAGTTCTAAAGACGCCGAATGCGTGGTGGATGGTACATTAGGCGTTGCATTTGTACCGCGGACAAGCCCATAGCATATGCTGGCCCGTGGGTTTTGCCCATCCATGCAGAAGGTGCAGGTAACGGCTGTTGCACGTGGTTAGTTCTCATCAGCACGCTGATGCCGCTTCGGCACGTAGTCCGCCACGTTGCCAACACGTCCTCGGTCAGGGCGACTCCAGCTCGTACTTTTTTCAGGAGAAATTACGCGCCACGCGGCAGTCGTGCCACAAATGGAGAAGCACCCTGCGTTATCAGACCCCGCCGGACTGTCTCAGATGCTTGCATAGCTGCAGCTTTTACATCTGCTGGGTCTTGATCGCAACGTGCGAATGGGACGGAGTAGTCGAATTGGGGGAGATCTACAGGCTCACTCACAGGCCCACGCGTAAGCGGTCTCGTTAGTGATTCTTCTTGCAGGGCCTGGTATCAAGTCTTCCCGCACATCTATATTGCTAGCGTCTTTCAATCGACGGCGGATGGTCTTGATTTGTCACATGCAGTTCCCATGTGTTGTGTCTGACCAAGTCGATCGAAGGCTTCACGGCGGTCCATAAAGTTTGTGAACCTTCGCGTGCTGCCTGCGCTGTAGGTAGGATTGAGGTATTTTACAGCAGTGAGGAAGGCTTCAGGAGGTGTGCCATACGGGGTTGGCCAGAATACAGGGACCGATTATGCGAATAAAAGCTGATGAACAACGCCCATCGGTGAGCAGCCGTTGCTCGGAGGTGGAAAGAACGTCGTCCGCCGCATATCTAGCTGGGTCAGAAAACTACGTCCGTGGCGGAGCGGCGGCGAGCAGTCAATCACAGGAACCCATTGGGTATTCCGATTTCCTCTCCACAGCGTATAGCGTGTACACGCCGCTGCAGACAGCAGCTGTGGAAGAGTTTGATAGATGTACGCTTGTCCCGCCTCTACTCCAGCTTAAAAAAACGTATTGTACATATGAGATCGATTGAAGAAAACAGTGCTGAAAGAAGTGACGTCCGCGATGTTCTTTTAGATCAAGCCGCAAGCTAAACAGGCTCCCGAACCAACAACCATGGCTTGTGTCGCTAGTTTTTGTGTATACTTTTTTTATGTGCATGATACCGTTTATTAGGGTAGATAAAGGCGATCCGGCTACATACCTTGTATAAACAGCAACATGTGCCCATGTGTAAGATCGGCGTGTGCGGAACAGGCGATATCACTGCGAGGGCCTCTGAAATACAGCAAAAGACTAGACGAGCCAGCCGTTTGAAATCAGAGCCTGGGTTGACTAGCTCTATTGTGCATCATAGCACCTTCTGTCGAGATAGAGTGGAGCTAGAAAGTTGGTTCAATGTTGTTGGAGTAGCTGGTTCAAATCTTCCTGGGGTCTTTCGTTTTTTTAAGAGCCTTTAAGGAATTTGATAACTGGCTGAAAGCGCCTATTTCACCAGAGGAAACGCCCCCCAGCCAAGAAGAATCGTCAAACGACGTACAGCCCAAGCAGGAAGCTTCCCCACTGGGTCTGGTGACTGGACGCCGCCGTTAATTCTGGCTATGGAGGTTCTTTTCGCCACACTGAGAGCAACCCAACGCCAAAGCGGCGGTGGACGCCGTGCCTTCACTCCATGTTGTTCAGACCGACGAACATATGGTGTTCTGCCGTGCCATATTTTCCGCAGTGCGAACTTGACGCTGAAAGTTCACTTCATGTATTCTGGCCTTAATCCGTTCAATACACGGTAGTCTGGCACACAGCCATCATTTATTTAGCGCTGTAGTGATAAAGATAGTGATAAAACGTCGTTGCTGATTGGCCGACGAAAGATGGTAGTTGGGTGGGATGCCGGTGGAAGTGTCCGGAAGCCAAGTTTTGTTCGAGCACTATCGCGCGGGTGGCTACATGTCTCCTTACGGGTATGTCAGACCTCTTCTTCATAATAGCATGAAGTAAAGATGGGCGGGCATAACGGTGACGTTCCTCCACATGTGTGTGCTTAGTTATGCCAGCAGTGACTCGAAAACTTCCCGGGTGCTTAATGTTTAATTGTTGGAGGCGGACGTTGAAATGGGCCAAGCATATTGCACCATAACACGTATTCAGCGTCCGCAACGCCTGTGCGAGTGAGCGGATACTTTTGTAGTCACGCCTCCGAAGCGGTTTTCGATTCTCTTAATCGAAGCAGCTTTGAGTGTTCCAACCAATCCGTTGCCCTTCTTCTTCGTGCAGCGGCACGCCAAGTATACAGACCCATCTGTCGGCGACAGCTCGACCGATTGGCTGTCTGTACATGGTAAAGGCACTAGCGCTTGCAAGTGGTCGAGGTAACAATGAAGACCAAGTTTTTTTTCTAGCGTAAGCTATACTGGCCCAGGTGAAGCAGTTTCTCGTAGCTCTTGCAGAGCCATAATACGCATGCGCGAGGACCAGTGACGTCGCAAGGCGCACAGCTTGAGCGCCTGAGCCGCTGTTGCCGCGCGCGCCTCGCCGGCCTGCGGATTCCAGAGGAGTGACGTCATAGCCGCGGCAGTTGCAATGGCGCAGGATCGTGCACAGCTGTGGGCCTCAATTGCGCAGTAGCCAGGCCTGACGCTGCGTGGATCGACCGAGTCATCTTTGTGGCAATAGAAAAGCAA
This sequence comes from Haemaphysalis longicornis, assembly GCF_048455015.1. NCBI lineage: Eukaryota > Metazoa > Arthropoda > Arachnida > Ixodida > Ixodidae > Haemaphysalis > Haemaphysalis longicornis. The sequence goes on along the minus strand of NW_027526204.1, from coordinate 24,498,246 downwards.
CTAGACATTGAGCAAAATAATTCACATTTGTCGCATAATACGTACACCGTGGGTGCGTCATTAACGCAGCAGTATACATGATAATCAAGCTAATCCTAGACAACCGAGAAAGCTAAGAATAAGCAGCTGAACCTTAGTTCACGCTATGTATATCCTGGCGTAGCCGAGCTAAGCCACTGCTATTTTTATCACGTGATGGTCTCGTCCATCGTTCCGGTTGCAGAAAGAAACCTGCTGATAACCTAGACCACGTTGTACTGAGGCAACCACGTCACGCACGTCCAGTTCCCTACCTCGGGGGTCCACCAAAATGTTGATCTCGTTGTCATACATTGTTTCCTGCAGGTGTGGAATGCAGTGACATTTGGCTGTGTTTCTCATTTCAAAGTGGCATAGTGGTGGCGCAAGCATTGCGCCTTTTGCAACTCAAGTGGTGCTCGTGAACACAAGGAGAGTCGGCGGATTCATTCTGATTTCAAATGTGTGGGCATTCAAAAAGTCCTTCACGATATTATCCATGCACGTACCAGAAACGCTATCCTCCTTAACCGCTATAGCAGCGCTATGCCGAACGGTATAGAAATTATTTTTAAGGCCCCAACTGAGACAAGCACGGCGGAGATCGTTGTTCTGCCCCGTATCATGCTGCCAGTCAATCCCCGCAGAAGCATCGAACTCTCATGAATACAAAGCCCTGGTCGCAACCTAATTTGCGCTACGCCGTAGCACGGGTTTGAGCTGGCGTGTTCAAAAAGGTTAGTTAACCTTGTGAAAACAATGTGCTCGCTGATCGGGCAAAGCGTGGAAGGAAGCAAGACAGGCTGCATCTTACTGATCCGGTTCATCCTTTCTGCCTTGTGAATATTGTGGACTACGGAGCGCTTCCACACAACTGGTATTTCCAGACATCCACACACTGTTCAGTTTGGACATCAGCTGTATCATGGTGTCCCTATCCAGATTCCGGAGCATGCGTCTTGTGTCGCCGTATTCGCCTGAAGCGCTTTTCAAGTGAAGTGCGTCTATTGCTATCGCCAGATGCTGCGGGTTGAACGAACAGTTCTGCACAGCAAAACTCTCTGAAGGTTACTACTGGTACGTGGGGAGCGGTGGGTCTGTTTCGGGAAGAAGCTGAGACCCGCGGCTGCTGCAAATACTTCTGCATAAAGGCCAGTCACCCAAGACACGTTGCGTGGTGTATTGGGGGTTTTCACCGACCCCGTTAGGGTACGGCAGGTGTGCAATAGTTTTGTGAGAATCGGTCCTTGTGCTGAAGGAGGCGCACTGATCCAGCACTTGTGGTCTTGCGGGGAAATTAGCGTGGCGCCGAGCATAATCCGCCTTCTGTCGACTCTGAGGAGGTCATTGAAATGTCGTGCATTTTTCACATAGCCGACACACAGGTACTCTCCAATCTAAAGAAAGGCTTGTAAGGGTCCGCAATGTCCTCACTCACCACCACCTCTTATGTGGAGACTGGAACTGCTCGTTTAAACGGCTCTGTGATAGGGACTGTTGCTACGCTGCGAGCTCTGTTCGCATATCACCCCCATCTACTGCCTGTGTTGGGTGCTTACCGCTTTCTAAAGCTTTGTGTGTTTACTTCAATCTATATTGTGTAGTGGTCAAAACTGATACGGTATACAACACAGTGCCACTCACTGAGAAAATCCGGGTGTGCCAAAGTTAAGTCCACAACGGTATCCCGCTGCCCTGCGGGAAGTCCGCTCCTAGTAGGGTGTTCTATGTCGTTAAAGAGTGTGAGGCAAGCAGTGCCCGCCGTCTCCTCACGTTGTGTGCCTCGTCCGTCAGCGGTACTCTTGTCCCACGGTGGGAGATATGCGTTAAAGTCGCCAGTCACCAGAAAACTGTTTCTGGATTACCGTTTCCTTAAATGAAGCATCGACTTACACTCGATATGGCCAGCGTTGAACTCAAGGCGGCAACAGCTAAGTGGAAGTTACGCGCAATACGAAACAAGTACTGCGTTAATTTTCTCCATTGCCTCACGCACAGCAAGTATTTATTGAAAACTGCTGCAGTATAGAGTAGGATTAATTAGTGGGTTGGGGGGATGTCGTGATGTACAAACACATCCGCCTGTGCGTCAGCCTTATTGTGTTTTGTTGACTCCTGGGTACCCGATGTTCTATAGCTGCTTGACAGTCACCATTTTACCTCAAAACACCCGGCCACCTCCCCGCATCTGGTAAAGTAGAAGTGCCACAGGCATGCCAACAACTCTGAACAGCTCTTTCAGCTCTCCAGGCGACTATCGGAGCAAGGGACAATTCCCTTGCAGGAAATCAGGAGGTGTTAAAGATGCCGATGTATTCATTACTGGTCAGCTGTGTTCAATGCGGGCTGTCCGTGTCATTCTTCAGCATGTTGACAATGTCGTGGACTGGAAGGCATCGTCATCAGTTATCCTGAAGTTGGTATAATTTGTGTCAGTGTCTGCGTGATCTGCTGAAGCAGCTGGTTCCTGTAATACTTTAGGATTTGGTGTAGAGCGTTTATGAGCTGATGAACACAAATCAGGGGCTCTTCCGATGTGCAAGTTTCTGCTGCAGCAATATTCGGAGGTTGATCTTGCTGCTGATGGATCCATTTGAATCATTACGCGAATATCGTGATTCGGTACATTCGATTACAGGTATTACTTGGTGAGGGTATCTGTCGTTCAGCTGGTGACGATGGTAGTGTAGTATTGTCAGTCTGGAGGCCTCGATATCATCGCTTCACTTCAGTCGAATACTTTCATCTCGTCGTCACACCGGCGGTCACTGTGAGCTTCTTCCCATTCGCGAAAGTCAGTGCACGTTTCTTTCTTTTTTGCTAGACTTTGCAAAGCCTTTTCTGCAAACTTTGGGCGCCTCGGCTGCTGTTCAAGCTGTAATTCCTTATATTGCCGTTCTGCGTCTTCGCATTTCCGCTTGTGGGACGTAAAGACTGGGGTCTTTGGTTCTATTTGCTGTTTTATGCAGACTCTACCCGATGAGCCCCGCACTAGAATGGCGCTTAAACATGGTACTTTGGGTGCGTTTCGCCTTGCTATGTCAATTCATTGCACTTCTGAAGCAGTCTCCCTACTACATTGTTTGTTTCCTCTGAGTGACGTCCTGTACTTCCATGCACCTGTACTTCCATGAACCGTACCCTGCCCCACCCACGGAAGCATAATGCTGGTGGTGCACACTCCCGAATAATAAACGATATATAAGTGAAAAAAAAACAAATAAAAAATAAATCGGCGTCTTGATTCAAGGCGTGAGCTTTGTTCGCCCGTGTGGGCCTCTTCATCCTTGCCACTTTTTGGTAAATTGCCATCGCTGCGCAGTTCGCAGGAACAGCCAGGTGCACAATCTCCTTGCAAAGCGCGCAATACTGCTATCCGTTGCTGGTGCGCTCACACGGAGCTTCATCGCGTCTCCCTTAATGTCTAAAGGGGGCCAATCCACTGAGCGTTCTTCAGCTGTAGCTGCCGCGTTGGTCTTTGTGAAGTTTTCAGTCATACGTTTGGCGACCGATGCAACAGCGGTGAAGCAGTCTGTAGTGCCTATTGTGTGCATACCTTCTTGAAATAGGCCCGGTCGTTGGTCTCAACTGCCCCAAAAGTGGATTGAACTTTCATTCCTAACAAAAAAAAATTTGTTTTCGCGCCGTATGCTGGGGATCTCTACTAAAGGTATAAAGGTTTGGCTGGGAAACTCCTGGGCAAAGATCACTGCTTTACACACTCGCATGGATGCTGATGAAACACTGGCTTATTGGTTAGTCGGTAGGGATAAAATTTTTTTTCAACTCTTTGAGACGTCAAGACACCTGTTGATCAACTCCTTCTTTTCTGAAGGTTAAGGGAGTATATACCCGCAGTATACTACTGGAGTGGATCACCACAGTATTTTTTTCTGGTACACTCTTCTGTATTAATTACATTCTTTGATGTACTTCAAAGCCGTAGAATTGCAATAGACATCCACTGCCTTGTTTAAACTGCGTTATCTAGCTGCCATGAACAGCTATGAATCAACAGCAATTGGAATTTGTCTTCAAGCTAGTAAGGTCAAAGTGACTTGTCATCAAAAATACCCGCCTATTTGAGAACAATTAGTAAGGCAATTTTGAAGCCATGCTCAAAAGCTTCAGTTGTAAAATCTACTCTTAATGCCACAGACAAAACCTCAATATCACAATTTTTTCCTTCGAAGGACGCGAGATTTCATTTGAGTGCTCATGGAGGTCGCTCAAACAGTCATTCAGTTTGCAAAGCCCGACCCCACAGGGGCATCGAGACATCTAAAATCACACGTTCATTGTTGCTTACAGCCGAGCTTAACAATTAAATAAAACAGCCCTTACCTCAACTGGTGCCCTCTCCCCCAAATCTGCGCAAATATGTCCGAAAATTTTCGCCACAGGCACCAAGATGTAGGTGTACACAAAAAAATCATGCCAGACTTCATAAGATCTCTGCAATCGTCATCGTGGATTGGCTTCTGATGACATGAGGCATGCAGGAGTGCAGTAGGGAAACTATGTAAGCTGCATCAATGACCGAGGAGTGAAACCGTACCTGGCAGTAATAGCAGCAATGGGGCCAGCTTCTTTGCACTTCGCAACCGTTGGTGAGCCATTGCTTCATGAAATGAAGGTTCCACTTAGAAGCCGCCATCATGGAATCTATGGAGGCGTTGCATTCTTCAACGCAGGGGGCGACTGCGTAACCCCCATACATCTAAGCTTGTGTGACAACATGAAGTATGTTTGTGTTTGTAAACATAAGTTCTTCTCCTAGGTTCCACACATGCTGGTTAGAAGGCTGCATCAGCTCAAGTGGAAGAGTTAACAATAACGGAATTTTGAAGACAACCACGTGCCTGGTGGCGGAAAATGAGCCGAGAAAAATGTGGGCTGGCCGCAGTCACAACCGCAAAGGCGTTTCTTAGGTTCCAGTCTGTGGATGGACAAACTGCAATTGCCCTTTGGCCGAGCACGCACACGCCTTTCTTGCCAGAGAAGCAATCATAATAAATAACATAGATCCTCTACCTGTATAAATGGCTAAGTGGAGAGCGTTTTTGAAAGCACACAAAACAACCAACGTAAGGAAAAAACGTAAAGATCGAGCACACGTGCGAAACAGGACATCGCACTTAACTCACGCTGCATGTACTTTCCCTTTGTAGTTTCCATTTGCAATTTCCAAAGCGTTATACCGTCTATCATGCGCCTATAACAAAGAGCTCAACATCAATCTTCAGTGTTATAACTAGACGTTTGACTCGCGCAAATCTATGGGACCGCCCCGGAGGAAATTTGTAAGAGTGTCCTCATACCTACGCTACATTACCTCAGTTGTCTCAATGGATAAAAATGGTAGCGTTGAACGTTTGAATGCTAGATATCAGACCCATGTAATCAAGCAGTCAGACATGATGGCAAACCAGCGAAGCAAGGTTCTATTGAGTAGCAGCACGTGTTTCCTTCACGGCATAGCCTGCAGAACTCAGCTACCGCTGCAGCAGCAGGTGCGCGCGGACTCTTCGTTTGTTTACATTTTGGCTTCTGTTCTGCGAAACAGCCACGGGCGCTGTTTACACGTTGGTGCCATGTGGCGTCCTGTAAGAGTGCAAAATGTTCACAGAGCGCGCTACACAGTGCACGGAACATTCTTCGCTCGTATTGAGGCTAGTATCTCCCAGCCTAATCAAAACTTGAGGCCTGCTGCCAGCGGGTAATACCGCCCATGCACTCTGCCAGGTCCTTTGTCGCAAGCGGTGTTTAAGTACCCTGCAATACGACCTCTTCTCCACGCTTTTCATATTAGGTGTAAAGACAAGCATCAGCCGTTTTTTGTTCCTTTACTGACCGCTTCGAAACATAACCTACTCTTCACTCTATTGTTACCTCCGATTACATCTTAGTCCTCCCACTACCACGACGTCTAGCCTGGAGACCTGTGCGTAGCCTTACTACTTCACTCTGTTTTATTCTCAATCTCTCCTGTCTTTGTAAATTCTATGGTTCCCATTTACTGCGGAAGCAGAAGTCGAACGTACGCAGTACGATGTGTCTCGAGACGACGTGCTATTTCCTACTATTTCCTTCGCTCTTGCGTGCATACCCGTTACGTGCGAAAGTAAAACTTTACATAGGGATTAGGATTCTGCGTAGAAATTTTTATTTTAACGAAAAGACCGTGCAGCCCACAAATCATTAATAAATACCACTCTGCAAAATAATCCCGGTCCAGTATTACCAGTCAGGGGCGTCGTCTTCATAGAGGTTGCCAACGAGGTTGTAGGTTCTCCTGCGTGGGGAAAATGGGTGAATTCAATGCGAAGTTAGTTTGCGCTGTTCTTCACAATGCATTTGGCAACTGTTGGTGAGCCATTGCTCTATAAGACGAAGGTTCTGCTAGAAAGCCGCCACCATGGAATCTATACAGACGTATTCTTGAAGACAGGTGGCGACTGTTTAACCCACATACATCTAAGATTGTGTGGCAACATGAAAAATGTTTTCGCTTGTAAACCGAAGTTCTTACCCTTGGTTCCCCACATGCTGGTGAAGAGGTTGCATTAGCTCACGCGGAAGAGTTAATAATAACAGAGTTTTGAAGACAACTACGTGCCTGGTGGCCAAAAATGTGTCAAAAAAAAATTTGGGCTGGCCGCTATCACAACCGCAATGACATTTCGATGGTTCCAGTCTGTCGATGGACAATCTTCAATAACCGTACGGCCCAGCAACCACTCACCTTTTTGCCAGACGAAGCAATCAGAATTAATAAAATAGAGCCTCTCATTACCTGTACTCATGGCAAAGTAGACCGCGTTTTTGAATTTACAAAAAACAACCAATATACAGAAAGAACGTAAAGCTGGAGCCCACGCGCGACACAGTAAATCGCACTTCACTCGTGCTGTATTTTCTTTCTCTTTGCGGTTTCCGTCTGTAATTTCAAAAGTGTTATACCGTATATCATGCACCTATAACAACGAGCTCAACACCAAGCTTCGGTATTATCACTCGACGTTTCACTCGCGCAGATCTGTGAGACCGCCCCAGAGGAAATTTGTAATAGAATGCTCATACCTACGGTAAAATGTTATCTAAATAGGTGAAAATCTTAGCAGTGAACATTGCAATTATAAATATCAAAACCCAGTAATCAGGGAGCCAGACAATAAAGCAAACAATCGAAGCAAAGTTTTGTTGAGTAGCAGCCCGGTTTTTCTTTACGGCATAGCCTGCAGAACTCAGCAACCGTTGAAGAAGCAGGTGCGCGTGGCAGGTTCACGTTGCAGCAGGTGCACCAGGTGCGCCTGGACTCTCCGTTAGTTTACATTTTTGCTTCTGTTCTGGGAAATAGGTACGGGTTCTGTTTAAACGTTGGTGCCATATGGCGTCCTGTAAGAGTGTCAAACGTTCACAGTGCACGCTCCACAGTGCACGGAACCTTCTTCGCTCGTATTGAGGCTAGTCTCTTCCATCCTAATCAGAACGTGAGACCTGCTGCTGTGCGGGCGACCACACATGCACTCTGGCAGGTCCTTTATCGCTATCGGAGTCTAAGTACCCTGCAATACGACCTCTTCTTCAGGTTTCTCTTATTGGGTGGAGATACGTACATCAGCCGTTTTTTGTTCCTTTACTGATCGCTTCGAAACATAACCTACCCTTCACTCTATTGTTACCTCCGATTACATCTTAGTCCTCCCACTACCACGACGTCTAACCCGGAGACCTATGCGGAGCCTTACTACCTTACTGTGTTTTATTCTCAATCTCCCCTGCCTTTATAAATTCTATGCTTTCTATTTACTGGGCAAGGAAAAGTCGAACGTACGCAGTACGTTGTGTTTCGGCAAGGCGCGCTATTTCCGAATATTTTCTTCGCTCGTGCGTGCATACCCATTGCGTGCGAAAGTCCAACTTCACACTTTGACTAGTATGCTGCCTGCAAATTTTTGAATTTAACGAAAAGAGCATGCAGTCCACAAATCATTCTTAAATAACAATGTGCAAAAAAATCCAGGTGCAGTTATACCGGTTAGGGGCGTCGTCTTCATGTAGGTTTCCAACGAGGTGGTAGGTTTTGCTGCGTGGGGAAAATGGGCGAATTCAATGCGAATTTATTTTGTGCTGTTCCTCACAATGCACTTCGAAACTGTTGGTGAACCATTGCTTTAAGAGATGAAGGTTTCACTAAAAAGCAGCTGCCATGGAATCTATGGAGACGTATTCTTGAAGGTAGGTGGCGACTGTTTAACCCACATACAACTAAGATTGTGTGGCAACATGAGGCATGTTTGCGCTTGTTAACTAAAGTTCTTCCCCTTGGTTCCCCACATGCTGGTGAGAAAGTTGCATCAGCTCACGCGGAAGAGTTAATCATAACAGGATTTTTAAGACAACTATGTGCCTGGTGGCCAAAAATGTGTCAAGAGAAAAATTGCGCTCGCCGCAATCACAACCGCAAAGGCATTTGTTAGGTTCCCGTCTGTCGATGGACAATCTGCAGCAGTTGCGGCGACGAGATACGCTTCAAAGCCACGTCTGCTCTATTTGCAGGTTGGTTGTGTAAATATTCCTACTGCTGGTTATTGTCTGGCCGACAGTGTTGCTTCTCAGCGCTTGTGGTGTCTTGGTGCTCATTTTCTGTTGTGCAATGCCTACAAATGCACAGCTAGCTCAGAGGATTGCGCCCCTTGAGGCGTTCCTTGATGCAAACTAAATTGTATGATCGATTGCCGAAACTTGCCGAAACTTTTAAGGCCATATTCGAAAACGTGGAACTCTGGGAACATGTTAGGCTTTCCGAGACTGTTAGCGTTCTAAGTACACAGTACGACTTGATGAAGGTTAAACAGGCAGACTTCATAGCGTCGAATAACGAGCTTTCGGCACGCAACGCAGCTCTTGAAAAAAGGGTGGGCGAACTAGACCAGTTCTGAAGACTGAACAACATTGAGATAAAGGGAGTCCCAGAGACGCAAGTTCAAAGCTGCCTTGACATTGTGCAGAGCATGGAAAACGCTATCGAGTGCCCTGTTGAGGTAGCTGAAATCGACGTCGTGCATCGCGTCCCAACAATCTCAAAAAACAAGAATGAAAAAAAACATCACCGTTCGTTTTTGCTCGCGCGACAAAAAGAACCACTTCCTCCGGAAGGCTCATAAGGGACGAGCTACATTGGGTTTTCTGGGAAGAACGATGTGCCTGTCTTCGTCAATGAGCATTTGACATTTGATAACAAGAAGCTTTTTTCCAAGGCTCTTGCTCTTAAGAAGGAACACCACTGGCAATTTCTACGGACCGACAACTGTCTCATCAAGGCCCGGAAAACCGAGGACAGCAAGGTTATTCGTATAGAGACAGAGAGGGACTTGAGGGTCTTCACATAATTCTCTGTCGTGCATCTTTCTGAGTAACTACTGACAACCTGCCTCTAATGGCATTGCTGTCACCTGATGATGAAAAATCCGTCTTTCTAACAAATAGTCTCTAATTCCATTCAATGCACGAAGCTTAAAGAAGAACATCGACAATATCAATAATTTTATAGCTTCGCTCGAACATCTCTTCTCGTTCACACGCATGTTAGTAACCTGCCTTTCTGATTCTGACAGCTATATGTACAGTTTCCTGTCATATTAAACCGAGTATTGTCATCGAGCATCTGATAGCCATGGAGTAACAGCAATTTTTATTTCCCCTAATATCTCGTACACACGTACAAATGATCTATTGTTTACTACTACTCTTTGCGAACCAGTGTTTATCGAAACAGATACGGACCTCCTTACACATAACAATAAAAATTTTGTGATTGGTTGCATTTATCGTTCCCTTTTATCTTCTCTCGATTAATTCCTGCTTAACCTTGACACCATTCTTAATCAGCTAGCATTTGAAAACATGGAAGTTTTGTTAGTTGGTGATCTAAACATTCACTTGCTTGATACCGAGCCTAACTCATTTGCTGTATATACAGATTGCTTAAGTTGATTCGGATTCGAATCTCAGATACATTCGCCTACCAGATGCCTGAGCAATTATCCTTGTACTTTACTAGACCATTCAATGTCTAACCTATCACACCAACCTTTTTCAGCCGTTCTTGACACAGACAACACGCATCATTCATCTGATAGCCATGGAGTAACAGCAATTTTTATTCCCCCTAATATCTCGTACACACGTACAAATGATCTATTGTTTACTACTACTCTTTGCGAACCAGTGTTTATCGAAACAGATACGGACCTCCTTACACATAACAATAAAAATTTTGTGATTGGTTGCATTTATCGTTCCCTTTTATCTTCTCTCGATTAATTCCTGCTTAACCTTGACACCATTCTTAATCAGCTAGCATTTGAAAACATGGAAGTTTTGTTAGTTGGTGATCTAAACATTCACTTGCTTGATACCGAGCCTAACTCATTTGCTGTATATACAGATTGCTTAAGTTGATTCGGATTCGAATCTCAGATACATTAGCCTACCAGATGCCTGAGCAATTATCCTTGTACTTTACTAGACCATTCAATGTCTAACCTATCACACCAACCTTTTTCAGCCGTTCTTGACACAGACAACACGCATCATTTTCCTATTTTGCTCATTTTTGACGCGCACGTTCCTCAAAAATGCAGTTCTCACTTTAAATCCGTATTTCATTCCGTAAAGTTTAGAGACGTTATAAGGGCGACTGACAGGTGTACAAATAACTCTGCGGATGATGCAGAAGTAGCAATGCAGCAGTTTTCTTGTGCATTTTAAAAGCTGTGTCATCTAGCACAACTACGGATAAATGTAAAAAAAGATTCAGCTACCCTACTAATCCTTGGATTACTAAAGGTCTTTTAGAAAGCATGCGAAAGAAAGATAACCTCTACAAAAAAAAACCAAAAAGCAACCCTTCAATTCCAATTTAGCTATACGTTACAAGAAATACTGCTCCCTCCTAAACATTACTCCAAAACAGGCAACAAAACGTTATTATAAGAATGAATTTGCTAAAGACGAAATTAACCCCAAAAAACAATGGAACCTGTTTAACACCTTCCTTAACAAAACTACAGTTAATGCCTCAATACGTAAGATTACCCACAATACAATAAACCTAAATCAGCCCAATCACATTGCCGAAGCTTTTTGCGATTATTTTTCTTCTGTTTCTAAGAATACCCCTCAGTCTGTGAATGCGCAAGCTGGTATGTGCCGTGCTAGCCAATCTTTCTTTTTATTCCCTGTTATGCCAGAAGAAGTGCTGTCTACGCTTGGTGCACTCAAAAACAGGAGCCCAGGCCTAGATAACACTTCTATTCGCCATTTGAAGTTAGTTTCCGATTTGTTTGGAAACACACTCAGCCATATATTAAATCTTGTATTTAAATCTGGAACTTTTTCATCATCTCTAAAGTAAGCGGAAGTGATACCCATTTTCAAAAAAGGCGATCGATTATTAATATGTAATTACCGCCCCATTTCCATTCTCTCTTGTTTAAGTAAAGTTATTGATTAGCTATTTTACAAACGTCTCAACAGCTACCTCATTAAGTTTATTATACTTTACCCCTTGAGGCAGCGATGGCGTAGAGCTAGAACACCCGCCTCGCGTGCAGAAGGACCGTGGTTCGAATCCCGGTGCCGGACAATTCCCACCGGATTAAAAAAAAATCCGCGCATTGATGGAATTGCACAAAGGGGCTTGGGGTGCGGTCTGACCCCGGCGACCATTGCCGGCAATGCACTTCCTCACCACAGCAGGATTGGCCACCCTGGTGCAGTAACGGCCACAACCTCCCATGAACACGCCATTAACCCTCGGCCCTCAGACCCCACCGGCTGCGAAGCAACTGACCACGGCGGCGGTCAGACCTGTGACGCAGCAGAGGGTGCTAAGAATCCCTGGATCCGGACAGGCCGCCAATGGAATCTGAACCTGGCAACGTTTAACGCGCGAACCCTATCTAGCGAAGCAAGTCTCGAGGTGTTGTTCGAGGAACTAGAGGGCAATAAATGGGATGTAATAGGGCTTAGCGGGGTTCGGAGGGCCGGCCAAGCCCCTACGGTGCTGAAAAATGGACACGTCCTATGTTACCGTGGTCTAGAGGAGAGAAGAGAACTGCGAGTGGGATTTCTAGTCAATAAAAGCATAGCTGGCAAAATAGACGAATACTATAGCAATAACGAAAGGGCAAAAGGTCTTGTAATTAGGCTCAGTAAGAGGTACAAGCTCAAGGTGGTGAAGGGCTACGCGCCCACATCCAGCCACGACGACCAAGTAGTGGAACGCCTCTATGAAGATGTGGAATCGGCAATGGCTAAAGTAAAAACGCAGTATACCGTAGTTATGGGGGACTTCAATGCTAAAGTAGGCAAGAATCAGGCTGGAGACAAGGCAGTTGGGAACTATGGTCTGGGCTGTAGAAATAGCAGGGGGGACCTACCAGTTGAGCCTGCCGAACGGAATACCCTACGCATAATGAATACCTTCTTCTGTAAACGGGAGAGTCGGAAGTGGACCTGGAGGAGCCCGAATGGGGAGCATAAAAATGAAATAGACTTCCTATTATGCGATAACCCTGGCGTCGTGCAGGATGTGGAAGTGCTCGGAATTGTAAAGTGTAGTGACCACCGTATGGTAAGATCTCGAATTAGGCTAGATTTGAGGCGGGACCGCAACAAGCTAGTACGTAAGAAGCCGATAAATGAGCTAACAGTAAGACGTAAAGTAGAAGAATTCAGGATCGCGCTGCAGAACCGATATTCCGCACTTAACGAGGAAGCCGAGCTTACGACACAGGAAGCCAGCGACAACCTTACACGCATCCTCACGGAGTGTGCAGTAGAAGTCGGGGGCACTATTGCTAGACACGATACTGGTAAACTCTCTCAGGAGACGAAAGATCTAATCAGAAAACGGCAAACCATGAGAATCTCTACCGCAGCTGACAGAATAGAACTAGCCGAGCTCTCGAAGTTAATCAATAGGCGTAAGACAGCTGATATACGGAAGTATAACATGGAGAGGATCGAATACGCTGTAAAGAACGGAGGTAGCATGAAAGCAGTGAAGAGACGTGTTGGCGTGGGGAAAAATCAGATGCACGCACTTAAGGATAAGCAAGGCAACGTCATCACAAATAGGGATAAAATAGTCACAGTGGCCGAGGAGTTCTATAGGGATCTGTACAGTAGCCGGGACATACAGGATAATGCCGAACGAGACAGTAGTTCAGAGGAAATAGACATCCCACTAGTAACAACCGAAGAAGTAAGGAAGGCTTTGAAAGAAATGAAAGGGGGAAAAGCACCTGGTGAGGATCAGATAACAGCAGACCTCTTGAAGGATGGCAGAGAAATTGTACTAGAAAAACTGGCAAACCTGTATACGCAATGCCTAATGACCGCAATGGTACCGGAATCTTGGAAGAACGCTAACATCATCCTAATCCATAAGAAAGGCGACATGAAGGACTTGAAAAATTACAGGCCGATCAGCTTACTGTCAGTCGTCTACAAGGTATTTACCAAGGTAATCGCAAACCGAATCTCTGCAACCTTAGATTTCAGTCAACCTCAAGAACAAGCAGTGTTCCGTAAAGGTTATTCAACAATGGACCATATTCACACGATCAATCAGGTAATAGAGAAGTGCGCTGAGTATACTGAACCCCTATATATAGCCTTCATAGATTATGAGAAAGCATTTGACTCGGTCGAAACCCTAGCCGTCATTCAGGCATTACGGAACCAGGGGGTAGATGAGCATTATGTAAGAATACTAGAGGATATCTATAATGGGTCTACAGCTACCATCATCCTTCATAGGGAGAGCAGTAAAATACCTATAAGGAAGGGTGTCGGACAAGGAGACACAATCTCTCCAATGTTATTCACAGCATGTTTACAAGAAGTATTCAGAACGTTGGATTGGGAACAGGTGGGAGTAAGGGTTAATGGAGAATACCTCTGTAACCTCAGATTTGCTGATGACATTGCCTTGCTAAGTAACTCGGGGGACGAATTGCAAAGCATGCTTTCCGCACTGGGCGTACAGAGTAGAACCGTGGGCCTGAAAATTATTATGCAGAAAACTGAAGTAATGATCAATAACCTCGGGACAGCACAGCAGTTTGAGATAGATGGCGAGGCAGTGGAAGTGGTAGGCGAATTTAAATACTTAGGCCAAGTTGTGACCCCAGATCCCAAGCATGAGGCAGAGATAATTAGAAGGATCAGAATGGGGTGGGGTGCATATGGCAGACATTCTCAAATAATGAATACAGCCTACCATTGTCGCTGAAGAAGAAAGTGTATGACAGCTGCATCTTACCGGTAGTCACTACGGGGCAGAAACTTGGAGGCTCACTAAGAGGGTCCAACTTAAATTGAGAACGACTCAGCGGGCAATGGAGCGGAAACTGATAGGTGTAACATTAAGGGACAAGAAGAGAGCGGAGTGGGTCAGGGAGCAAACTGGTGTTAAAGACATATTAGTAGAAATTAAGAAGAAGAAATGGACGTGGGCAGGGCATGTAATGCGAAGGCAAGATAACCGCTGGTCATTAAGGGTAACAGAGTGGATCCCTAGAGAAGGCAAGCGTTACAGGGGGCGGCAGAAAGTTAGATGGGCAGATGAGATCAAGAAGTTTGCGGGGATAAATTGGTCACAGTTGGCACAGGACCGAGGTAATTGGAGAATAATGGGAGAGGCCTTTGCCCTGCAGCGGGCGTAGATAGGCTGGTGATGATGATGATGACTTGACCCCTTTCAATTCGGTTTTCGGTCTGGACGTTCCACTAACCTAGATTAGTTTCGTTAACTGACTTTTTTAAGAAATCAATTGACTATGGAAATTTTCTGGGCTCAGTTTTTTTAGAATTGACTAAAGCCTTTGATACCATTAATCAACAAATCCTGTTTAATAAATGAGAAGACTATGGCATAACCGGACCTGCATTGTTATTTTGGAAAAGTTACTTATTAAACAGGCAATACACTGTATATGTTGCTGATGCTTTCTCTGATACAAGAACTTTTAATGAAGGCGTACCTCAGGGATCAATGTTAGGTTCTTTAGTTTTTCTTTTATATAATAATGACCTTCCAGATTACGTTCATTCCTTTCACGGCGTCTTGTATGCGGACGACACAACCATATCATTATCTAATAAATCAAAAACTTCCCTCCAATCTAACTTGAATGCAATGATTAACAATGTTGTAAAGTGGTGTCATGACAATTACCTATTAAGCCGGAAAAAAACTAAATTTATGGTGTTCAGGACATGTCAGAAAACTATCAGCATTTTTCCGGTAATAAAACTTACGCCTCATTTAACTGCGCCATGTGACCGAGTTACAGTCCTTGGCATTCATGTTGACCCCAACCTTACATATAAATCTCACTTTTCCAATCTCAAGCAAAAAACCCCTTTCGGAATTCGAGCTTTAATCAAGGCTCGTCGCTTTTTCCCTCATCATGCTTTGCTGTTTTTATATTTTGCTTTTGTTCACAGTCACTTCCATTATGGCATTATTTCATGGGGAAACGCGTGCTCTTCTCACGTTTCATCGGTTCAACATATTCGAAATCAATGTATTCGAAATATAACGTTTAGTTCATGTCGTTCCTCTGCCTCAGGTCTACGACGTCAGAATAGCATGCTATAAATTATTGCAGTATTTCCTTACAACTTGGGAATAATTTTTACAAATTATTGCACTGTTGCCATTCACAAGATTTCATTGATCTTGTTAGTTTAAGACGCAAAAGCTTCACTAGATTTTCAAGTACCAGTAATTTCTTATTACCAACAGTTCGCACTAATTACGGTAAGGAAACCTCTTGTTTCGCAGCTGTCACATTGCTGAATAATTTGCCTGTGACGGCCAAATCATCGTTATCGATTACGTGCTTTAAAAGAAATCTTAGAGAGTTTCTTTTGATTTACTCATGATCCTGTTTTGTTCGTATTTTTGATTGTTGCTCTTTTATGTTGTTTTATGCTTTTATTTTCTTCGTGTTATCTTAAAACTATTTGTATAACTTATGGTATTTATTTTAGGCTTACTTTTTCAATTTATGTACAATACAGATTTACTTCACTTGTCTTTTATACTGCTTTGATTATATGATCAGCTCTCACGTCCATTTGCTGCTTTAACGAATTTGATTGTGCATTCATAATCGAGGATCCCCTTACAGTCTGTTGACTCTGGGACCCTCGTCTGTATATCAACATCTTTGTACTGTTTTTTATGCAGTAAAATCCACCTCCTTAAATCTGCAAATACCGCACGGCCGAGCAACCACACACCTTTTTGCCAGACGAATCAATCAGAAATAATAAAATAGAGCCTCTCTCCACCCGTACTCATGGCAAAGTGGGCAACGTTTTTGAACACACACAAAACAACCAATATAGAGAAGGAACGTAAAGCTCGAGGTCACGGACGACACAGTAAATCGCACTTCAATCGTGCTGTATGTTCCTGCTGTATGCTGTATGTTCCTCTTTCGGTTCCCGTCTGTAATTTCAAAAGTGTTATAGGGACAATCATGCATCTATAACAACGAGCTCCACATTAAGCTTCGGTGTTATAACTAGACTTTTCACTCGCGCAAATCTATCAAAGAGCCCCGGAGGAAATTGGTAACAGTATGCTCATAGCTACGGTAAAAAGATGTCTAAATAGGTAAACATCTTACGCAGTACACATTGAAATGCCAGATATCAAACCCCAGTAATCAAGCAGACAGACAATAAAGCAAACCAGCGAAGCGAAGTTTTTTGAGTAGCAGCCCGGCTTTCCTTCACGGCAGAGCCTGCAGTACTCAGCTACCGCTCAAGAAGCAGGTGCGCGCGGCAGATTCACGTTGGAGGAGGTGCACCAGGTGCGCCCGGACTTTTCGTTAGTTTACATTTTGGCTTCTGTTCTGGGAAACAGACATGGGTGCTGTTTCAACGTTGGTGCCATGTGGCGTCCTGTGAGGGTGCGAAACGTCCACAGTGGACGTTGCACAGTGCACGGAACATTCTTCGCTCGTATTGGGGCTAGTCTCTTCATACCTAATCAAAACATGACACCTGCTGCTGTGCGGGCTACCGCATATGCACTATGGTGGGTACGTTATCGCTAGGGGGGTCTACGTAACGTGCAATACGACCTCTTTTTCAGGCTTCTCTTATAGGGTTGAAAGACGTGCGCCAGCGGTTTTTTGTTCCTTTACTGATCGCTTACAAACATAACCTACTCTATACCCTATTGTTATCTCCGATTACATCTTAGTCCTCTCACTACCACGACGTCTAGCCTGGAGACCTGTGCGTAGCCTTACTAGCTCACTGTGTTTTATTCTCAATCTCCCCTGCCTTTATAAATTCTACGCTTCCCATTTACTGGGCAAGCAAAAGTCGAACGTACGCAGTACGATGTGTCTCGGCAAGACGCGCTATTTCCGAAGATTTTCTTCGCTCGTGTGTGCATACCCATTACGTGCGAAAGTCCAACTTCACACTGACTAGTATACTGCCTAGAAATTTTTGATTTAAAAAAACGTGCAGTGCACGAATCATTCTTAAACAACAATCTGCAAAAAAATCCCGGTGGTATTACCAGTGAAGGATGTCGTCTTGATGGAGGTTTCCAACGAGGTCGTAGGTTTTCCTGCGTTTGGAAAATGGGTGAATTCAATGCGAAGTTAGTTTGTGCTGTTTTACACAATGCACTTCACAACTGTTGATGAGCCATTGCTTCATTAGATGAAGGTTGAACTTAGAAGCCGCTACCATGGAATCTATGGAGGCGTTGCATTCTTGAAGGCAGGTGGCGACTGTTTAACCCACATACATCTAAGATTGTGTGGCAACATGAAGCATGTTTCCGCTTGTTAACCGAAGTTCTTCCCCTTGGTTGCCCTCGTATGGTTGAGGACGTTGCATCACCTAACGCGGAAGAGTGAACAATAACAGAACTTTGAAGACATCTACTTGCCTTGTGGCGGAAACCGAGTCGAAACAAAATTAGGGTTGGGCGCTAACATAACCGCAAAGGCAATTCTGAGGTTCCAATATGTGAATAGACAAACAGCATTTACCCTATGGCCGAGAAACCACACGCCTTTTTGCCCCACTTAGCAATAAGAATGAATAAAATAGAGCTCCTACCTGTACACATCGCCAAGTGGAAAGCGTTTTTGAAAGCACAAAACAACCAATGTACGGGAAGAACGTAAAGCTCGAGCACACGCGCGAAACAGGAAATCGCACTTCATTCGTTCTGTATGTTATTTCACTTTTGTGGTTTCCGTCTAACTTCAAATGTGTTATACCATCTATCATTTACCTCTAACAACGAGCTCAACAGCAGGCTTCAGTGTTATAACTAGAGGTTTCACTCGCGCAAATCTATCGGTCAGCTCCGAAGGAAATTGATAACCGTGTGCTTATACCTACGGGAACAAGTTGTCAAAATGGGTGAAAATGGTAGAGGTGAACATTTAAATGCCAGATATCAGGGCGCAATAATCAGGCTGTTAGACAAGGGGGCAAAGCAGCGAAGCAAGGTTTTGTTGAGTAGCAGCACGGTTTTCCTTCACGGCATAGCCTGCAGAACTGAGCTACCGCTGCAGCGGCAGGTGCGCACGTACCCTGCAATACAGCCTCTTCTCCAGGCTTCTTACCTAGGTGGAAAGACAGGCAGCAGCCGTTTTTTTTTCTTTTACTTGAGGCTTCGTGCCGGTGAGTGTTACCACACATGCACTTTGGCAGGTCCTTTGTCGCTAGCGGGGTTTAAGTACCCGGCAATACGACCTCTTCTCCAGGCTTCTCACAAAGGGTGGAAAGACGGGCGTCAGCCGTTTTTTGTTCCTTTAGTGAGCTCTTCCTATTATAACCTACTCTTCACTCTCTTGTTACCTTCGATTACATCTTAGTCCTCCCTACACGACGACGTCTGGCCTGGAAACCTGTGCGGAACCTTACTACCTCACTGTGTTTTGTTCTCAATCTCCCCTGCCTTTAAAAAGTGTATGCATACCAATTACTGGGCAAGCAAAAGTCGAACGTACGCGGTATGATTTGTCTCGAAATATTGTGCTATTTCCGACTATCTTCTTCACACATGCTTCCATAACCATTACGTGTGAAAGTCAAACTTCTAATAGGAACTAGTATGCTGCCTAGAATTTTTTTTATTTTAACGAAATAACATGCAGTTTGTAAATTATTCCTAAATAACAATCTGGAAAAATATCCCCGTCTGGTATTACCAGTCAAGGACGTCGTCTTCACGGAGGTCTCCAACGAGACGGTAGGTTTTCCTGCGTTGGGAAAGTATGTGAATTCAATGTGAATTTAATTTCCCCTGTTCTTCACAATGTTCTTCACAATGCACTTCGCAACTGTTGCTGAGCTCTTGCTTGATGAGATGATGGTTCCAAATAGAAGCCGCTACCATTGAATGTTTGGAGGGGTTGCATTCTTGTAGGCTGATAACGACTCTGTAACCCACATACATGTACGCTTGCGTGGCAACATGAAGCATATTTGCGCTTATAAACCGAAGTTCTTCCTCTGGGTTCCACACATGCTGGTTATTAGGCTGCATCAGCTCACGCGGAGAGTTAAGAATAACAGCATTTTTAGGAACACCACGTGCCTGGTGGCCAAAATTGAGATTTGAAAATTGAAATCTATCATATTGAAATCTATCAGACAGCCCCGGAGAAAATTGGCAAGAGTGTGCTAATATCTACCGTGATACGTTGTCTAAATGGGTGGAAATGGTAGCGGTGAACATTGAAATGCCAGATATCAGGGCCCAGAAAGCAAGCAGTCAGACAAGAGGGCAAACCAGCGAAGCAAAGTTTTGTTGGCAGCAGCACGGTTTTCCTTCGGGGTATAGCCTGCAGAACTAAGCTACCGCTGAAGAAGCAGGTGCGCCCGGTCTCTTCGTTAGTTTACACTTTGGCTGCTGTTCTGGGAAACAGCCACGGGTGCTGTGTAAACGTTGGTGCCATGTGGCGTCCTGTAAGAGGGCCAAATGCTCGCACTGCACACTCCACAGAGCACAGAACCTTCTTCGCTCGTATTGAGGCTAGTCTGTTCTAGCCTAATCAAAACGTGAGGCCTGCTCTTTGTGGGTTCTACCGCACATGCACTGTGACAGGTCCTTTGTCGTTAGCGGGGTTTAAGTACCCTGCATTACGACCTCTTCTCCCGGCTTCTCACATAGGGTGGAAAGACAGGCATCAGCCGTTTTTGTCCCTTTACTAAGCGCTTCCGAACGTAACATACCCTTTACTCTATCGTTACCTCACATTACGTTTTTGTCATCTCTATACCACGACATCTAGCCTGGTGACCTGTGCGGAGCTTTACTACCGCACTGTGTTTTATTCTCAATCTCCCGTGCCTTCAGAAATTCTATCTATGAGTTTCTTACTAGGCAAGCAAAAGTTCCAACGTACGCGCTACGATGTGTTTAGGCAAGATTTCCGAGACTTTTCTTCGCTCGTGCCTGCATACCCGTTAGGTGCGACCGTTAAACTTCACAAAGAAACTAATGTGCTCCCTAAAATTTTTTGATTTTAACAAAATTTTATGCAGTCCACGAATCACTCCTTAATAACAATCTGCAAAATAATCCCCGTCCGGTATTACCACTCAGAGGGGTCGTCTCCATTGCGTTTTCCGACGATACGGTAAGTTTTCCTGCGTGATGTAAATTGGGGGAATTCAATGCGAAGGTTTTTTGCGCAGTTCTTCACAATGTTCTTCACAATGTTCCCAATGCACAATATCCTCGCACTGTTCCAATATTGCAGGAGGGGCTTCACCCGTCGTCTTTTTTGCACACGTGAAGTACGATATGGAAAAGCAACTCGCCGAAACCTTTGGCGTGTGCAGTTTTCGTCTGTTTTGCTCCCTCCATACAGTCGCCTTGCCTCCCCTTCATATTCTCTCAGCTAGGATCTTCTTTACCTCCGGCGTTTCCCTGTTCCCTAAACCTGGCTTATGTCGATAGCCCGCCACCTCTGAGCCCCTCTTTTCGGTCCTGTCTCTCCTTCGATTTACCTTTGTCTCCTTACTTTTTTCCTCTTGTGGACACTGATCTTCCTGAATACCTCCTTTTCCTTTGACCCTGTTCTATGCTACCTCGCTCTTTTCCTTTACGGCCCGCCACTCTTGTCTTCCCTGGTATGTTTCTTCCCTACTGAAACCACAACAGCATATTTGTCCTTTTCAACGGCCCACTCTCTACTCATTTTATTCTTCCCCCTACCGACCTTGAGTTCGCCATTCCCTTGAAAGCCATCCCTTTCCGTACTTCTCTAGCTGCGCTTGCACATTCTATTTTCGCTCGGCCTCTCCCATTGTCCCTATTCTTTACATTCCAGTTACCCCTTCTGAATCTATCTTTCCTTCGTAAGAATATGGAACGTACTCCGAATTTGTACAGGTTCAGTTCCAGACCAGTAACATTGGTAGCCAGTTCCAGGGTCGCGCAGAGATCAACAGAGAAGCCCCTTAAAAGTACGTTGTGGTGGCTTCAACATGACTGCTCTTAGCGCAAATATCATCGTCATCCGCTTCTCTCCATATATCATCATCAGCACTGCGGGAACTGGCGCGTGAGTTGTACGACGCGACGTAGATCGAATTCGGCCGTGCGGCGGGGCGGTCGCCTGTATTTGCCGTCCTCTGTGTTTAGGCCGGGCTGGCACATCCTGAATAAATATAGGAGGCCACATCATAACCTATTCCAGGGCTCCTCCCTAGAAGGTTACGGAAAGACTATTCATTTTCAAATATTTTTGCCGCTTTTTTGCGTTGCTCCAAACGCATACGATGAACTCCGCAACCATAGCAGAGGTTTCAGTCATTTTATGGGTAAGTGAAACGCTTATAGCCCTCTGGTATTTTTGTTGCAAATGAATCCAGCTTCCTGCTGCCTTGTGTATTTTGTGCACGCACCATCAGTCGATGTTCGTCGCTCTGGTTGGACAACGGGGACAGCAGTCATCGGTCCTCCATCCCCACCACTGGCCTCTGGTGCAATGTCGTCAGGTTGGGTAGAATCGCTAGCTGGAACCGAAGTTCAGAAAAAGAACACGAGAAAGCGTAAATTACAGTGTTCTCCTCAACCTTATACATTTCATGTCGCTTGGGCGCCGCAAGCCCGGTGAAAATGTTATCGTCCTAATACTGCATCAATCCAACATTTCTCCTTCACAATTAAAGTAAATGAATGGAAAATTAATTGCCAACAGGGTGCAGTATTCGCCTCTTGGACGTAATGTGGCGCAACGTAAGACGGACGCAATTTAATAGATGCAGTGTTAAGTTGTTTCCTAGAACACATTTTCCGGGCTGACGCTACCGCATGCAATTTTTTGGTTCTGCGGTGGCCTTTTCCCAACCTCCACGTTGTTTTGGGGCAAATTACACTAAAAGGTCTTGAGCTGACCGAACCATTGGGTAAGGAAACAGCGACTGGCTCAGTCCTGGTGACACCGCCACGTCTGGGTATATTGTTACTACCACCGAGACTCACAGCTCGTATAGTCAGTACACGCCATAAGACAATGAAACTGATGCTCAGAAAACTATGCTGTTAATTCGTGAAGAAATACTTGCGACCTAACGTACCAGAATGTGGTGCAACGAATACAACATGTCTTGCAACAGCGACAGAAATGTGTTTCTCAGTTCTGATCTTACCGCGCTTACGGCAAGCATTGCCTGGCAATCAAACTGTACGAAAAACGGTCCGCTCATTTCTTCGCTCACTATTCGCTCTTTCCAGCGACGCTAGTGACGCCGCGCGGAATTTGTCCGAAGCCAGGAGACGGTGATCGGCGGACCGGTCGCTCCGGCAGAGGCGGCCGGCGGCATCCGTGCGGCCGCGCGGAAACGAAAGGAAAATAGTAATTGCTAGTATAGTAATCGACAATGCCGTGTAAATAATCGCAAAAATATAGGCTGAAGCAGCGTTCATATTCTCTCGACTTTCTTGAAGCTAGAGAAGCTGTGGGTAAATAAAAGAGTTTTGGGCCTGATCGGTGTCTGCTGCGGAGAAAAACGAGTCTTTGGACCTACCCGTGTGTTCGTGCCGCTTAAATTATTCTTCACTAAAACTGCTGCCGCATTTATTAATTCTTTGCTGTGAGGGCGCCGATTTATTTGGGCTTTTTGTATAACCTTGTGATCGTCTTTCTCGGTTACATTCGCTGCCGTATAATGTGTCAACCAATCTCCGCCAATGTGTTGTTAAATTGGCTCATTTCCACTGCTTTCAAACATACTTTCAAGCATATAAGCAGATATATAAGCAGCAGACATATAACATATGTAAATATATAAGCAGCAAAGGCTGTCCAATCCGCTTGCTTTTATTTGCAATAAGGAAACAAATGAAAACTTTTTGCTCACGGAGGTGAGACGCAAATTGGGGGATGTGTTTATTGATTAATGAGAAAATATATAAACAGTTATGTTCAAGCAAGTTGTTTTAGCAATAACAAAATTATAACTTTGGGTCTGCTAGTTCAAATACGAGCTCTTGAATGCATTTGGTAGCCCAAGTTTTTGTTTTGGTGATAAGAATACACGCACCTAAAATCTTTCCGGCAGTCAAATCAACAAAACGTAATTTCAGCCAGGAGATTTCTCTTGAATTAATTATCACAAGCCAAAAGCGCACCTCTAAAGTACTGCCTATATTTTCATGTACACTTCAATATTACACGCCAGCGTATGCTACATGCACGGGTAAATACGTAGACATAATATTTTTTCATCTAATGCTAACAGGTTCGTTTGTATACCACTTGATACAGCGTAATGGGAGCCTAGATCGTTTTCGCGGTTTTACTGCACAAAGTCATAACTAGTTTTTACTACGCCTCAGCAAAACATCGAAATACGCACATATCACCCGCGCATGGTGCGCATGAGCTTTTGCGTAGTATGCACACAGGGAAAAAATGAACACGCCTAAAGTAAAGCGCACACTGAGTAACGCACACTGCAATAATGTCCCAAAACGTAGCGTTGAACATTCTGCAGCAGGTCGTTTGCCCAATGAGGCGAGATTGTTTTCAAACCACTGCAGTGTGGCCTGAGCCATGCAGAGCGGATTGCCTCTCACGCAGCGCTTTTTACACCGCAGCAGGCACCCTCAAATGAATCCAATGTTGTATCTCAGTTAGCAACGTATACCTGCGTTTATTTTTTGAGAAAGCTTTTGTTTCAAGCGGAACGAGGGGCTTTCAGGCAGCTACTGATGCTGGCACGCATGTTGCTACGGGGGCCCGATCACCGTCTCGTCCAACATTGCTGTTTTCCGCAGCGCCACCTGTAGGGGCTGGAAAGAGCGGATACTTAACAGTGCTGGTATCTGCCGGAATCTTCTGGTGGTGAAAAGTGAAAACGCCCGTGTGTTCCAGAAAGCTGTGTACGTTGAAGCAGATACGAGGGGAAAATTAAACCGGAGCCCTTTCCTACGGCGCGTCTGTGTAGCGTGGCTCATTAAACCTCATAATCTAATCTAATCAATTTGGCGTAAGCAGTGCCCATCTCCCCTCCAATGCTTTCAAAGCAAAACACTTTCCGAGAAAGACATAGAACCTGGGTCTCTCCTGTTAGGAATTCGGCGACTACCCGCGCGATCCATTTCGACATTGTCGAATCGAACGCGACGCCACTGGTGTCGATTCGTGCAGTACACCCTAAAGTGAAGCGTAAGGCCTACACAGCGCACTCCCGATAGTTGCTCTCGGTATTCGAGAAAAGTGGTGCGTACCCCCACAGTAGCAAACACCCGCAGTGTGGGGTTCGCAAACAAATAATCTCTAACGAGAAGGCAATGCGTTCAACCATCGTCGTCGCTAGAAAAAAAGATGCAAGATTTTTAGTTATTGCCCCATTTCATTAACAATCGCTGCCGCAGTCTGTACGGGGGATATATTTTGCTTTTGCCACAACTTGTCCGCCGTGTATCAACACGATTTTTCAACAGCTTCGAGCGGGTTTTGCCATGCTTTTGTTTACTTTTCCCAAGCTCCTCAGAGTGACAAATTATATGTGCAACGTTTTCTTTACTTTGGTCTCTAACTGAATACGCGCACCTGTCGGTAGTATCATGGTAAAGAACGTACAACAGCGCGCAAAAGGCGCGGCGGTTTATGTGGCAAAAAAGTCGTAGTGTAAAGATTTCCCGCACTACGGTGCTTCGGAACTGGATAATCAAGCGTTGGGAACCCAAGAAGTGAGGAACCCAAACTCAACAAGCTAGCGGAAGACGTGTTTTAGAACGGAGTCTTCTCCACCACGCAGCCGGATTCAGTTGCTCAGCGTCAGTTGTTGCGAACTTTATCCTTAGTGTGAGGCAGATATTTCATCTCCGCTAGCAATACGCTCCTTAACACACCTTTACATAACATGATAATGCCCATTTCAAATGCGGAACTTGGTTTACGCGGCGATCGCCATTTTAGCGATCGATAATCAAGAAGCCTGCCATGGCCTCTGTATTCTTGCTCGATAGTAGGGCCGACCACGCCTACTAAACCGCTTGACTTCACTGTTAATAAAGTGTTGATCCTCCTCCTCCTGCGTGCCTGCTGAACGTAGCGCGCGTGAACAAGCACGTTCTGCTGCCAGCTGTGCCGGGTCGCGCAACGACCTCGGCAGTCCGTCGCCGTATATTGCGGCCGGGTGTTCCGTGTGCTGCGAATGTACCGTCAAACGAATGGGCACTGACGCATTTGTTCCGGTAGGGTGGCTTTGTTCCACTGCCGGGTCGCCTCACCTCGCCATGTGCGCGCATTCATTCTGGCGTAGCGCGGCCCTCCTCGACGTTCCCGCGTGCGCAGGCCCAGTCGGGCTGTGGTAGGCACTGTGCAAGCGGGACGTACGGAACACAAAATGCTAAAACTGTCTATTAGCGAGTATTATCTATTCGCGATTAACAGCGGAGCTGTTCAAGCCAAGCAAAACCTTTTCAACAAAAAACCTTGAAGAGTGAGCGAAACACGTGTTGGATGCGCGCGCGTGAACACGTGTTATGGGTGCGCGCCTTGAGAAAGGAATTGTGGTTTCAGAGTTCTCACGAAATCAAACCGTGCACCTTTATGTCATGCAACCGGCAACACAACCACTGGGCCTGAGGCTACGGGGCTAGCAGCTGTGGGGCACATTAGGATGAGCTGCCCACTGGAAAAAAAACGCTTGCCGTGGCCGCAATCGAACCAAAGTGTCTCGCGTTATGAATCCAGCGTCAGAGCTATCTTTACATTTCGGGCGCAAAACATTTCTTTTTGGATTCGTAGCCCCGGGTTGGCTTTTTTGAACTGGCGTACGTGTAGTGCCAGCTGACGTGGTACACGTTATAGATATGGCAAAACTCGCGGACGAAGCGACCGAGTATTAGAGTCATGGAGATCTATCAGGACAAGTCCGCAAATACAAATGAGGTGCAACCAGCGGGTCTCCGACGAGGGGAGAGGAGCCGCCAGCTGTGATTTTTCTCTATCTTTAGACAACCAGTGCGACCTGCGGCATTTCTTTTATTGTCGATTTGGAAGTCATAGCTGAGGAAAAACCATGCGCAATTTTTGCGCCAAACTTCCAACTACGTTCGTCCTCGGGTGACGTCTTTTTCTTCGACCAATGTCATTTTAAAATGGGGCAAGGCGTTGCTGCTGCCACCTGCGTCGGTTGGAGCCGCTGCATTGGCCGTGCGTGCACGTACAGTCGGCGTCTGTAATGGCTGTTTCAGACCGTTTCTGCGTGCAGAACCGGAAGCGTTCGTCTTGACGTACATTGCTAATCGGGCAAGCGAGGTGCAGTGCACGCGCAAATAAAATTTGGTGGCGTAGGTCCTCATGCACCACTGTGCTCGAGTTGTTTGCGGGAAGTCTATTCCAGTTGTTACGGTTACGAATACCCCAGGTGGTCAAATCACGCTTGACGCACTAAGAACTGACTTCGAACGCCGAAAAGAACTCGACACTACAATGAGAAAGTGCGTCCTAAAGCAAGTGCCACAAGCGGCAAGCCAACTCCGCAGTAACCTGGCACAGCGATCCGGTAGGTGACGTCAAAACGACCGCAGCGCTAGCGCCTCCAGTGGTTGCAGTGACGGCCATTAGGCAAAAATACCTGACTGAGCTTGAGAAGTTGGCGCCTGCCACGCTGCTTCCACCCCTTGTGCTGATACCCTTTCTCTTGATTCCTTGAAACGCTCTTAGTGTTAGTTTAAATTGGTTCAATTTTCCCGCTTTTGCACTGCTGACGCGCCATTTCTTATAGGAGCGCTTATGTTTTCATTTTGTTTGTTCTGGTATTGTTTGTTTGACTCGTACAGTAATGATTGCTCACCATAGTTCATTCTTACTTTTGGAGTGGGCCGTATTGTATGCCTGAGAAGTTGCCAGAAGATTTATTGTTAACTTTATTGTGGGTCTTTTGCTTATAAATGGTGTACAGAACCTTCATGTAATAGATTTGGTCCACTCGAAGGATTGAATATTCACTAAATAAAGGACTTGTCCTTAAATCTGCGTAACAGCCATGATAATCTAAATATATGCGCAAAATGTTTTTTTGCAATACAATGCGCCTGTTATAATTAGTTTTATTGTGGTCCCCCCGCACCAAAATCCCGTAGCATAGTTTCGTAGCATAGTTTCGAATAAATGAGAGCATAATGTAAGTTTTGTTTCACCATAGTGGTATCAAATGACCGATTTTATGTATGAGACCTATACTTTTAGAGAGTTTGGTGGACAGGTGAGCAATATGCGCATTCCACGAAAGTTGTTCTTGATACTAAACACCTAAGAACTTCTGTTCTGTCAGTCGGTTTAACTTCGTTTCGTTGAATATAATCGCGACTTCTTTCGCGACATTTTTATTATACGGCCTCAATATCATGTAAGTTGTCTTTGTAGCGTTGGGTAGCAATTTATTATATAATAACCAATTTAATAATTGTTCGAAGTAAACATTTACCATTGAGTGAAGTTTATATTATCTGATGTGAAGAATACGTTAGTGTCACCTGCATACAATATAAGTTCTTGCGGACCTTCTATATTTCTGATGTCATTTACATAAACTATAAACACCCAGCAAACCACTAACATCTCTGCGACGTCCCAAAAAGATCCGAACGTCTATGTCCCAGCAGTATCTCTATTAGACATCCGTACAACGTGCAATATTTTTCTGAAAATTTTTGGATGTTGAGATAGCGTTTCTGGTACCTTAATGTAGGACGTTATTTCAACTATGCTGAAGACGTACTCTAGATGTTGCTGTTGCTTCATTTGTGGACGGTATTTAGACATATTTTTCTGACGTTGTTCAGATGTTGCTGGTATGTCTGCTTGTTACTTCGTACATGTCTATCACAGTTACATATTTTTAGCTATATTTGCTATACCTTATTTTCAAACTCTCCGCAGCCGTAACCTTTTCATGTTACCGAGGGTTTTGTATGTGTTTTGTAGGGGTTTTGTACCGAGGGGTTTTGTGCAAGTTTTGTTATCCCCCAATATTGCTTTTACAGAAATATAAATGCGTAGGACATAATAAATAAATTATCATCAATATATGCCTGAACAAAATTTGATGCCTAAAGGAGTTTTCATTGAATGAAACCACCATTTTACTTGGTCCTTGTGCTCGCTCTCTCCGATGTTTCTTTGCGCGCGGTTGAGATTTTGTGCTTGTCAGCAGCAGATCTCGCGTATGCGCAACTTTTTTCGTAACAAAAGACTTAAAATAGCGTAAACTAGCTCAAGGCGGGATTTTAAGTATAGTTTGTGATACCGCTCCGGAAAAAAACATTGCCGGCGTCGCCCATGCATTGCTGTGAAGCTGGCCCTGTGAGGAGCGCGAAGAGTCTGAGCTAGGCGTCAGCCTCTGTATGCAGCAGTCTTTCAAACAAACGTAAAAGCCGGGAGCTGACAACCGACAACAGCGAAAATGGAGGACCAAAACAAATTCCAATCCTTCAGGGCTGTCGGCTTTGGCAGAAGGCAATACGATTCCAGTTTATCGTATATGTAAGGTAAAACAGATTTGGCAACCTTGCCTAACGCTCGAAACTATTGTATAAAGTCACTTTACGTTGTCACAGCATGAGAGTGTGCCGACATGCACTATGGGGAACAAATAATGTAGGTTGGTTTCCAAACAACCTTCTGTGTGTATAGGCGCGTGCTGGTTTTATACCAGGGAGTATGCAGTCTTATTGAGTAGGCAGTATGCAGGCTTATTGAGCAAGACGAGTAGCCGGTATTGCAAACATACAGTAAGGCATTTTTGTTCAAATTTGGAGGGATATTTTGGTACATTTGCCACAGCCATATTATCCCAATGTTCAGGTAGGCGTTATAGTAGAACTGCACTCAAGAGGAGGTGGACCAGCCGGAGGAGGAAACTTTAACAGTAAAATCGAGCTGGTTAGTGGGCAGGCTCCTCAGTCCCAGACGAGAGAGAAAGATTCATTATTCAATTCACCGAACGTCACCCCGAGTTGCCCAGGATTTGTTCTTTGCGCCTGAAGTGGTTGGAAAACAATAAAAAGCTGCCTGGACTCATTAATTGGTTTCCAATTGTGTTATACTGAAAATTGGCATGTACACTATTTATTGCGTTCGTTAGCGAGTATATCAAGTTTTCAACACCGTAATCATGGCATAACTGTTCGGGTTGAGATAGAGTTCGTTACGATAACGATGGTTCGATAGAAATTAGGTGCGCAAACACTTTCTTCGCGTACTGTGGACAACATTATCTGCGGCGTAGCACAAATCTCATTGCATTGCATATCCACGCGAACTTTGTGAGCCTTGAAAACATCTCCAAACCTCCTGGGACGTTTGGGACGGTGGAGAAAAATGAATGCGTTGGGCACAGAAAAAAAAAACTTTCATCTAACACAAGTCAACAAAAACGAAAGAAATATAAAACACCCGTTTTTTTTCCTGCCGTGCGCCCCGCTGCTTCATACGTAGCATTACACTGTTGAGTCTTCATAGGAGCATCTCAGAAATATTTCTGGGAAGCTTACGCATTTTCAATACTTACCAAGGAGCTCTGAGCACTGAAACTCTCAGATACGCTAGGTAGGACGCGTTACGCACGATCGTCTGAGCGGTGCTCTCTGAACGACGTTATCGCTCTCCTCGTGTGTTGTAAACTTGTGCGGGATAAAGCTTGAAATTGTTCAGAGCTGTCGGAATCTAAATAAAAACACGCTTTTTAAGGCCCCAGAGCATCAAAGCGGGCGATTTCTAGCAAAGGCACTCCTGCCAGTCACAACCGGACGATCGCGGCGCGAATGTAGCAGACGACAGAGGAGCGGGTCCCTCAGACGTCACGTCCAGGGGGCGCCACTCAAATATCTCACCGTCATTTCCCGCAGTGCCCAAAGTTGAGTATAAATTCCTCCCGCTAAGATAAAAACTACATAAAATACACTAAATGTGTAGTAACGCTACAGTTCGAACTATTGAAAAGTTTATTGTTGTATATGCTGTTTTGAGACCGCAAAATAACGACGGTGCTATAAAGCCAGATCATATGAGCCAATCCAATCCACTAGTCATGACCTTCGGCGTTCAACGAGTGCAACGGCCAGACGCGTGCTGCGCCGTTCAGTTTCAACGTGTTACAGGATGAAAGCCTTGAATGTTGCTCAAATGTCTACTGTTACTACTGTGAATGAAAGAAGACTGTGCAGCCGTGTGAATTGTGTTGTGAACTCAATTCGTCTGGAAGAGCTCAGCGAGCCGAAAGCGCGACGGCAGTTGTCACCGATGCCACGTTATTTAGACCGTTGCAGTTGCGACCTTGTTCATCGCGTTCCCCTCGTGAGTATTGTGCATTTCAACGTCATTACTAATGAAATATCACGGTTTATTAGTTTTGCCAGCATATCTCTGAAAAGGCATATGGGTTGTACGTTGTTGCTGCGTTGTGGGAAACGTGCCTTCGAAATAAAGCGGTGGCGTTACAGACGGGGCGGAGCGATAAGCAGATAAACACTTGCGCTTTCTTCACCGCAGAAGCACAACGTCGCATCTCATCGCGAACGCGGCCACAACACACACACACCCACACCACTTCGTTGGCTGGCCTGGCTACAAAGCTTTGTTTGGACAGTCAGCGATGTCACGACGATACAGAGCTGTGCGAGGGAGATGTGCTAAGCACTCGTAAAGCAAGGAACTTTCTCCATCGGAGGCAAATTACTGTCGACAGAAAGGCGGAACCGTGGATACTTGTCGCGCTACTTGCCGCCTGTTGGAAACGCAAGCGGCCTTACGTAGGCACGCTATTTCGCTTCCGTTCGCCAAATGCAGAAGCGGCTTAACGTACGGCGCATGCGCAGTGAGAAGGACGCAAAGAATAAGCGTTCGCTAACTTTTTGCATACGGTTGCGTACGTTATTCTAAAACTCTCTAGTTTCAGCCCCGTCCGCTCCATTGGCCTTCGCCTTCCCTCTAACTACCAGTCGAAGGTCAAACTCCTGTGAAGCGTGCCTCAACAAAAGCAGTTGTTGGCGACGCGATCTTCAATGGATTTACAGCGCACGTAGACGAGAACATAAGAAGAGAAAATAGGACAAAGCGGTGAACTCTGAGTTTTATTCAGACACGAAAGACATAAACCGGGACACATCCGATAGGAATGGCAACACCACCTGACGTAAACATCATCTTGCGCCCTGCCAGCTACACCCGTTGCTCCTACTGGCTCCGCAATGCTGATTTGCCAAAGCGGACTAGCTGTGTGGAGGTTTGGTCTATACTCTTTAGCACAGCCTCGTTTCCCACTCGTGCGTGAAGGCACAACGCCTCAGAAGTGTCATCGGGATTTGTTTGCGTTCGCAGCGTAGAAGGCGCCTTTTGTACAGTCAGTAAAAAAACAGAACGAGAGATTGTGCACCTGAACGGGAAAACTCTGATGTGCCGCAGTGATTTAATGAACACGAGTGGCAGGAATTTTCATTGTTATATCCTGTGCGTATATATTTCTGCGATTTGGGCAGATAAACTGTAGAATGACAAAATTTGTGCGATGATACTCAGCACGCCATGAAACGGAAGCGCCCAACCACTAAGTGCGCAATTGAACGGAAGATGATAGGTATAACATTAAGCGACAAGAAGAGAACGGAGTGGGTCAGGGAACGAACGCGTGTTAATGACATATTAGTAGAAATTAAGAAATGGAGGTGGGCAAGGCATGTAATGCGAAAGAAAGATAACCGTTGGTCATTAAGCGTAACAGAGTGGATCCCTGGAGAAGGCAAGCGTGGCAGGGGGCGGCAGAAATAAGTTAGATGAGCAGATGAGGTGAAGCTTGCGGGGGTAAATTGATCGAAGTTAGCGGAGGACCGGGATAATTGACGATCTATGGGAAAGACCTTTGCCCTGCAGTGAGCATAGATTGGTGGGTGAAGATGATGACTCATTCCTAAAAGAACGCAAAAAAACTGAGCGCAGCCTCAAAGAATGAAATTGTTACTTTTGTATTTTTAACACGCCGTTCTGCTGAATATAGCAACCTTGTTTTCGCGCAAGTTGGTGTCTCTTTTATGTCTAGCGCTGAACTGCAAATGCAAAACCAAACTCGTAACGAGACTGACTGTCAACTTTCACTTGGGGAAGGCCTACCCCAATAGCATTGCTATACAGTCAATTCATTCCACCTATGCAACGAACAAAGCCTGCTGTATGCCGTAAAATTGAGCCAGTATCAATTGCAGATTGCGTGTATCATGTTTTACTTCACGTGCGTCTTGTTTGCGTCCTGATTATCCCGTCTACCAGTCATGTTTGTTGGTCGCCTAAATGCCACCTAAGTCTTTATATTTTGAATGTGCTTCATTGCTCAGGCGAATATTTTTAAACTTGTTTATCTCCTGGTGCAAGCCAATGCCATCCATGCCCCACCCTTCACTGCATTGTAGGATCGTGCGGTGTGGCCTCATTAACTGTATATTGATGCAAAGTTGAATTGTAAAAATATTCGGCTGGCTTGTGTTCAGGGCATGGTAGGTGCAGTAATAACCAAAGTGAGTGGGGGAATCTATTATTTTGGTTTCATTCCTACCTGTTTTTAAGCAATGCCGCAGCCACCACTGTCACATGTCTGTAGTTTAAACGCTAACGCCACTGAAAGACCATAAGCAAAATGCACTTCATTTAATGAAAGACTGCCAAAACAACTCACTACAATAGAATTCTAACCTCAGAAATTCGAATACAGTGGCCACTGGAAATTTTATATAGAGTTTAAATTAGGGAAGTCTATGTTTAACTTTGAGTGTGCAGTAAATATTTCTTGCACTACCTTGATGTTTCCTGCTGTACAACGTATATTTCAAATAAAAATGTAGGCCTAACAAGACAAGCGAACAGGACAAGAGGACAAGTTTTTCAATGATGTGGTTTTTGAAGGTTTAGTTATGCATATATACCAACTAGCCCACCTCGCCATTGTGCTGCAGGATGTACGTCCATGGCAGAGACGCTGTCCGGGTTTGTGCATGTTTCCTTTTGCCACATTTTGTGGACATGGCTTCATACGTGTATATATTGTCACTTCACTCAAAAAAGTGGTTAACATAGACACAGAAAAATATTTTGCAAGTTCAGGTCGGACCCGTAGCTGGGCTAAAATGTCCTCAGTGTCCCGATTCACAAAATATAGTGCGTATAAATAGTGGTACCTCACATTAGCTGTCATACTTAGTGTTAAGGTTGCCTTAGTAGTGCCAATGCTGGCATTAAATTACATCGACTCCGCTCTCTTCCTTTCCCTTAATGTTACACCTATCATCTAACGTTCTACGGCCTGCTAAGTACTCCCTAATTTCAGTTAGACCCTTTTATTGACCCTGGAAGTATCTGCCCCGTAGGTGAGTACTCGTAAGCTGCAGCTGTCATATACTGTAGTTTTCAAGGACAATGGTGGGCGGCCACTCTGTATTACACCAGCCTTTAAAGCTGTATTAACAACATAGATTTTCCTGTACCCACGCCTAGATTGAAGAACTGGATTGCAACGGAGGTGCTACTGCAACAGTGCACAAGGCGCCTGCTCAAGCTACTGCTGACGGTCAACTTGGCGCAGGAGTTCTCCTGGTTTGGGAAAAAGAGAAGCACCCTTTTTTCCACCTGCGAACGACATACTGAATTGTGTGTAACTAGATATCTTCGTGTTGTTACAGACATCAAATTCTTTCATTAGGCAATATATAGGGCCCAGATTTTTATTGTCAGTCACATCCTGCGCAAATATCAACATTGTCGACAAGCTGCGGCTTCTTAGTTTTTATTGCTAGAAGAGGCATTTAATTTCCTTCAGCCTTTGGATCATGAAATTTCGACTCACGTTCCAACCAATCCGGTCAGCAACTATTTTGACAGTTTTTGGCACTACAACGAAGAATGAAAACTGTTCAAGAATCCCTACCATAACTGATGATGGAGGCATGCACCATAGAACCACCATTGAATTCTTTCCTTGCTTCGATGCATTTTTATTTTGTGTTATTGTTCCTTGAGCGTATCACTTGGTGTGAATCATGTAGTTGTGTATATCTGTCTTGTTGTAAATATTATTCAATCATTTCCGTGTTCCCCGTTTTTTCGTTTGTTGCTAAAATCATATCACTTTGTGTGAAATATTGAAATAGTGTAACATTGTATTGTTTTCCTATCCAGACTTGAATAAGTTGTTGCTAAAGTTTTTTGTTGTTTTATTGTTGTCCTGCCATTTCGCTAAGTGTGAATTATTTCATCACGTAAATTACTACTGCTCTTGTAACCGCCGTACACTCATTTCTGTATACTCACCTTTTCTAGTGTCTATAACCATTTCCCTAGATGTTGGTTTGTTTAAAGTATCTCAAATTTGTATGGCACTCACACCCACCACTCAACACCACGTTTGTGTTTCCAAGGTGCTTTTGGTGTATTGTTCCACAAATTGTTCACTAGATTTGAACTATTTAGTTCCGTAAATTTGCTTTGTTTTAGTAAGCACCATTCAATCATTTTTTTTGTTTCCACACTTTTTTTTCCACACTGCTGTTTTTCACCCATTTCACCTAATGTGAGATACTTCAAGTTGCATAACTATCTTGTGCTTGTACGCTGGGTTTACATGTTTGCTTTTTTTCTATTTTTGTCAACCTTTTTGCTGTGTTTGACTTATTTATTTGTCATGAATATTTTTACTATTCTTGCAAATATACAATGTGTACCCTGTGGGCCAGGGCAAATAGGAATCAAAATAAAGTGGTTGTGTTGCGAAAGCATATTACATAATTTTGTGAAGTCAACATAAACTGTGTTACTGAACTCTTGTGTTTTATGTGTGCATTGAAAGCTTTCTTACTACCCAGCTGCACTTACTTACATCTAGGTTGGCAAGACTGTCATTTTATAGTTTATTTTTGAATTGTTTCCCTGATGGTTCATTTGCAGAAGGCCTGTACAGCCATGCTGGTGGTACAATTCGATGACGCTACTGTTGTTGCCTTAGTGTCAAGGTCACTTGTGCTGATCAGGACTGGTTTGCTGTTACTTATTGCCACTTGTTTTCGATGCGACATTTCTTGTTTAGAGCAGTGCTTCATGTGCTTCTGCAAGAGTGTGTGGTCAGCTTGTTACTTCACATATAAGACTTCATGCAGTATGCAGCACTTCAAAAGTGGAAACATTATTCTAGAAACCAGGTGACAAGTAACAGCAAACAGTGCTGAATAGCTAGTAATACATGTATTTTAAATATTATTGCCTACAACACGTAGGCAGCCTTGAAAAGGGGGCTGGCCAAACATCCAGATAATGTATAAAGAATGTAAATTTTCATTATACAGGTTCATCTCTACAATATCATACTAATGTACACTAGTCATGAATATAACAAACTAATGCTTGTGCCGAAGACAGAAAAATAATGTAGAACAGACGTCTATAAACGTCTTGCATGCGTACCACTACAATATCCATACGACGTACCACTAAGGTAACGTCCCGCAAACAGCGTATAAAAGTACCATGAGACATCTACGGTACGTGATCCTTCGTGTTATTTGGATGGGTTTTTGCAGTTGTGGGGACGTTGATTATATGTAACTCTGACCCCAACAGTACGTCTCCTGGACATCTGCAATGTCTATTGCTGACGTCTCCGGGATATCTGCACGACGTAACGTGGTTTGCTGGGCAGTAACGGGCCTAACTTGTAGGCTTCCGGCACACCTTGTTTTAGCTTTATTATGTCTGATGCAATAAATTTTACTTGGACGAACTCCTTTCTTTGAGTTTCTTTGAACAATTGCATGCCAACGGATATCATACTACTAGACTTTGCTAAAGCATTTGATTCCGTATGTCACAATAAATTAATTGCAAAACTTCGAACTATTATTGGAGATTGAATATTAACAGATTGGGTTAAGGACTTCTTAACTAACTGTTCGCAATATGTCCTGTATGACCAAGTACCATCAGAAACCTTGCCTGTTACGTCCGGAGTACCACAAGGCTCCGTTTTGGGGCCTTTGTTATTTCTTGTTTTTATTAACGATATCACAGACAGTACCTCTTGCAACATTAGGCTGTTCGCCGACGACTGCATTATTTACAAAGATATTAACAGTCATGCAGATCACCTTGCGCTAAGCGATTTTTTACACCATCTTTCCAACTGGTGCGACATGTGGCAAATGTCGATTAACCCCAAAAAAACAGTGCGCATGACGATAACCCGAAAAAAGGAAGCTATCGAGTATGACTACAGCATTAGAGGCACCAGGCTTGAAAAAGTCAATGAACACAAATATTTAGGCGTCACGATTACTTCAAACGTCAGATGGGATGCGCACATCTCTAATATTACTTCAGTTGCTCTGCGCAAGCTCTTTTACCTTCGCAGATGCCTTCGGTTGGCCCCTCACTCAACCAAGCTTTTAGCCTATACTACTTACGTAAGACCGGTATTAGAATATGCTAACACAGTATCGTTTCCTCATACAGTCACTAACATTCAAAAGCTAGAAAATGTACAGAGGAAGGCAGCAAGGTTCATCTGCAACAAATATAAGCGCACTGATTCTCCCAGAAATATGTTAGCAAGCTCTGGCCTCCAAACAGTTGCGATTAGAGCAAAACAAGCGCGCCCTAAATTTCCTTTTCAGCTACTTCACAACCATTATAAAATTGACCCATCATTGTATATTTGTCCATCAGACTCCCGCGTTACCAGGCACAAACATTCACACACACTGAAAGAGTACTCCTACCGCAATGACACGTTCAAGCACTCCTTTTTTCCACTTGCAATAAGGGAATGGAACTGTTTAGATTAGTCCTTAACTAATGCGAAATTGGTATCTGACCTTGCACCAAAATTAGAAAATATGTTCTGTTGATGCGGTAACACTCGCCTCACCAGCGGCATTACGCCACCAGTGAAAGCGTATTAGTGGAGTATATAAGTGTTACCTGGGGTGTTTGCAAGTTTGCTATTATTTGCCTGTGTACAACTGGATTTTATGCACATATTTTCTTCTTTTTGCTGTTGGTTTCTTTGTCTTAAGTTAAAAAGCGTGACTTGATTATGCTTTTTCTTATGAGCGTAATCATGTTGTAAATTTTCAAGTGTGTTGTTCAAGAATTTCAGCTCCGTATTCTTCCTATCAAATTAAAAGTAAACAAATTTGTATATTTTTCGCTCTTATACTTTGTATGACTGTCATTTCACTACATTACTGTTTCTGTTTTCTGCGCTGATATTTATTTATGTGCCACCTGCATGTACCATCTGTATGCCCACCTGCTATGGTCTCGGAATGAGACTGGCAGTATTGAAAATAAATAAAAAAATAAATAGCTTTTGAAAAGGTTACCTGCCACGCCACCTATTCCATTGCTCTCCAATTCATTTAGCAAAATATTATGGTTTATCGAATCAAATGCTTTTTTTGGGTCTAAAACGAGTCCAATTGTAAACTGCTGGTTTTCAATGTTTGCAATTATTTTATCTTTAATGTAGTGTATTGCTTGCCCTGTTGATACAGTTTTTTGGATACCATATTGATACTTCGAGCTTACATTGTGTTTAATAAAGAAAGTCGATGGTCTATTATAGATTGCTCACTCAAATACCTTGAAAAAACTGTCAGGACATATATTGGCCTGTAATTTGATACATTGACGTGTGCTCCCCTTTTATGAATCGGTGTCACTCTAGCAACTTTAAGTTCCTCAGAAAAAGCACCGGTGTACTGATATAGATTAATATTGAACTATAACACGTCACTTACTTCTTGTGCCACGCAATTAATCACATTCGATAAAAACCCGTCAACTCCTGCCGTTGCATAATTATTTATTTTTCCAAGAAGGTCTCGTACTTCGGTATTGTTCGTAGGTTTGCGAAAGATAGAACTGCACAATCGTGGAATTCCAGTAGCGTCGGGAACGCCGTTATCAGTGTGTGTTGGATGCTCACCAGCATCAATAAAATGAGTATTGATACAGTTGGCTAGCTGAAGGCTCTTTACCGGTTCTCCATCTAAGGAGGGTTGCAAGCTGGGCCAGTTAGAATTTAGACATTCTTGGATAAAACCAGCGCGAATTCTGACGAAGACGAAGCAAGTAACCACAAGGACAGCCGCTGGTCTAACAACTAAATTTTTATATCAGAAAGGGTGAATATAAATACTGAACACAAACAAAAAATAAATAAAATGACAATGCGCAAGGGCAAAGAAGTCTGCAAAGGTCACGTTGATACCACAAGTAGATGTGCGCATGTTACAATTAAGGCACACGCAGATACGCAATCTCTTTAGGATGGCGACACATGCTTGTCCGGCCTACACACTTGTCACCTCCTTTGGCTATGTGGAATGGCTCCATGATTTCGCGGGTTGTTTGATTACAGTGCCTAAATACAATGCTAGTGGCAGGAAAATGAGGTTTGCATTGGCTGGACTTAGCGCAATGCGAAGAAAGGTGGGATGATACAGGGCCTTTGCACTTAGCGCAATGCGAAGATGGGATGATACAGGGCCTTTCAATGACAATTCATGTTCTCGTAAACGCACATTGATAGAGCGGCTGGTTTGCCCAACATAGGTTCGGCCACAACGCAAAGGAATGCTGTACACAACTCCCCTTGGGCATGCGACATATCGGTTCTTGTCGTTGACACCACAACAAACCCCTTTCTTCTAACTTTCCTGCTCTAACTTTCTGTCAAGCCTGCCACATACAGAACGCAACTTGTTGCGGGCCGTGATAGCCGCTTGCACTCCATAGCGATGGTCCACTTTTTTAGGCGGTGTGTGATCGTATGAATGTATCTCTTGTCATGGTCATGTGAAAAACTTGTAAAAATCCTAAAAACAAAGTCTGGCGGCCTGTATGTTGCTGAGGACACACAAAACAGCAAAAAAGTTGCCGTCATTCCATACATTTATACGATCACACACCGCCTAAAAAAAGTGGGCCATCGCTATGGAGTGGAAGTGGCTATCACGGCCCGCACCAAGTTGTGTTATGTATGTGGCAGGCTTGACAGAAAGTTAGAGCAGGAAAGTTAGAAGAAAGGGGTTTGTTGTGGTGTCAACGACAAGAACCGATATGTCGCATGCGTAACGGGAGTTATGTACAGCACTCCTTTGCCTTGTGGCCGAACCTATGTTGGGCAAACTGGCCGCTGTATCAACGTGCGTTTAAGAGAACATGAATTGTCATTGAAAGGACCTGTATCATCCCATCTTTCTTCGCATTGCGCTAAGTGCAAAGGCCCTGTATCATCCCACCGTTCTTCGCAATGCGCTAAGTCCAGCCAATGCAAACCTAGTTTTAAGTGCAATGCACTTCTTAAGCGACCCTGAACCTGCGTCCACCGGCGATGTCCGCGCACGTGGAGATGGGCGCGCGCAGCCTGGCTGCTAACATGGCACATACCCACGTGGGGGATTGGAGAGGAATCTCCTCGTCTTCCTTGGCAACGGGGGGAGATGGGCGCGCGCTGCCTGGCCGCTGACACGGCACATACCCACGTGGGGGATTGGCCAAGAATCGGGCGTGAGAAGGGCTAATGCACCTGCTTAAAGGAGTACTGACACGAAATTTCAAAGCTGAGATCCGCTCCAGCAATCAAGTACAACGACAACACAAATAGGTGTCCGTGAATAAATGCATCTTTCTTTCTTTGTAGTTGTGCGTGTGTGTGTGATCTCTCTTTCGCGAACATTACCGAACCGCGCAAATTCAACTCGTGCATTCGCACTTTCACATTCTTCCCCTCGGGAAAATGCGGGGAATTTTCGCTGCCACTAGCATTTTATTTAGGCACCGTAATCAAACAACCCCCGAAATCATGGAGGCATTCCACATAGCCGAAGGAGGTGACAAGTGTGTAAGCCAGCAAGCATGTGTCTCCATCCTAAAGAGATTGCGTATCTGCGTGTGCCTTAATTGTAACATGCGCACATCTACTTTTGGTATCAACGTGACCTTTGTAGACTTGTTTGCCCATGCGCATTGTCTTTTTATTTCTTTTTTGTTTATGTTCAGTATTTATATTAACCCTTTCTGATATTAAAAAAAAATAGTTGTTAGACCAGCGGCTGTCCTTGTGGTTAGTTCCTTCGTCTTCGTCAGAATTTGCGCTGGTTTTATCCAAGAATCTCCATCTAAATGGTGAATTTCGGCTGTGCTATTGTTTTTCTACACGTTATTTTGTTAAC
Source organism: Haemaphysalis longicornis (assembly GCF_048455015.1). Lineage (NCBI taxonomy): Eukaryota > Metazoa > Arthropoda > Arachnida > Ixodida > Ixodidae > Haemaphysalis > Haemaphysalis longicornis. The sequence continues at coordinate 24,457,415 of NW_027526204.1, read as the reverse complement.
TAAGTAAACATGACCTGCGTAAAAAAAACATGACAATGAACATCTGTTCCAGGTATGACACGTATCGAAAGCGTAAAGACTAAACTTACCGTCAGAATAATGAACCAGAAATGCTAGTGCTATTATACAGACCAAAAGGGCCAGTAGTGTTAGGCAGACGTAGCACATGGACCGCGTCTCGTCGTGCCTTTAGTGGAAAACCGACGAGAGACAGGGTGTAGGCCAAAAGAGAGGACACATAATTCAGCCACATTTTCGGCAGAGAATATGAGCGTACATGAGGCAGTCAGAGAACCAATAGCTGCTGTGTTTTGACGGTTTGACGATTACTTCTATCGAAGGCCGTCGTGCATTGACCAAGAGAGAAAATCAGCTGAGCGCTTGCTGATTTTTCTATCTTGCACTCATAGAACCATTTGTGACGCTGAGTTGCGACACCCTGCATCCTCATTCACAGAACTTAAGGTGTCTACTTCCGTGATGATACGGTTGAAGAAGAGAAGCATTCCCGACACGGGCATCCCCGCCAAGTTCCTAAGCACAACCGTTTGCGCGCCGCCTGTACCAGGTGGGTGCTAAGTGACCTTAATGCCCTCTTTATGGAAACATAGGCGACTGCATAGAACATCATTTAAAAAATGTTTTTGAAATAAGTCATAAAGTTTTGGGACCAGAGGAGAGGGCCTCTCCGTGTTGCCGCACTGAATTCCTTTCCCACCAAACCCCAGTACCCGACATTGCATTCTCAACGCGCCCAAGATTCACTGTATGCATAATCAGGAAATGACTGTGAAAGACATTCCTGCGACTAGTAATCTGTTTTCTACATTTTAAAATATCTCACAAGGGTTGCTGAAGAAAATCTGCTAGACAAAATGCGTGCGTTTTGAGACATGCTCTTTCCAGTAATCAATAAACCTCTGGTACACTGGTCTTTCCACATAAATATTCTAGCTTACCTACAAATAACTGTTAAACCTGAACAATTTTGAAGAGCAGACATGGTGTTATTTCTCATACAAAACTGTCCATCGAAACGATGTCATCTTGGTGAAAGGAATCGTGGTAAGAGAGCAACCATTCTGAAACACAAGCCAATTATGTGCGGCGGCAGCGAATAAAAGAACCAGGGGTGCTACTCCAGACGGCCCGAGATCAGCCTACTCCCGAGTCTCCAGCCGCTTGGTTTAAGAAACACGTGATAGTGAACCATCCGACACACCGCGTGCGAAACCGGCGCAATCACGCGAAGAACGCGTGGCATTTTTGGTCGGCCTTTTTGGGGCCGCTTACATTGAAAATGTACAGCTTGTCCTAAGAAATGCTTGCCGAGCCGTCTGAAATATTGCTGCAGTGTTCACTCACTAGCATAATGGAGATAACCGCACTACTCATCTTAAAACGTCTGCCTGGCCGTAGGCCTTGTCTGGTGCGGCAGCGTTCCGTTTTTGTCTGGGTTGTCACCTTCTAGTGAACTATTTTTGCTACACAGCTTGAGGGTGGCCCCAGTGCAGAACAGTTCAAGCTCAAACGAAGTGGGCAATGGAGATCACTTTAGCACAGAAAACCCGCCCTTCTCCAGCCTATCAAATACTGCGTTCGTTTACACCCTCGCACGCCGGGCGTCTTTCAGAAGTTGTGTCAACTCAGCGAGTCCAGAGTGGACTCAATAAGCATGAACCAGTGAATTTTAGACGTTGAAGGTGTGTCGTCCGCCATTGACTGTGTTTTCAAGGTTTGTCCTGAAGGCTCCAGTAGGAAACTCCGGTCGTTTTTGCCGCTCCTATTGGCTCCAACTATGCTGAACACGACATCGGAGCGGACAGAGCACGACTTTGGTAGCACTCGCTCACAACAGCCCGGGGGCTTCGCTTTTGTCTTGTGCAAACAATTTTTCTGCTAACGTGCATCGAATGAAGGCGAGTTCGGGGCTCCAACGCTACCCCAACGGCAAAACCGACGCAATAGTTGGGCCGGCCTTCAGCAGCTGCGCAGTACCCACGAATCGACTGAGTGTGTTTGACTGAGGCTAGAACTTCGAAAAACACTTGAATGTATTCTCACACTGTGTCAAACTTGTGACACTGGTGGTGGCTGCTGTTGCTGGTGCAACGGGATTTATTGTTCATGCGGGCCGAAGTAGGCATATTTCTAGCTCTAAAGATCCTCCTTTTTAAAGAAGGGGGGATTTCGAGCTCGTTTTCGTCTCAAAAAGTACAGCGGATTGGATGTGCAGTCAAGAGAGTCCGACCCCCTCTTGCGACGACTTCGATGCAGCTTTTGTTGCACGACCGCCATGGAGTGGAGCATGTGTTGTATGCACTGTGGTTTTGTCCAGCGTCGTCTTAGTCTGACAGAAAGTAGAGAGAGAGAGAGAGTAATTTATTGAATGTGAGGAAAACACAGAGGTCGGCCTGATCGTATAATCTCTGACCTGCTATTCTGTGGGGGGAGGTGGGACAAGAGCATTGACACGGTGACAAGTATTATGATAGACATAGAAGTGATAGTATAAGTATATACAAAATTCCTACGCTGTGTACAGTAGCTGTACAATAGTTTACCACAACGGGATTGAGCTCCAATCTAGCTGCCAAAATGCTACTTTTCAAGAATACCTGCACTGCCTTGAAGGCCTTGTTTCAATACTGTGGGTCTGGTCAAGTCCCGGAAGAACGTTCTCAGATAATGCCCGATTGTCTAATAGTGCCAACGATGTGGCTAACTTTCCACGGTAATGAGCGTAGCAAGGGCATTTGCACGGCACGTCTCAATGGTCTCCGGTATGTGAGGGTCACTCGAACCACCGATGAGGTGTTGGTAGCGATAAGTATAAGCTACGCCGAGCCGCAGTCGATGGAACAGCGACGAGTAGCTTTGCTGAATCCCTGGCGACAACCGAAACCTGCCATCAGGGCTCCAGTCGATGCAGCCTTTTTTGGCGGTGGTCCGGGTTTGCCTAGTTAATTCATCGTGGGATCGCGGAGAACAGCGGTGAGGAGAGCGTTCGTGTCTTGCCTTGCGAAGGCAAGCCGCACAACCACTGCGACTGCTGAAGCCTTTTTCGGCTTCCCGTCTGCCCATTCATTGCCCGCCAACCCACACTAGCCTGAAACTCACTAAAGTTTCCAAGCTTGGCCTTGCTGCACCGCAATAGAGCATAGCTCTACCACTTGTATAGCAAGTAAATAATAAGTTTCGTTCCCCATAACTCCATTGAGGACCTGCAGCGCTGGCTTTGAGTCACAGAACAGGATCCAGGCTGGAAGTGGTTTACAAGAGACTGCACAAATTTCAGCCAGGATGGCTACCTTTACCCTAGCAGTAGAGAGAGAGAGTAAATGTTTATTGAAAAAGGAGAAGAGGTCGGCCTGAGAAACTGATCTTGGGCCTGCTACTTCCCTCTGGGGGGTGGGTACTGGGGACAGAAAGAGAAAGGAATGAATATGGAAGGTATGGGGAATGAAAATGAAAGCGACAAATGAACTATGTACAAGCAGTAAACCAATAAACGTCTCACGTACAACGGGGCGCTGAATGAGATGACAACAGTTCACTTTTAAGCACATGACTATGATCCATGGAAAAAAAAAACTGCTCAGACATTATTTCGCAGTCTGTTCAATTTTGTCACAACCTAGAGGCGAGAATCCAAAGAGGAGTCACCAAGAAATGTTAACAGGGCTTTAACGGCTAGGCTTTGGTTCCTGTTGTCAGCCCACGTGCCCAAAATCTTTTGTTCGGACAGAGGGCGAGTGTCCAAGCGTAGAAAAGCTGTCTCAAGGTTCATTCGCTCACTCGAGGCAAGCAAATGTTCGATAGTCTCAGGACAACCGCACAGAAGGCAGTCTGGGCTGTCCTCTCGCCCGATTATGTGAAGATACTTCCGAGTCAATGCTACTCCAAGACGCAGCCTGTGTAGCAATGTCTCTTGACTTCGACGAAGACGAGGCAGTAGATGTGAAATGTCGGGTTACGCCCAGGTTTGGAATCACCACAGCCATGGTTGACCTGGACTCAGTCACATAACCATCGATGTATACATGTATAGCCCTGCATATCTGCTTGTCAACAACGCTAAATTCAACTGTGACAGCTACTTAGGCAAAAAGTCGTCTTGATAATTGCCGGGATGGAAAGGCGGATTGACAGACTTGATAGCACCCACAGAGGGTTCTGTAAAACTACCATTTAGGCGTACTCGAAGGCAACTATTCGTTGGTGACGCGAAACTGCTGCCAGAAAATGGCTTCTGGAACACGTGGCGGGAAGAATCGACAATGGGTAGCGTTCTTTCCTCGTCAGACATCGGAGGTAGACGCGGAGTGGCTCACACGAAAGGAGTGCATCCATCGGATAGACACGTGCTCGGCAATCGTACCCAGAGTGGAAGTACATCGGGGTAGATCCAAGCACACCCGTAGGGCTTGTGCTTGCATGCTTTCTTATGTTGGTACGAATGAAGAGAGTAAGCTGGGGATGACTGGCAGGCTTGAACGAAGGTAACCCAAAAAAAGTTCGGTATTACGGCAGTGAGCGTTTTCGAATGACCCCTTTTCATTCCGGTAATGAAAGGGTAAACCTGCACAAACCTCTCAAGTATTGCCTTAGCATCGTGGTAGGTTTTGTCCATGACAGCCCAGGGTTCACAACAACGTGTAGAATTCTGTGGTGTTAATGTACGGTAATAAAGTTCCATCAATGGTGATGGGGTATTGGAGCATTGACTTTCTGGCGAAGGTAAGAACAGTACATTTTGCTGGATACAAACTCAGGCCTTGAGGGCGCAAGTAACGATACGTTATCGCTGCAGCTCGCTGTCGACGCGCTCCCAGTGCACGAGTTATACCAGAAAAGCAAATGCATATATCGTCTGCGTACATAGTTACTCTGAAAGTTTCAGGCATCTCGTCCATGAGGCCGATGAGTGTAGTGTTACATAGGGTAGGGCTCAAAACTCCACTCTGCAGAACTCCAGGACTGATCTGGTGGAGATAATGCAAAGCAAGTGAAAGAGAGACACGAGACCTAAATTAATAGTGGTACGCCAGGAGAGGATAAGCGGGAGCAGATCTATCTAATACTAACGATTGCTTGTAACCTCAAACTGATCTGGACAACGTTTCAGCATGGTGTTTTGACTGGTCCATGCAGCTTACCCTTTCTAAGTGCAATCTAGTGAAAGTTTCCCTAGGTGACCAGCCCCCTCTCTTTCATCATCATCATCATCATCATCATCATAATAATCGTCATCATTATCATCACCAGCCTATCTACGCCCACTGCAGGGCAAATACCTCTCCCATTATCCTCCAATTATCTCGGTCCTGTGCCAACTGTGACCAATTTATCCCCGCAAACTTCTTGATCTCATCTGCCCATCTAACTTTCTGCCGCCCCCTGCAACGCTTGCCTTCTCTAGGGATCCATTCTGTTACCCTTAATGACCAGCGGTTATCTTGCTTTCGCATTACATGCACTGACCACGTCCATTTCTTCTTCTTAATTTCTACTAATATGTCTTTAACACCAGTTTGCTCCCTGACCCACTCCGCTCTCTTCTTGTCCCTTAATGTTACACCTATCATTTTCCGCTTTATTGCCCGCTAAGTCGCTCTCAATTTAAGTTGAACCCTCATAGTGAGCCTAGTAGTTGCACCTAGTGAGCCTAGTAGTCGTAATACTAGAGCCTAGTAGTAGTGAGCCTAGTAGTAGTTGTGGCCGTTACTATACCCTGGTGTAGTAACGGCCACAACGTCCCATGAATACGTCAATTAACCCTCCTCTTTATCCCTATGTTATTAGCAATACTCCGCTCACAACAGTTAGCAACCTTTAGCAACCTTTAGCACACCATTAGCAACCTTTGTTGACGAACGCACGTAGATTATGTAACTAATAATACTAATCGCATGCTTGGCTACTTTGTCGTAACTTTCCATTAGCTCCTATTTCCTGGAAATTACTGCTGTACAAAACACTTGTTAGGACTAAACTCGAATACGCTTCCCCTATCTGAGGTCCACAATTATTATCGCTCTCCTCATCGCTTGAATCAATCCTGCACCGTGGCTCTCGTTTCATCGTTTCCAACTACTGTCGGGCATTGAGCGTTTCATCAATGAAAACAAACCTTAGCATTCTCAATTTAACAACTCGCAGAAAAGTTGCATGTTTAAGCCTTTTTCACAAGATATACTACACTAACCCGGACAATAAAAATAACATTGTTTCACCTCCACCTTACATTTCCCCACGCTTTGACTACGGATTAAAAGTTGCAGTCCCCAATCACCGGACGCATTTAGGTTTCAATTCGTTCTTGCCGAAGACAGCTTGAGAATAGAACATCCTCACCACCTCCATTGTCAGCAACCCTGATCCTGTTTCCTTTAGGACGGCCAAAACTTGCACTGTATAACCTTCCCACTGCTCTCTGTAACGCCTTACAGGGAATTGAGAGTATTGAAATAAATAAATAAAGATTAATATTAACAGGCCTCCCCCTTCAAATCAGGAGGCGGTCTCTTAGCCTTCAACACAACGCGTGCGGTAATTCTGGCACAAGCGCTATATTCTCCCCTGGTGAACCTGTGGGAAACATTATTGCGTTATTAATTCCATAGCAACACCACCCCCATGTTGGTCATGAAGGCGTTATAATTGTCATCAGAAGAATGCGAGGGGGCGCAGCTTGCGTGGGTTAGAGGCAGGTGATGCTCTCCCCTCTAAAGCCGCTTTGGTTCTGCCAACCCACTGCCCCCCCCCCGATTGACTTTCTGCCTGCCCCCAGAATACCGGCAACCACCGGTTTGGAATCGGGGGGCAGGCAGGGGGACAACCTCCCCCGAATCAGCCCCGCTGTGACAGGCGCACAGCTACACTGCCCAGCGTGCGCCGCTTGGGTAGTAATGACGCCACTTCGAATATCAGTTGACCACCGTATCCAATACTAGTTGAACATTGACGCCACTCACCACAGACAATGTTGCTGTCATAAAGCATAGCACACGCACGACACGAGTACTATTCCTCGGCTCAGCTTCATGGCATACGAACGAGGTTCTCACCTTTTGCTATCAGCTCTCAAAGATACTTCGCCTTACGATTCATTCTGGTGTTCTTGACGTCCCTTTTGCAGCCCCATAATGTCGGAGAGAGCACACAGGAGAAATCTCAGAGCACATGACACGCGCTTCGGCCTCGCCGCCTCGCCGCGTGGCATCAGCAACTGCCTTAACCGTTCTCGTGCGTGCCGGTGTCTCACGGCCTTCTGGAATAGCACCCCGGAAGTTGACATGGGCAGCACTAAACAGATGATGTCAAGGACCCCTTCTGTGACGTTGAAGGAGCTTCTGGGTGTGGTTGTCCGTATAAGTACGACCCGCACTTGAAATCGCTGTGGTCGTACAACACGAACAAACTGTGCCGTGGAGCGTCAGGTTACACCATTTGTACACATAACATGCAAGAGGATGTATTATTACAATATATTACGGCTAGTCCATCGTGCACGGCGAAGGAAAGTGAAAAAGAATATGTTATGACAATGAACATATTACTGCAAGCCGATCATGCTGCCGAGGCATCAGGTGGAAATGTCAACGACGCAGACTCTAGCCGAACCTGCGACGCTGTCGTTGGCTCTGAAGGAAAAAAAACTCAGACCACAACTAACTGAGCTAAGATTTTTCTCTTTGCTTGGGTTGAAATGGTAACATCAAAATAGGATATGGAGACCTAGTACTACCAGGTTACCTACTATTGAAAAATAGATTAGGTTAAACCAGTCTGCTCTACAACGACACGCTCACTGTGGAATAAAGAAGATGACGTCTCAGTTCGATGAGGCCCATTTTCTTTTCCATCTCTCATTGTGGTGTTGACCTAAACGTGGTACGACACCAGTAACACATTTGAGCTACCCGGATACAAAGGTTTCTTTCTGAATCGCGCTATCAAGAGTGGTGGGGGATTTCGAATTTATGTTACGACTAAAACGAAAAGTCACGTAGTCGACGCATTCACCAAAATAACTTCAGATTACAAGATCTTCGCGTTCCATTGCAAAAGTAAAATATTCTCCGTTCTGTACTGGCCCCAGAATGGTTACCTGAGTTGTTTGGAGAAGTGATGATGAGCTGTTAGAGTACGTTCTAGAAAACATCTCGAGCCTATGATTCACAATCGTCTCGCCCATTACATAGAGGACAAAAACTACTTTCCGACCACCATGCAGGACTTTCCGCCCCATCTGTCCACCCAGGACATCCTGCTACAGCCTAAAGAAGACATAATAAAACTGTCCAACAAACATAAATATTCAATCGTTGCCCTCCATGTAAAAGGGGCATTCTGCGATGTCCCCGACCAAGCCATGCTACAACAGCTCGCTACTACCAAGTGCGGGTCGCGACATTTCATACCAACTAAACAGCCACTGTACGAATCGGCCACCTCCAATCAGCAATTCTCAAAGGAACGCCTAAAGGCTATGTTATTTCCCCCTTACTCTTTACCCTTGCCATGAATGGTCTCCCTGCCCTGCTACAAGATATTCCGCATCTCCGACACGCTTTCTATGCGGACGACTACACGCTATGGACTACAACCGGATCAATCGGCAATCAGGAAGAGGCACTTCAAACGGCAATTGATACCACCCAACGATACCTCCAGCTCAGTGTACTGGAATGGGCCACCGAAACGTCCAGTGTACCTAAACTCAGCCAGAAAACTATCCGCAAGACCCCGCACGGAATACCAGAGCCAGAACTATATACCAATATTGGCCCTGCCCCGAATGTCCCCCACCTTCTGACATGGTGCCTCATTTTTGCAAAACATGGATCGGGATTTCAAGCCCTACCACACTTACAGCGCACACTTACCCAACGAATGCACATCATCCGCCGCAGCTCGAACCTTCACTTCCGACTTCACGAACACTATACGCATATGCCAGGCCATTCTCATCAGCAGGAAAGCATACGGCACGCAATACTTCATATCAGAACACAAGAAATACAGAAACAGGAAGCCACCGGACACCACTCCTTCGTGACCGGTATGGCGCTCCCAATCAGCACGGCAACAAAGAAACATTTGCAGCTGGGGCCTACCCGGCGCGGTTGCTCAGTGGCTAAGCCGTTGTGCTGCTGAGCACCAGGGCGCGGGTTCGATTTCCGGCCGCAGCGAACGCTTTTCTAATGGAGGCGAAAAGCAAAAACGCCCGTGTGTACGAGATTTCGGCGCACGTTAAAGATCCCCAGGTGGTCAAATTATTCCGGAGCCCTCCACTACGGCTCGCCTAATCGCCTGCTTTGCGTCGGCGCGTTAAACCCTACAATCAATCAATCAGCTAAGGGCCCACAACAAGTGGGAAGAAATGCAAGAGGCCCACCACGCAGCTTCGATACGCGGCCTCCAGCTCACGGCCACGGGAAGAGAAACACTTTTATGTCTGCACTACAATGTGCCGCCACCACAATAATCACAAGATTCAAATCCCAGCAGACATTCGACAACACATCCGTGTAGCACCCCTATCCCGAAATTTGCACCCGGTTTTCATCAAGCAACGGCGCACGCCATAACGCGCTTAATTGATAAGAAAAAGCACCATTTACTATGCACTGAATACACAGATGCATCGCCCTACCATCATCGTAAAGCACATAAAGCCAATGTCGTTAACATGCAAGGCCACAACCGTGCAGCAGCGACCATTCTCACCACTCCCGTCGAGACTGCTGAGGAGCAGGCGAGGAAAGTGTTACTGTTATTACCGATTCCCAGACCACCCACAGACACTTTCAAATTGGCCGCATCTCTCAACCCGCACGTTACCTTCGTCATCAAATAGTAAGAAGACTACCATAACTTAATATTATCTGCTCACCCGGCCACCACTTCCTCGATGGAAACGAGGCAGCACACGCCACTGCTCGTGCTCATACACACCAGGCCGTTACCTCAGAGAGAGTAACCAACAACCGAACTGACCAGCGCCACTCTCTACACATACGTTTAAATCTTAGCTTACTAGAAAAAATACCGCCGGCACTCCCGCACCCCCTTTTCATTCACAGCTAGGAAGCTAACACGCGACAAAGAACACACTCCTGCTCCTTACTGCAACAAATGTTTTACTCTCTCTCTCCCTCCCTTCCAGAAAGGCATCGAAGGCTCCTGCAAGTATGGTTTCACGTCGGTGTTCAAAGCGGGCAAGTTGTTCTAATAACGCTTGATGAGCGCGCTACCACTGTTGTCAGCCCATTGCGCATCTTTTCAAAGAGGCATCGTTAATGGCGAGGGGAATGACAGTTCTGAAAGCGGTGTCGGCAGTGGCGAGTAGGAGCGCCGCAGCGGCACCGAGTAAGGGGTGGTGGGTAAACATATACGGCTTCGAAGTAAAATGCTGCTGGGCGAACGGAAACATCTGCCGCTGTTGCTTCCAAGTGAATTTCTGTTTGCTTGCTTGGTACAATGCATTTTTCAGTAATGTTGGAAGAATGTCAAGCTGCTTGAGCCGATTTATGGCCGCGGCTGCGCTGACAGAAATTTCGCTTCGGTATAGCTTTGGAGAGCGGTTGCTCTGCATTTTTTCTTCACGAGAGGAAAGCTTGCAAATTAAGTTTGCCGAGCGTGCTTAAATGCTTATTGGAGAACGGGTTAGTCTTTTAGACTTTCCGATCACCAGTTTCTTATAGCGACATTACTACCTCTGAATATTTACTAGCACGAAAGAAGCCGTAAAAATCATTTCGTAGCAGCTGCGCTTTTGCATTCCGCGTTAAGTTCGAGTCACCTGTACGACGGTCGAGCTGCGCTTTCCGTTTCAACCTGTGCTGGGACACACTTTTGCATTTTCATTGCACTGAATATTTGTTCTGCATTTATAAGCTATTTGTTGATATCCATGGCGGTATTTCTTCCTTTATCTAGGTCTGACGCATGGCTAAATTATAGAAAAAATTCGCTAGCTAGAGATTTTTTGGTTAGCAAGTTTACAAGAATTGGTAAAAGAAGGGGTGGAAAATTATTGGCGAAATATCCTGGTCATGTGCACTTTATAATTATTTTATTATGCACGAATGGGTTATTTTTTGAAACACCATTTCTGTAGAGTTATATTTTGTACAGAGAATGAACGTGGTTGCCTGTGCAGCATTTTTTTGGATACTATAAAGTGTACGAAGATATCTCTTACGATTGTGTACCCGAAACAGAATGCGAACATTTGTACTTAATATACACCATTACATGCCACTCTCCCATGTATTGAATGTCTTCCTTTGCGATGTATTTCTGATAAAGTCAGAGAATAAACACATTTCCGGTCTACTCCAATTTCTTCCCCAAAGAGAGAGAGAGAGAATGCTCTTTAATGTGAACTGGTGAGGTCAGCCCTGCTAGGGACAAAGCTTGCTACACCACACTTTTTCTTGCCCAAACAAAGTGGTCAAGCTTCAGGGCCTGCTGGATAGCTCGCATGGAACTGAGAAAGATTTCGCACGTGCACAAAACAAATGTTTTGTGCACGTGCGGAGATTCCAGGCGAATTATCAACTGAAAGATGTCGAAAACAAAATCTGCAGCAGAAAAACAATTTTAAAGGAAAAATGCAAGCGGTGCTGTCTCACACTGGCGGCACACAAAGAAAGTCGTCCTCGTTGAACCCATACCATACGACGAGCAGCATGGTGTTTCGTCCTCGCACATCAACGGAAGGGTTGCCATAGCAGAAGCAGTGATTTTTGCTGCGAAGCAGCGTATGTCTCACCCCCAGTTTTCATTCCGGTGAAATCGATTGGCTAGGTGCCGCTTGGGGCTCCGCCTCGCCTCCGCCGACCTCTCTTTCACAGCGCTTATCACAATGAATATTACCCTCGCCACCACTATTACCTCTTTCATAAATTGCGCAGTCGGCTGACAGCGGCGGCAGCGCTGTTATCAGATGACTGCGGACAATCTACAGTAGCGCGAATGGGCGTAAACAGGCCCGAAAGCTGCCGCCACCACCGCTATCGGGAATGTATCAGCGGCCGTTGCCACCTGAAATTCTACCTCGCCCATTAGCTCCACGTCCCTGCTGGTTGAAAAGCAACTTGCCGCGTTGGAGCCCCCGCGTGAGCACATAATTCTTTTGTTGTTGCTTGAAAGCGATTTCAAGCGGCGGTGTCGCGTCTGCGGGCCTTGTTGACCGGCTGGTAATAGTTTCTTCTCGCGTAATATTAACAATGATAATTGGTCTGGCTGAGTGTAAAGTCTTCGTCTTTCCTTTCACGGGTGTAGTTCATGGCTGATTAAGCGCTTATGCCCGGTTACCAGTTTAGGCGTGCACGATTTGGGTGTGGAGGGAGGGAGGAGGGAGCATGCACGCACAGCAACGCGGAATGCTGCTACCGATGACGTACCCGTTCTGGTGGAGGGAGAATTAAAGATGGATTCTCATGCCTCAATGTGCTCTGCCAGCCGTCCTCCGCAATCGAGTGGTTTGGGTCTGGTTTGGTGGGCTGAACCGAATGGGCCGCGAAAGGGAGACCCACGTGTGCGCTCACTAGAATGAATGTCGAGACCATGAATTTGTTTACTCGCTATGAGACGGACGCATGTCTTTCCCTTGGAGGAAGAACAGCGGAAATTGAGAGAACGTTACCTCAAACAGAAGCATGAATGGGCGTCAAAACAAGCGAAAGTTGCTGCCACCTGCTTTGCCACTACAAGTTCCAGCTGGTCGATTGGCCGCGAATCCCTCCAAGACGAAGCGGGATGAACGGAACATGTCCCAATACCCCTTGTCCAGCTTAAAGGGCTTTAAGAACGTTATGTTCGACAGTATCTTCCACTTCAAAGCACCCGCCCATGACCGGTTGGCGGGTTATTCGTTTACGGGTTGGGAATGAAGAGAGGTGGGGGCGGACACGCGCAGCTAAACATTTCGAGCCCTTACTGATGACATTTCTTTTGTGTGGGCGTGAGGTTTAGATATGGCCGTAAAAAAGCCAAATGAGACCGGTCTCGTGTTCTCATGCTAGAGTGGATTTGGTTTGCGTGTTTCACAAAGAGTAAATGCCTACGAGGCTGGAGGGAAACAAACAGCTGTACGTTTCTCCGCAGGGATGACGCTCGGGTATTTCCAAATTTCGTTCAGGTATTTGGATAGGAACTATGCTCAGTGGTACATTACAAAGAAAGGTGTTTTGTTTCAACTCTGTGGAGAGCGTGCAGCTTCGCAGGTCGTCAATTTTCGGAGTGGATGGGAACTACGTTTTGGTTGTTTGTTGGTTTCACAGTTTGGCGTACCCATATCTGGGGGACAAATTGTCTCCAGGTACGAAATTTTAGATTTCCTGGGGGTATACCACCTGACCCAGGCGCGGCCGTACTGTTGTAAAAGAAGTAGGTCTGCCTCTTTCGTGCCCCTCGATCATCCTCATGAGTTGATAGGATTAAAGGAATCATCGAGAGGGGTCTCTGCGGCTCGTCTTTTTGTCTATATATTTATGGTGCCGGAAACCCCGGACAAGGGACCTCAAGAGGTGAGCCACACTGAGCGGATTTTGCTTCTGTTCGGCCACCCTCTCACCTCTTATGAGCAAGGATGAAGTCGCAAAAGAAGGAGCCGAATCGAACAACATCGGAGCAGCCTAAGTAGAAGAAGATGGAACAAGCCGAGCCTTAGGAGATATCTGTACGATGCAACACATCATGATCAAATGCGGGGTCGATACTGACACAGAGATGATGCCGACGTCGGCCCTGTGGGCCCGGTCGACAGCCCTAACGAAATTTGTGACACTGGAGCGGACTATGGAGGCCCTATTTGAAAGGCGGCTCATCGTCCGCCAAGGTATCACGTCCGTCATCGGCAAGATCGAAGACCTTCTCCCAGCCGAAAAACCACCACCAATAAGTGGGTAGAAGGAACTCCTTAATTTGGTTGATTATCGTGACACACTGAAAGAGATTAACCGAGGAGTTCAAAAAACCGTGGTTATGGATGAATTGGAGGCCGAGGTTGATTATGCACTTAAGTTAGAAGAAGTAGTTTGTAGGGCGAAGGCAAGGGCCGAGAATAAAGTGGTCCAAGCGCAGAGAATCCGAGAAAACATAATTTCGTCTTACAGAAATCGGATCTACGCAGAGCTGCAGAAACACCGACATGACGTGAAGGAATGCGGGGAGTGTACCAATAGTTCCTACGTGAACCAACGAAATGCAGCAGTGAATGTTAAAAGCCAGCTTACGACAAAACTTATGTGAATTTGTACGGTGTAATAAGTCTGTAAAACGGCCATCTGGTACCTAATCCCGAAGAGACTGCGTACAAGGAGGTTGCATTAAAAATAAAGTGTCGGATCAAGGGGCAGTGATTCCTAGCATGGTCGTACTAGCACAAGCGAACGACATAAGCATTCGCTTGACCATGCACAACCTGACATGCCACGTAATTCCCAAGACCACCCAAAACCCGATAGCACCTGAAAAGAATAAAGAAGGCAACAGCAAGAGTAGAGAACTCAAGGTGCTTTCGAGGCAATCGCCGGTCGAGGACAGAAAGAAATCTTTGGTACGACGTGACCTACTTCGTCCTCCAGTGTTAAATGTCACCCCGAGCAAAAAGGTGTGCGAAAAAAAAAAGCAAAAACTTCCAACAGAAAACGTGCGAAGACCAAGCAGCTGGAAGCTGGTTTCAATCGCCATTCACTCCCACTCCGAGAGAATCCGCGGCGCAAATAAAAGGTAGCGGAAGGGACGCATGTCCGAGTGCGCCGACCGTTTTCAGCGAAATAGCGTACAAGACGCCGCGAGCCAAGGCGAACAGCTGAATTAGCCCCCAGGACACGCATCATGTGCTGTGAAAACAAGCCTATTTCTAATATGTTCAACGAGCACCCGGCTGCCAATAAGAAAAAATGACCAGAATTATAAGATGAATTTCTCAAAATACGTTTTCTCATTTCGTTCAGTAACATTTATCTGGAAAGACCTGTTGTATATCATAAACATTCTAAAATTTATTGCGCAATCTTTAAAGACACCGAATTTGCTCCGACAGGCAGACTCGCATCAATGGTGTTTTGCCAAAACTGTAAAACTATTTTTAGTGATGCTTACGGACTACATATATATAAAAAACCTAGATATAGGTATGGGTGAGGGCGGTAATTATGAGCTTTATGAAACAAAATTACCCCTTCCTTATATGAGGCGAGAAATCTCTGAAAATTCCACCTTGTCGAGTCCCTATGGTGAAATAGACAAGCGCTGCACAAGTTGCAAGTCGCCAGGTCGATCTGCATTGCCTGGGCGTTGATGAATCATTCAATCTGTAATTATGTCGGTTGTTCGTCAGTCAGTCAGTCAGTTAGTAAAATTAACTAAATTATTCATTCGGGCATTAAGTCAGTGAGTCGTGGGTCAGTCGGTCAGCCAGTTAATCAAGTATATTCAAGTTGTGTCTAGTCAGTCAGTCAGTCATTATATTGGGCACATCTTGTTATAGGTATACATAAACAGGAAGAAGCATGGATTTTCCCTAGCCAAGTTTATTCTACGGGGAGCCTTTAGGATCGCAAGAACTGGACGACTGGTGCTCTTGTCCCTTCTCCAAAGATGATGAGATCATTGTTTTTGACTATGCAAGGTTACTGTGCGTTGCGGTAGTTAATCATACTTAAAGGGACATCGCATCTTCTAGGATTTAAATTACTCTGGGCCCAACGGGAGCGAATGGTCGAACATTTCAAGGTCTTCGGCTTTTTTTGGCCCGCAACAAGTACTGCAATTCCTGGTTAAAAGGCACAATAGGTTGACACCGTTCGTTTTCACGCCCGACTTTAACGTAGAACTTCTGCAAACAACAAACGCGTTGTAACGGCGGCTTGCGTCTTCTTTGAAGTCAACCTTCCCGGTCAGTATTGCCACATCCGAACAAGTGGTGTTATTGACTTCGTGTTCACACGGCGGACCTTTTAAGTTTGCTTTGTTTGAAACAAAAAAAGACGCCGACCAGTCCCAAAAATTGGTTTTGTTGTTTGTGGGTCTCATAGCTGTCGACGCCTTTACAAGTGCACCTCCTTGTGTAGTTTTTGTGGGAACGCGACCTTAGCGCGTTCTCTTTCGTTGGGCTTCACCGCACTGCTTGCTCCCCGGAAACTTGCTTGTCGAGACGTCGGCGAGGTGGATCTACCTCCTCCCCGAAGGAGTGTCTTGTGGCCGGTGAGAGCGCGCGGTATGCAAGCGGCGAAAATTTGGAGCTCGGGAAGAGAGGCGGCCGGACGCGCCTGGCAACCTCCTTCCTTCGTGGATCAGGCAAAAAGGAGGGCGACAATGGCGGCCATCGGCGCCCCGGCCAGGCAAACGCGAGCGCGCTGAGGCACCCCTCGGGACGACTGTTGTCGTGGTGAGTCGAACCTCTCGATTCCCTTAAATTGCCCGGATCCTCGCCGTCAACTAGATCCTCGCCATCAAACAGCTAGCCTGCTTCCTCTTTGTATGTTTATTATTCAGTAATAAATGTCAATGAGCGAAAACACTTGTCACTTCCTTTGTTCGGTTGAGCCACGGCCCGCCCCGGCTGGGGCGGTACAGCGCGCAGTGGGAGATAGCTTGCTAGCTGGGTCAAATGAGAGGACAAAGACTGATTAGTGCCTCTCGTCACCAGTTTTGCTATTACGTGGGGAAAGTAACCAACCTACTTTACCCCCTCTATATTCCCACATGTTTTACGCATATGCGTGTCATTCATATTTTTAATTGTTCAGTGTCAAGTGTGGACCTTCCCTACTTTATTAAAACGGGCTCAAGAACTAAAACCCTTCCCGTTCCACCGAGGTATAACGGGTGAAATAAATACATTAAAAATGGATGTATGGATTTAACTACATCCGCCCCACTACAACAAAAAACCTCGTAATATTCTTAATCACAGGTTATTGAGCAAACGCAGGCGTTATACTTTTCGCGTTGCAGTTGCCGCCGGAGTAATCACAAATGACTGCGCTGATACTGTGGTGTGGGTAAACTGTGGTGTGGGTAAAATTGAACGGCTGGGTTTCCGCATGACCTGAAAAGTAATGCGAACCTGGCTGCTGAGGGAGGGTGAGGGTGCATCCTCTCTGGCTGCTCGCGGGTTTCTGCGGATTCCCTCTCCACAACATTACGATACATTTGTTAACATTTATTTTCCCCTGCAGTTACATCTACATAATTAAGACTTGCGTTACCCAGCCTGCATCAATTTAATAGGTGGCCTTATCTACATCTGTCACTGGGTTAGTTATATTTTTTCAGTAAAGCTTGTGGTAAAAAAGTTCGAAATTTTTTACTGGTAGAGATATAAATGTTTGCACTTTCTCGGGTCTTTTTACTATAGGTTACTCGCATACACTGAAGATGAATGCTTTGTAGGAATGCAAAAACAATAATAATGACTACAAGTTGCATTGCAGGCTGATCATCAGACAAAAGAAAAAAATAATCCAAGATTTATAAACCAGTAACCCCTTCATGGACAAAAAACTTTGGTCTGGTTACGAAGGGCAGCAAACTTGAAGGCAGGGTATAAAATGCTTGAACGTTGTTGGCAGGAGCTGGGATCAAAATTCGAAATAACCTGTCTTTTTTGCCTCTTTTCTCCATTGTTTTCAGGAGCAAGGCGCCGAGAGATATCAATAAACGTTCTATTGCCCAACACTTTAAACGTGGTTTTTAGACTGAACAAATAAACGACGTTTTTTTTCTGCTGCACCGGATGTTGCCTGGCTTCTTGAAGAAAGTAGCTACGGGAAATACTACATAGCTAACACAGACACTTTGAAAAATGTTTACGTGGGCAAGGAGAGTAGTGGACTCCGGTTGAGCAGGCAGTCGGATGCAACCCAGGGAACAATCCAGGGTATTGCGGCAACCATACGCACCTGCCTCGAAACGTGTCGATGTACCTATGGGTGCTCACCCTATGTGAGAAGCATGAGGAGAACGATGGTACCGAGCAGGACAGAGCCTTCTAAGTCAATAATGCTTCAGCGGGAAGCCCAACCTTAGTTAAGCAGTATAAATGCTTTGTAATCTGACCACACAAAGAGATGTGCCATATAAATGCGGGCGGGGAACGTCTTAAAGAGTAAATAAGGAAAAATGTGGCGATATTCGGATACACATAACTGTGGGGGTGCAACTTCACAGATGTACTATTGGGCGTTTATAAAAAAGTAAAGGTGCCAACGCTCCCATTTTATCAAGATGGCAATGGTATAACCAGAGGGGTGTTACAGTGTCAGAACAACGCCAGATTTGTATGTAGAGCGCGTCCCCACCTCGATCTTTTGCGCCTCTTCTCTGCCCATTTCTTACCCACTTTATCTATAAACTCAAACCAAAAACGACAAAAAGGCAAGCAACAAATTGTTTTGCACAGACCATTCTTTTTATTTTGTTTTACCGGAGGGGTTTAACCGCCCGCCCAGACAAGAAGAAGTTATTATTTATTAGAGAGTTTGGCTTCAACCTATGAAGGAACTGGCTACTCCGACTTCTAGTTAAATAAAACGCACAATGGTTTCCTTATGAAAGCATGCTTTTAGGAGCATTTTCAGTTTTATGAACGGCTGAAAGTTCGCACGCACCCGAAGTAAGCTTCTTGCTGTGAATAGTGCGTAATTATTCATACAGCAGTAATATTACCATAGTATGTATGCGCTTCTGTAGAGCACATATACCTGTGCTAGTAAACTTACGACAGCTTAATATATTGCGATCAAACTATGTACATCTATAAACCAACAATACAACATGGCTGTGATGCAACGCAGATATGTGCACCTATCTACCATGCAACTCAAAATCACTGGGGTTCGACTGTCATCCAGAGGAAACAGCATGCTATGAGTAGGGTTTGTCCTTCTGTCTGGGCTGGAAGTTGACCAAACAGAAGTAGCGCGGCGGCTAGCCGACAGGAGCACTGACGTGTGGCTTGCCGTATAGCTTCTTTTCGACCACTTTCTTTTCGACTAAAAAAATTCATTTCTTTCTATAATTTACCACAACCTCCCCTTTGCTTTCCGAGGTTTTCTTGACTGCTAAACCTTATTTTCTGTCTTATTTCATGGAGCCCCTCATTTCCCATTTTCTGATTTGCTACATGCTTAGCGAGGGCCTCTGTTCTGGCAGTCTTGGTGCCAAAGGGAGCTTAAGAGGGTTCAACGCCGGTCGACCACTCTCGACATGTCGTAGACACTCGAGTCACGGCCCGGGGGTTAAAAAGAAGGTCCCCTTCACCCCGAGGGGCGAAGCTACCACCCCCACGTACGGGAAACAAAAATACCTTAACATAAATACCCGAGAAAGTGCTGGGGAAACAGCCCCGCCGGTAGCGTAGCGGTTATCGCACCAGACCGGTACTCTGGAGGTCGTGGGTTCGGATCCCACCCAGCGGGCATTTTTTCACCACTTTCTTTTCGACTAAAAAAAATTCTTCATCTGTTTCTATGATTCACCACAACCTCCCCTTTGCTTTCAGAGGTTTTCTTGACTGCCAACCCTTATTTTCTGTCCTATATATATCTATATAAGGTTAGTAGAGACAGAGACAAACGAGAAAGACGTTGAAAATAGAAATAAGTTTACTGACGTTTCAGGGAGAGGAATCCCTTTCATCTGAGTACAAAATAGGTTCTTTTCAGAGTTAAATATGTACAGAAAATGTAGCAAGGGCGAGGGCAAGGTAAAAGGAGGGAGAGTTGTACAAATGGATCATGGTTGGTGGGTAGCAAAAGAATGAAGAGAGAGCGGTAAAATAAATTATAAAAAGGATAACAAGAACACACAGCCACGTGGTATGAACATGGGAAAAAAAGAGAGTGAAGAACCAAACACAGAGAAAAAAAATAAAAAATAAATAAGAAGGTAATTTTCACCTCCCCCGTGGCCACGGGTGTGAAAGAGGGGTCAAAACAAGATATGCCCACGCACGTGTTTGACATGGACAAAAAGATTAGTCACGCGGAACGAAAAAGTTCCAAAGAAGATATGCAAATGCACACAAAGGGCGAACATCTGCCCATTCACACCCGTTCTAAGAATCCGAGTAAAGTCATTGAAACAAGAGACACGTGGCTTCTGTTGGTGGGAGGCAAGGGTCGCGCCCAAAATCAGGACAGGCAGTTTCGACAGGAAATGAGTGTACATTGGTATACAAAGAGCGTGGAAAAAATTAACAAGGTAACTTTCCCCGTGGCAACGGGGGTGAAGGAGGGGTCAAAACAAGATATGCCCATGCACGTGTTTGACATGGGCAAAAAGATTAGTCACGCGGAACGAAGAAGTTCCAAAGAAGATATGCAAATGCACACAAAGGGCGAACATCTGCCCATACACACCCGTTCTAAGAAGCCGGGTAAGGTCATTGAAACAAGAGACACGTGGCTTCTGTTCGTGGGAGGCAAGGGTCGCGCCCAAAAGCAGTAGGACAGGCAGTTTCGACAGGAAATGAGTGTACATTGGTATACAAAGAGCGGGGGGAAAAATAACAAGGTTACTTTCCCCTTGGCAACGGGGGTGAAAGAGGGGTCAAAACAAGATATGCCCATGCACGTGTTTGACATGGGTAAAAAGTCACACAGAACAAAAAAGTTTCCAAAAAGATATGCTCTCTTCTTCTTGTGCTTGCCAGGATTGGCTATCACTATCTAAACGAGGCGAATTGTTTTGTTATATTTCTTTCCACTCCCTAACATTTACACTTTCATACCTCCTAAATGTCTTGACAAGGCATAACACAGCGTGCGAGTTCTTCTTAAGCCAAAATGCTTACAAATTCGAAAGAAATGTAAAATATTTCACAAACTCCTTCCCCGGTTTAACGCCGTGGCCGTCTATCAATGGTAGCCTTTCCTTCATACAGGTCACGAAATGGGAGGCAGGAGAATAGGCTTGCAGCTTGAGCTGTTGGGTGGTTGAACTTCAACGATCATCAATGAAATTAGCTCTACAAATGAGGCGGTTCGTTGTGCGCACAAACCTCCCAATGCTGGCACTCTTGCAAAAGAGAAGGAACAAGCTATCGGGTAGAGAAAAAATGTAGACTTCCGTACATTACCACGACCCCACGGCAATTGAAATCGTACGTATCAAGGTATCGTACGTATCAAGCCGCATCAAGGTATCGAGCCATTCAAAGGTGGTGGTCGTAATATCAAAAACTTTCCATACCAACGAGGTTTGCGTACCCGGAGGTTTGCGAAATTTCGCATATATATATATATATATATATATATATATATATATATATGCTGGGGGTACGTAGGCCTACTGTCAACATGGCGCCAGGTCGCTCTCCCGCCGCCGCCGCCGTCTCGCTGTCTCGTCCTCGCTCGGAGCGGCCGCCCGCCGCCGCCGAGCTGGCCGAGCGCCGCAGTCCAAGTCCCCACTCTCCGCAGCCGCCTCTCCGCCGAAGCCACTCCGCGCGCGCCGGTGGCGCCATCTCGCGACGCGCAAGCGAACCCTTCTATTCTTGCCGTGGACGTGCCGAGCTCTCGTTCTTGCCGTCTTGTGCAATCCCTCGCAAGGCCCGCGGCCCTTCGAGCGCTGCCGCGTACCGAGTCGGGATGGCGGGCAGCCCCATCCCCACAATATATATATATATATATATATATATATATATATATATATATATATATATATATATATATATATATATATATATATATATATATATATATATATATATTTATATATATATATATATCAAGGTTGCAGTCGTCATTGCCAGTGCTATTCGGCTTTTTTCGAAATATATAATAGGGCCGAATGACGTGTGCTTGTCACGTTTCTTTGATTCATTGATAAATAAGCGAAAATATAAGTCAAGAAAAAAAATCCGCCGTTTTCCGGGAGCGGGACTCGAACCCACATCTCCTCATAACCGGTGCGGGGCGTTCACCATTACGCTATCCCCACAGCGGCTTCTCTCTCGACTTTAAAGCGGGGGTTTATATTTACAAGAGCTCTGAGGCCGGTAAACTAGCGCCGCCCCTCGACTACCACGGGAGACGTAGAACATCTTCTTTCCCAGCGGCCGCCACGTAGAACTTGGTCGGAGGTCGGGGCTAGCAATTGGCATATCCGAACTGCTGGAGCCAGTGCCCCGTAATGCATGTAGCAGAACAGAGAGATACGGTACCGGGGACTCGGTAAAGATACATATCAAGGTTGCAGTCGTCATTGCCAGTGCTATTCGGCTTTTTTCGAAATATATAATAGGGCCGAATGACGTGTGCTTGTCACGTTTCTTTGATTCATTGATAAATAAGCGAAAATATAAGTCGAGAAAAAATCCGCCGTTTTCCGGGAGCGGGACTCGAACCGACATCTCCGCATAACCGGTGCGGTGCGTTCTCCATTACGCTATCCCCACAGCAGCTTCTCTCTCGACTTTAAAGCGGGGGTTTATATTTACATGAGCTCTGAGGCCGGTCAACTAGCGCCGCACCTCAACTACCGCGGGAGACGTAGAACGTCTTCTTTCCCAGCGGCCGCCACGTAGAACTTGGTCGGAGGTCGGGGCTAGCAATTGGCATATCCGAACTGCTGGAGCCAGTGCCCCGTAATGCATGTAGCAGAACAGAGAGATACGGTACGAGGGACTCGGTAAAGATACATATCAAGGTTGCAGTCGTCATTGCCAGTGCTATTCGGCTTTTTTCGAAATATATAATAGGGCCGAATGACGTGTGCTTGTCACGTTTCTTTGATTCATTGATAAATAAGCGAAAATATAAGTCGAGAAAAAATCCGCCGTTTTCTGGGAGCGGGACTCGAACCCACATCTCCACATAACCGGTGCGGTGCGTTCACCATTACGCTATCCCCACAGCGGCTTCTCTCTCGACTTTAAAGCGGGGGTTTATATTTACAAGATCTCTGAGGCCGGTCAACTAGCGCCGCCCCTCGACTACCGCGGGAGACGTAGAACGTCTTCTTTCCCAGCGGCCGCCACGTAGAACGTGGTCGGAGGTCGGGGTTAGCAATTGGCATATCCGAACTGCTGGAGCCAGTGCCTCGTAATGCATGTAGCAGAACAGAGAGATACGGGACGAGGGACTCGGTAAAGATACATATCAAGGTTGCAGTCGTCATTGCCAGTGCTATTCGGCTTTTTTCGAAATATATAATAGGGCCGAATGACGTGTGCTTGTCACGTTTCTTTGATTCATTGATAAATAAGCGAAAATAAAAGTCGAGAAAAAATCCGCCGTTTTCCGGGAGCGGGACTCGAACCCACATCTCCGCATAACCGGTGCGGTGCGTTCACCATTACGCTATCCCCACAGCGGCTTCTCTCTCGACTTTAAAGCGGGGGTTTATATTTACAAGATCTCTGAGGCCGGTCAACTAGCGCCGCCCCTCGACTACCGCGGGAGACGTAGAACGTCTTCTTTCCCAGCGGCCGCCACGTAGAACGTGGTCGGAGGTCGGGGTTAGCAATTGGCATATCCGAACTGCTGGAGCCAGTGCCTCGTAATGCATGTAGCAGAACAGAGAGATACGGGACGAGGGACTCGGTAAAGATACATATCAAGGTTGCAGTCGTCATTGCCAGTGCTATTCGGCTTTTTTCGAAATATATAATAGGGCCGAATGACGTGTGCTTGTCACGTTTCTTTGATTCATTGATAAATAAGCGAAAATAAAAGTCGAGAAAAAATCCGCCGTTTTCCGGGAGCGGGACTCGAACCCACATCTCCGCATAACCGGTGCGGTGCGTTCACCATTACGCTATCCCCACAGCGGCTTCTCTCTCGACTTTAAAGCGGGGGTTTATATTTACAAGAGCTCTGAGGCCGGTCAACTAGCGCCGCCCCTCGACTACCGCGGGAGACGTAGAACGTCTTCTTTCCCAGCGGCCGCCACGTAGAACGTGGTCGGAGGTCGGGCTTAGCAATTGGAATATCCGAACTGCTGGAGCCAGTGCCTCGTAATGCATGTAGCAGAACAGAGAGATACGGGACGAGGGACTCGGTAAAGATACATATCAATGTTGCAGTCGTCATTGCCAGTGCTATTCGGCTTTTTTCGAAATATATAATAGGGCCGAATGACGTGTGCTTGTCACGTTTCTTTCATTCATTGATAAATAAGCGAAAATATAAGTCGAGAAAAAAACGCCGTTTTCCCGGAGCGGGACTCGAACCGACATCTCCGCATAAACGGTGCGGTGCGTTCTCCATTACGCTATCCCCACAGCGGCTTCTCTCTCGACTTTAAAGCGGGGGTTTATATTTACATGAGCTCTGAGGCCGGTCAACTAGCGCCGCCCCTCGACTACCGCGGGAGACGTAGAGCGTCTTCTTTCCCAGCGGCCGCCACGTAGAACGTGGTCGGAGGTCGGGGTTAGCAATTGGCATATCCGAACTGCTGGAGCCAGTGCCTCGTAATGCATGTAGCAGAACAGAGATACGGGACGAGGAACTCGGTAAAGATACGTATCAAGGTTGCAGTCGTCATTGCCAGTGCTATTCGGCTTTTTTCGAAATATATAATGGGGCCGAATGACGTGTGCTTGTCCCGTTTCTTTGATTCATTGATGAATAAGCGAAAATATAGGTCGAGAAAAAATCCGTCGTTTTCCGGGAGCGGGACTCGAACCCACATCTCCGCATAACCGGTGCGGTGCGTTCACCATTACGCTATCCCCACAGCGGCTTCTCTCTCGACTTTAAAGCGGGGGTTTATATTTACAAGAGCTCTGAGGCCAGTCAACTAGCGCCGCCCCTCGACTACCGCGGGAGACGTAGAACGTCTTCTTTCCCAGCGGCCGCCACGTAGAACGTGGTCGGAGGTCGGGGTTAGCAATTGGCATATCCGAACTGCTGGAGCCAGTGCCTCGTAATGCATGTAGCAGAACAAAGAGATACGGGACGAGGGACTCGGTAAAGATATTTATCAAGGTTGCAGTAGTCATTGCCAGTGCTATTCGGCTTTTTTCGAAATATATAATAGGGCCGAATGACGTGTGCTTGTCACGTTTCTTTGATTCATTGATAAATAAGCGAAAATATAAGTCGAGAAAAAATCCGCCGTTTTCCGGGAGCGGGACTCGAACCGACATCTCCGCATAACCGGTGCGGTGCGTTCTCCATTACGCTATCCCCACAGCAGCTTCTCTCTCGACTTTAAAGCGGGGGTTTATATTTACATGAGCTCTGAGGCCGGTCAACTAGCGCCGCACCTCGACTACCGCGGGAGACGTAGAACGTCTTCTTTCCCAGCGGCCGCCACGTAGAACTTGGTCGGAGGTCGGGGCTAGCAATTGGCATATCCGAACTGCTGGAGCCAGTGCCCCGTAATGCATGTAGCAGAACAGAGAGATACGGTACGAGGGACTCGGTAAAGATACATATCAAGGTTGCAGTCGTCATTGCCAGTGCTATTCGGCTTTTTTCGAAATATATAATAGGGCCGAATGACGTGTGCTTGTCACGTTTCTTTGATTCATTGATAAATAAGCGAAAATATAAGTCGAGAAAAAATCCGCCGTTTTCTGGGAGCGGGACTCGAACCCACATCTCCACATAACCGGTGCGGTGCGTTCACCATTACGCTATCCCCACAGCGGCTTCTCTCTCGACTTTAAAGCGGGGGTTTATATTTACAAGATCTCTGAGGCCGGTCAACTAGCGCCGCCCCTCGACTACCGCGGGAGACGTAGAACGTCTTCTTTCCCAGCGGCCGCCACGTAGAACGTGGTCGGAGGTCGGGGTTAGCAATTGGCATATCCGAACTGCTGGAGCCAGTGCCTCGTAATGCATGTAGCAGAACAGAGAGATACGGGACGAGGGACTCGGTAAAGATACATATCAAGGTTGCAGTCGTCATTGCCAGTGCTATTCGGCTTTTTTCGAAATATATAATAGGGCCGAATGACGTGTGCTTGTCACGTTTCTTTGATTCATTGATAAATAAGCGAAAATAAAAGTCGAGAAAAAATCCGCCGTTTTCCGGGAGCGGGACTCGAACCCACATCTCCGCATAACCGGTGCGGTGCGTTCACCATTACGCTATCCCCACAGCGGCTTCTCTCTCGACTTTAAAGCGGGGGTTTATATTTACAAGAGCTCTGAGGCCGGTCAACTAGCGCCGCCCCTCGACTACCGCGGGAGACGTAGAACGTCTTCTTTCCCAGCGTCCGCCACGTAGAACGTGGTCGGAGGTCGGGCTTAGCAATTGGAATATCCGAACTGCTGGAGCCAGTGCCTCGTAATGCATGTAGCAGAACAGAGAGATACGGGACGAGGGACTCGGTAAAGATACATATCAATGTTGCAGTCGTCATTGCCAGTGCTATTCGGCTTTTTTCGAAATATATAATAGGGCCGAATGACGTGTGCTTGTCACGTTTCTTTGATTCATTGATAAATAAGCGAAAATATAAGTCGAGAAAAAAACGCCGTTTTCCCGGAGCGGGACTCGAACCGACATCTCCGCATAAACGGTGCGGTGCGTTCTCCATTACGCTATCCCCAAAGCGGCTTCTCTCTCGACTTTAAAGCGGGGGTTTATATTTACATGAGCTCTGAGGCCGGTCAACTAGCGCCGCCCCTCGACTACCGCGGGAGACGTAGAGCGTCTTCTTTCCCAGCGGCCGCACGTAGAACGTGGTCGGAGGTCGGGGTTAGCAATTGGCATATCCGAACTGCTGGAGCCAGTGCCTCGTAATGCATGTAGCAGAACAGAGATACGGGACGAGGAACTCGGTAAAGATACGTATCAAGGTTGCAGTCGTCATTGCCAGTGCTATTCGGCTTTTTTCGAAATATATAATGGGGCCGAATGACGTGTGCTTGTCCCGTTTCTGTGATTCATTGATGAATAAGCGAAAATATAAGTCGAGAAAAAATCCGTCGTTTTCCGGGAGCGGGACTCGAACCCACATCTCCGCATAACCGGTGCGGTGCGTTCACCATTACGCTATCCCCACAGCGGCTTCTCTCTCGACTTTAAAGCGGGGGTTTATATTTACAAGAGCTCTGGGGCCGGTCAACTAGCGCCGCCCCTCGACTACCGCGGGAGACGTAGAACGTCTTCTTTCCCAGCGGCCGCCACGTAGAACGTGGTCGGAGGTCGGGGTTAGCAATTGGCATATCCGAACTACTCGAACCAGTGCCTCGTAATGCATGTAGCAGAACAGAGAGATACGGGACGAGGGACTCGGTAAAGATACATGTCAAGGTTGCAGTCGTCATTGCCAGTGCTATTCGGCTTTTTTCGAAATATATAATAGGGCCGAATGACGTGTGGTTGTCACGTTTCTTTGATTCATTGATAAATAAGCGAAAATATAAGTCGAGAAAAAATCCGCCGTTATCCGGGAGCGGGACTCGAACCCACATCTCCGCATAACCGGTGCGGTGCGTTCACCATTACGCTATCCCCACAGCGGCTTCTCTCTCGACTTTAAAGCGGGGGTTTATATTTACAAGAGCTCTGAGGCCAGTCAACTAGCGCCGCCCCTCGACTACCGCGGGAGACGTAGAAAGTCTTCTTTCCCAGCGGCCGCCACGTAGAACGTGGTCGGAGGTCGGGGTTAGCAATTGGCATATCCGAACTGCTGGAGCCAGTGCCTCGTAATGCATGTAGCAGAACAAAGAGATACGGGACGAGGGACTCGGTAAAGATATTTATCAAGGTTGCAGTAGTCATTGCCAGTGCTATTCGGCTTTTTTCGAAATATATAATAGGGCCGAATGACGTGTGCTTGTCACGTTTCTTTGATTCATTGATAAATAAGCGAAAATATAAGTCGAGAAAAAATCCACCGTTTTCCGGGAGCGGGACTCGAACCGACATCTCCGCATAACCGGTGCGGTGCGTTCTCCATTACGCTATCCCCACAGCAGCTTCTCTCTCGACTTTAAAGCGGGGGTTTATATTTACATGAGCTCTGAGGCCGGTCAACTAGCGCCGCACCTCGACTACCGCGGGAGACGTAGAACGTCTTCTTTCCCAGCGGCCGCCACGTAGAACTTGGTCGGAGGTCGGGGCTAGCAATTGGCATATCCGAACTGCTGGAGCCAGTGCCCCGTAATGCATGTAGCAGAACAGAGAGATACGGTACGAGGGACTCGGTAAAGATACATATCAAGGTTGCAGTCGTCATTGCCAGTGCTATTCGGCTTTTTTCGAAATATATAATAGGGCCGAATGACGTGTGCTTGTCACGTTTCTTTGATTCATTGATAAATAAGCGAAAATATAAGTCGAGAAAAAATCCGCCGTTTTCTGGGAGCGGGACTCGAACCCACATCTCCACATAACCGGTGCGGTGCGTTCACCATTACGCTATCCCCACAGCGGCTTCTCTCTCGACTTTAAAGCGGGGGTTTATATTTACAAGATCTCTGAGGCCGGTCAACTAGCGCCGCCCCTCGACTACCGCGGGAGACGTAGAACGTCTTCTTTCCCAGCGGCCGCCACGTAGAACGTGGTCGGAGGTCGGGGTTAGCAATTGGCATATCCGAACTGCTGGAGCCAGTGCCTCGTAATGCATGTAGCAGAACAGAGAGATACGGGACGAGGGACTCGGTAAAGATACATATCAAGGTTGCAGTCGTCATTGCCAGTGCTATTCGGCTTTTTTCGAAATATATAATAGGGCCGAATGACGTGTGCTTGTCACGTTTCTTTGATTCATTGATAAATAAGCGAAAATAAAAGTCGAGAAAAAATCCGCCGTTTTCCGGGAGCGGGACTCGAACCCACATCTCCGCATAACCGGTGCGGTGCGTTCACCATTACGCTATCCCCACAGTGGCTTCTCTCTCGACTTTAAAGCGGGGGTTTATATTTACAAGAGCTCTGAGGCCGGTCAACTAGCGCCGCCCCTCGACTACCGCGGGAGACGTAGAACGTCTTCTTTCCCAGCGGCCGCCACGTAGAACGTGGTCGGAGGTCGGGGTTAGCAATTGGCATATCCGAACTGCTGGAGCCAGTGCCTCGTAATGCATGTAGCAGAACAGAGAGATACGGGACGAGGGACTCGGTAAAGATACATATCAAGGTTGCAGTCGTCATTGCCAGTGCTATTCGGCTTTTTTCGAAATATACAATAGGGCCGAATGACGTGTGCTTGTCACGTTTCTTTGATTCATTGATAAATAAGCGAAAATATAGGTCGAGAAAAAATCCGCCGTTTTCCGGGAGCGGGACTCGAACCGACATCTCCGCATAACCGGTGCGGTGCGTTCTCCATTACGCTATCCCCACAGCGGCTTCTCTCTCGACTTTAAAGCGGGGGTTTATATTTACAAGAGCTCTGAGGCCGGTCAACTAGCGCCGCCCCTCGACTACCGCGGGAGACGTAGAACGTCTTCTTTCCCAGCGGCCGCCACGTAGAACGTGGTCGGAGGTCGGGGTTAGCAATTGGCATATCCGAACTGCTGGAGCCAGTGCCTCGTAATGCATGTAGCAGAACAGAGAGATACGGGACGAGGAACTCAGTAAAGATACATATCAAGGTTGCAGTCGTCATTGCCAGTGCTATTCGGCTTTTTTCGAAATATATAATAGGGCCGAATGACGTGTGCTTGTCCCGTTTCTTTGATTCATTGATGAATAAGCGAAAATATAAGTCGAGAAAAAATCCGCCGTTTTCCGGGAGTGGGACTCGAACCCACATCTCCGCATAACCGGTGCGGTGCGTTCACCATTACGCTATCCCCACAGCGGCTTCTCTCTCGACTTTAAAGCGGGGGTTTATATTTACAAGAGCTCTGAGGCCGGTCAACTAGCGCCGCCCCTCGACTACCGCGGGAGACGTAGAACGTCTTCTTTCCCAGCGGCCGCCACGTAGAACGTGGTCGGAGGTCGGGGTTAGCAATTGGCATATCCGAACTGCTGGAGCCAGTGCCTCGTAATGCATGTAGCAGAACAGAGAGATACGGGATGAGGGACTCGGTAAAGATACATGTAAAGTTTGCAGTCGTCATTGCCAGTGCTATTCGGCTTTTTTCGAAATATATAATAGGGCCGAATGACGTGTGCTTGTCACGTTTCTTTGATTCATTGATAAATAAGCGAAAATATAAGTCGACAAAAAATCCGACGTTTTCCGGGAGCGGGACTCGAACCCACATCTCCGCATAACCTGTGCGGTGCGTTCACCATTACGCTATCCCCACAGCGGCTTCTCTCTCGACTTTAAAGCGGGGGTTTTTATTTACAAGAGCTCTGAGGCCGGTCAACTAGCGCCGCCCCTCGACTACCGCGGGAGACGTAGAACGTCTTCTTTCCCAGCGGCCGCCACGTAGAACGTGGTCGGAGGTCGGGGTTAGCAATTGGCATATCCGAACTACTCGAACCAGTGCCTCGTAATGCATGTAGCAGAACAGAGAGATACGGGACGAGGGACTCGGTAAAGATACATGTCAAGGTTGCAGTCGTCATTGCCAGTGCTATTCGGCTTTTTTCGAAATATATAATAGGGCCGAATGACGTGTGCTTGTCACGTTTCTTTGATTCATTGATAAATAAGCGAAAATATAAGTCGAGAAAAAATCCGCCGTTATCCGGGAGCGGGACTCGAACCCACATCTCCGCATAACCGGTGCGGTGCGTTCACCATTACGCTATCCCCACAGCGGCTTCTCTCTCGACTTTAAAGCGGGGGTTTATATTTACAAGAGCTCTGAGGCCGGTCAACTAGCGCCGCCCCTCGACTACCGCGGGAGACGTAGAACGTCTTCTTTCCCAGCGGCCGCCACGTAGAACGTGGTCGGAGGTCGGGGTTAGCAATTGGCATATCCGAACTGCTGGAGCCAGTGCCTCGTAATGCATGTAGCAGAACAGAGATACGGGACGAGGAACTCGGTAAAGATACGTATCAAGGTTGCAGTCGTCATTGCCAGTGCTATTCGGCTTTTTTCGAAATATATAATGGGGCCGAATGACGTGTGCTTGTCCCGTTTCTGTGATTCATTGATGAATAAGCGAAAATATAAGTCGAGAAAAAATCCGTCGTTTTCCGGGAGCGGGACTCGAACCCACATCTCCGCATAACCGGTGCGGTGCGTTCACCATTACGCTATCCCCACAGCGGCTTCTCTCTCGACTTTAAAGCGGGGGTTTATATTTACAAGAGCTCTGGGGCCGGTCAACTAGCGCCGCCCCTCGACTACCGCGGGAGACGTAGAACGTCTTCTTTCCCAGCGGCCGCCACGTAGAACGTGGTCGGAGGTCGGGGTTAGCAATTGGCATATCCGAACTACTCGAACCAGTGCCTCGTAATGCATGTAGCAGAACAGAGAGATACGGGACGAGGGACTCGGTAAAGATACATGTCAAGGTTGCAGTCGTCATTGCCAGTGCTATTCGGCTTTTTTCGAAATATATAATAGGGCCGAATGACGTGTGGTTGTCACGTTTCTTTGATTCATTGATAAATAAGCGAAAATATAAGTCGAGAAAAAATCCGCCGTTATCCGGGAGCGGGACTCGAACCCACATCTCCGCATAACCGGTGCGGTGCGTTCACCATTACGCTATCCCCACAGCGGCTTCTCTCTCGACTTTAAAGCGGGGGTTTATATTTACAAGAGCTCTGAGGCCGGTCAACTAGCGCCGCCCCTCGACTACCGCGGGAGACGTAGAACGTCTTCTTTCCCAGCGGCCGCCACGTAGAACGTGGTCGGAGGTCGGGGTTAGCAATTGGCATATCCGAACTGCTGGAGCCAGTGCCTCGTAATGCATGTAGCAGAACAGAGAGATACGGGACGAGGAACTCGGTAAAGATACATATCAAGGTTGCAGTCGTCATTGCCAGTGCTATTCGGCTTTTTTCGAAATATATAATAGGGCCGAATGACGTGTGCTTGTCACGTTTCTTTGATTCATTGATAACTAAGCGAAAATATAAGTCGAGAAAAAATCCGCCGTTTTCCGGGAGCGGGACTCGAGCCCACATCTCCGCATAACCGGTGCGGTGCGTTCACCATTACGCTATCCCCACAGCGGCTTCTCTCTCGACTTTAAAGCGGGGGTTTATATTTACAAGAGCTCTGAGGCCGGTCAACTAGCGCCGCCCCTCGACTACCGCGGGAGACGTAGAACGTCTTCTTTCCCAGCGGCCGCCACGTAGAACGTGGTCGGAGGTCGGGGTTAGCAATTGGCATATCCGAACTGCTGGAGCCAGTGCCTCGTAATGCATGTAGCAGAACAGAGAGATACGGGACAAGGGACTCGGTAAAGATACATATCAAGGTTGCAGTCGTCATTGCCAGTGCTATTCGGCTTTTTTCGAAATATATAATAGGGCCGAATGACGTGTGCTTGTCACGTTTCTTTGATTCATTGATAAATAAGCGAAAATATAAGTCGAGAAAAAATCCGCCGTTTTCCGGGAGCGGGACTCGAACCGACATCTCCGCATAACCGGTGCGGTGCGTTCTCCATTACGCTATCCCCACAGCAGCTTCTCTCTCGACTTTAAAGCGGGGGTTTATATTTACATGAGCTCTGAGGCCGGTCAACTAGCGCCGCACCTCGACTACCGCGGGAGACGTAGAGCGTCTTCTTTCCCAGCGGCCGCCACGTAGAACGTGGTCGGAGGTCGGGGTTAGCAATTGGCATATCAGAACTGCTGGAGCCAGTGCCTCGTAATGCATGTAGCAGAACAGAGAGATACGGGACGAGGAACTCGGTAAAGATACGTACCAAGGTTGCAGTCGTCATTGCCACTGCTATTCGGCTTTTTTCGAAATATATAATAGGGCCGAATGACGTGTGCTTGTCCCGTTTCTTTGATTCATTGATGAATAAGCGAAAATATAAGTCGAGAAAAAATCCGTCGTTTTCCGGGAGCGGGACTCGAACCCACATCTCCGCATAACCGGTGCGGTGCGTTCACCATTACGCTATCCCCACAGCGGCTTCTCTCTCGACTTTAAAGCGGGGGTTTATATTTACAAGAGCTCTGAGGCCGGTCAACTAGCGCCGCCCCTCGACTACCGCGGGAGACGTAGAACGTCTTCTTTCCCAGCGGCCGCCACGTAGAACGTGGTCGGAGGTCGGGGTTAGCAATTGGCATATCCGAACTGCTGGAGCCAGTGCCTCGTAATGCATGTAGCAGAACAGAGAGATACGGGACGAGGGACTCGGTAAAGATACATATCAAGGTTGCAGTCGTCATTGCCAGTGCTATTCGGCTTTTTTCGAAATATACAATAGGGCCGAATGACGTGTGCTTGTCACGTTTCTTTGATTCATTGATAAATAAGCGAAAATATAGGTCGAGAAAAAATCCGCCGTTTTCCGGGAGCGGGACTCGAACCGACATCTCCGCATAACCGGTGCGGTGCGTTCTCCATTACGCTATCCCCACAGCGGCTTCTCTCTCGACTTTAAAGCGGGGGTTTATATTTACAAGAGCTCTGAGGCCGGTCAACTAGCGCCGCCCCTCGACTACCGCGGGAGACGTAGAACGTCTTCTTTCCCAGCGGCCGCCACGTAGAACGTGGTCGGAGGTCGGGCTTAGCAATTGGCATATCCGAACTGCTGGAGCCAGTGCCTCGTAATGCATGTAGCAGAACAGAGAGATACGGGACGAGGAACTCAGTAAAGATACATATCAAGGTTGCAGTCGTCATTGCCAGTGCTATTCGGCTTTTTTCGAAATATATAATAGGGCCGAATGACGTGTGCTTGTCCGGTTTCTTTGATTCATTGATGAATAAGCGAAAATATAAGTCGAGAAAAAATCCGCCGTTTTCCGGGAGTGGGACTCGAACCCACATCTCCGCATAACCGGTGCGGTGCGTTCACCATTACGCTATCCCCACAGCGGCTTCTCTCTCGACTTTAAAGCGGGGGTTTATATTTACAAGAGCTCTGAGGCCGGTCAACTAGCGCCGCCCCTCGACTACCGCGGGAGACGTAGAACGTCTTCGTTCCCAGCGGCCGCCACGTAGAACGTGGTCGGAGGTCGGGGTTAGCAATTGGCATATCCGAACTGCTGGAGCCAGTGCCTCGTAATGCATGTAGCAGAACAGAGAGATACGGGATGAGGGACTCGGTAAAGATACATGTCAAGGTTGCAGTCGTCATTGCCAGTGCTATTCGGCTTTTTTCGAAATATATAATAGGGCCGAATGACGTGTGCTTGTCACGTTTCTTTGATTCATTGATAAATAAGCGAAAATATAAGTCGACAAAAAATCCGACGTTTTCCGGGAGCGGGACTCGAACCCACATCTCCGCATAACCTGTGCGGTGCGTTCACCATTACGCTATCCCCACAGCGGCTTCTCTCTCGACTTTAAAGCGGGGGTTTATATTTACAAGAGCTCTGAGGCCGGTCAACTAGCGCCGCCCCTCGACTACCGCGGGAGACGTAGAACGTCTTCTTTCCCAGCGGCCGCCACGTAGAACGTGGTCGGAGGTCGGGGTTAGCAATTGGCATATCCGAACTACTCGAACCAGTGCCTCGTAATGCATGTAGCAGAACAGAGAGATACGGGACGAGGGACTCGGTAAAGATACATGTCAAGGTTGCAGTCGTCATTGCCAGTGCTATTCGGCTTTTTTCGAAATATATAATAGGGCCGAATGACGTGTGCTTGTCACGTTTCTTTGATTCATTGATAAATAAGCGAAAATATAAGTCGAGAAAAAATCCGCCGTTATCCGGGAGCGGGACTCGAACCCACATCTCCGCATAACCGGTGCGGTGCGTTCACCATTACGCTATCCCCACAGCGGCTTCTCTCTCGACTTTAAAGCGGGGGTTTATATTTACAAGAGCTCTGAGGCCGGTCAACTAGCGCCGCCCCTCGACTACCGCGGGAGACGTAGAACGTCTTCTTTCCCAGCGGCCGCCACGTAGAACGTGGTCGGAGGTCGGGGTTAGCAATTGGCATATCCGAACTGCTGGAGCCAGTGCCTCGTAATGCATGTAGCAGAACAGAGAGATACGGGACGAGGAACTCGGTAAAGATACATATCAAGGTTGCAGTCGTCATTGCCAGTGCTATTCGGCTTTTTTCGAAATATATAATAGGGCCGAATGACGTGTGCTTGTCACGTTTCTTTGATTCATTGATAAATAAGCGAAAATATAAGTCGAGAAAAAATCCGCCGTTATCCGGGAGCGGGACTCGAACCCACATCTCCGCATAACCGGTGCGGTGCGTTCACCATTACGCTATCCCCACAGCGGCTTCTCTCTCGACTTTAAAGCGGGGGTTTATATTTACAAGAGCTCTGAGGCCGGTCAACTAGCGCCGCCCCTCGACTACCGCGGGAGACGTAGAACGTCTTCTTTCCCAGCGGCCGCCACGTAGAACGTGGTCGGAGGTCGGGGTTAGCAATTGGCATATCCGAACTGCTGGAGCCAGTGCCTCGTAATGCATGTAGCAGAACAGAGAGATACGGGACGAGGAACTCGGTAAAGATACATATCAAGGTTGCAGTCGTCATTGCCAGTGCTATTCGGCTTTTTTCGAAATATATAATAGGGCCGAATGACGTGTGCTTGTCACGTATCTTTGATTCATTGATAAAAAAGTAAAAATATAGGTCGAGAAAAAATCCGCCGTTTTCCGGGAGCGGGACTCGAACCCACATCTCCGCATAACCGGTGCGGTGCGTTCACCATTACGCTATCCCCACAGCGGCTTCTCTCTCGACTTTAAAGCGGGGGTTTATATTTACAAGAGCTCTGAGGCCGGTCAACTAGCGCCCCCCCTCGACTACCGCGGGAGACGTAGAACGTCTTCTTTCCCAGCGGCCGCCACGTAGAACGTGGTCGGAGGTCGGGGTTAGCAATTGGCATATCCGAACTGCTGGAGCCAGTGCCTCGTAATGCATGTAGACTCGGTAAAGATACATATCAAGGTTGCAGTCGTCATTGCCAGTGCTATTCGGCTTTTTTCGAAATATATAATAGGGCCGAATGACGTGTGCTTGTCACGTTTCTTTGATTCATTGATAAATAAGCGAAAATATAAGTCGAGAAAAAATCCGCCGTTTTCCGGGAGCGGGACTCGAACCGACATCTACGCATAACCGGTGCGGTGCGTTCTCCATTACGCTATCCCCACAGCGGCTTCTCTCTCGACTTTAAAGCGGGGGTTTATATTTACAAGAGCTCTGAGGCCGGTCAACTAGCGCCGCCCCTCGACTACCGCGGGAGACGTAGAACGTCTTCTTTCCCAGCGGCCGCCACGTAGAACGTGGTCGGAGGTCGGGGTTAGCAATTGGCATATCCGAACTGCTGGAGCCAGTGCCTCGTAATGCATGTAGCAGAACAGAGAGATACGGGACGAGGAACTCAGTAAAGATACATATCAAGGTTGCAGTCGTCATTGCCAGTGCTATTCGGCTTTTTTCGAAATATATAATAGGGCCGAATGACGTGTGCTTGTCCCGTTTCTTTGATTCATTGATGAATAAGCGAAAATATAAGTCGAGAAAAAATCCGCCGTTTTCCGGGAGTGGGACTCAAACCCACATCTCCGCATAACCGGTGCGGTGCGTTCACCATTACGCTATCCCCACAGCGGCTTCTCTCTCGACTTTAAAGCGGGGGTTTATCTTTAGAAGAGCTCTGAGGCCGGTCAACTAGCGCCGCCCCTCGACTACCGCGGGAGACGTAGAACGTCTTCTTTCCCAGCGGCCGCCACGTAGAACGTGGTCGGAGGTCGGGGTTAGCAATTGGCATATCCGAACTGCTGGAGCCAGTGCCTCGTAATGCATGTAGCAGAACAGAGAGATACGGGATGAGGGACTCGGTAAATATACATGTCAAGGTTGCAGTCGTCATTGCCAGTGCTATTCGGCTTTTTTCGAAATATATAATAGGGCCGAATGACGTGTGCTTGTCACGTTTCTTTGATTCATTGATAAATAAGCGAAAATATAAGTCGAGAAAAAATCCGCCGTTTTCCGGGAGCGGGACTCGAACCCACATCTCCGCATAACCTGTGCGGTGCGTTCACCATTACGCTATCCCCACAGCGGCTTCTCTCTCGACTTTAAAGCGGGGGTTTATATTTACAAGAGCTCTGAGGCCGGTCAACTAGCGCCGCCCCTCGACTACCGCGGGAGATGTAGAACGTCTTCTTTCCCAGCGGCCGCCACGTAGAACGTGGTCGGAGGTCGGGGTTAGCAATTGGCATATCCGAACTGCTCGAGCCTGTGCCTCGTAATGCATGTAGCAGAACAGAGAGATACGGGACGAGGGACTCGGTAAAGATACATGTCAAGGTTGCAGTCGTCATTGCCAGTGCTATTCGGCTTTTTTCGAAATATATAATAGGGCCGAATGACGTGTGCTTGTCACGTTTCTTTGATTCATTGATAAATAAGCGAAAATATAAGTCGAGAAAAAATCCGCCGTTATCCGGGAGCGGGACTCGAACCCACATCTCCGCATAACCGGTGCGGTGCGTTCACCATTACGCTATCCCCACAGCGGCTTCTCTCTCGACTTTAAAGCGGGGGTTTATATTTACAAGAGCTCTGAGGCCGGTCAACTAGCGCCGCCCCTCGACTACCGCGGAAGACGTAGAACGTCTTCTTTCCCAGCGGCCGCCACGTAGAACGTGGTCGGAGGTCGGGGTTAGCAATTGGCATATCCGAACTGCTGGAGCCAGTGCCTCGTAATGCATGTATTAGAACAGAGAGATACGGGACGAGGAACTCGGTAAAGATACATATCAAGGTTGCAGTCGTCATTGCCAGTGCTATTCGGCTTTTTTCGAAATATATAATAGGGCCGAATGACGTGTGCTTGTCACGTTTCTTTGATTCATTGATAACTAAGCGAAAATATAAGTCGAGAAAAAATCCGCCGTTTTCCGGGAGCGGGACTCGAGCCCACATCTCCGCATAACCGGTGCGGTGCGTTCACCATTACGCTATCCCCACAGCGGCTTCTCTCTCGACTTTAAAGCGGGGGTTTATATTTACAAGAGCTCTGAGGCCGGTCAACTAGCGCCGCCCCTCGACTACCGCGGGAGACGTAGAACGTCTTCTTTCCCAGCGGCCGCCACGTAGAACGTGGTCGGAGGTCGGGGTTAGCAATCGGCATATCCGAACTGCTGGAGCCAGTGCCTCGTAATGCATGTAGCAGAACAGAGAGATACGGGACAAGGGACTCGGTAAAGATACATATCAAGGTTGCAGTCGTCATTGCCAGTGCTATTCGGCTTTTTTCGAAATATATAATAGGGCCGAATGACGTGTGCTTGTCACGTTTCTTTGATTCATTGATAAATAAGCGAAAATATAGGTCGAGAAAAAATCCGCCGTTTTCCGGGAGCGGGACTCGAATCCACATCTCCGCATAACCGGTGCGGTGCGTTCACCATTACGCTATCCCCACAGCGGCTTCTCTCTCGACTTTAAAGCGGTGGTTTATATTTACAAGAGTTCTGAGGCCGGTCAACTAGCGCCGCCCCTCGACTACCGCGGGAGACGTAGAACGTCTTCTTTCCCAGCGGCCGCCACGTAGAACGTGGTCGGAGGTCGCGGTTAGCAATTGGCATATCCGAACTGCTGGAGCCAGTGCCTCGTAATGCATGTACAGAACAGAGAGATACGGGACGAGGAACTCGGTAAAGATACATATCAAGGTTGCAGTCGTCATTGCCAGTGCTATTCGGCTTTTTTCGAAATATATAATAGGGCCGAATGACGTGTGCTTGTCACGTATCTTTGATTCATTGATAAATAAGTAAAAATATAGGTCGAGAAAAAATCCGCCGTTTTCCGGGAGCGGGACTCGAACCCACATCTCCGCATAACCGGTGCGGTGCGTTCACCATTACGCTATCCCCACAGCGGCTTCTCTCTCGACTTTAAAGCGGGGGTTTATATTTACAAGAGCTCTGAGGCCGGTCAACTAGCGCCCCCCCTCGACTACCGCGGGAGACGTAGAACGTCTTCTTTCCCAGCGGCCGCCACGTAGAACGTGGTCGGAGGTCGGGGTTAGCAATTGGCATATCCGAACTGCTGGAGCCAGTGCCTCGTAATGCATGTAGACTCGGTAAAGATACATATCAAGGTTGCAGTCGTCATTGCCAGTGCTATTCGGCTTTTTTCGAAATATATAATAGGGCCGAATGACGTGTGCTTGTCACGTTTCTTTGATTCATTGATAAATAAGCGAAAATATAAGTCGAGAAAAAATCTGCCGTTTTCCGGGAGCGGGACTCGAACCCACATCTCCGCATAACCGGTGCGGTGCGTTCACCATTACGCTATCCCCACAGCGGCTTCTCTCTCGACTTTAAAGCGGGGGTTTATATTTACAAGAGCTCTGAGGCCGGTCAACTAGCGCCGCCCCTCGACTACCGCGGGAGACGTAGAACGTCTTCTTTCCCAGCGGCCGCCACGTAGAACGTGGTCGGAGGTCGGGGTTAGCAATTGGCATATCCGAACTGCTGGAGCCAGTGCCTCGTAATGCATGTAGCAGAACAGAGAGATACGGGACGAGGGACTCGGTAAAGATACATATCAAGGTTGCAGTCGTCATTGCCAGTGCTATTCGGCTTTTTTCGAAATATATAATAGGGCCGAATGACGTGTGCTTGTCACGTTTCTTTGATTCATTGATAACTAAGCGAAAATATAAGTCGAGAAAAAATCCGCCGTTTTCCGGGAGCGGGACTCGAGCCCACATCTCCGCATAACCGGTGCGGTGCGTTCACCATTACGCTATCCCCACTGCGGCTTCTCTCTCGACTTTAAAGCGGGGGTTTATATTTACAAGAGCTCTGAGGCCGGTCAACTAGCGCCGCCCCTCGACTACCGCGGGAGACGTAGAACGTCTTCTTTCCCAGCGGCCGCCACGTAGAACGTGGTCGGAGGTCGGGGTTAGCAATTGGCATATCCGAACTGCTGGAGCCAGTGCCTCGTAATGCAAGTAGCAGAACAGAGAGATACGGGACGAGGGACTCGGTAAAGATACATATCAAGGTTGCAGTCGTCATTGCCAGTGCTATTCGGCTTTTTTCAAAATATATAATAGGGCCGAATGACGTGTGCTTGTCACGTTTCTTTGATTGATTGATAAATAAGCGAAAATATAAGTCGAGAAAAAATCCGCCGTTTTCCGGGAGCGGGACTCGAACCCACATCTCCGCATAACCGGTGCGGTGCGTTCACCATTACGCTATCCCCACAGCGGCTTCTCTCTCGACTTTAAAGCGGGGGTTTATATTTACAAGAGCTCTGAGGCCGGTCAATAAGCGCCGCCCCTCGACTACCGCGGGAGACATAGAACGTCTTCTTTCCCAGCGGCCGCCTCGTAGAACGTGGTCGGAGGTCGGGGTTAGCAATTGGCATATCCGAACTGCTGGAGCCAGTGCCTCGTAATGCATGTAGCAGAACAGAGAGATACGGGTCGAGGGACTCGGTAAAGATACATATCAAGGTTGCAGTCGTCATTGCCAGTGCTATTCGGCTTTTTTCGAAATATATAATAGGGCCGAATGACGTGTGCTTGTCACGTTTCTTTGATTCATTGATAACTAAGCGAAAATATAAGTCGAGAAAAAATCCGCCGTTTTCCGGGAGCGGGACTCGAGCCCACATCTCCGCATAACCGGTGCGGTGCGTTCACCATTACGCTATCCCCACAGCGGCTTCTCTCTCGACTTTAAAGCGGGGGTTTATATTTACAAGAGCTCTGAGGCCGGTCAACTAGCGCCGCCCCTCGACTACCGCGGGAGACGTAGAACGTCTTCTTTCCCAGCGGCCGCCACGTAGAACGTGGTCGGAGGTCGGGGTTAGCAATTGGCATATCCGAACTGCTGGAGCCAGTGCCTCGTAATGCATGTAGCAGAACAGAGAGATACGGGACAAGGGACTCGGTAAAGATACATATCAAGGTTGCAGTCGTCATTGCCAGTGCTATTCGGCTTTTTTCGAAATATATAATAGGGCCGAATGACGTGTGCTTGTCACGTTTCTTTGATTCATTGATAAATAAGCGAAAATATAAGTCGAGAAAAAATCCGCCGTTATCCGGGAGCGGGACTCGAACCCACATCTCCGCATAACCGGTGCGGTGCGTTCACCATTACGCTATCCCCACAGCGGCTTCTCTCTCGACTTTAAAGCGGGGGTTTATATTTACAAGAGCTCTGAGGCCGGTCAACTAGCGCCGCCCCTCGACTACCGCGGGAGACGTAGAACGTCTTCTTTCCCAGCGGCCGCCACGTAGAACGTGGTCGGAGGTCGGGGTTAGCAATTGGCATATCCGAACTGCTGGAGCCAGTGCCTCGTAATGCATGTAGCAGAACAGAGAGATACGGGACGAGGAACTCGGTAAAGATACATATCAAGGTTGCAGTCGTCATTGCCAGTGCTATTCGGCTTTTTTCGAAATATATAATAGGGCCGAATGACGTGTGCTTGTCACGTTTCTTTGATTCATTGATAAATAAGCGAAAATATAAGTCGAGAAAAAATCCGCCGTTTTCCGGGAGTGGGACTCGAACCCACATCTCCGCATAACCGGTGCGGTGCGTTCACCATTACGCTATCCCCACAGCGGCTTCTCTCTCGACTTTAAAGCGGGGGTTTATATTTACAAGAGCTCTGAGGCCGGTCAACTAGCGCCGCCCCTCGACTACCGCGGGAGACGTAGAACGTCTTCTTTCCCAGCGGCCGCCACGTAGAACGTGGTCGGAGGTCGGGGTTAGCAATTGGCATATCCGAACTGCTGGAGCCAGTGCCTCGTAATGCATGTAGCAGAACAGAGAGATACGGGACGAGGAACTCAGTAAAGATACATATCAAGGTTGCAGTCGTCATTGCCAGTGCTATTCGGCTTTTTTCGAAATATATAATAGGGCCGAATGACGTGTGCTTGTCCCGTTTCTTTGATTCATTGATGAATAAGCGAAAATATAAGTCGAGAAAAAATCCGCCGTTTTCCGGGAGTGGGACTCGAACCCACATCTCCGCATAACCGGTGCGGTGCGTTCACCATTACGCTATCCCCACAGCGGCTTCTCTCTCGACTTTAAAGCGGGGGTTTATATTTACAAGAGCTCTGAGGCCGGTCAACTAGCGCCGCCCCTCGACTACCGCGGGAGACGTAGAACGTCTTCTTTCCCAGCGGCCGCCACGTAGAACGTGGTCGGAGGTCGGGGTTAGCAATTGGCATATCCGAACTGCTGGAGCCAGTGCCTCGTAATGCATGTAGCAGAACAGAGAGATACGGGATGAGGGACTCGGTAAAGATACATGTCAAGGTTGCAGTCGTCATTGCCAGTGCTATTCGGCTTTTTTCGAAATATATAATAGGGCCGAATGACGTGTGCTTGTCACGTTTCTTTGATTCATTGATAAATAAGCGAAAATATACGTCGAGAAAAAATCCGACGTTTTCCGGGAGCGGGACTCGAACCCACATCTCCGCATAACCTGTGCGGTGCGTTCACCATTACGCTATCCCCACAGCGGCTTCTCTCTCGACTTTAAAGCGGGGGTTTATATTTACAAGAGCTCTGAGGCCGGTCAACTAGCGCCGCCCCTCGATTACCGCGGGAGACGTAGAACGTCTTCTTTCCCAGCGGCCGCCACGTAGAACGTGGTCGGAGGTCGGGGTTAGCAATTGGCATATCCGAACTGCTGGAGCCAGTGCCTCGTAATGCAAGTAGCAGAACAGAGAGATACGGGACGAGGGACTCGGTAAAGATACATATCAAGGTTGCAGTCGTCATTGCCAGTGCTATTCGGCTTTTTTCGAAATATATAAAAGGGCCGAATGACGTGTGCTTGTCACGTTTCTTTGATTCATTGATAAATAAGCGAAAATATAAGTCGAGAAAAAATCCGCCGTTTTCCGGGAGCGGGACTCGAACCGACATCTCCGCATAACCGGTGCGGTGCGTTCTCCATTACGCTATCCCCACAGCGGCTTCTCTCTCGACTTTAAAGCGGGGGTTTATATTTACAAGAGCTCTGAGGCCGGTCAACTAGCGCCGCCCCTCGACTACCGCGGGAGACGTAGAACGTCTTCTTTCCCAGCGGCCGCCACGTAGAACGTGGTCGGAGGTCGGGGTTAGCAATTGGCATATCCGAACTGCTGGAGCCAGTGCCTCGTAATGCATGGAGCAGAACAGAGAGATACGGGACGAGGAACTCAGTAAAGATACATATCAAGGTTGCAGTCGTCATTGCCAGTGCTATTCGGCTTTTTTCGAAATATATAATAGGGCCGAATGACGTGTGCTTGTCCCGTTTCTTTGATTCATTGATGAATAAGCGAAAAGTCGAGAAAAAATCCGCCGTTTTCCGGGAGTGGGACTCGAACCCACATCTCCGCATAACCGGTGCGGTGCGTTCAACATTACGCTATCCCCACAGCGGCTTCTCTCTCGACTTTAAAGCGGGGGTTTATATTTACAAGAGCTCTGAGGCCGGTCAACTAGCGCCGCCCCTCGACTACCGCGGGAGACGTAGAACGTCTTCTTTCCCAGCGGCCGCCACGTAGAACGTGGTCGGAGGTCGGGGTTAGCAATTGGCATATCCGAACTGCTGGAGCCAGTGCCTCGTAATGCATGTAGCAGAACAGAGAGATACGGGATGAGGGACTCGGTAAAGATACATGTCAAGGTTGCAGTCGTCATTGCCAGTGCTATTCGGCTTTTTTCGAAATATATAATAGGGCCGAATGACGTGTGCTTGTCACGTTTCTTTGATTCATTGATAAATAAGCGAAAATATAAGTCGAGAAAAAATCCGACGTTTTCCGGGAGCGGGACTCGAACCCACATCTCCGCATAACCTGTGCGGTGCGTTCCCCATTACGCTATCCCCACAGCGGCTTCTCTCTCGACTTTAAAGCGGGGGTTTATATTTACAAGAGCTCTGAGGCCGGTCAACTAGCGCCGCCCCTCGACTACCGCGGGAGACGTAGAACGTCTTCTTTCCCAGCGGCCGCCACGTAGAACGTGGTCGGAGGTCGGGGTTAGCAATTGGCATATCCGAACTGCTGGAGCCAGTGCCTCGTAATGCATGTAGCAGAACAGAGAGATACGGGACAAGGGACTCGGTAAAGATACATATCAAGGTTGCAGTCGTCATTGCC
This sequence comes from Haemaphysalis longicornis, assembly GCF_048455015.1. Taxonomy (NCBI): domain Eukaryota; kingdom Metazoa; phylum Arthropoda; class Arachnida; order Ixodida; family Ixodidae; genus Haemaphysalis; species Haemaphysalis longicornis. The sequence goes on along the minus strand of NW_027526204.1, from coordinate 24,413,311 downwards.
AGTGCTATTCGGCTTTTTTCGAAATATATAATAGGGCCGAATGACGTGTGCTTGTCACGTTTCTTTGATTCATTGATAAATAAGCGAAAATATAGGTCGAGAAAAAATCCGCCGTTTTCCGGGAGCGGGACTCGAATCCACATCTCCGCATAACCGGTGCGGTGCGTTCACCATTACGCTATCCCCACAGCGGCTTCTCTCTCGACTTTAAAGCGGGGGTTTATATTTACAAGAGCTCTGAGGCCGGTCAACTAGCGCCGCCCCTCGACTACCGCGGGAGACGTAGAACGTCTTCTTTCCCAACGGCCGCCACGTAGAACGTGGTCGGAGGTCGGGGTTAGCAATTGGCATATCCGAACTGCTGGAGCCAGTGCCTCGTAATGCATGTAGCAGAACAGAGAGATACGGGACGAGGAACTCGGTAAAGATACATATCAAGGTTGCAGTCGTCATTGCCAGTGCTATTCGGCTTTTTTCGAAATATATAATAGGGCCGAATGACGTGTGTTTGTCACGTATCTTTGATTCATTGATAAATAAGTAAAAATATAGGTCGAGAAAAAATCCGCCGTTTTCCGGGAGCGGGACTCGAACCCACATCTCCGCATAACCGGTGCGGTGCGTTCACCATTACGCTATCCCCACAGCGGCTTCTCTCTCGACTTTAAAGCGGGGGTTTATATTTACAAGAGCTCTGAGGCCGGTCAACTAGCGCCCCCCCTCGACTACCGCGGGAGACGTAGAACGTCTTCTTTCCCAGCGGCCGCCACGTAGAACGTGGTCGGAGGTCGGGGTTAGCAATTGGCATATCCGAACTGCTGGAGCCAGTGCCTCGTAATGCATGTAGACTCGGTAAAGATACATATCAAGGTTGCAGTCGTCATTGCCAGTGCTATTCGGCTTTTTTCGAAATATATAATAGGGCCGAATGACGTGTGCTTGTCACGTTTCTTTGATTCATTGATAAATAAGCGAAAATATAAGTCGAGAAAAAATCCGCCGTTTTCCGGGAGCGGGACTCGAACCGACATCTCCGCATAACCGGTGCGGTGCGTTCTCCATTACGCTATCCCCACAGCGTCTTCTCTCTCGACTTTAAAGCGGGGGTTTATATTTACAAGAGCTCTGAGGCCGGTCAACTAGCGCCGCCCCTCGACTACCGCGGGAGACGTAGAACGTCTTCTTTCCCAGCGGCCGCCACGTAGAACGTGGTCGGAGGTCGGGGTTAGCAATTGGCATATCCGAACTGCTGGAGCCAGTGCCTCGTAATGCATGTAGCAGAACAGAGAGATACGGGACGAGGAACTCAGTAAAGATACATATCAAGGTTGCAGTCGTCATTGCCAGTGCTATTCGGCTTTTTTCGAAATATATAATAGGGCCGAATGACGTGTGCTTGTCCCGTTTCTTTGATTCATTGATGAATAAGCGAAAATATAAGTCGAGAAAAAATCCGCCGTTTTCCGGGAGTGGGACTCAAACCCACATCTCCGCATAACCGGTGCGGTGCGTTCACCATTACGCTATCCCCACAGCGGCTTCTCTCTCGACTTTAAAGCGGGGGTTTATCTTTACAAGAGCTCTGAGGCCGGTCAACTAGCGCCGCCCCTCGACTACCGCGGGAGACGTAGAACGTCTTCTTTCCCAGCGGCCGCCACGTAGAACGTGGTCGGAGGTCGGGGTTAGCAATTGGCATATCCGAACTGCTGGAGCCAGTGCCTCGTAATGCATGTAGCAGAACAGAGAGATACGGGATGAGGGACTCGGTAAATATACATGTCAAGGTTGCAGTCGTCATTGCCAGTGCTATTCGGCTTTTTTCGAAATATATAATAGGGCCGAATGACGTGTGCTTGTCACGTTTCTTTGATTCATTGATAAATAAGCGAAAATATAAGTCGAGAAAAAATCCGCCGTTTTCCGGGAGCGGGACTCGAACCCACATCTCCGCATAACCTGTGCGGTGCGTTCACCATTACGCTATCCCCACAGCGGCTTCTCTCTCGACTTTAAAGCGGGGGTTTATATTTACAAGAGCTCTGAGGCCGGTCAACTAGCGCCGCCCCTCGACTACCGCGGGAGATGTAGAACGTCTTCTTTCCCAGCGGCCGCCACGTAGAACGTGGTCGGAGGTCGGGGTTAGCAATTGGCATATCCGAACTGCTCGAGCCTGTGCCTCGTAATGCATGTAGCAGAACAGAGAGATACGGGACGAGGGACTCGGTAAAGATACATGTCAAGGTTGCAGTCGTCATTGCCAGTGCTATTCGGCTTTTTTCGAAATATATAATAGGGCCGAATGACGTGTGCTTGTCACGTTTCTTTGATTCATTGATAAATAAGCGAAAATATAAGTCGAGAAAAAATCCGCCGTTATCCGGGAGCGGGACTCGAACCCACATCTCCGCATAACCGGTGCGGTGCGTTCACCATTACGCTATCCCCACAGCGGCTTCTCTCTCGACTTTAAAGCGGGGGTTTATATTTACAAGAGCTCTGAGGCCGGTCAACTAGCGCCGCCCCTCGACTACCGCGGAAGACGTAGAACGTCTTCTTTCCCAGCGGCCGCCACGTAGAACGTGGTCGGAGGTCGGGGTTAGCAATTGGCATATCCGAACTGCTGGAGCCAGTGCCTCGTAATGCATGTAGCAGAACAGAGAGATACGGGACGAGGAACTCGGTAAAGATACATATCAAGGTTGCAGTCGTCATTGCCAGTGCTATTCGGCTTTTTTCGAAATATATAATAGGGCCGAATGACGTGTGCTTGTCACGTTTCTTTGATTCATTGATAACTAAGCGAAAATATAAGTCGAGAAAAAATCCGCCGTTTTCCGGGAGCGGGACTCGAGCCCACATCTCCGCATAACCGGTGCGGTGCGTTCACCATTACGCTATCCCCACAGCGGCTTCTCTCTCGACTTTAAAGCGGGGGTTTATATTTACAAGAGCTCTGAGGCCGGTCAACTAGCGCCGCCCCTCGACTACCGCGGGAGACGTAGAACGTCTTCTTTCCCAGCGGCCGCCACGTAGAACGTGGTCGGAGGTCGGGGTTAGCAATCGGCATATCCGAACTGCTGGAGCCAGTGCCTCGTAATGCATGTAGCAGAACAGAGAGATACGGGACAAGGGACTCGGTAAAGATACATATCAAGGTTGCAGTCGTCATTGCCAGTGCTATTCGGCTTTTTTCGAAATATATAATAGGGCCGAATGACGTGTGCTTGTCACGTTTCTTTGATTCATTGATAAATAAGCGAAAATATAGGTCGAGAAAAAATCCGCCGTTTTCCGGGAGCGGGACTCGAATCCACATCTCCGCATAACCGGTGCGGTGCGTTCACCATTACGCTATCCCCACAGCGGCTTCTCTCTCGACTTTAAAGCGGTGGTTTATATTTACAAGAGTTCTGAGGCCGGTCAACTAGCGCCGCCCCTCGACTACCGCGGGAGACGTAGAACGTCTTCTTTCCCAGCGGCCACCACGTAGAACGTGGTCGGAGGTCGGGGTTAGCAATTGGCATATCCGAACTGCTGGAGCCAGTGCCTCGTAATGCATGTAGCAGAACAGAGAGATACGGGACGAGGAACTCGGTAAAGATACATATCAAGGTTGCAGTCGTCATTGCCAGTGCTATTCGGCTTTTTTCGAAATATATAATAGGGCCGAATGACGTGTGCTTGTCACGTATCTTTGATTCATTGATAAATAAGTAAAAATATAGGTCGAGAAAAAATCCGCCGTTTTCCGGGAGCGGGACTCGAACCCACATCTCCGCATAACCGGTGCGGTGCGTTCACCATTACGCTATCCCCACAGCGGCTTCTCTCTCGACTTTAAAGCGGGGGTTTATATTTACAAGAGCTCTGAGGCCGGTCAACTAGCGCCCCCCCTCGACTACCGCGGGAGACGTAGAACGTCTTCTTTCCCAGCGGCCGCCACGTAGAACGTGGTCGGAGGTCGGGGTTAGCAATTGGCATATCCGAACTGCTGGAGCCAGTGCCTCGTAATGCATGTAGACTCGGTAAAGATACATATCAAGGTTGCAGTCGTCATTGCCAGTGCTATTCGGCTTTTTTCGAAATATATAATAGGGCCGAATGACGTGTGCTTGTCACGTTTCTTTGATTCATTGATAAATAAGCGAAAATATAAGTCGAGAAAAAATCTGCCGTTTTCCGGGAGCGGGACTCGAACCCACATCTCCGCATAACCGGTGCGGTGCGTTCACCATTACGCTATCCCCACAGCGGCTTCTCTCTCGACTTAAAAGCGGGGGTTTATATTTACAAGAGCTCTGAGGCCGGTCAACTAGCGCCGCCCCTCGACTACCGCGGGAGACGTAGAACGTCTTCTTTCCCAGCGGCCGCCACGTAGAACGTGGTCGGAGGTCGGGGTTAGCAATTGGCATATCCGAACTGCTGGAGCCAGTGCCTCGTAATGCATGTAGACTCGGTAAAGATACATATCAAGGTTGCAGTCGTCATTGCCAGTGCTATTCGGCTTTTTTCGAAATATATAATAGGGCCGAATGACGTGTGCTTGTCACGTTTCTTTGATTCATTGATAAATAAGCGAAAATATAAGTCGAGAAAAAATCCGCCGTTTTCCGGGAGCGGGACTCGAACCGACATCTCCGCATAACCGGTGCGGTGCGTTCTCCATTACGCTATCCCCACAGCGTCTTCTCTCTCGACTTTAAAGCGGGGGTTTATATTTACAAGAGCTCTGAGGCCGGTCAACTAGCGCCGCCCCTCGACTACCGCGGGAGACGTAGAACGTCTTCTTTCCCAGCGGCCGCCACGTAGAACGTGGTCGGAGGTCGGGGTTAGCAATTGGCATATCCGAACTGCTGGAGCCAGTGCCTCGTAATGCATGTAGCAGAACAGAGAGATACGGGACGAGGAACTCAGTAAAGATACATATCAAGGTTGCAGTCGTCATTGCCAGTGCTATTCGGCTTTTTTCGAAATATATAATAGGGCCGAATGACGTGTGCTTGTCCCGTTTCTTTGATTCATTGATGAATAAGCGAAAATATAAGTCGAGAAAAAATCCGCCGTTTTCCGGGAGTGGGACTCAAACCCACATCTCCGCATAACCGGTGCGGTGCGTTCACCATTACGCTATCCCCACAGCGGCTTCTCTCTCGACTTTAAAGCGGGGGTTTATCTTTACAAGAGCTCTGAGGCCGGTCAACTAGCGCCGCCCCTCGACTACCGCGGGAGACGTAGAACGTCTTCTTTCCCAGCGGCCGCCACGTAGAACGTGGTCGGAGGTCGGGGTTAGCAATTGGCATATCCGAACTGCTGGAGCCAGTGCCTCGTAATGCATGTAGCAGAACAGAGAGATACGGGATGAGGGACTCGGTAAATATACATGTCAAGGTTGCAGTCGTCATTGCCAGTGCTATTCGGCTTTTTTCGAAATATATAATAGGGCCGAATGACGTGTGCTTGTCACGTTTCTTTGATTCATTGATAAATAAGCGAAAATATAAGTCGAGAAAAAATCCGCCGTTTTCCGGGAGCGGGACTCGAACCCACATCTCCGCATAACCTGTGCGGTGCGTTCACCATTACGCTATCCCCACAGCGGCTTCTCTCTCGACTTTAAAGCGGGGGTTTATATTTACAAGAGCTCTGAGGCCGGTCAACTAGCGCCGCCCCTCGACTACCGCGGGAGATGTAGAACGTCTTCTTTCCCAGCGGCCGCCACGTAGAACGTGGTCGGAGGTCGGGGTTAGCAATTGGCATATCCGAACTGCTCGAGCCTGTGCCTCGTAATGCATGTAGCAGAACAGAGAGATACGGGACGAGGGACTCGGTAAAGATACATGTCAAGGTTGCAGTCGTCATTGCCAGTGCTATTCGGCTTTTTTCGAAATATATAATAGGGCCGAATGACGTGTGCTTGTCACGTTTCTTTGATTCATTGATAAATAAGCGAAAATATAAGTCGAGAAAAAATCCGCCGTTATCCGGGAGCGGGACTCGAACCCACATCTCCGCATAACCGGTGCGGTGCGTTCACCATTACGCTATCCCCACAGCGGCTTCTCTCTCGACTTTAAAGCGGGGGTTTATATTTACAAGAGCTCTGAGGCCGGTCAACTAGCGCCGCCCCTCGACTACCGCGGAAGACGTAGAACGTCTTCTTTCCCAGCGGCCGCCACGTAGAACGTGGTCGGAGGTCGGGGTTAGCAATTGGCATATCCGAACTGCTGGAGCCAGTGCCTCGTAATGCATGTAGCAGAACAGAGAGATACGGGACGAGGAACTCGGTAAAGATACATATCAAGGTTGCAGTCGTCATTGCCAGTGCTATTCGGCTTTTTTCGAAATATATAATAGGGCCGAATGACGTGTGCTTGTCACGTTTCTTTGATTCATTGATAACTAAGCGAAAATATAAGTCGAGAAAAAATCCGCCGTTTTCCGGGAGCGGGACTCGAGCCCACATCTCCGCATAACCGGTGCGGTGCGTTCACCATTACGCTATCCCCACAGCGGCTTCTCTCTCGACTTTAAAGCGGGGGTTTATATTTACAAGAGCTCTGAGGCCGGTCAACTAGCGCCGCCCCTCGACTACCGCGGGAGACGTAGAACGTCTTCTTTCCCAGCGGCCGCCACGTAGAACGTGGTCGGAGGTCGGGGTTAGCAATCGGCATATCCGAACTGCTGGAGCCAGTGCCTCGTAATGCATGTAGCAGAACAGAGAGATACGGGACAAGGGACTCGGTAAAGATACATATCAAGGTTGCAGTCGTCATTGCCAGTGCTATTCGGCTTTTTTCGAAATATATAATAGGGCCGAATGACGTGTGCTTGTCACGTTTCTTTGATTCATTGATAAATAAGCGAAAATATAGGTCGAGAAAAAATCCGCCGTTTTCCGGGAGCGGGACTCGAATCCACATCTCCGCATAACCGGTGCGGTGCGTTCACCATTACGCTATCCCCACAGCGGCTTCTCTCTCGACTTTAAAGCGGTGGTTTATATTTACAAGAGTTCTGAGGCCGGTCAACTAGCGCCGCCCCTCGACTACCGCGGGAGACGTAGAACGTCTTCTTTCCCAGCGGCCACCACGTAGAACGTGGTCGGAGGTCGGGGTTAGCAATTGGCATATCCGAACTGCTGGAGCCAGTGCCTCGTAATGCATGTAGCAGAACAGAGAGATACGGGACGAGGAACTCGGTAAAGATACATATCAAGGTTGCAGTCGTCATTGCCAGTGCTATTCGGCTTTTTTCGAAATATATAATAGGGCCGAATGACGTGTGCTTGTCACGTATCTTTGATTCATTGATAAATAAGTAAAAATATAGGTCGAGAAAAAATCCGCCGTTTTCCGGGAGCGGGACTCGAACCCACATCTCCGCATAACCGGTGCGGTGCGTTCACCATTACGCTATCCCCACAGCGGCTTCTCTCTCGACTTTAAAGCGGGGGTTTATATTTACAAGAGCTCTGAGGCCGGTCAACTAGCGCCCCCCCTCGACTACCGCGGGAGACGTAGAACGTCTTCTTTCCCAGCGGCCGCCACGTAGAACGTGGTCGGAGGTCGGGGTTAGCAATTGGCATATCCGAACTGCTGGAGCCAGTGCCTCGTAATGCATGTAGACTCGGTAAAGATACATATCAAGGTTGCAGTCGTCATTGCCAGTGCTATTCGGCTTTTTTCGAAATATATAATAGGGCCGAATGACGTGTGCTTGTCACGTTTCTTTGATTCATTGATAAATAAGCGAAAATATAAGTCGAGAAAAAATCTGCCGTTTTCCGGGAGCGGGACTCGAACCCACATCTCCGCATAACCGGTGCGGTGCGTTCACCATTACGCTATCCCCACAGCGGCTTCTCTCTCGACTTAAAAGCGGGGGTTTATATTTACAAGAGCTCTGAGGCCGGTCAACTAGCGCCGCCCCTCGACTACCGCGGGAGACGTAGAACGTCTTCTTTCCCAGCGGCCGCCACGTAGAACGTGGTCGGAGGTCGGGGTTAGCAATTGGCATATCCGAACTGCTGGAGCCAGTGCCTCGTAATGCATGTAGCAGAACAGAGAGATACGGGACGAGGGACTCGGTAAAGATACATATCAAGGTTGCAGTCGTCATTGCCAGTGCTATTCGGCTTTTTTCGAAATATATAATAGGGCCGAATGACGTGTGCTTGTCACGTTTCTTTGATTCATTGATAACTAAGCGAAAATATAAGTCGAGAAAAAATCCGCCGTTTTCCGGGAGCGGGACTCGAGCCCACATCTCCGCATAACCGGTGCGGTGCGTTCACCATTACGCTATCCCCACTGCGGCTTCTCTCTCGACTTTAAAGCGGGGGTTTATATTTACAAGAGCTCTGAGGCCGGTCAACTAGCGCCGCCCCTCGACTACCGCGGGAGACGTAGAACGTCTTCTTTCCCAGCGGCCGCCACGTAGAACGTGGTCGGAGGTCGGGGTTAGCAATTGGCATATCCGAACTGCTGGAGCCAGTGCCTCGTAATGCAAGTAGCAGAACAGAGAGATACGGGACGAGGGACTCGGTAAAGATACATATCAAGGTTGCAGTCGTCATTGCCAGTGCTATTCGGGTTTTTTCAAAATATATAATAGGGCCGAATGACGTGTGCTTGTCACGTTTCTTTGATTGATTGATAAATAAGCTAAAATATAAGTCGAGAAAAAATCCGCCGTTTTCCGGGAGCGGGACTCGAACCCACATCTCCGCATAACCGGTGCGGTGCGTTCACCATTACGCTATCCCCACAGCGGCTTCTCTCTCGACTTTAAAGCGGGGGTTTATATTTACAAGAGCTCTGAGGCCGGTCAATAAGCGCCGCCCCTCGACTACCGCGGGAGACGTAGAACGTCTTCTTTCCCAGCGGCCGCCACGTAGAACGTGGTCGGAGGTCGGGGTTAGCAATTGGCATATCCGAACTGCTGGAGCCAGTGCCTCGTAATGCATGTAGCAGAACAGAGAGATACGGGACAAGGGACTCGGTAAAGATACATATCAAGGTTGCAGTCGTCATTGCCAGTGCTATTCGGCTTTTTTCGAAATATATAATAGGGCCGAATGACGTGTGCTTGTCACGTTTCTTTGATTCATTGATAAATAAGCGAAAATATAAGTCGAGAAAAAATCCGCCGTTATCCGGGAGCGGGACTCGAACCCACATCTCCGCATAACCGGTGCGGTGCGTTCACCATTACGCTATCCCCACAGCGGCTTCTCTCTCGACTTTAAAGCGGGGGTTTATATTTACAAGAGCTCTGAGGCCGGTCAACTAGCGCCGCCCCTCGACTACCGCGGGAGACGTAGAACGTCTTCTTTCCCAGCGGCCGCCACGGAGAACGTGGTCGGAGGTCGGGGTTAGCAATTGGCATATCCGAACTGCTGGAGCCAGTGCCTCGTAATGCATGTAGCAGAACAGAGAGATACGGGACGAGGAACTCGGTAAAGATACATATCAAGGTTGCAGTCGTCATTGCCAGTGCTATTCGGCTTTTTTCGAAATATATAATAGGGCCGAATGACGTGTGCTTGTCACGTTTCTTTGATTCATTGATAAATAAGCGAAAATATAAGTCGAGAAAAAATCCGCCGTTTTCCGGGAGTGGGACTCGAACCCACATCTCCGCATAACCGGTGCGGTGCGTTCACCATTACGCTATCCCCACAGCGGCTTCTCTCTCGACTTTAAAGCGGGGGTTTATATTTACAAGAGCTCTGAGGCCGGTCAACTAGCGCCGCCCCTCGACTACCGCGGGAGACGTAGAACGTCTTCTTTCCCAGCGGCCGCCACGTAGAACGTGGTCGGAGGTCGGGGTTAGCAATTGGCATATCCGAACTGCTGGAGCCAGTGCCTCGTAATGCATGTAGCAGAACAGAGAGATACGGGACGAGGAACTCAGTAAAGATACATATCAAGGTTGCAGTCGTCATTGCCAGTGCTATTCGGCTTTTTTCGAAATATATAATAGGGCCGAATGACGTGTGCTTGTCCCGTTTCTTTGATTCATTGATGAATAAGCGAAAATATAAGTCGAGAAAAAATCCGCCGTTTTCCGGGAGTGGGACTCGAACCCACATCTCCGCATAACCGGTGCGGTGCGTTCACCATTACGCTATCCCCACAGCGGCTTCTCTCTCGACTTTAAAGCGGGGGTTTATATTTACAAGAGCTCTGAGGCCGGTCAACTAGCGCCGCCCCTCGACTACCGCGGGAGACGTAGAACGTCTTCTTTCCCAGCGGCCGCCACGTAGAACGTGGTCGGAGGTCGGGGTTAGCAATTGGCATATCCGAACTGCTGGAGCCAGTGCCTCGTAATGCATGTAGCAGAACAGAGAGATACGGGATGAGGGACTCGGTAAAGATACATGTCAAGGTTGCAGTCGTCATTGCCAGTGCTATTCGGCTTTTTTCGAAATATATAATAGGGCCGAATGACGTGTGCTTGTCACGTTTCTTTGATTCATTGATAAATAAGCGAAAATATAAGTCGAGAAAAAATCCGACGTTTTCCGGGAGCGGGACTCGAACCCACATCTCCGCATAACCTGTGCGGTGCGTTCACCATTACGCTATCCCCACAGCGGCTTCTCTCTCGACTTTAAAGCGGGGGTTTATATTTACAAGAGCTCTGAGGCCGGTCAACTAGCGCCGCCCCTCGACTACCGCGGGAGACGTAGAACGTCTTCTTTCCCAGCGGCCGCCACGTAGAACGTGGTCGGAGGTCGGGGTTAGCAATTGGCATATCCGAACTACTCGAACCAGTGCCTCGTAATGCATGTAGCAGAACAGAGAGATACGGGACGAGGGACTCGGTAAAGATACATATCAAGGTTGCAGTCGTCATTGCCAGTGCTATTCGGCTTTTTTCGAAATATATAAAAGGGCCGAATGACGTGTGCTTGTCACGTTTCTTTGATTCATTGATAAATAAGCGAAAATATAAGTCGAGAAAAAATCCGCCGTTTTCCGGGAGCGGGACTCGAACCGACATCTCCGCATAACCGGTGCGGTGCGTTCTCCATTACGCTATCCCCACAGCGGCTTCTCTCTCGACTTTAAAGCGGGGGTTTATATTTACAAGAGCTCTGAGGCCGGTCAACTAGCGCCGCCCCTCGACTACCGCGGGAGACGTAGAACGTCTTCTTTCCCAGCGGCCGCCACGTAGAACGTGGTCGGAGGTCGGGGTTAGCAATTGGCATATCCGAACTGCTGGAGCCAGTGCCTCGTAATGCATGGAGCAGAACAGAGAGATACGGGACGAGGAACTCAGTAAAGATACATATCAAGGTTGCAGTCGTCATTGCCAGTGCTATTCGGCTTTTTTCGAAATATATAATAGGGCCGAATGACGTGTGCTTGTCCCGTTTCTTTGATTCATTGATGAATAAGCGAAAAGTCGAGAAAAAATCCGCCGTTTTCTGGGAGTGGGACTCGAACCCACATCTCCGCATAACCGGTGCGGTGCGTTCAACATTACGCTATCCCCACAGCGGCTTCTCTCTCGACTTTAAAGCGGGGGTTTATATTTACAAGAGCTCTGAGGCCGGTCAACTAGCGCCGCCCCTCGACTACCGCGGGAGACGTAGAACGTCTTCTTTCCCAGCGGCCGCCACGTAGAACGTGGTCGGAGGTCGGGGTTAGCAATTGGCATATCCGAACTGCTGGAGCCAGTGCCTCGTAATGCATGTAGCAGAACAGAGAGATACGGGATGAGGGACTCGGTAAAGATACATGTCAAGGTTGCAGTCGTCATTGCCAGTGCTATTCGGCTTTTTTCGAAATATATAATAGGGCCGAATGACGTGTGCTTGTCACGTTTCTTTGATTCATTGATAAATAAGCGAAAATATAAGTCGAGAAAAAATCCGACGTTTTCCGGGAGCGGGACTCGAACCCACATCTCCGCATAACCTGTGCGGTGCGTTCCCCATTACGCTATCCCCACAGCGGCTTCTCTCTCGACTTTAAAGCGGGGGTTTATATTTACAAGAGCTCTGAGGCCGGTCAACTAGCGCCGCCCCTCGACTACCGCGGGAGACGTAGAACGTCTTCTTTCCCAGCGGCCGCCACGTAGAACGTGGTCGGAGGTCGGGGTTAGCAATTGGCATATCCGAACTGCTCGAGCCTGTGCCTCGTAATGCATGTAGCAGAACAGAGAGATACGGGACGAGGGACTCGGTAAAGATACATGTCAAGGTTGCAGTCGTCATTGCCAGTGCTATTCGGCTTTTTTCGAAATATATAATAGGGCCGAATGACGTGTGCTTGTCACGTTTCTTTGATTCATTGATAAATAAGCGAAAATATAAGTCGAGAAAAAATCCGCCGTTATCCGGGAGCGGGACTCGAACCCACATCTCCGCATAACCGGTGCGGTGCGTTCACCATTACGCTATCCCCACAGCGGCTTCTCTCTCGACTTTAAAGCGGGGGTTTATATTTACAAGAGCTCTGAGGCCGGTCAACTAGTGCCGCCCCTCGACTACCGCGGAAGACGTAGAACGTCTTCTTTCCCAGCGGCCGCCACGTAGAACGTGGTCGGAGGTCGGGGTTAGCAATTGGCATATCCGAACTGCTGGAGCCAGTGCCTCGTAATGCATGTAGCAGAACAGAGAGATACGGGACGAGGAACTCGGTAAAGATACATATCAAGGTTGCAGTCGTCATTGCCAGTGCTATTCGGCTTTTTTCGAAATATATAATAGGGCCGAATGACGTGTGCTTGTCACGTTTCTTTGATTCATTGATAACTAAGCGAAAATATAAGTCGAGAAAAAATCCGCCGTTTTCCGGGAGCGGGACTCGAGCCCACATCTCCGCATAACCGGTGCGGTGCGTTCACCATTACGCTATCCCCACAGCGGCTTCTCTCTCGACTTTAAAGCGGGGGTTTATATTTACAAGAGCTCTGAGGCCGGTCAACTAGCGCCGCCCCTCGACTACCGCGGGAGACGTAGAACGTCTTCTTTCCCAGCGGCCGCCACGTAGAACGTGGTCGGAGGTCGGGGTTAGCAATCGGCATATCCGAACTGCTGGAGCCAGTGCCTCGTAATGCATGTAGCAGAACAGAGAGATACGGGACAAGGGACTCGGTAAAGATACATATCAAGGTTGCAGTCGTCATTGCCAGTGCTATTCGGCTTTTTTCGAAATATATAATAGGGCCGAATGACGTGTGCTTGTCACGTTTCTTTGATTCATTGATAAATAAGCGAAAATATAGGTCGAGAAAAAATCCGCCGTTTTCCGGGAGCGGGACTCGAATCCACATCTCCGCATAACCGGTGCGGTGCGTTCACCATTACGCTATCCCCACAGCGGCTTCTCTCTCGACTTTAAAGCGGTGGTTTATATTTACAAGAGTTCTGAGGCCGGTCAACTAGCGGCGCCCCTCGACTACCGCGGGAGACGTAGAACGTCTTCTTTCCCAGCGGCCGCCACGTAGAACGTGGTCGGAGGTCGGGGTTAGCAATTGGCATATCCGAACTGCTGGAGCCAGTGCCTCGTAATGCATGTAGCAGAACAGAGAGATACGGGACGAGGAACTCGGTAAAGATACATATCAAGGTTGCAGTCGTCATTGCCAGTGCTATTCGGCTTTTTTCGAAATATATAATAGGGCCGAATGACGTGTGCTTGTCACGTATCTTTGATTCATTGATAAATAAGTAAAAATATAGGTCGAGAAAAAATCCGCCGTTTTCCGGGAGCGGGACTCGAACCCACATCTCCGCATAATCGGTGCGGTGCGTTCACCATTACGCTATCCCCACAGCGGCTTCTCTCTCGACTTTAAAGCGGGGGTTTATATTTACAAGAGCTCTGAGGCCGGTCAACTAGCGCCCCCCCTCGACTACCGCGGGAGACGTAGAACGTCTTCTTTCCCAGCGGCCGCCACGTAGAACGTGGTCGGAGGTCGGGGTTAGCAATTGGCATATCCGAACTGCTGGAGCCAGTGCCTCGTAATGCATGTAGACTCGGTAAAGATACATATCAAGGTTGCAGTCGTCATTGCCAGTGCTATTCGGCTTTTTTCGAAATATATAATAGGGCCGAATGACGTGTGCTTGTCACGTTTCTTTGATTCATTGATAAATAAGCGAAAATATAAGTCGAGAAAAAATCTGCCGTTTTCCGGGAGCGGGACTCGAACCCACATCTCCGCATAACCGGTGCGGTGCGTTCACCATTACGCTATCCCCACAGCGGCTTCTCTCTCGACTTTAAAGCGGGGGTTTATATTTACAAGAGCTCTGAGGCCGGTCAACTAGCGCCGCCCCTCGACTACCGCGGGAGACGTAGAACGTCTTCTTTCCCAGCGGCCGCCACGTAGAACGTGGTCGGAGGTCGGGGTTAGCAATTGGCATATCCGAACTGCTGGAGCCAGTGCCTCGTAATGCATGTAGCAGAACAGAGAGATACGGGACGAGGGACTCGGTAAAGATACATATCAAGGTTGCAGTCGTCATTGCCAGTGCTATTCGGCTTTTTTCGAAATATATAATAGGGCCGAATGACGTGTGCTTGTCACGTTTCTTTGATTCATTGATAACTAAGCGAAAATATAAGTCGAGAAAAAATCCGCCGTTTTCCGGGAGCGGGACTCGAGCCCACATCTCCGCATAACCGGTGCGGTGCGTTCACCATTACGCTATCCCCACTGCGGCTTCTCTCTCGACTTTAAAGCGGGGGTTTATATTTACAAGAGCTCTGAGGCCGGTCAACTAGCGCCGCCCCTCGACTACCGCGGGAGACGTAGAACGTCTTCTTTCCCAGCGGCCGCCACGTAGAACGTGGTCGGAGGTCGGGGTTAGCAATCGGCATATCCGAACTGCTGGAGCCAGTGCCTCGTAATGCATGTAGCAGAACAGAGAGATACGGGACAAGGGACTCGGTAAAGATACATATCAAGGTTGCAGTCGTCATTGCCAGTGCTATTCGGCTTTTTTCGAAATATATAATAGGGCCGAATGACGTGTGCTTGTCACGTTTCTTTGATTCATTGATAAATAAGCGAAAATATAGGTCGAGAAAAAATCCGCCGTTTTCCGGGAGCGGGACTCGAATCCACATCTCCGCATAACCGGTGCGGTGCGTTCACCATTACGCTATCCCCACAGCGGCTTCTCTCTCGACTTTAAAGCGGTGGTTTATATTTACAAGAGTTCTGAGGCCGGTCAACTAGCGCCGCCCCTCGACTACCGCGGGAGACGTAGAACGTCTTCTTTCCCAGCGGCCACCACGTAGAACGTGGTCGGAGGTCGGGGTTAGCAATTGGCATATCCGAACTGCTGGAGCCAGTGCCTCGTAATGCATGTAGCAGAACAGAGAGATACGGGACGAGGAACTCGGTAAAGATACATATCAAGGTTGCAGTCGTCATTGCCAGTGCTATTCGGCTTTTTTCGAAATATATAATAGGGCCGAATGACGTGTGCTTGTCACGTATCTTTGATTCATTGATAAATAAGTAAAAATATAGGTCGAGAAAAAATCCGCCGTTTTCCGGGAGCGGGACTCGAACCCACATCTCCGCATAACCGGTGCGGTGCGTTCACCATTACGCTATCCCCACAGCGGCTTCTCTCTCGACTTTAAAGCGGGGGTTTATATTTACAAGAGCTCTGAGGCCGGTCAACTAGCGCCCCCCCTCGACTACCGCGGGAGACGTAGAACGTCTTCTTTCCCAGCGGCCGCCACGTAGAACGTGGTCGGAGGTCGGGGTTAGCAATTGGCATATCCGAACTGCTGGAGCCAGTGCCTCGTAATGCATGTAGACTCGGTAAAGATACATATCAAGGTTGCAGTCGTCATTGCCAGTGCTATTCGGCTTTTTTCGAAATATATAATAGGGCCGAATGACGTGTGCTTGTCACGTTTCTTTGATTCATTGATAAATAAGCGAAAATATAAGTCGAGAAAAAATCTGCCGTTTTCCGGGAGCGGGACTCGAACCCACATCTCCGCATAACCGGTGCGGTGCGTTCACCATTACGCTATCCCCACAGCGGCTTCTCTCTCGACTTTAAAGCGGGGGTTTATATTTACAAGAGCTCTGAGGCCGGTCAACTAGCGCCGCCCCTCGACTACCGCGGGAGACGTAGAACGTCTTCTTTCCCAGCGGCCGCCACGTAGAACGTGGTCGGAGGTCGGGGTTAGCAATTGGCATATCCGAACTGCTGGAGCCAGTGCCTCGTAATGCATGTAGCAGAACAGAGAGATACGGGACGAGGGACTCGGTAAAGATACATATCAAGGTTGCAGTCGTCATTGCCAGTGCTATTCGGCTTTTTTCGAAATATATAATAGGGCCGAATGACGTGTGCTTGTCACGTTTCTTTGATTCATTGATAACTAAGCGAAAATATAAGTCGAGAAAAAATCCGCCGTTTTCCGGGAGCGGGACTCGAGCCCACATCTCCGCATAACCGGTGCGGTGCGTTCACCATTACGCTATCCCCACTGCGGCTTCTCTCTCGACTTTAAAGCGGGGGTTTATATTTACAAGAGCTCTGAGGCCGGTCAACTAGCGCCGCCCCTCGACTACCGCGGGAGACGTAGAACGTCTTCTTTCCCAGCGGCCGCCACGTAGAACGTGGTCGGAGGTCGGGGTTAGCAATTGGCATATCCGAACTGCTGGAGCCAGTGCCTCGTAATGCAAGTAGCAGAACAGAGAGATACGGGACGAGGGACTCGGTAAAGATACATATCAAGGTTGCAGTCGTCATTGCCAGTGCTATTCGGCTTTTTTCAAAATATATAATAGGGCCGAATGACGTGTGCTTGTCACGTTTCTTTGATTGATTGATAAATAAGCGAAAATATAAGTCGAGAAAAAATCCGCCGTTTTCCGGGAGCGGGACTCGAACCCACATCTCCGCATAACCGGTGCGGTGCGTTCACCATTACGCTATCCCCACAGCGGCTTCTCTCTCGACTTTAAAGCGGGGGTTTATATTTACAAGAGCTCTGAGGCCGGTCAATAAGCGCCGCCCCTCGACTACCGCGGGAGACGTAGAACGTCTTCTTTCCCAGCGGCCGCCACGTAGAACGTGGTCGGAGGTCGGGGTTAGCAATTGGCATATCCGAACTGCTGGAGCCAGTGCCTCGTAATGCAAGTAGCAGAACAGAGAGATACGGGACGAGGGACTCGGTAAATATACATGTCAAGGTTGCAGTCGTCATTGCCAGTGCTATTCGGCTTTTTTCGAAATATATAATAGGGCCGAATGACGTGTGCTTGTCACGTTTCTTTGATTCATTGATAAATAGGCGAAAATATAAGTCGAGAAAAAATCCGCCGTTTTCCGGGAGCGGGACTCGAACCCACATCTCCGCATAACCTGTGCGGTGCGTTCACCATTACGCTATCCCCACAGCGGCTTCTCTCTCGACTTTAAAGCGGGGGTTTATATTTACAAGAGCTCTGAGGCCGGTCAACTAGCGCCGCCCCTCGACTACCGCGGGAGATGTAGAACGTCTTCTTTCCCAGCGGCCGCCACGTAGAACGTGGTCGGAGGTCGGGGTTAGCAATTGGCATATCCGAACTGCTCGAGCCTGTGCCTCGTAATGCATGTAGCAGAACAGAGAGATACGGGACGAGGGACTCGGTAAAGATACATGTCAAGGTTGCAGTCGTCATTGCCAGTGCTATTCGGCTTTTTTCGAAATATATAATAGGGCCGAATGACGTGTGCTTGTCACGTTTCTTTGATTCATTGATAAATAAGCGAAAATATAAGTCGAGAAAAAATCCGCCGTTATCCGGGAGCGGGACTCGAACCCACATCTCCGCATAACCGGTGCGGTGCGTTCACCATTACGCTATCCCCACAGCGGCTTCTCTCTCGACTTTAAAGCGGGGGTTTATATTTACAAGAGCTCTGAGGCCGGTCAACTAGCGCCGCCCCTCGACTACCGCGGAAGACGTAGAACGTCTTCTTTCCCAGCGGCCGCCACGTAGAACGTGGTCGGAGGTCGGGGTTAGCAATTGGCATATCCGAACTGCTGGAGCCAGTGCCTCGTAATGCATGTAGCAGAACAGAGAGATACGGGACGAGGAACTCGGTAAAGATACATATCAAGGTTGCAGTCGTGATTGCCAGTGCTATTCGGCTTTTTTCGAAATATATAATAGGGCCGAATGACGTGTGCTTGTCACGTTTCTTTGATTCATTGATAACTAAGCGAAAATATAAGTCGAGAAAAAATCCGCCGTTTTCCGGGAGCGGGACTCGAGCCCACATCTCCGCATAACCGGTGCGGTGCGTTCACCATTACGCTATCCCCACAGCGGCTTCTCTCTCGACTTTAAAGCGGGGGTTTATATTTACAAGAGCTCTGAGGCCGGTCAACTAGCGCCGCCCCTCGACTACCGCGGGAGACGTAGAACGTCTTCTTTCCCAGCGGCCGCCACGTAGAACGTGGTCGGAGGTCGGGGTTAGCAATCGGCATATCCGAACTGCTGGAGCCAGTGCCTCGTAATGCATGTAGCAGAACAGAGAGATACGGGACAAGGGACTCGGTAAAGATACATATCAAGGTTGCAGTCGTCATTGCCAGTGCTATTCGGCTTTTTTCGAAATATATAATAGGGCCGAATGACGTGTGCTTGTCACGTTTCTTTGATTCATTGATAAATAAGCGAAAATATAGGTCGAGAAAAAATCCGCCGTTTTCCGGGAGCGGGACTCGAATCCACATCTCCGCATAACCGGTGCGGTGCGTTCACCATTACGCTATCCCCACAGCGGCTTCTCTCTCGACTTTAAAGCGGTGGTTTATATTTACAAGAGTTCTGAGGCCGGTCAACTAGCGCCGCCCCTCGACTACCGCGGGAGACGTAGAACGTCTTCTTTCCCAGCGGCCGCCACGTAGAACGTGGTCGGAGGTCGGGGTTAGCAATTGGCATATCCGAACTGCTGGAGCCAGTGCCTCGTAATGCATGTAGCAGAACAGAGAGATACGGGACGAGGAACTCGGTAAAGATACATATCAAGGTTGCAGTCGTCATTGCCAGTGCTATTCGGCTTTTTTCGAAATATATAATAGGGCCGAATGACGTGTGCTTGTCACGTATCTTTGATTCATTGATAAATAAGTAAAAATATAGGTCGAGAAAAAATCCGCCGTTTTCCGGGAGCGGGACTCGAACCCACATCTCCGCATAACCGGTGCGGTGCGTTCACCATTACGCTATCCCCACAGCGGCTTCTCTCTCGACTTTAAAGCGGGGGTTTATATTTACAAGAGCTCTGAGGCCGGTCAACTAGCGCCCCCCCTCGACTACCGCGGGAGACGTAGAACGTCTTCTTTCCCAGCGGCCGCCACGTAGAACGTGGTCGGAGGTCGGGGTTAGCAATTGGCATATCCGAACTGCTGGAGCCAGTGCCTCGTAATGCATGTAGACTCGGTAAAGATACATATCAAGGTTGCAGTCGTCATTGCCAGTGCTATTCGGCTTTTTTCGAAATATATAATAGGGCCGAATGACGTGTGCTTGTCACGTTTCTTTGATTCATTGATAAATAAGCGAAAATATAAGTCGAGAAAAAATCTGCCGTTTTCCGGGAGCGGGACTCGAACCCACATCTCCGCATAACCGGTGCGGTGCGTTCACCATTACGCTATCCCCACAGCGGCTTCTCTCTCGACTTTAAAGCGGGGGTTTATATTTACAAGAGCTCTGAGGCCGGTCAACTAGCGCCGCCCCTCGACTACCGCGGGAGACGTAGAACGTCTTCTTTCCCAGCGGCCGCCACGTAGAACGTGGTCGGAGGTCGGGGTTAGCAATTGGCATATCCGAACTGCTGGAGCCAGTGCCTCGTAATGCATGTAGCAGAACAGAGAGATACGGGACGAGGGACTCGGTAAAGATACATATCAAGGTTGCAGTCGTCATTGCCAGTGCTATTCGGCTTTTTTCGAAATATATAATAGGGCCGAATGACGTGTGCTTGT
Source organism: Haemaphysalis longicornis (assembly GCF_048455015.1). Lineage (NCBI taxonomy): Eukaryota > Metazoa > Arthropoda > Arachnida > Ixodida > Ixodidae > Haemaphysalis > Haemaphysalis longicornis. The sequence goes on along the minus strand of NW_027526204.1, from coordinate 24,393,335 downwards.
CACGTTTCTTTGATTCATTGATAACTAAGCGAAAATATAAGTCGAGAAAAAATCCGCCGTTTTCCGGGAGCGGGACTCGAGCCCACATCTCCGCATAACCGGTGCGGTGCGTTCACCATTACGCTATCCCCACTGCGGCTTCTCTCTCGACTTTAAAGCGGGGGTTTATATTTACAAGAGCTCTGAGGCCGGTCAACTAGCGCCGCCCCTCGACTACCGCGGGAGACGTAGAACGTCTTCTTTCCCAGCGGCCGCCACGTAGAACGTGGTCGGAGGTCGGGGTTAGCAATTGGCATATCCGAACTGCTGGAGCCAGTGCCTCGTAATGCAAGTAGCAGAACAGAGAGATACGGGACGAGGGACTCGGTAAAGATACATATCAAGGTTGCAGTCGTCATTGCCAGTGCTATTCGGCTTTTTTCAAAATATATAATAGGGCCGAATGACGTGTGCTTGTCACGTTTCTTTGATTGATTGATAAATAAGCGAAAATATAAGTCGAGAAAAAATCCGCCGTTTTCCGGGAGCGGGACTCGAACCCACATCTCCGCATAACCGGTGCGGTGCGTTCACCATTACGCTATCCCCACAGCGGCTTCTCTCTCGACTTTAAAGCGGGGGTTTATATTTACAAGAGCTCTGAGGCCGGTCAATAAGCGCCGCCCCTCGACTACCGCGGGAGACGTAGAACGTCTTCTTTCCCAGCGGCCGCCACGTAGAACGTGGTCGGAGGTCGGGGTTAGCAATTGGCATATCCGAACTGCTGGAGCCAGTGCCTCGTAATGCATGTAGCAGAACAGAGAGATACGGGTCGAGGGACTCGGTAAAGATACATATCAAGGTTGCAGTCGTCATTGCCAGTTCTATTCGGCTTTTTTCGAAATATATAATAGGGCCGAATGACGTGTGCTTGTCACGTTTCTTTGATTCATTGATAACTAAGCGAAAATATAAGTCGAGAAAAAATCCGCCGTTTTCCGGGAGCGGGACTCGAGCCCACATCTCCGCATAACCGGTGCGGTGCGTTCACCATTACGCTATCCCCACAGCGGCTTCTCTCTCGACTTTAAAGCGGGGGTTTATATTTACAAGAGCTCTGAGGCCGGTCAACTAGCGCCGCCCCTCGACTACCGCGGGAGACGTAGAACGTCTTCTTTCCCAGCGGCCGCCACGTAGAACGTGGTCGGAGGTCGGGGTTAGCAATTGGCATATCCGAACTGCTGGAGCCAGTGCCTCGTAATGCATGTAGCAGAACAGAGAGATACGGGACAAGGGACTCGGTAAAGATACATATCAAGGTTGCAGTCGTCATTGCCAGTGCTATTCGGCTTTTTTCGAAATATATAATAGGGCCGAATGACGTGTGCTTGTTACGTTTCTTTGATTCATTGATAAATAAGCGAAAATATAAGTCGAGAAAAAATCCGCCGTTATCCGGGAGCGGGACTCGAACCCACATCTCCGCATAACCGGTGCGGTGCGTTCACCATTACGCTATCCCCACAGCGGCTTCTCTCTCGACTTTAAAGCGGGGGTTTATATTTACAAGAGCTCTGAGGCCGGTCAACTAGCGCCGCCCCTCGACTACCGCGGGAGACGTAGAACGTCTTCTTTCCCAGCGGCCGCCACGGAGAACGTGGTCGGAGGTCGGGGTTAGCAATTGGCATATCCGAACTGCTGGAGCCAGTGCCTCGTAATGCATGTAGCAGAACAGAGAGATACGGGACGAGGAACTCGGTAAAGATACATATCAAGGTTGCAGTCGTCATTGCCAGTGCTATTCGGCTTTTTTCGAAATATATAATAGGGCCGAATGACGTGTGCTTGTCACGTTTCTTTGATTCATTGATAAATAAGCGAAAATATAAGTCGAGAAAAAATCCGCCGTTTTCCGGGAGTGGGACTCGAACCCACATCTCCGCATAACCGGTGCGGTGCGTTCACCATTACGCTATCCCCACAGCGGCTTCTCTCTCGACTTTAAAGCGGGGGTTTATATTTACAAGAGCTCTGAGGCCGGTCAACTAGCGCCGCCCCTCGACTACCGCGGGAGACGTAGAACGTCTTCTTTCCCAGCGGCCGCCACGTAGAACGTGGTCGGAGGTCGGGGTTAGCAATTGGCATATCCGAACTGCTGGAGCCAGTGCCTCGTAATGCATGTAGCAGAACAGAGAGATACGGGACGAGGAACTCAGTAAAGATACATATCAAGGTTGCAGTCGTCATTGCCAGTGCTATTCGGCTTTTTTCGAAATATATAATAGGGCCGAATGACGTGTGCTTGTCCCGTTTCTTTGATTCATTGATGAATAAGCGAAAATATAAGTCGAGAAAAAATCCGCCGTTTTCCGGGAGTGGGACTCGAACCCACATCTCCGCATAACCGGTGCGGTGCGTTCACCATTACGCTATCCCCACAGCGGCTTCTCTCTCGACTTTAAAGCGGGGGTTTATATTTACAAGAGCTCTGAGGCCGGTCAACTAGCGCCGCCCCTCGACTACCGCGGGAGACGTAGAACGTCTTCTTTCCCAGCGGCCGCCACGTAGAACGTGGTCGGAGGTCGGGGTTAGCAATTGGCATATCCGAACTGCTGGAGCCAGTGCCTCGTAATGCATGTAGCAGAACAGAGAGATACGGGATGAGGGACTCGGTAAAGATACATGTCAAGGTTGCAGTCGTCATTGCCAGTGCTATTCGGCTTTTTTCGAAATATATAATAGGGCCGAATGACGTGTGCTTGTCACGTTTCTTTGATTCATTGATAAATAAGCGAAAATATAAGTCGAGAAAAAATCCGACGTTTTCCGGGAGCGGGACTCGAACCCACATCTCCGCATAACCTGTGCGGTGCGTTCACCATTACGCTATCCCCACAGCGGCTTCTCTCTCGACTTTAAAGCGGGGGTTTATATTTACAAGAGCTCTGAGGCCGGTCAACTAGCGCCGCCCCTCGACTACCGCGGGAGACGTAGAACGTCTTCTTTCCCAGCGGCCGCCACGTAGAACGTGGTCGGAGGTCGGGGTTAGCAATTGGCATATCCGAACTACTCGAACCAGTGCCTCGTAATGCATGTAGCAGAACAGAGAGATACGGGACGAGGGACTCGGTAAAGATACATATCAAGGTTGCAGTCGTCATTGCCAGTGCTATTCGGCTTTTTTCGAAATATATAAAAGGGCCGAATGACGTGTGCTTGTCACGTTTCTTTGATTCATTGATAAATAAGCGAAAATATAAGTCGAGAAAAAATCCGCCGTTTTCCGGGAGCGGGACTCGAACCGACATCTCCGCATAACCGGTGCGGTGCGTTCTCCATTACGCTATCCCCACAGCGGCTTCTCTCTCGACTTTAAAGCGGGGGTTTATATTTACAAGAGCTCTGAGGCCGGTCAACTAGCGCCGCCCCTCGACTACCGCGGGAGACGTAGAACGTCTTCTTTCCCAGCGGCCGCCACGTAGAACGTGGTCGGAGGTCGGGGTTAGCAATTGGCATATCCGAACTGCTGGAGCCAGTGCCTCGTAATGCATGGAGCAGAACAGAGAGATACGGGACGAGGAACTCAGTAAAGATACATATCAAGGTTGCAGTCGTCATTGCCAGTGCTATTCGGCTTTTTTCGAAATATATAATAGGGCCGAATGACGTGTGCTTGTCCCGTTTCTTTGATTCATTGATGAATAAGCGAAAAGTCGAGAAAAAATCCGCCGTTTTCTGGGAGTGGGACTCGAACCCACATCTCCGCATAACCGGTGCGGTGCGTTCAACATTACGCTATCCCCACAGCGGCTTCTCTCTCGACTTTAAAGCGGGGGTTTATATTTACAAGAGCTCTGAGGCCGGTCAACTAGCGCCGCCCCTCGACTACCGCGGGAGACGTAGAACGTCTTCTTTCCCAGCGGCCGCCACGTAGAACGTGGTCGGAGGTCGGGGTTAGCAATTGGCATATCCGAACTGCTGGAGCCAGTGCCTCGTAATGCATGTAGCAGAACAGAGAGATACGGGATGAGGGACTCGGTAAAGATACATGTCAAGGTTGCAGTCGTCATTGCCAGTGCTATTCGGCTTTTTTCGAAATATATAATAGGGCCGAATGACGTGTGCTTGTCACGTTTCTTTGATTCATTGATAAATAAGCGAAAATATAAGTCGAGAAAAAATCCGACGTTTTCCGGGAGCGGGACTCGAACCCACATCTCCGCATAACCTGTGCGGTGCGTTCCCCATTACGCTATCCCCACAGCGGCTTCTCTCTCGACTTTAAAGCGGGGGTTTATATTTACAAGAGCTCTGAGGCCGGTCAACTAGCGCCGCCCCTCGACTACCGCGGGAGACGTAGAACGTCTTCTTTCCCAGCGGCCGCCACGTAGAACGTGGTCGGAGGTCGGGGTTAGCAATTGGCATATCCGAACTGCTCGAGCCTGTGCCTCGTAATGCATGTAGCAGAACAGAGAGATACGGGACGAGGGACTCGGTAAAGATACATGTCAAGGTTGCAGTCGTCATTGCCAGTGCTATTCGGCTTTTTTCGAAATATATAATAGGGCCGAATGACGTGTGCTTGTCACGTTTCTTTGATTCATTGATAAATAAGCGAAAATATAAGTCGAGAAAAAATCCGCCGTTATCCGGGAGCGGGACTCGAACCCACATCTCCGCATAACCGGTGCGGTGCGTTCACCATTACGCTATCCCCACAGCGGCTTCTCTCTCGACTTTAAAGCGGGGGTTTATATTTACAAGAGCTCTGAGGCCGGTCAACTAGCGCCGCCCCTCGACTACCGCGGAAGACGTAGAACGTCTTCTTTCCCAGCGGCCGCCACGTAGAACGTGGTCGGAGGTCGGGGTTAGCAATTGGCATATCCGAACTGCTGGAGCCAGTGCCTCGTAATGCATGTAGCAGAACAGAGAGATACGGGACGAGGAACTCGGTAAAGATACATATCAAGGTTGCAGTCGTCATTGCCAGTGCTATTCGGCTTTTTTCGAAATATATAATAGGGCCGAATGACGTGTGCTTGTCACGTTTCTTTGATTCATTGATAACTAAGCGAAAATATAAGTCGAGAAAAAATCCGCCGTTTTCCGGGAGCGGGACTCGAGCCCACATCTCCGCATAACCGGTGCGGTGCGTTCACCATTACGCTATCCCCACAGCGGCTTCTCTCTCGACTTTAAAGCGGGGGTTTATATTTACAAGAGCTCTGAGGCCGGTCAACTAGCGCCGCCCCTCGACTACCGCGGGAGACGTAGAACGTCTTCTTTCCCAGCGGCCGCCACGTAGAACGTGGTCGGAGGTCGGGGTTAGCAATCGGCATATCCGAACTGCTGGAGCCAGTGCCTCGTAATGCATGTAGCAGAACAGAGAGATACGGGACAAGGGACTCGGTAAAGATACATATCAAGGTTGCAGTCGTCATTGCCAGTGCTATTCGGCTTTTTTCGAAATATATAATAGGGCCGAATGACGTGTGCTTGTCACGTTTCTTTGATTCATTGATAAATAAGCGAAAATATAGGTCGAGAAAAAATCCGCCGTTTTCCGGGAGCGGGACTCGAATCCACATCTCCGCATAACCGGTGCGGTGCGTTCACCATTACGCTATCCCCACAGCGGCTTCTCTCTCGACTTTAAAGCGGTGGTTTATATTTACAAGAGTTCTGAGGCCGGTCAACTAGCGCCGCCCCTCGACTACCGCGGGAGACGTAGAACGTCTTCTTTCCCAGCGGCCGCCACGTAGAACGTGGTCGGAGGTCGGGGTTAGCAATTGGCATATCCGAACTGCTGGAGCCAGTGCCTCGTAATGCATGTAGACTCGGTAAAGATACATATCAAGGTTGCAGTCGTCATTGCCAGTGCTATTCGGCTTTTTTCGAAATATATAATAGGGCCGAATGACGTGTGCTTGTCACGTTTCTTTGATTCATTGATAAATAAGCGAAAATATAAGTCGAGAAAAAATCTGCCGTTTTCCGGGAGCGGGACTCGAACCCACATCTCCGCATAACCGGTGCGGTGCGTTCACCATTACGCTATCCCCACAGCGGCTTCTCTCTCGACTTTAAAGCGGGGGTTTATATTTACAAGAGCTCTGAGGCCGGTCAACTAGCGCCGCCCCTCGACTACCGCGGGAGACGTAGAACGTCTTCTTTCCCAGCGGCCGCCACGTAGAACGTGGTCGGAGGTCGGGGTTAGCAATTGGCATATCCGAACTGCTGGAGCCAGTGCCTCGTAATGCATGTAGCAGAACAGAGAGATACGGGACGAGGGACTCGGTAAAGATACATATCAAGGTTGCAGTCGTCATTGCCAGTGCTATTCGGCTTTTTTCGAAATATATAATAGGGCCGAATGACGTGTGCTTGTCACGTTTCTTTGATTCATTGATAACTAAGCGAAAATATAAGTCGAGAAAAAATCCGCCGTTTTCCGGGAGCGGGACTCGAGCCCACATCTCCGCATAACCGGTGCGGTGCGTTCACCATTACGCTATCCCCACTGCGGCTTCTCTCTCGACTTTAAAGCGGGGGTTTATATTTACAAGAGCTCTGAGGCCGGTCAACTAGCGCCGCCCCTCGACTACCGCGGGAGACGTAGAACGTCTTCTTTCCCAGCGGCCGCCACGTAGAACGTGGTCGGAGGTCGGGGTTAGCAATTGGCATATCCGAACTGCTGGAGCCAGTGCCTCGTAATGCAAGTAGCAGAACAGAGAGATACGGGACGAGGGACTCGGTAAAGGTACATATCAAGGTTGCAGTCGTCATTGCCAGTGCTATTCGGCTTTTTTCAAAATATATAATAGGGCCGAATGACGTGTGCTTGTCACGTTTCTTTGATTGATTGATAAATAAGCGAAAATATAAGTCGAGAAAAAATCCGCCGTTTTCCGGGAGCGGGACTCGAACCCACATCTCCGCATAACCGGTGCGGTGCGTTCACCATTACGCTATCCCCACAGCGGCTTCTCTCTCGACTTTAAAGCGGGGGTTTATATTTACAAGAGCTCTGAGGCCGGTCAATAAGCGCCGCCCCTCGACTACCGCGGGAGACGTAGAACGTCTTCTTTCCCAGCGGCCGCCACGTAGAACGTGGTCGGAGGTCGGGGTTAGCAATTGGCATATCCGAACTGCTGGAGCCAGTGCCTCGTAATGCAAGTAGCAGAACAGAGAGATACGGGACGAGGGACTCGGTAAATATACATGTCAAGGTTGCAGTCGTCATTGCCAGTGCTATTCGGCTTTTTTCGAAATATATAATAGGCCGAATGACGTGTGCTTGTCACGTTTCTTTGATTCATTGATAAATAAGCGAAAATATAAGTCGAGAAAAAATCCGCCGTTTTCCGGGAGCGGGACTCGAACCCACATCTCCGCATAACCTGTGCGGTGCGTTCACCATTACGCTATCCCCACAGCGGCTTCTCTCTCGACTTTAAAGCGGGGGTTTATATTTACAAGAGCTCTGAGGCCGGTCAACTAGCGCCGCCCCTCGACTACCGCGGGAGATGTAGAACGTCTTCTTTCCCAGCGGCCGCCACGTAGAACGTGGTCGGAGGTCGGGGTTAGCAATTGGCATATCCGAACTGCTCGAGCCTGTGCCTCGTAATGCATGTAGCAGAACAGAGAGATACGGGACGAGGGACTCGGTAAAGATACATGTCAAGGTTGCAGTCGTCATTGCCAGTGCTATTCGGCTTTTTTCGAAATATATAATAGGGCCGAATGACGTGTGCTTGTCACGTTTCTTTGATTCATTGATAACTAAGCGAAAATATAAGTCGAGAAAAAATCCGCCGTTTTCCGGGAGCGGGACTCGAGCCCACATCTCCGCATAACCGGTGCGGTGCGTTCACCATTACGCTATCCCCACAGCGGCTTCTCTCTCGACTTTAAAGCGGGGGTTTATATTTACAAGAGCTCTGAGGCCGGTCAACTAGCGCCGCCCCTCGACTACCGCGGGAGACGTAGAACGTCTTCTTTCCCAGCGGCCGCCACGTAGAACGTGGTCGGAGGTCGGGGTTAGCAATCGGCATATCCGAACTGCTGGAGCCAGTGCCTCGTAATGCATGTAGCAGAACAGAGAGATACGGGACAAGGGACTCGGTAAAGATACATATCAAGGTTGCAGTCGTCATTGCCAGTGCTATTCGGCTTTTTTCGAAATATATAATAGGGCCGAATGACGTGTGCTTGTCACGTTTCTTTGATTCATTGATAAATAAGCGAAAATATAGGTCGAGAAAAAATCCGCCGTTTTCCGGGAGCGGGACTCGAATCCACATCTCCGCATAACCGGTGCGGTGCGTTCACCATTACGCTATCCCCACAGCGGCTTCTCTCTCGACTTTAAAGCGGTGGTTTATATTTACAAGAGTTCTGAGGCCGGTCAACTAGCGCCGCCCCTCGACTACCGCGGGAGACGTAGAACGTCTTCTTTCCCAGCGGCCGCCACGTAGAACGTGGTCGGAGGTCGGGGTTAGCAATTGGCATATCCGAACTGCTGGAGCCAGTGCCTCGTAATGCATGTAGCAGAACAGAGAGATACGGGACGAGGAACTCGGTAAAGATACATATCAAGGTTGCAGTCGTCATTGCCAGTGCTATTCGGCTTTTTTCGAAATATATAATAGGGCCGAATGACGTGTGCTTGTCACGTATCTTTGATTCATTGATAAATAAGTAAAAATATAGGTCGAGAAAAAATCCGCCGTTTTCCGGGAGCGGGACTCGAACCCACATCTCCGCATAACCGGTGCGGTGCGTTCACCATTACGCTATCCCCACAGCGGCTTCTCTCTCGACTTTAAAGCGGGGGTTTATATTTACAAGAGCTCTGAGGCCGGTCAACTAGCGCCCCCCCTCGACTACCGCGGGAGACGTAGAACGTCTTCTTTCCCAGCGGCCGCCACGTAGAACGTGGTCGGAGGTCGGGGTTAGCAATTGGCATATCCGAACTGCTGGAGCCAGTGCCTCGTAATGCATGTAGACTCGGTAAAGATACATATCAAGGTTGCAGTCGTCATTCCCAGTGCTATTCGGCTTTTTTCGAAATATATAATAGGGCCGAATGACGTGTGCTTGTCACGTTTCTTTGATTCATTGATAAATAAGCGAAAATATAAGTCGAGAAAAAATCTGCCGTTTTCCGGGAGCGGGACTCGAACCCACATCTCCGCATAACCGGTGCGGTGCGTTCACCATTACGCTATCCCCACAGCGGCTTCTCTCTCGACTTTAAAGCGGGGGTTTATATTTACAAGAGCTCTGAGGCCGGTCAACTAGCGCCGCCCCTCGACTACCGCGGGAGACGTAGAACGTCTTCTTTCCCAGCGGCCGCCACGTAGAACGTGGTCGGAGGTCGGGGTTAGCAATTGGCATATCCGAACTGCTGGAGCCAGTGCCTCGTAATGCATGTAGCAGAACAGAGAGATACGGGACGAGGGACTCGGTAAAGATACATATCAAGGTTGCAGTCGTCATTGCCAGTGCTATTCGGCTTTTTTCGAAATATATAATAGGGCCGAATGACGTGTGCTTGTCACGTTTCTTTGATTCATTGATAACTAAGCGAAAATATAAGTCGAGAAAAAATCCGCCGTTTTCCGGGAGCGGGACTCGAGCCCACATCTCCGCATAACCGGTGCGGTGCGTTCACCATTACGCTATCCCCACTGCGGCTTCTCTCTCGACTTTAAAGCGGGGGTTTATATTTACAAGAGCTCTGAGGCCGGTCAACTAGCGCCGCCCCTCGACTACCGCGGGAGACGTAGAACGTCTTCTTTCCCAGCGGCCGCCACGTAGAACGTGGTCGGAGGTCGGGGTTAGCAATTGGCATATCCGAACTGCTGGAGCCAGTGCCTCGTAATGCAAGTAGCAGAACAGAGAGATACGGGACGAGGGACTCGGTAAAGATACATATCAAGGTTGCAGTCGTCATTGCCAGTGCTATTCGGCTTTTTTCAAAATATATAATAGGGCCGAATGACGTGTGCTTGTCACGTTTCTTTGATTGATTGATAAATAAGCGAAAATATAAGTCGAGAAAAAATCCGCCGTTTTCCGGGAGCGGGACTCGAACCCACATCTCCGCATAACCGGTGCGGTGCGTTCACCATTACGCTATCCCCACAGCGGCTTCTCTCTCGACTTTAAAGCGGGGGTTTATATTTACAAGAGCTCTGAGGCCGGTCAATAAGCGCCGCCCCTCGACTACCGCGGGAGACGTAGAACGTCTTCTTTCCCAGCGGCCGCCACGTAGAACGTGGTCGGAGGTCGGGGTTAGCAATTGGCATATCCGAACTGCTGGAGCCAGTGCCTCGTAATGCATGTAGCAGAACAGAGAGATACGGGTCGAGGGACTCGGTAAAGATACATATCAAGGTTGCAGTCGTCATTGCCAGTTCTATTCGGCTTTTTTCGAAATATATAATAGGGCCGAATGACGTGTGCTTGTCACGTTTCTTTGATTCATTGATAACTAAGCGAAAATATAAGTCGAGAAAAAATCCGCCGTTTTCCGGGAGCGGGACTCGAGCCCATATCTCCGCATAACCGGTGCGGTGCGTTCACCATTACGCTATCCCCACAGCGGCTTCTCTCTCGACTTTAAAGCGGGGGTTTATATTTACAAGAGCTCTGAGGCCGGTCAACTAGCGCCGCCCCTCGACTACCGCGGGAGACGTAGAACGTCTTCTTTCCCAGCGGCCGCCACGTAGAACGTGGTCGGAGGTCGGGGTTAGCAATTGGCATATCCGAACTGCTGGAGCCAGTGCCTCGTAATGCATGTAGCAGAACAGAGAGATACGGGACAAGGGACTCGGTAAAGATACATATCAAGGTTGCAGTCGTCATTGCCAGTGCTATTCGGCTTTTTTCGAAATATATAATAGGGCCGAATGACGTGTGCTTGTCACGTTTCTTTGATTCATTGATAAATAAGCGAAAATATAAGTCGAGAAAAAATCCGCCGTTATCCGGGAGCGGGACTCGAACCCACATCTCCGCATAACCGGTGCGGTGCGTTCACCATTACGCTATCCCCACAGCGGCTTCTCTCTCGACTTTAAAGCGGGGGTTTATATTTACAAGAGCTCTGAGGCCGGTCAACTAGCGCCGCCCCTCGACTACCGCGGGAGACGTAGAACGTCTTCTTTCCCAGCGGCCGCCACGGAGAACGTGGTCGGAGGTCGGGGTTAGCAATTGGCATATCCGAACTGCTGGAGCCAGTGCCTCGTAATGCATGTAGCAGAACAGAGAGATACGGGACGAGGAACTCGGTAAAGATACATATCAAGGTTGCAGTCGTCATTGCCAGTGCTATTCGGCTTTTTTCGAAATATATAATAGGGCCGAATGACGTGTGCTTGTCACGTTTCTTTGATTCATTGATAAATAAGCGAAAATATAAGTCGAGAAAAAATCCGCCGTTTTCCGGGAGTGGGACTCGAACCCACATCTCCGCATAACCGGTGCGGTGCGTTCACCATTACGCTATCCCCACAGCGGCTTCTCTCTCGACTTTAAAGCGGGGGTTTATATTTACAAGAGCTCTGAGGCCGGTCAACTAGCGCCGCCCCTCGACTACCGCGGGAGACGTAGAACGTCTTCTTTCCCAGCGGCCGCCACGTAGAACGTGGTCGGAGGTCGGGGTTAGCAATTGGCATATCCGAACTGCTGGAGCCAGTGCCTCGTAATGCATGTAGCAGAACAGAGAGATACGGGACGAGGAACTCAGTAAAGATACATATCAAGGTTGCAGTCGTCATTGCCAGTGCTATTCGGCTTTTTTCGAAATATATAATAGGGCCGAATGACGTGTGCTTGTCCCGTTTCTTTGATTCATTGATGAATAAGCGAAAATATAAGTCGAGAAAAAATCCGCCGTTTTCCGGGAGTGGGACTCGAACCCACATCTCCGCATAACCGGTGCGGTGCGTTCACCATTACGCTATCCCCACAGCGGCTTCTCTCTCGACTTTAAAGCGGGGGTTTATATTTACAAGAGCTCTGAGGCCGGTCAACTAGCGCCGCCCCTCGACTACCGCGGGAGACGTAGAACGTCTTCTTTCCCAGCGGCCGCCACGTAGAACGTGGTCGGAGGTCGGGGTTAGCAATTGGCATATCCGAACTGCTGGAGCCAGTGCCTCGTAATGCATGTAGCAGAACAGAGAGATACGGGATGAGGGACTCGGTAAAGATACATGTCAAGGTTGCAGTCGTCATTGCCAGTGCTATTCGGCTTTTTTCGAAATATATAATAGGGCCGAATGACGTGTGCTTGTCACGTTTCTTTGATTCATTGATAAATAAGCGAAAATATAAGTCGAGAAAAAATCCGACGTTTTCCGGGAGCGGGACTCGAACCCACATCTCCGCATAACCTGTGCGGTGCGTTCACCATTACGCTATCCCCACAGCGGCTTCTCTCTCGACTTTAAAGCGGGGGTTTATATTTACAAGAGCTCTGAGGCCGGTCAACTAGCGCCGCCCCTCGACTACCGCGGGAGACGTAGAACGTCTTCTTTCCCAGCGGCCGCCACGTAGAACGTGGTCGGAGGTCGGGGTTAGCAATTGGCATATCCGAACTACTCGAACCAGTGCCTCGTAATGCATGTAGCAGAACAGAGAGATACGGGACGAGGGACTCGGTAAAGATACATATCAAGGTTGCAGTCGTCATTGCCAGTGCTATTCGGCTTTTTTCGAAATATATAAAAGGGCCGAATGACGTGTGCTTGTCACGTTTCTTTGATTCATTGATAAATAAGCGAAAATATAAGTCGAGAAAAAATCCGCCGTTTTCCGGGAGCGGGACTCGAACCGACATCTCCGCATAACCGGTGCGGTGCGTTCTCCATTACGCTATCCCCACAGCGGCTTCTCTCTCGACTTTAAAGCGGGGGTTTATATTTACAAGAGCTCTGAGGCCGGTCAACTAGCGCCGCCCCTCGACTACCGCGGGAGACGTAGAACGTCTTCTTTCCCAGCGGCCGCCACGTAGAACGTGGTCGGAGGTCGGGGTTAGCAATTGGCATATCCGAACTGCTGGAGCCAGTGCCTCGTAATGCATGGAGCAGAACAGAGAGATACGGGACGAGGAACTCAGTAAAGATACATATCAAGGTTGCAGTCGTCATTGCCAGTGCTATTCGGCTTTTTTCGAAATATATAATAGGGCCGAATGACGTGTGCTTGTCCCGTTTCTTTGATTCATTGATGAATAAGCGAAAAGTCGAGAAAAAATCCGCCGTTTTCTGGGAGTGGGACTCGAACCCACATCTCCGCATAACCGGTGCGGTGCGTTCAACATTACGCTATCCCCACAGCGGCTTCTCTCTCGACTTTAAAGCGGGGGTTTATATTTACAAGAGCTCTGAGGCCGGTCAACTAGCGCCGCCCCTCGACTACCGCGGGAGACGTAGAACGTCTTCTTTCCCAGCGGCCGCCACGTAGAACGTGGTCGGAGGTCGGGGTTAGCAATTGGCATATCCGAACTGCTGGAGCCAGTGCCTCGTAATGCATGTAGCAGAACAGAGAGATACGGGATGAGGGACTCGGTAAAGATACATGTCAAGGTTGCAGTCATCATTGCCAGTGCTATTCGGCTTTTTTCGAAATATATAATAGGGCCGAATGACGTGTGCTTGTCACGTTTCTTTGATTCATTGATAAATAAGCGAAAATATAAGTCGAGAAAAAATCCGACGTTTTCCGGGAGCGGGACTCGAACCCACATCTCCGCATAACCTGTGCGGTGCGTTCCCCATTACGCTATCCCCACAGCGGCTTCTCTCTCGACTTTAAAGCGGGGGTTTATATTTACAAGAGCTCTGAGGCCGGTCAACTAGCGCCGCCCCTCGACTACCGCGGGAGACGTAGAACGTCTTCTTTCCCAGCGGCCGCCACGTAGAACGTGGTCGGAGGTCGGGGTTAGCAATTGGCATATCCGAACTGCTGGAGCCAGTGCCTCGTAATGCATGTAGCAGAACAGAGAGATACGGGACAAGGGACTCGGTAAAGATACATATCAAGGTTGCAGTCGTCATTGCCAGTGCTATTCGGCTTTTTTCGAAATATATAATAGGGCCGAATGACGTGTGCTTGTCACGTTTCTTTGATTCATTGATAAATAAGCGAAAATATAGGTCGAGAAAAAATCCGCCGTTTTCCGGGAGCGGGACTCGAATCCACATCTCCGCATAACCGGTGCGGTGCGTTCACCATTACGCTATCCCCACAGCGGCTTCTCTCTCGACTTTAAAGCGGGGGTTTATATTTACAAGAGCTCTGAGGCCGGTCAACTAGCGCCGCCCCTCGACTACCGCGGGAGACGTAGAACGTCTTCTTTCCCAGCGGCCGCCACGTAGAACGTGGTCGGAGGTCGGGGTTAGCAATTGGCATATCCGAACTGCTGGAGCCAGTGCCTCGTAATGCATGTAGCAGAACAGAGAGATACGGGACGAGGAACTCGGTAAAGATACATATCAAGGTTGCAGTCGTCATTGCCAGTGCTATTCGGCTTTTTTCGAAATATATAATAGGGCCGAATGACGTGTGCTTGTCACGTATCTTTGATTCATTGATAAATAAGTAAAAATATAGGTCGAGAAAAAATCCGCCGTTTTCCGGGAGCGGGACTCGAACCCACATCTCCGCATAACCGGTGCGGTGCGTTCACCATTACGCTATCCCCACAGCGGCTTCTCTCTCGACTTTAAAGCGGGGGTTTATATTTACAAGAGCTCTGAGGCCGGTCAACTAGCGCCCCCCCTCGACTACCGCGGGAGACGTAGAACGTCTTCTTTCCCAGCGGCCGCCACGTAGAACGTGGTCGGAGGTCGGGGTTAGCAATTGGCATATCCGAACTGCTGGAGCCAGTGCCTCGTAATGCATGTAGACTCGGTAAAGATACATATCAAGGTTGCAGTCGTCATTGCCAGTGCTATTCGGCTTTTTTCGAAATATATAATAGGGCCGAATGACGTGTGCTTGTCACGTTTCTTTGATTCATTGATAAATAAGCGAAAATATAAGTCGAGAAAAAATCCGCCGTTTTCCGGGAGCGGGACTCGAACCGACATCTCCGCATAACCGGTGCGGTGCGTTCTCCATTACGCTATCCCCACAGCGGCTTCTCTCTCGACTTTAAAGCGGGGGTTTATATTTACAAGAGCTCTGAGGCCGGTCAACTAGCGCCGCCCCTCGACTACCGCGGGAGACGTAGAACGTCTTCTTTCCCAGCGGCCGCCACGTAGAACGTGGTCGGAGGTCGGGGTTAGCAATTGGCATATCCGAACTGCTGGAGCCAGTGCCTCGTAATGCATGTAGCAGAACAGAGAGATACGGGACGAGGAACTCAGTAAAGATACATATCAAGGTTGCAGTCGTCATTGCCAGTGCTATTCGGCTTTTTTCGAAATATATAATAGGGCCGAATGACGTGTGCTTGTCCCGTTTCTTTGATTCATTGATGAATAAGCGAAAATATAAGTCGAGAAAAAATCCGCCGTTTTCCGGGAGTGGGACTCAAACCCACATCTCCGCATAACCGGTGCGGTGCGTTCACCATTACGCTATCCCCACAGCGGCTTCTCTCTCGACTTTAAAGCGGGGGTTTATCTTTACAAGAGCTCTGAGGCCGGTCAACTAGCGCCGCCCCTCGACTACCGCGGGAGACGTAGAACGTCTTCTTTCCCAGCGGCCGCCACGTAGAACGTGGTCGGAGGTCGGGGTTAGCAATTGGCATATCCGAACTGCTGGAGCCAGTGCCTCGTAATGCATGTAGCAGAACAGAGAGATACGGGATGAGGGACTCGGTAAATATACATGTCAAGGTTGCAGTCGTCATTGCCAGTGCTATTCGGCTTTTTTCGAAATATATAATAGGGCCGAATGACGTGTGCTTGTCACGTTTCTTTGATTCATTGATAAATAAGCGAAAATATAAGTCGAGAAAAAATCCGCCGTTTTCCGGGAGCGGGACTCGAACCCACATCTCCGCATAACCTGTGCGGTGCGTTCACCATTACGCTATCCCCACAGCGGCTTCTCTCTCGACTTTAAAGCGGGGGTTTATATTTACAAGAGCTCTGAGGCCGGTCAACTAGCGCCGCCCCTCGACTACCGCGGGAGATGTAGAACGTCTTCTTTCCCAGCGGCCGCCACGTAGAACGTGGTCGGAGGTCGGGGTTAGCAATTGGCATATCCGAACTGCTCGAGCCTGTGCCTCGTAATGCATGTAGCAGAACAGAGAGATACGGGACGAGGGACTCGGTAAAGATACATGTCAAGGTTGCAGTCGTCATTGCCAGTGCTATTCGGCTTTTTTCGAAATATATAATAGGGCCGAATGACGTGTGCTTGTCACGTTTCTTTGATTCATTGATAAATAAGCGAAAATATAAGTCGAGAAAAAATCCGCCGTTATCCGGGAGCGGGACTCGAACCCACATCTCCGCATAACCGGTGCGGTGCGTTCACCATTACGCTATCCCCACAGCGGCTTCTCTCTCGACTTTAAAGCGGGGGTTTATATTTACAAGAGCTCTGAGGCCGGTCAACTAGCGCCGCCCCTCGACTACCGCGGAAGACGTAGAACGTCTTCTTTCCCAGCGGCCGCCACGTAGAACGTGGTCGGAGGTCGGGGTTAGCAATTGGCATATCCGAACTGCTGGAGCCAGTGCCTCGTAATGCATGTAGCAGAACAGAGAGATACGGGACGAGGAACTCGGTAAAGATACATATCAAGGTTGCAGTCGTCATTGCCAGTGCTATTCGGCTTTTTTCGAAATATATAATAGGGCCGAATGACGTGTGCTTGTCACGTTTCTTTGATTCATTGATAACTAAGCGAAAATATAAGTCGAGAAAAAATCCGCCGTTTTCCGGGAGCGGGACTCGAGCCCACATCTCCGCATAACCGGTGCGGTGTGTTCACCATTACGCTATCCCCACAGCGGCTTCTCTCTCGACTTTAAAGCGGGGGTTTATATTTACAAGAGCTCTGAGGCCGGTCAACTAGCGCCGCCCCTCGACTACCGCGGGAGACGTAGAACGTCTTCTTTCCCAGCGGCCGCCACGTAGAACGTGGTCCGAGGTCGGGGTTAGCAATCGGCATATCCGAACTGCTGGAGCCAGTGCCTCGTAATGCATGTAGCAGAACAGAGAGATACGGGACAAGGGACTCGGTAAAGATACATATCAAGGTTGCAGTCGTCATTGCCAGTGCTATTCGGCTTTTTTCGAAATATATAATAGGGCCGAATGACGTGTGCTTGTCACGTTTCTTTGATTCATTGATAAATAAGCGAAAATATAGGTCGAGAAAAAATCCGCCGTTTTCCGGGAGCGGGACTCGAATCCAAATCTCCGCATAACCGGTGCGGTGCGTTCACCATTACGCTATCCCCACAGCGGCTTCACTCTCGACTTTAAAGCGGTGGTTTATATTTACAAGAGTTCTGAGGCCGGTCAACTAGCGCCGCCCCTCGACTACCGCGGGAGACGTAGAACGTCTTCTTTCCCAGCGGCCGCCACGTAGAACGTGGTCGGAGGTCGGGGTTAGCAATTGGCATATCCGAACTGCTGGAGCCAGTGCCTCGTAATGCATGTAGCAGAACAGAGAGATACGGGACGAGGAACTCGGTAAAGATACATATCAAGGTTGCAGTCGTCATTGCCAGTGCTATTCGGCTTTTTTCGAAATATATAATAGGGCCGAATGACGTGTGCTTGTCACGTATCTTTGATTCATTGATAAATAAGTAAAAATATAGGTCGAGAAAAAATCCGCCGTTTTCCGGGAGCGGGACTCGAACCCACATCTCCGCATAACCGGTGCGGTGCGTTCACCATTACGCTATCCCCACAGCGGCTTCTCTCTCGACTTTAAAGCGGGGGTTTATATTTACAAGAGCTCTGAGGCCGGTCAACTAGCGCCCCCCCTCGACTACCGCGGGAGACGTAGAACGTCTTCTTTCCCAGCGGCCGCCACGTAGAACGTGGTCGGAGGTCGGGGTTAGCAATTGGCATATCCGAACTGCTGGAGCCAGTGCCTCGTAATGCATGTAGACTCGGTAAAGATACATATCAAGGTTGCAGTCGTCATTGCCAGTGCTATTCGGCTTTTTTCGAAATATATAATAGGGCCGAATGACGTGTGCTTGTCACGTTTCTTTGATTCATTGATAAATAAGCGAAAATATAAGTCGAGAAAAAATCTGCCGTTTTCCGGGAGCGGGACTCGAACCCTCATCTCCGCATAACCGGTGCGGTGCGTTCACCATTACGCTATCCCCACAGCGGCTTCTCTCTCGACTTTAAAGCGGGGGTTTATATTTACAAGAGCTCTGAGGCCGGTCAACTAGCGCCGCCCCTCGACTACCGCGGGAGACGTAGAACGTCTTCTTTCCCAGCGGCCGCCACGTAGAACGTGGTAGGAGGTCGGGGTTAGCAATTGGCATATCCGAACTGCTGGAGCCAGTGCCTCGTAATGCATGTAGCAGAACAGAGAGATACGGGACGAGGGACTCGGTAAAGATACATATCAAGGTTGCAGTCGTCATTGCCAGTGCTATTCGGCTTTTTTCGAAATATATAATAGGGCCGAATGACGTGTGCTTGTCACGTTTCTTTGATTCATTGATAACTAAGCGAAAATATAAGTCGAGAAAAAATCCGCCGTTTTCCGGGAGCGGGACTCGAGCCCACATCTCCGCATAACCGGTGCGGTGCGTTCACCATTACGCTATCCCCACTGCGGCTTCTCTCTCGACTTTAAAGCGGGGGTTTATATTTACAAGAGCTCTGAGGCCGGTCAACTAGCGCCGCCCCTCGACTACCGCGGGAGACGTAGAACGTCTTCTTTCCCAGCGGCCGCCACGTAGAACGTGGTCGGAGGTCGGGGTTAGCAATTGGCATATCCGAACTGCTGGAGCCAGTGCCTCGTAATGCAAGTAGCAGAACAGAGAGATACGGGACGAGGGACTCGGTAAAGATACATATCAAGGTTGCAGTCGTCATTGCCAGTGCTATTCGGCTTTTTTCAAAATATATAATAGGGCCGAATGACGTGTGCTTGTCACGTTTCTTTGATTGATTGATAAATAAGCGAAAATATAAGTCGAGAAAAAATCCGCCGTTTTCCGGGAGCGGGACTCGAACCCACATCTCCGCATAACCGGTGCGGTGCGTTCACCATTACGCTATCCCCACAGCGGCTTCTCTCTCGACTTTAAAGCGGGGGTTTATATTTACAAGAGCTCTGAGGCCGGTCAATAAGCGCCGCCCCTCGACTACCGCGGGAGACGTAGAACGTCTTCTTTCCCAGCGGCCGCCACGTAGAACGTGGTCGGAGGTCGGGGTTAGCAATTGGCATATCCGAACTGCTGGAGCCAGTGCCTCGTAATGCAAGTAGCAGAACAGAGAGATACGGGACGAGGGACTCGGTAAATATACATGTCAAGGTTGCAGTCGTCATTGCCAGTGCTATTCGGCTTTTTTCGAAATATATAATAGGGCCGAATGACGTGTGCTTGTCACGTTTCTTTGATTCATTGATAAATAAGCGAAAATATAAGTCGAGAAAAAATCCGCCGTTTTCCGGGAGCGGGACTCGAACCCACATCTCCGCATAACCTGTGCGGTGCGTTCACCATTACGCTATCCCCACAGCGGCTTCTCTCTCGACTTTAAAGCGGGGGTTTATATTTACAAGAGCTCTGAGGCCGGTCAACTAGCGCCGCCCCTCGACTACCGCGGGAGATGTAGAACGTCTTCTTTCCCAGCGGCCGCCACGTAGAACGTGGTCGGAGGTCGGGGTTAGCAATTGGCATATCCGAACTGCTCGAGCCTGTGCCTCGTAATGCATGTAGCAGAACAGAGAGATACGGGACGAGGGACTCGGTAAAGATACATGTCAAGGTTGCAGTCGTCATTGCCAGTGCTATTCGGCTTTTTTCGAAATATATAATAGGGCCGAATGACGTGTGCTTGTCACGTTTCTTTGATTCATTGATAAATAAGCGAAAATATAAGTCGAGAAAAAATCCGCCGTTATCCGGGAGCGGGACTCGAACCCACATCTCCGCATAACCGGTGCGGTGCGTTCACCATTACGCTATCCCCACAGCGGCTTCTCTCTCGACTTTAAAGCGGGGGTTTATATTTACAAGAGCTCTGAGGCCGGTCAACTAGCGCCGCCCCTCGACTACCGCGGAAGACGTAGAACGTCTTCTTTCCCAGCGGCCGCCACGTAGAACGTGGTCGGAGGTCGGGGTTAGCAATTGGCATATCCGAACTGCTGGTGCCAGTGCCTCGTAATGCATGTAGCAGAACAGAGAGATACGGGACGAGGAACTCGGTAAAGATACATATCAAGGTTGCAGTCGTCATTGCCAGTGCTATTTGGCTTTTTTCGAAATATATAATAGGGCCGAATGACGTGTGCTTGTCACGTTTCTTTGATTCATTGATAACTAAGCGAAAATATAAGTCGAGAAAAAATCCGCCGTTTTCCGGGAGCGGGACTCGAGCCCACATCTCCGCATAACCGGTGCGGTGCGTTCACCATTACGCTATCCCCACAGCGGCTTCTCTCTCGACTTTAAAGCGGGGGTTTATATTTACAAGAGCTCTGAGGCCGGTCAACTAGCGCCGCCCCTCGACTACCGCGGGAGACGTAGAACGTCTTCTTTCCCAGCGGCCGCCACGTAGAACGTGGTCGGAGGTCGGGGTTAGCAATCGGCATATCCGAACTGCTGGAGCCAGTGCCTCGTAATGCATGTAGCAGAACAGAGAGATACGGGACAAGGGACTCGGTAAAGATACATATCAAGGTTGCAGTCGTCATTGCCAGTGCTATTCGGCTTTTTTCGAAATATATAATAGGGCCGAATGACGTGTGCTTGTCACGTTTCTTTGATTCATTGATAAATAAGCGAAAATATAGGTCGAGAAAAAATCCGCCGTTTTCCGGGAGCGGGACTCGAATCCACATCTCCGCATAACCGGTGCGGTGCGTTCACCATTACGCTATCCCCACAGCGGCTTCTCTCTCGACTTTAAAGCGGTGGTTTATATTTACAAGAGTTCTGAGGCCGGTCAACTAGCGCCGCCCCTCGACTACCGCGGGAGACGTAGAACGTCTTCTTTCCCAGCGGCCGCCACGTAGAACGTGGTCGGAGGTCGGGGTTAGCAATTGGCATATCCGAACTGCTGGAGCCAGTGCCTCGTAATGCATGTAGCAGAACAGAGAGATACGGGACGAGGAACTCGGTAAAGATACATATCAAGGTTGCAGTCGTCATTGCCAGTGCTATTCGGCTTTTTTCGAAATATATAATAGGGCCGAATGACGTGTGCTTGTCACGTATCTTTGATTCATTGATAAATAAGTAAAAATATAGGTCGAGAAAAAATCCGCCGTTTTCCGGGAGCGGGACTCGAACCCACATCTCCGCATAACCGGTGCGGTGCGTTCACCATTACGCTATCCCCACAGCGGCTTCTCTCTCGACTTTAAAGCGGGGGTTTATATTTACAAGAGCTCTGAGGCCGGTCAACTAGCGCCCCCCCTCGACTACCGCGGGAGACGTAGAACGTCTTCTTTCCCAGCGGCCGCCACGTAGAACGTGGTCGGAGGTCGGGGTTAGCAATTGGCATATCCGAACTGCTGGAGCCAGTGCCTCGTAATGCATGTAGACTCGGTAAAGATACATATCAAGGTTGCAGTCGTCATTGCCAGTGCTATTCGGCTTTTTTCGAAATATATAATAGGGCCGAATGACGTGTGCTTGTCACGTTTCTTTGATTCATTGATAAATAAGCGAAAATATAAGTCGAGAAAAAATCTGCCGTTTTCCGGGAGCGGGACTCGAACCCACATCTCCGCATAACCGGTGCGGTGCGTTCACCATTACGCTATCCCCACAGCGGCTTCTCTCTCGACTTTAAAGCGGGGGTTTATATTTACAAGAGCTCTGAGGCCGGTCAACTAGCGCCGCCCCTCGACTACCGCGGGAGACGTAGAACGTCTTCTTTCCCAGCGGCCGCCACGTAGAACGTGGTCGGAGGTCGGGGTTAGCAATCGGCATATCCGAACTGCTGGAGCCAGTGCCTCGTAATGCATGTAGCAGAACAGAGAGATACGGGACAAGGGACTCGGTAAAGATACATATCAAGGTTGCAGTCGTCATTGCCAGTGCTATTCGGCTTTTTTCGAAATATATAATAGGGCCGAATGACGTGTGCTTGTCACGTTTCTTTGATTCATTGATAAATAAGCGAAAATATAGGTCGAGAAAAAATCCGCCGTTTTCCGGGAGCGGGACTCGAATCCACATCTCCGCATAACCGGTGCGGTGCGTTCACCATTACGCTATCCCCACAGCGGCTTCTCTCTCGACTTTAAAGCGGTGGTTTATATTTACAAGAGTTCTGAGGCCGGTCAACTAGCGCCGCCCCTCGACTACCGCGGGAGACGTAGAACGTCTTCTTTCCCAGCGGCCGCCACGTAGAACGTGGTCGGAGGTCGGGGTTAGCAATTGGCATATCCGAACTGCTGGAGCCAGTGCCTCGTAATGCATGTAGCAGAACAGAGAGATACGGGACGAGGAACTCGGTAAAGATACATATCAAGGTTGCAGTCGTCATTGCCAGTGCTATTCGGCTTTTTTCGAAATATATAATAGGGCCGAATGACGTGTGCTTGTCACGTATCTTTGATTCATTGATAAATAAGTAAAAATATAGGTCGAGAAAAAATCCGCCGTTTTCCGGGAGCGGGACTCGAACCCACATCTCCGCATAACCGGTGCGGTGCGTTCACCATTACGCTATCCCCACAGCGGCTTCTCTCTCGACTTTAAAGCGGGGGTTTATATTTACAAGAGCTCTGAGGCCGGTCAACTAGCGCCCCCCCTCGACTACCGCGGGAGACGTAGAACGTCTTCTTTCCCAGCGGCCGCCACGTAGAACGTGGTCGGAGGTCGGGGTTAGCAATTGGCATATCCGAACTGCTGGAGCCAGTGCCTCGTAATGCATGTAGACTCGGTAAAGATACATATCAAGGTTGCAGTCGTCATTGCCAGTGCTATTCGGCTTTTTTCGAAATATATAATAGGGCCGAATGACGTGTGCTTGTCACGTTTCTTTGATTCATTGATAAATAAGCGAAAATATAAGTCGAGAAAAAATCTGCCGTTTTCCGGGAGCGGGACTCGAACCCACATCTCCGCATAACCGGTGCGGTGCGTTCACCATTACGCTATCCCCACAGCGGCTTCTCTCTCGACTTTAAAGCGGGGGTTTATATTTACAAGAGCTCTGAGGCCGGTCAACTAGCGCCGCCCCTCGACTACCGCGGGAGACGTAGAACGTCTTCTTTCCCAGCGGCCGCCACGTAGAACGTGGTCGGAGGTCGGGGTTAGCAATTGGCATATCCGAACTGCTGGAGCCAGTGCCTCGTAATGCATGTAGCAGAACAGAGAGATACGGGACGAGGGACTCGGTAAAGATACATATCAAGGTTGCAGTCGTCATTGCCAGTGCTATTCGGCTTTTTTCGAAATATATAATAGGGCCGAATGACGTGTGCTTGTCACGTTTCTTTGATTCATTGATAACTAAGCGAAAATATAAGTCGAGAAAAAATCCGCCGTTTTCCGGGAGCGGGACTCGAGCCCACATCTCCGCATAACCGGTGCGGTGCGTTCACCATTACGCTATCCCCACTGCGGCTTCTCTCTCGACTTTAAAGCGGGGGTTTATATTTACAAGAGCTCTGAGGCCGGTCAACTAGCGCCGCCCCTCGACTACCGCGGGAGACGTAGAACGTCTTCTTTCCCAGCGGCCGCCACGTAGAACGTGGTCGGAGGTCGGGGTTAGCAATTGGCATATCCGAACTGCTGGAGCCAGTGCCTCGTAATGCAAGTAGCAGAACAGAGAGATACGGGACGAGGGACTCGGTAAAGATACATATCAAGGTTGCAGTCGTCATTGCCAGTGCTATTCGGCTTTTTTCAAAATATATAATAGGGCCGAATGACGTGTGCTTGTCACGTTTCTTTGATTGATTGATAAATAAGCGAAAATATAAGTCGAGAAAAAATCCGCCGTTTTCCGGGAGCGGGACTCGAACCCACATCTCCGCATAACCGGTGCGGTGCGTTCACCATTACGCTATCCCCACAGCGGCTTCTCTCTCGACTTTAAAGCGGGGGTTTATATTTACAAGAGCTCTGAGGCCGGTCAATAAGCGCCGCCCCTCGACTACCGCGGGAGACGTAGAACGTCTTCTTTCCCAGCGGCCGCCACGTAGAACGTGGTCGGAGGTCGGGGTTAGCAATTGGCATATCCGAACTGCTGGAGCCAGTGCCTCGTAATGCATGTAGCAGAACAGAGAGATACGGGTCGAGGGACTCGGTAAAGATACATATCAAGGTTGCAGTCGTCATTGCCAGTTCTATTCGGCTTTTTTCGAAATATATAATAGGGCCGAATGACGTGTGCTTGTCACGTTTCTTTGATTCATTGATAACTAAGCGAAAATATAAGTCGAGAAAAAATCCGCCGTTTTCCGGGAGCGGGACTCGAGCCCACATCTCCGCATAACCGGTGCGGTGCGTTCACCATTACGCTATCCCCACAGCGGCTTCTCTCTCGACTTTAAAGCGGGGGTTTATATTTACAAGAGCTCTGAGGCCGGTCAACTAGCGCCGCCCCTCGACTACCGCGGGAGACGTAGAACGTCTTCTTTCCCAGCGGCCGCCACGTAGAACGTGGTCGGAGGTCGGGGTTAGCAATTGGCATATCCGAACTGCTGGAGCCAGTGCCTCGTAATGCATGTAGCAGAACAGAGAGATACGGGACAAGGGACTCGGTAAAGATACATATCAAGGTTGCAGTCGTCATTGCCAGTGCTATTCGGCTTTTTTCGAAATATATAATAGGGCCGAATGACGTGTGCTTGTCACGTTTCTTTGATTCATTGATAAATAAGCGAAAATATAAGTCGAGAAAAAATCCGCCGTTATCCGGGAGCGGGACTCGAACCCACATCTCCGCATAACCGGTGCGGTGCGTTCACCATTACGCTATCCCCACAGCGGCTTCTCTCTCGACTTTAAAGCGGGGGTTTATATTTACAAGAGCTCTGAGGCCGGTCAACTAGCGCCGCCCCTCGACTACCGCGGGAGACGTAGAACGTCTTCTTTCCCAGCGGCCGCCACGGAGAACGTGGTCGGAGGTCGGGGTTAGCAATTGGCATATCCGAACTGCTGGAGCCAGTGCCTCGTAATGCATGTAGCAGAACAGAGAGATACGGGACGAGGAACTCGGTAAAGATACATATCAAGGTTGCAGTCGTCATTGCCAGTGCTATTCGGCTTTTTTCGAAATATATAATAGGGCCGAATGACGTGTGCTTGTCACGTTTCTTTGATTCATTGATAAATAAGCGAAAAGATAAGTCGAGAAAAAATCCGCCGTTTTCCGGGAGTGGGACTCGAACCCACATCTCCGCATAACCGGTGCGGTGCGTTCACCATTACGCTATCCCCACAGCGGCTTCTCTCTCGACTTTAAAGCGGGGGTTTATATTTACAAGAGCTCTGAGGCCGGTCAACTAGCGCCGCCCCTCGACTACCGCGGGAGACGTAGAACGTCTTCTTTCCCAGCGGCCGCCACGTAGAACGTGGTCGGAGGTCGGGGTTAGCAATTGGCATATCCGAACTGCTGGAGCCAGTGCCTCGTAATGCATGTAGCAGAACAGAGAGATACAGGACGAGGAACTCAGTAAAGATACATATCAAGGTTGCAGTCGTCATTGCCAGTGCTATTCGGCTTTTTTCGAAATATATAATAGGGCCGAATGACGTGTGCTTGTCCCGTTTCTTTGATTCATTGATGAATAAGCGAAAAGTCGAGAAAAAATCCGCCGTTTTCTGGGAGTGGGACTCGAACCCACATCTCCGCATAACCGGTGCGGTGCGTTCAACATTACGCTATCCCCACAGCGGCTTCTCTCTCGACTTTAAAGCGGGGGTTTATATTTACAAGAGCTCTGAGGCCGGTCAACTAGCGCCGCCCCTCGACTACCGCGGGAGACGTAGAACGTCTTCTTTCCCAGCGGCCGCCACGTAGAACGTGGTCGGAGGTCGGGGTTAGCAATTGGCATATCCGAACTGCTGGAGCCAGTGCCTCGTAATGCATGTAGCAGAACAGAGAGATACGGGATGAGGGACTCGGTAAAGATACATGTCAAGGTTGCAGTCGTCATTGCCAGTGCTATTCGGCTTTTTTCGAAATATATAATAGGGCCGAATGACGTGTGCTTGTCACGTTTCTTTGATTCATTGATAAATAAGCGAAAATATAAGTCGAGAAAAAATCCGACGTTTTCCGGGAGCGGGACTCGAACCCACATCTCCGCATAACCTGTGCGGTGCGTTCCCCATTACGCTATCCCCACAGCGGCTTCTCTCTCGACTTTAAAGCGGGGGTTTATATTTACAAGAGCTCTGAGGCCGGTCAACTAGCGCCGCCCCTCGACTACCGCGGGAGACGTAGAACGTCTTCTTTCCCAGCGGCCGCCACGTAGAACGTGGTCGGAGGTCGGGGTTAGCAATTGGCATATCCGAACTACTCGAACCAGTGCCTCGTAATGCATGTAGCAGAACAGAGAGATACGGGACGAGGGACTCGGTAAAGATACATGTCAAGGTTGCAGTCGTCATTGCCAGTGCTATTCGGCTTTTTTCGAAATATATAATAGGGCCGAATGACGTGTGCTTGTCACGTTTCTTTGATTCATTGATAAATAAGCGAAAATATAAGTCGAGAAAAAATCCGCCGTTATCCGGGAGCGGGACTCGAACCCACATCTCCGCATAACCGGTGCGGTGCGTTCACCATTACGCTATCCCCACAGCGGCTTCTCTCTCGACTTTAAAGCGGGGGTTTATATTTACAAGAGCTCTGAGGCCGGTCAACTAGCGCCGCCCCTCGACTACCGCGGGAGACGTAGAACGTCTTCTTTCCCAGCGGCCGCCACGTAGAACGTGGTCGGAGGTCGGGGTTAGCAATTGGCATATCCGAACTGCTGGAGCCAGTGCCTCGTAATGCATGTAGCAGAACAGAGAGATACGGGACGAGGAACTCGGTAAAGATACATATCAAGGTTGCAGTCGTCATTGCCAGTGCTATTCGGCTTTTTTCGAAATATATAATAGGGCCGAATGACGTGTGCTTGTCACGTTTCTTTGATTCATTGATAACTAAGCGAAAATATAGGTCGAGAAAAAATCCGCCGTTTTCCGGGAGCGGGACTCGAGCCCACATCTCCGCATAACCGGTGCGGTGCGTTCACCATTACGCTATCCTAACAGTGGCTTCTCTCTCGACTTTAAAGCGGGGGTTTATATTTACAAGAGCTCTGAGGCCGGTCAACTAGCGCCGCCCCTCGACTACCGCGGGAGACGTAGAACGTCTTCTTTCCCAGCGGCCGCCACGTAGAACGTGGTCGGAGGTCGGGGTTAGCAATTGGCATATCCGAACTGCTGGAGCCAGTGCCTCGTAATGCATGTAGCAGAACAGAGAGATACGGGACAAGGGACTCGGTAAAGATACATATCAAGGTTGCAGTCGTCATTGCCAGTGCTATTCGGCTTTTTTCGAAATATATAATAGGGCCGAATGACGTGTGCTTGTCACGTTTCTTTGATTCATTGATAAATAAGCGAAAATATAGGTCGAGAAAAAATCCGCCGTTTTCCGGGAGCGGGACTCGAATCCACATCTCCGCATAACCGGTGCGGTGCGTTCACCATTACGCTATCCCCACAGTGGCTTCTCTCTCGACTTTAAAGCGGGGGTTTATATTTACAAGAGCTCTGAGGCCGGTCAACTAGCGCCGCCCCTCGACTACCGCGGGAGACGTAGAACGTCTTCTTTCCCAGCGGCCGCCACGTAGAACGTGGTCGGAGGTCGGGGTTAGCAATTGGCATATCCGAACTGCTGGAGCCAGTGCCTCGTAATGCATGTAGCAGAACAGAGAGATACGGGACGAGGAACTCGGTAAAGATACATATCAAGGTTGCAGTCGTCATTGCCAGTGCTATTCGGCTTTTTTCGAAATATATAATAGGGCCGAATGACGTGTGCTTGTCACGTATCTTTGATTCATTGATAAATAAGTAAAAATATAGGTCGAGAAAAAATCCGCCGTTTTCCGGGAGCGGGACTCGAACCCACATCTCCGCATAACCGGTGCGGTGCGTTCACCATTACGCTATCCCCACAGCGGCTTCTCTCTCGACTTTAAAGCGGGGGTTTATATTTACAAGAGCTCTGAGGCCGGTCAACTAGCGCCCCCCCTCGACTACCGCGGGAGACGTAGAACGTCTTCTTTCCCAGCGGCCGCCACGTAGAACGTGGTCGGAGGTCGGGGTTAGCAATTGGCATATCCGAACTGCTGGAGCCAGTGCCTCGTAATGCATGTAGACTCGGTAAAGATACATATCAAGGTTGCAGTCGTCATTGCCAGTGCTATTCGGCTTTTTTCGAAATATATAATAGGGCCGAATGACGTGTGCTTGTCACGTTTCTTTGATTCATTGATAAATAAGCGAAAATATAAGTCGAGAAAAAATCCGCCGTTTTCCGGGAGCGGGACTCGAACCGACATCTCCGCATAACCGGTGCGGTGCGTTCTCCATTACGCTATCCCCACAGCGGCTTCTCTCTCGACTTTAAAGCGGGGGTTTATATTTACAAGAGCTCTGAGGCCGGTCAACTAGCGCCGCCCCTCGACTACCGCGGGAGACGTAGAACGTCTTCTTTCCCAGCGGCCGCCACGTAGAACGTGGTCGGAGGTCGGGGTTAGCAATTGGCATATCCGAACTGCTGGAGCCAGTGCCTCGTAATGCATGTAGCAGAACAGAGAGATACGGGACGAGGAACTCAGTAAAGATACATATCAAGGTTGCAGTCGTCATTGCCAGTGCTATTCGGCTTTTTTCGAAATATATAATAGGGCCGAATGACGTGTGCTTGTCCCGTTTCTTTGATTCATTGATGAATAAGCGAAAATATAAGTCGAGAAAAAATCCGCCGTTTTCCGGGAGTGGGACTCGAACCCACATCTCCGCATAACCGGTGCGGTGCGTTCACCATTACGCTATCCCCACAGCGGCTTCTCTCTCGACTTTAAAGCGGGGGTTTATATTTACAAGAGCTCTGAGGCCGGTCAACTAGCGCCGCCCCTCGACTACCGCGGGAGACGTAGAACGTCTTCTTTCCCAGCGGCCGCCACGTAGAACGTGGTCGGAGGTCGGGGTTAGCAATTGGCATATCCGAACTGCTGGAGCCAGTGCCTCGTAATGCATGTAGCAGAACAGAGAGATACGGGATGAGGGACTCGGTAAATATACATGTCAAGGTTGCAGTCGTCATTGCCAGTGCTATTCGGCTTTTTTCGAAATATATAATAGGGCCGAATGACGTGTGCTTGTCACGTTTCTTTGATTCTTTGATAAATAAGCGAAAATATAAGTCGAGAAAAAATCCGCCGTTTTCCGGGAGCGGGACTCGAACCCACATCTCCGCATAACCTGTGCGGTGCGTTCACCATTACGCTATCCCCACAGCGGCTTCTCTCTCGACTTTAAAGCGGGGGTTTATATTTACAAGAGCTCTGAGGCCGGTCAACTAGCGCCGCCCCTCGACTACCGCGGGAGATGTAGAACGTCTTCTTTCCCAGCGGCCGCCACGTAGAACGTGGTCGGAGGTCGGGGTTAGCAATTGGCATATCCGAACTGCTCGAGCCTGTGCCTCGTAATGCATGTAGCAGAACAGAGAGATACGGGACGAGGGACTCGGTAAAGATACATGTCAAGGTTGCAGTCGTCATTGCCAGTGCTATTCGGCTTTTTTCGAAATATATAATAGGGCCGAATGACGTGTGCTTGTCACGTTTCTTTGATTCATTGATAAATAAGCGAAAATATAAGTCGAGAAAAAATCCGCCGTTATCCGGGAGCGGGACTCGAACCCACATCTCCGCATAACCGGTGCGGTGCGTTCACCATTACGCTATCCCCACAGCGGCTTCTCTCTCGACTTTAAAGCGGGGGTTTATATTTACAAGAGCTCTGAGGCCGGTCAACTAGCGCCGCCCCTCGACTACCGCGGAAGACGTAGAACGTCTTCTTTCCCAGCGGCCGCCACGTAGAACGTGGTCGGAGGTCGGGGTTAGCAATTGGCATATCCGAACTGCTGGAGCCAGTGCCTCGTAATGCATGTAGCAGAACAGAGAGATACGGGACGAGGAACTCGGTAAAGATACATATCAAGGTTGCAGTCGTCATTGCCAGTGCTATTCGGCTTTTTTCGAAATATATAATAGGGCCGAATGACGTGTGCTTGTCACGTTTCTTTGATTCATTGATAACTAAGCGAAAATATAAGTCGAGAAAAAATCCGCCGTTTTCCGGGAGCGGGACTCGAGCCCACATCTCCGCATAACCGGTGCGGTGCGTTCACCATTACGCTATCCCCACAGCGGCTTCTCTCTCGACTTTAAAGCGGGGGTTTATATTTACAAGAGCTCTGAGGCCGGTCAACTAGCGCCGCCCGTCGACTACCGCGGGAGACGTAGAACGTCTTCTTTCCCAGCGGCCGCCACGTAGAACGTGGTCGGAGGTCGGGGTTAGCAATCGGCATATCCGAACTGCTGGAGCCAGTGCCTCGTAATGCATGTAGCAGAACAGAGAGATACGGGACAAGGGACTCGGTAAAGATACATATCAAGGTTGCAGTCGTCATTGCCAGTGCTATTCGGCTTTTTTCGAAATATATAATAGGGCCGAATGACGTGTGCTTGTCACGTTTCTTTGATTCATTGATAAATAAGCGAAAATATAGGTCGAGAAAAAATCCGCCGTTTTCCGGGAGCGGGACTCGAATCCACATCTCCGCATAACCGGTGCGGTGCGTTCACCATTACACTATCCCCACAGCGGCTTCTCTCTCGACTTTAAAGCGGTGGTTTATATTTACAAGAGTTCTGAGGCCGGTCAACTAGCGCCGCCCCTCGACTACCGCGGGAGACGTAGAACGTCTTCTTTCCCAGCGGCCGCCACGTAGAACGTGGTCGGAGGTCGGGGTTAGCAATTGGCATATCCGAACTGCTGGAGCCAGTGCCTCGTAATGCATGTAGCAGAACAGAGAGATACGGGACGAGGAACTCGGTAAAGATACATATCAAGGTTGCAGTCGTCATTGCCAGTGCTATTCGGCTTTTTTCGAAATATATAATAGGGCCGAATGACGTGTGCTTGTCACGTATCTTTGATTCATTGATAAATAAGTAAAAATATAGGTCGAGAAAAAATCCGCCGTTTTCCGGGAGCGGGACTCGAACCCACATCTCCGCATAACCGGTGCGGTGCGTTCACCATTACGCTATCCCCACAGCGGCTTCTCTCTCGACTTTAAAGCGGGGGTTTATATTTACAAGAGCTCTGAGGCCGGTCAACTAGCGCCCCCCCTCGACTACCGCGGGAGACGTAGAACGTCTTCTTTCCCAGCGGCCGCCACGTAGAACGTGGTCGGAGGTCGGGGTTAGCAATTGGCATATCCGAACTGCTGGAGCCAGTGCCTCGTAATGCATGTAGACTCGGTAAAGATACATATCAAGGTTGCAGTCGTCATTGCCAGTGCAATTCGGCTTTTTTCGAAATATATAATAGGGCCGAATGACGTGTGCTTGTCACGTTTCTTTGATTCATTGATAAATAAGCGAAAATATAAGTCGAGAAAAAATCTGCCGTTTTCCGGGAGCGGGACTCGAACCCACATCTCCGCATAACCGGTGCGGTGCGTTCACCATTACGCTATCCCCACAGCGGCTTCTCTCTCGACTTTAAAGCGGGGGTTTATATTTACAAGAGCTCTGAGGCCGGTCAACTAGCGCCGCCCCTCGACTACCGCGGGAGACGTAGAACGTCTTCTTTCCCAGCGGCCGCCACGTAGAACGTGGTCGGAGGTCGGGGTTAGCAATTGGCATATCCGAACTGCTGGAGCCAGTGCCTCGTAATGCATGTAGCAGAACAGAGAGATACGGGACGAGGGACTCGGTAAAGATACATATCAAGGTTGCAGTCGTCATTGCCAGTGCTATTCGGCTTTTTTCGAAATATATAATAGGGCCGAATGACGTGTGCTTGTCACGTTTCTTTGATTCATTGATAACTAAGCGAAAATATAAGTCGAGAAAAAATCCGCCGTTTTCCGGGAGCGGGACTCGAGCCCACATCTCCGCATAACCGGTGCGGTGCGTTCACCATTACGCTATCCCCACTGCGGCTTCTCTCTCGACTTTAAAGCGGGGGTTTATATTTACAAGAGCTCTGAGGCCGGTCAACTAGCGCCGCCCCTCGACTACCGCGGGAGACGTAGAACGTCTTCTTTCCCAGCGGCCGCCACGTAGAACGTGGTCGGAGGTCGGGGTTAGCAATTGGCATATCCGAACTGCTGGAGCCAGTGCCTCGTAATGCAAGTAGCAGAACAGAGAGATACGGGACGAGGGACTCGGTAAAGATACATATCAAGGTTGCAGTCGTCATTGCCAGTGCTATTCGGCTTTTTTCAAAATATATAATAGGGCCGAATGACGTGTGCTTTTCACGTTTCTTTGATTCATTGATAAATAAGCGAAAATATAAGTCGAGAAAAAATCCGCCGTTTTCCGGGAGCGGGACTCGAACCCACATCTCCGCATAACCGGTGCGGTGCGTTCACCATTACGCTATCTCCACAGCGGCCTCAGAGCTCTTGTAAATATAAACCCCCGCTTTAAAGTCGAGAGAGAAGGTATAGGTATTTTACTGCTCTCCTTTTGGAGGATGATGGAGGATGAGGATATATATATATATATATATATATATATATATATTTATATATATATATATATATATATATATTGTAACGAGGGTGATGAACATATGCAATAGACACAACATGCCATCAAGACATCGGGGTATGTCCCTCACCAGCCTAACCCATATACAATTATGCCCCCAATCCACACACGGGGATATGCGGCAAGGAGGTGTCAGGGAAGACGGTGAACCCCAGGACGTGCATGCGCCAGAAACGCGCTTGGTGATCGCCACACTCACACCTGCATTATCCATCGGCTCCGCTCCTGCAATTAAACAACCTAAACCGGCTACTGGCGTGTCGGCTGTCTTCTTAACAAGTGGTGGAGGTCAGGAGTTTCGATCCCGCCCTGGAGCTTCGTTCCCGGAGGCTACCATCCCCTATGTCCAGAGAAACCACTCAGCCTGTGATCTACCGCGGCTCCATGCGCGAGTGGGAGCCGGCCAAGTTCAGCGGCAAAGACGACAGCAACGCGGAGGACTGGCTTGCTTCCTTCGAACGCGTGATTGCGTATAATAAATGGGACGACAATGCCAAGCTTAGCAACGTCCCCTTCTCTCTAACGAAAGTCGCGGAAACATGGTACAACAATAATGAATCCGATCTCCGGCCTTGGTCTAATTTCTCTAGTGAATTTATTAGAATTTTCGGCCGCCCTGCTGTGCCAAAACTTCGCGCCGAACAGTGCTAATGTACACGCGGACAGAAGGCTGGCGAGACGTTCATCAGCTATATCGAAGAAGTCATTGACCTACGCAAACGCGTCGACCCCTCCATGACGGAAGCTGAAGAGGTCCGGAACATCTTAAAAGGCGTTGACGACTACGCTTTCCAGATGCTCTTGGCTAGAGACCCCAAAACTGTTGCGTATGTCGTCCGCTTGTGTCAGAGTTTTGACGATCTACGCAAGCAGCGATCTCTAACTCGACAAGCCTGTGCTCGCGGGGAGTCCGTGGCGAGCGTGGCGGCTACGTATGACGAGTATTCCGCTCTGTTTTCCAGCATCAAAGATTTTATCCGAGAAGAGGTGGCCCGCCAAGTTTCCCTGCTCCCCTGCACCGCAGAGCCGCCTTCTCCACTGGCGCCTACACTCCGGAATATTATACGGGACCAGGTAGCTAACGCATTGCCACCAGCCGAACACACCGCAGCAGTCGCTGCCCTACGCCCTCTCCGCTCTCATTTACGCTCCTCTCACCTACGCTGGAGCGACAGCCACGCCACCGCCACCGCCTGCTCTATTATTCCAGTCCCCAGCGCCGCTAACAGCTGTGTCGTTCCAGCCTGCGGTGCGCATTGCGCCGACTCACGCACCATCACGACCACTTCCAACCCCTATCACCACTCCTTAGGATGCGAATGCGTGGCGCACACCAGACAATCGGCCCATCTGCTTCGCGTGTCGGACGCCCGGACATGTCGCCCGCTATCGTCGTCGTCGTGTGGTGCCACCCGCCAACATTTTTCAAGCACCTTTTTACGCTAGCCCCCACATCCCGTCTTATGTTCCGCCGCAACTCCACAAAATTTGCCCACCGAGTCTTCCGAACAGCCGCCGTTCACCAGCTGCCGCTCGTCCTCCCCACGTCGCCGCTCAGTTTCTCCCCTGCGTCGCCGCCCGACAAGTGACGGGGAGGAAAACTAACAGCCGCTTTTCCTGAGGCAGGAGCTGCTTCACCGTCGAACTGCACAAGCCCTCAATTTTCACCAAAAAATGTTATTGACGTGATTGTAGAAGGTGCTCCTACGGTTGCGCTAATCGATACAGGAGCCGCCGTTTCTGTTATCCATGCCCCTCTCTGCCGCTCTCTACGAAAAGTGATGACGCCACTCTCTGGACTTTCATTACTAGCCGCCAATTCGCAGCCCATTAAGCCGCTTGCTGCCTGCACTGCACGGGTCATCATCAAGAACTTCTCTTACATCATTGAGTTCATCGTCCTGCCATCCTGCTCCTATGACGTCACCCTGGGTTGGGACTTTCCCGCCACGACACTATTATTGACTGTGCTCGGGCTGAAGTCGAATTTTCCAGTGATGTTTTAGAGGATTCCGGTGATGCCCCTACTACCAAGATACTAATTGCTGAAGACACTGACGTTCCGCCAGGCTCCTCTGTCCTCGTCCCATTATGTTGCACCACTGTCCCAGACGCAATTGTTCTCTTTACGCCGTCAGCCATTTTTCTGCGTTGGAAATGTCTTCCTTTGCCCTGTGCGATTTTAACTACTCGTGATGGCGCAAGCACTATGTTAGTCACGAATCAGTCGGCGTCTCCGTGTTCCCTTTTTAGCGGAGAAACACTTGGGTTTATTGAGATTGTGGATGCCCGGCTAGTCGTCGACGTACCTGACCATTTGCACCCTGTTCAGATTGACGGACTGAGCGTTAGTTCTGGCATACCAGAACAATTGCAATCTGCTGCCTTCCACCAGTGCACGGACAAAGACCTTGACGCAACCCAACGAGTACGACTTGCTGCATTTATTCGGAAGTTCTGTTCGTCGTTTGATGACGCGCAAAGCTCGCTGGGTTACACGTCCGTTGTCCCGCACTCCATTGATACTGGTTCCCACGCCCCGCTTCGACAGCGCCCCTATCGAGTGTCACCGACTGAGCGCCAAACCATTGAATACAACGTGACGGATATGCTTAAGCGAGGTGTCATTCACCCTTCCAAGAGTCCCTGGGCTTCGCCTATCGTGCTTGTTCGGAAGAAAGACGGCTCCATTAGGTTTTATGTAGATTATTGACGCTTGAACACCATTACACGCAAAGACGTCTACCCGCTCCCTTGCATC
This sequence comes from Haemaphysalis longicornis, assembly GCF_048455015.1. Lineage (NCBI taxonomy): Eukaryota > Metazoa > Arthropoda > Arachnida > Ixodida > Ixodidae > Haemaphysalis > Haemaphysalis longicornis. The sequence continues at coordinate 24,357,597 of NW_027526204.1, read as the reverse complement.
GATAATACGCTTGATTGTTTGCAGGGAGCCGACTTTTTCTCATCCCTCGACTTACGATCCGGGTACTGGCAGGTCCCAATGGCTGAGGCTGATCGCGCAAAGACGGCATTCGTCACCCCTGATGGCCTCTACGAATTTACCGTTATGCCGTTCGGGCTATGCAATGCCCCAGCCACGTTTGAAAGAATGATGGACAGTCTTTTGTGCGGCCTCGCATGGAAGACGTGCCTTTGCTACTTGGACGATGTAGTCGTTTTCGCTCCAGATTTTGAGACGCACCTGGTTCGCCTAGAGCAAGTTTTGACGTGTCTCGCCGCGGCTGGACTGCAGCTCCATCTGAAGAAGTGCCACTTTGCCTCGGGCAATCTGACCATCCTGGGTCATGTCGTTTGCAAGGAGGGCGTTCGTCCGGACGAGACCAAGCTTTGTGCCGTCGCCGAGTTCCCAAAACCGACCACCCTAAAGGCACTTAGGAGCTTTATCGGGCTGTGTTCGTATTTTCGGTGGTTTATTCGCAACTTTCAGTCCATCATTTCACCATTAACAAAGCTTCTCAGCAGCGACAACGGCATTTCAGTTTGGTCAGGATCCTGTGACGATGCCTTTGCGACACTCCATCGTCTGCTCACATCACCGCCTATACTTCGACATTTTGACCCGTCTGCTCTAACAGAAGTCCACACAGATGCGAGTAGTATTGGCATTAGTGCCGTGCTCGCGCAGCGAAAATCTGGCTTTGCGGAGCACGTCGTTGCATACGCGAGCCGGACGCTGACAAAAGCTGAGTCCAACTACTCAGTCACTGAAAAAGAGTGTTTGGCCACAATATGGGCATTGGGGAAGTTTCGCCCATACTTGTATGGCCGCCGATTTGACGTCGTCACCTTCCACCACGCACTGTGCCGGTTGGCCTCCCTCAGAGATCCTTGTGGTCGACTTGGTCGATGGGTTCTTCGGCTCCAAGAGTACGATATCAACGTCTTCTACCGTTTAGGCCGGAAGCACTCATACGCGGATGCCCTCTCACGCTCTCCGCTGCCGGCTGACGCGTCTCACCTCGCCACTACCGACTGCAGCTTGTCGTCTCTCAGTGCTACTAACATGTGCACTGAGCAGCAAAAGGACCCGTGGATAGCTTCCATGATCAGCTTCCTCTCCGGTGCGTCAGCTGCCCGTGTATCAAGGGCCCTGCGACGGCAAGCTTCTCACTTTCAACTGCGCGACGAGCTGCTTTACCGCCGAAATTATTTCTCGGACGGTCGCAAGTGGCTTCTGATTATTCCATGCCATTTACGCTCAGATACATGGGCTTCATTTCATGACGACCCGAGCTGCGCCCATGCTGGCGCCATCAAGACATACGAGCGACTCCGCCTCCGTTATTATTGGCGTGGAATGTACAACTTCGTACAGAAGTACGTTCGCTCGTGCCCGGAATTATAACGCCGCAAGTCGCCACCTGCTCGCTCGCCCGCTCCACTGCAACGACTACCCTGCGCGGAAAAACCCTTTGACTGCGTTGGGATGGATCTATACGGGCCACTGCTTTCTACAGCTTCTGGTAACAGGTGGATAATTGTTGCCGTTGGCCACATGGCAAGGTATGCTGAAACTGCTGCACTGCCTGCATCTACGGCTCGTGACGTCGCCACTTTCCTACTACGCCATTTTATATTTCGCCACGGGGCGCCTCGGGAGCTCCTGAGTGATCGAGGACGAGTCTTCTTATCGGAAGTCGTGAAAGCGCTACTCGCCGAATGTCACGTGGTTCATCGGACAAGCTAATCATACCAGCCACAGACGAATGGGCTCACGGAACGATTCAACCGCACCCTGGGCGACATGCGTTCAATGTATGTGTCATCCGACCACTCCAATTGGGGCCTCGTGCTCCCATTTATAACGTACGCCTACAACACGGCCACACAGGTGATGACGGGATTTGCCCCGTTTTTCTTGCTTTACGGACGTGAGCCGACATGTGCCCTGCATACAATACTCCCTTACAACCGCGATGCCCCAGAAAACACACCGGTATCACAAATGGAGCAGCACGCCGAAGAATGTCGACAACTAGTCAGTTCATTTACAACTGCTGAACAACAGCGCCAGAAGCATCGTCGTGACGGCTCCACCGGTCCTAAGACGTTTGATCTTGGTTCGCATGTGTGGCTTTGCGTGCCCTGCCCAACACCCGGTCTCTCCCAAAAATTGGTGGCCAAATATCACGGTCCATACAAGCTCATTGCCCGCACTTTGCCAGTGAACTACCTTGTTGAGCCCATTACTTCGTCCACGGATCTTCACTGCCGTGGCCGTGAAACAGTCCACGTTGATAGGCTCAAGCCTTACTACGACCCGCTCGTGTCGACATCACCCTAAGTCGCCAGGTTGGCTCCTTCTGCACCGGGGGCTGATTGTAACGAGGGTAATGAACATATGCAATAGACGCAACATGCCATCCAGACATCGAGGTATGTGCCTCACCAGCTTAACCCATATAGGATTATGTCCAATCCACACACGGGGATATGCGCCAAAGAGGTGTAAGGGAAGACGATGAACCCCAGGAGGTGCATGCGCCAGACACGCGCTTGGTGATCGCAACGCTCAGACCTGCGTTATCCATTGGCTTCGCTCCTGCGATTAAACAACCTCAACCGGCTACCGTCGTGTCGGCTGTCTTCCTAACAATATATATATATATATATACAGAAAGATAGGGCAGCAGTCTATAACGCCAAAGGAGGCATAGGGGTGTGGTTAGACTCTTTTCTGTTTCACTACGGCTAATGAAGTAAACATTTTTGTTATATTAACAAAAATGTTTACTTCATTAACCGTAGTGAAACAGAAAAGAGTCTAACCACACCCCTATGCCTCCTTTGGCGTTATAGACTGCTGCCCTATCTTTCTGTATTTTCCTCAACGAGCCCCTCATTTCCTTACTATATTATTCTGCGAAAGCCTAGCGAGGGTCTCGGTCCTGGCAGCCTTGATGCCTAGGTAGCATAAGAGGGCTTCCCGCCAGTTACCCGCTCATGACAGGCTGTAGACGCTCGAGTCACGCCCCGGGGGTTGAAAAGAAGGTCCCCTTCTCCCCGTGTAGTCAGAGTGGCGCTGGCTACCACCCTCAAGCGTCAGATACACTTCTAGTAAATATAAATAGTCCAGAAAGTGAAGGAGAACACAGTCGCCCAGATAGCCGAATTGGTAAGGCATTCGACATGTAATCGAAAGGCGTGGGTTCGGTCCCCACTCTGGGCGCGTGTTTTTCTTTCTTTCTTTCTTCTGTATATTAACAAAAATGTTTACTTCATTAACCGTAGTGAAACAGAAAAGAGTCTAACCACACCCCTATGCCTCCTTTGGCGTTATAAACTGCTGCCCTATCTTTCTGTATTTTCCTCAACGAGCCCCTCATTTCCTTACTATATATATATAGATATATATAGATATATATATATATATACATATATATATAGATATATATAGATATATACATATATATATATATATATAACACAGAAATAAGTGTTGGCAGTCGAGAAAACCTCGGAAAGCAAAGGGGAGGATGTGGTAGATCATTGAAACAGATTAAGAATTTGGAAAGAAAGAAAGAAAGTGAAGAAAAAATGCCCGCCAGGTGGGATCCGAACCCACGACCTCCAGAATACCGGTCTGGTGCGATAGCCACTACGCTACCGGCGGGGCGATTTTCCCATTCACTTTCGGGGGTATTTATGTTAGGTATGTTTGTTTCCTGTGCTTGGGGGTGGTAGCCAGCGCCATTCGGACTAATCGGGGTGAAGGGGACCTTCTTTTTAACCCCCGGGTCGTGACTCAAGTGTCTACGACATGTCCAGAGTGGTCGACCAGCTTTGAACCCTCTTAAGCTCCCTTTGGCAACAAGACTGCCAGAACAGAGGCCCTCGCTATGCATGTAGCGAATCAGAATAGGAAATGAGGGGCTCGTTGAAAATAACACAGAAATAAGGGTTGGCAGTCGAGAAAACCTCGGAAAGCAAAGGGGAGGATGTGGTAGATCATTGAAACAGATTATGAATTTGGAAAGAAAGAAAGAAAGTGAAGAAAAAATGCCCGCCAGGTGGGATCCGAACCCACGACCTCCAGAATACCGGTCTGGTGCGATAACCACTACGCTACCGGCGGGGCGATTTTCCCATTCACTTTCTGGGGTATTTATGTTAGGTATATTTGTTTCCTGTGCTTGGGGGTGGTAGCCAGCGCCATTCGGACTAATCGGGGTGAAGGGGACCTTCTTGTGGGTTCGGATCCCACCTGGCGGGCATTTTTTCTTCACTTTCTTTCTTTCTTTCCAAATTCTTAATCTGTTTCAATGATCTACCACATCCTCCCCTTTGCTTTCCGAGGTTTTCTCGACTGCCAACCCCTATTTCTGTGTTATTTTCAACGAGCCCCTCATTTCCTATTCTGATTCGCTACATGCATAGCGAGGGCCTCTGTTCTGGCAGTCTTGTTGCCAAAGGGAGCTTAAGAGGGTTCAAAGCTGGTCGACCACTCTGGACATGTCGTAGACACTTGAGTCACGACCCGGGGGTTAAAAAGAAGGTCCCCTTCACCCCGATTAGTCCGAATGGCGCTGGCTACCACCCCCAAGCACAGGAAACAAACATACCTAACATAAATACCCCAGAAAGTGAATGGGAAAATCGCCCCGCCGGTAGCGTAGTGGTTATCGCACCAGACCGGTATTCTGGAGGTCGTGGGTTCGGATCCCACCTGGCGGGCATTTTTTCTTCACTTTCTTTCTTTCTTTCCAAATTCTTAATCTGTTTCAATGATCTACCACATCCTCCCCTTTGCTTTCCGAGGTTTTCTCGACTGCCAACCCTTATTTCTGTGTTATTTTCAACGAGCCCCTCATTTCCTATTCTGATTCGCTACATGCATAGCGAGGGCCTCTGTTCTGGCAGTCTTGTTGCCAAAGGGAGCTTAAGAGGGTTCAAAGCTGGTCGACCACTCTGGACATGTCGTAGACACTTGAGTCACGACCCGGGGGTTAAAAAGAAGGTCCCCTTCACCCCGATTAGTCCGAATGGCGCTGGCTACCACCCCCAAGCACAGGAAACAAACATACCTAACATAAATACCCCAGAAAGTGAATGGGAAAATCGCCCCGCCGGTAGCGTAGTGGTTATCGCACCAGACCGGTATTCTGGAGGTCGTGGGTTCGGATCCCACCTGGCGGGCATTTTTTCTTCACTTTCTTTCTTTCTTTCCAAATTCTTAATCTGTTTCAATGATCTACCACATCCTCCCCTTTGCTTTCCGAGGTTTTCTCGACTGCCAACCCTTATTTCTGTGTTATTTTCAACGAGCCCCTCATTTCCTATTCTGTTTCGCTACATGCATAGCGAGGGCCTCTGTTCTGGCAGTCTTGTTGCCAAAGGGAGCTTAAGAGGGTTCAAAGCTGGTCGACCACTCTGGACATGTCGTAGACACTTGAGTCACGACCCGGGGGTTAAAAAGAAGGTCCCCTTCACCCCGATTAGTCCGAATGGCGCTGGCTACCACCCCCAAGCACAGGAAACAAACATACCTAACATAAATACCCCAGAAAATGAATGGGAAAATCGCCCCGCCGGTAGCGTAGTGGTTATTGCACCAGACCGGTATTCTGGAGGTCGTGGGTTCGGATCCCACCTGGCGGGCATTTTTTCTTCACTTTCTTTCTTTCTTTCTTTCCAAATTCTTAATCTGTTTCAATGATCTACCACATCCTCCCCTTTGCTTTCCGAGGTTTTCTCGACTGCCAACCCTTATTTCTGTGTTATTTTCAACGAGCCCCTCATTTCCTATTCTGATTCGCTACATATATATATATATATATATAGCAGAACAGAGAGATACGGGACGAGGAACTCGGTAAAGATACATATCAAGGTTGCAGTCGTCCACCTTGACGACTGCAACCTTGATATATATATATATATATATATTTACATTTATATACTAAAAATGAAGGAACTGAACCGCAGTTTTGGAAGCACAAAAAAGAACTGAGAAGAAACCAACGAAATCAAGGAGTGCTTCCAACCGGGCCTGACGTGATTAACGCAAAGAAAAAAAAGAAAAAAGACGCTATCTGGGTTTAGCCATTTGCGGCCACCGAGAAAACGCGCGGTAGGTCGAAGGATGAGAAGCACGGCGTAAGAGCGTTTACGCAAATTTATACAAATCTCAAACTTTTCGCAACGTTTTAGATGCGACTGCATCTCATTCCCTCGCCTTGTCCCTCCATACGGCGTTGTTGTCCGTCCGCACCCCTCCTCATTCTCCTCGCCGCTCGAGCTGTGCTCTCCGCCGCTCACCCCCTCTCCTCTCCGATAGCGAACACTCTCTCGCGAGGGGCATTGGTTTGGATTCGATTGGATTGGCTTGGCTTGGCTATGCTTGGCTTCGATTGGATTGAATTGGATTGGATTTGTATTGGACTAAAGTGGATTGTGTTGGATTGTGTTGCGTCCTAACCGCGCCACGTTGCGTCATAGCCGCGGCATGGGGTTCACGGCCCGTTTCACGCGATGGAAGAATCAACCTAACGAAAACAACCACGGAACCCCCTATGCGTCGCATCTACGCAGGGGTTCCTGCGAGGGGAGGTGTGAGAAATTTTTATGGTAGCGGCATCTCGTCGACCTACAGCTATCGTGGCGGCGGATTTGGCGCAGCTCAGTCGGTCACCTTTTGGTTCATTTACGTAGGTGGTTGAAACTTGTGGTAAAGCTTAGAGAATATTTTTTTACAGCCACGAACCACGCAGTCAGCAACAAAGACTTATAAGCATAAAGCATTGCTTTTCCACATGATGCAATCACTTTGTACTGACATAAAAATTTTATTTTGCAAACGCCTCCCGTGTGTCTGCGTAAAACGTTTCGCTGTGAAATAAACCATGTTTCAACCATAAATAATTGCGCCACGTACCCTAGTCTCTTGAGCAAAGTCCATTTAGGATAAGTAACTCTTAGACCTTTGTCTACCGCTCGTCTATTGCCGATCTTATCTATCACTTGCCTACATTTGTTTATCGCTCATGCACGACAACATTTCTTCGTCAACTCTTAATATTTGGGTCGCACTTTGATGAATTGGCTGCCCGCGCCCGCATTGCAAGAGAAATTCGCAGCAACACATCCTGGGCCCGCCAAACAGCATGCAGCAACAATACGTTATCAAAAAAACAAGCTCCAATTTACACTGGGAAAGTGGTTGGAAAGCAAAGCTTTAAACGACACCCACAAGAATTCACCCATTCGACGACCTTGTATTCACACACGTGGCTCCACAAAGAGTGAAACCAGACATTCTGCCAGCCCTTACCTCTAATTCGCGGGGATGGCGTCCCAAACGCAGCAGCAGCGTGGGGCACGGTCGGACTAGAGCTGCGCATGCCGCCGCTGTAGCCCGGCTGAGAGTCGGGAGAAATAAAACGGAGAGGAGCGTCTTTTGAAGGGTGCGACAGCGGAACCTAGCCATCCTGATGTGCTCGCTTGGGGCTACACCACCGCGTGACGGAAGCGCAAACACCAAAACAATTCGGCATGTGAGCTTAGTGATTCCCAGTTATACCGATTTAAAGTAGTTAGTTTAGTAAGTTTGAGAACTGTGAGAAAGCTAAGAGAACTTTTATAATCACTATTTATAAAAACGAGTTGCTCCTATCGCCTTCTGTAGTACCTGTTAAATTACAACCGATGTGGTATTCCCCATATTAGAAAACGGAATCCCATTCGTGGCAAGCAGTGTGTTTCTCTAGCGTTTCTCCAGCGGCTAGACGTCTGCATATGGTCTCTATAGAAACAATCTTTAAGATGTCTTCGCTGCACGACCATATAATGCTGTCAGGACCTGGTTACCGGGAGGCGCTGCTGACGAAGTTCATCAAGCCGTGCGGAGAAAGTGCGCGATGAATGGAAAGCTGCACCAAAACAGACCCAAAACAAGTGTCGCTAAAGCAGACTGCAAACCCGACGGAATAACACCTCTACGCGAAAGCCGAGGTGGGAAGCTCTGGTGCGCGGAGAACGCTGGCCAAATTTGGCGTGCCATCTAAAGTGTGCTCCGTGAGTAAAACCCTCCGTCCTCCCCAGTGCCGCCGCCAGCGCCGCGTCGGGAGTTTATTGTCCTGCACGCGACGAAAGAACCGTTGGCTGGTACAGGTAGAAATCTTTGCTTTAAAATATCAATTGTCTACACAATTGTTACACGAATTAAGGAACTTACCCTTCCAGTTCCAAATTCTACCTTGGCGCAATGAGGTTCAATTGCGGTTTTAGTTTGCTGACTATGTGCGTAAATCATACACACGTCATGCGTTGTAAACGTTGTTCTCACTCTATGGGTTCACCAATCTTAAAAAAGGTGTTTGTTCGTATTGCGGCTTTGAAAGCCATCGCATAACGACAGACAGCCTAATTTACAAACGCCACGTGGTGCCACGGGCATTTCATTGACGAGCGGGCATTTCATTCACGCCGAAATGACATTGAGAATGACCATGGCAGGCAAGCACCAGTGATAGTCATGGAACTGTGCAGAAATTTTGGAGAGGACGCGACTTCGGGAAATATGCGATCTTTATTAAACTTACAAAAACATGTTTCACTAGACAAGCACCCGGTAACTGTTTTTTATATGCGCTAAAAATGAAAAAGCCCCCTGTGGGATCCGTCGACCCCCAAGGACAAGACTCAAGCGTCGAGGGGGAGAGGAACGACCATCGAGGTCAATGTTTAATGGAACGTCAAAGGGGAGAGAAGACGAAGAAGCAATGCGTGCGCTCGTGCCCCCCTTGACATGACGATGATGCCAGAGCACAGGGAGATTGACCTCTGTCCCTTCAAGACAATGGCTGGCCACACCAGGCCTATGGCGGTCGATGACGATGCGGCTGCGACCCATTCAAAGAGATTCTACATCTTCCCGGCCGCCAAGGACGTAGAGCCAGCATGCTTTTAAAGGGCAGAGACGTTGAGAGGGTAGCCTGGTTCGATCGGGTAACGTTCACCGACTTCGAAATCAATAACTGAAGGGTGAAGTATGGTGCACTAGCCTCCTCCGCTGTTTTCTGGGGCAGCCCGAGAGGACTCTTTGGTTTCCGGAGCTCCCGATGCGAACACATCCACGTAGGGTCTTCCCACCACGATGGGGACTGTAGCAGCGACTGGTCTCCTATTCCTTTTTTTAGGGCGGCAGTCAGGTTCTCGCTTCTTGAGCAACACTGCCCCTTATCCGGGGTCTCAACCTACTGGTCACATGTTCGCTCTTCTGCATCGAAGTTGTCGGATAGTTCGATGTCCTGCTTCCGAGGAAGAGCGTGTTCGTGTCGTGCGTCTTCTGAGACTTGAACCCTCGTTGAGGCGCGTACTGGATCTTTACTGACTGTGGCCTCCTATTCTCCAAATCGTTCGAAAGCGAAAGGTACACCAGGCAGGCTCGCGTGTAGAACCACGACGTTTTTACAATGGACTGTTTTCGGCGTAGTCTGAACACGTCCTTGAACTGTCCAGCCCAGTCGTGTTTCTACAGCTTTCATGCTGGGTCCAACTGTTTTTATGTTCCCTGTCACTATGTCCCAGTAGAAGTCGGAACCAATCAAAATCGATATGCCGTTGTTTTTTCCTGATCCGCACAGTACAGCTGTCGTGTCGATAGAGTGCGACTTTAAAAGATTTATGATGTTCTGGTCGGGAACAGGAATCATCTGCTTGCAGATCGACGAAACCTCCAGTGCTTCGACACTGAGTGCTTTTTCACCTGTAGGGTCAAGCAGGTGAACTCGAACTCTTCTTAGAGTTTCATTAGTTTCTTTCCCTCCGAAGACTGCTACAGTCAGGACCTCCTTTCCAAGAAATTCGCATCCTAACTTCCTAGAGGCTGCGGTAGTGATGAAACTCCGCTGGCTTCCCCCGTCTAACAGAATCCTGCACCTTTCGGCGCTACGGGCGCCGGAAGCTTGGATGTTCAGCGTCTGGAGGAGGATCGCGCTACCTGTTTTTCCTGAGAGGAGCTGTAGGGGGTCCGATGTAAGTTGTCCCTTTTCATGGCTGTCCGGATCTGCGTTGCACATCGAGGAGACATGTCGTCGTTTACAGCGCAGGCAGGCAATTCTCTTTCTGCACTTTCGGGCGATGTGTCCTCGGGTCAAACAACGGAAACAACGTCCGTATCTGGTAAGAATGCTCTTCTTATGTTCCATGGTTACGTCTTCAGCTTCGCAAGACGCTGCGTCATGTGAGGCGGAACAAAACAAGCACTTTCATATGTCGGGAGCTGCGGCATGCAGGAACGCTGCAGTATGTTCATGTTCGAAAATTCCTGTTCGTAGCTGTTCCCCTGGCTTGTCGTCCTTCTTAAACTTCGTTAAATCCGACGTGTCCTGAATAACTGCTTCCAGGCACTCAACTTCGTTTCCAAAGAAGTCCATGAGTTCATCAAACTTTTTCTTGTGGTCGATCGGTTGTTGCTCTCGCTCTATGCCAGTTGACCTCGAAGCAGTACACGAAGTTCTTGACCACTGGTGGTACCTCACGATCATGTCTCGAGGGAGTGCTCGTAGAAGCAGCTCACGTAACATGGAGCAATAGGTGTCCGCGCTTGTTCCAAGGGCGTTCAAGCTCCTACAGTGTACTTGAACCTCGTCGTAAAGCTTTCGAAGTTGTGCGACGTCACTCGAAGACGAAACTGCTCTGATGTCAATCAGTGCCCGCAGGTGGTCCTGAACAATCCTAGTCTGATCGCCGAACCGCTTCAGGAGTATTTCTACTGCGTCGTAATAGCACTGTTCTGTAACGGGGAGCCCAGTTACTGCGGAAGCGGCCGATCCGGTAAGCAGGCTGGTCAAATAATGAAACTTTTCAGTCGCTCGCAGTTCCGAATTCTTGTGTATGGCGTGCTCAAATTGACTCCAGAATCTGGTCCAATTATGACGGTCTCCATCAAACTTCGTCAGTTCTATGGTCGGTAGCATCGTTTTGGTGGTTGCGGTTTCGCTAGGTGGCGGTCTCGTTAAAGAAGGCGAAACGAGCGACTCACCAGCCTGTTCGCCTCGAGATCTGTGTTGAAGCTCCGCTCTTATCTTCACCACCTTGTCGTTGTTGGAAGTCGTGTTGGAAGTCTCTTCGGTGACCATTTCGTCCATGATGCCCCCCAAAATGTCCTCGTCCAGCTTCAGGATGGGTCGATACACGGCCTCGATCCTCTCCAAGGATACCGCTGCGTCCATCGCCGTGGTCAGGGTGCCTCTTCGGAGGTCGTCTTCTATCTCCGTCACGAAGGCGGAAAGCTTGTCGCGAAGGGCAGTTCGTCGGCGCAGCTTGCGCTCGATTGAAATCATCCTTGGTCCTTGGAGGTAGGTCCGCCGGTCAGTCAAGCAGAAGCCGTCGTAGAAAAGCTATTGGTCCTGCTTGTCGGTGTCGGCCTGGCAGACACGAGTCCCGGGTCGTTTCGGCACCAAGTTGTGGGATCCGTCGACACCCAAGGACAAGACTCAAGCGTCGAGGGGGAGAAGAACGACCATTGAGGTCTTTGTTTAATGAACCATCAAAGGGGAGAGAAGACGAAGAAGCAATGCGTGCGCTCGTGCCCACCTAGACATGACGATGATGCAAGAGCACAGGGAGATTGACCTCTGTCCCTTCAAGACAATGGCTGGCCACACCAGGCCTATGGTGGTCGATGACGATGCGGCTGCGACCCATTCAAAGAGATTCTACACCCCCAATACACTTTCACCTTTGTCCTCCGGCCTCTCATTCTCAAATATTTACCATTGAGTTTCCTGTCTGCGTCGCATAGCTATAACCTAAGCAGTAAACCCCTTTGTAAGGTATTTGCGCAGTTGAGGAATAACGGGAGCTGATATTGCTCTCGCATATAGTTTATAGCTGGGAAGAATTTATAGCAGTGGGCATTCACTTTTTCCCCTGCCGATACCTGGGAGGAAGAACCTTGTCAATTAAAATGCTGATAGCGAGGTACACGTGCTTGCTATATATGCGACTTCGTGAAATTAGAAAAAAAACGCCCTGGTGGTAGATAGTTTGTAGATACCAAGCAACACGTTTCCATCGACACGTGACAGGCCTACTTGTTTTACCCGGGCAATTGGGCCTCCCATGCCCAAGAATTTTGCCAATGAGTTTTGATTTTGCTTATCCGAACCCCATGAATCTATCGTAGCAATATTCCCTTAGATTGGTTACTTGAGCGCCATTGTGGAAAATACCACTAGACTGTATTCTTGAAAGGTTTATGGAAGGCATGAAGTTTTAGGTGTAGGCGTCGTTGTTTCTTCAGGGTAATAGTCGGGACGGCAGAATATTGTTTGTTTGATGCAATTTGTGAACTAGCTATATTCGTTTGCTTCAGGTTTGCTTTTATAAAATTGTAAAAGCATGGACACGTCCTTGACATTTTTATGGTGTAATTAAAATGCAATACGTTGGCATCGAAAAGAGCTCCATCATAGTAATTCAAATGTGCTGAAGCATTGGTCCAGATACAGATTTATTTCACCGGTATCCTGTGATATCACATGATAAGTAAATTTACCATTGAATTTCGATTTTCCCAATTGGCAATCACAGAGCTATACTCCCAACCATACACTCTTCGATGAGTTGCAGGGGCACCGCTACGGAGCGGCACCGGGGTATTGTGATCTGGTATGGTTTTGGCCAGAAGAATTTATAGCAGTGGGCGTTGTCTCTTTCCCAGTTGCCGCCTGGCAGGTAGAACATTTCTTTTTGTTTTGTTGCTAAGTGCGAGATATTGCTGCTTCCTTTTGTTCGTTCTTCTAAATCTACATCAGCACGTGCGGTCTAAAAATACCAAGTCGAGTTCAAGAAGAATCCGAAAGGCTTTAAAAACATCGTTGCAATATTATAATTTCGGTAAATTTCAGTTTAAGATGTGTATTTTTTTCGCCTATGCTGTTGCAGCGCAAACGTAAATTTATAAAGCATTCAGTTTCGGCCCTACGCCACGAAATGCTCGCTTTCAACGATGGGCCTCTACCTGTACGGGTATTCGGGATACGACGTGCCTCTTGAATAGGGGCTCGTTCATTTCATTGTCTTCCCGTGTTGCTGATAGCCGGCCAGAAATAATTGTAGGACGTGGGAATTTGTTACCTAAAGTTACCTAGCTAGGCTGGCGCTGTTTATTGCGGGCGCAGGCCATAAATATTAACGCTGTGGCCGGGAGCATCGTGGAGTGCATTGTTTCTCAGCTAGCCAATAGCAGCAATCTCTAGAGCAGAGCTCCAGAAACTCGACGTAACACCTTCCATTCGGATTTCGCAAAACGCGCTGTCTTGTACGCACTTACCAGCGAGGACATAGCGTGTTTTTGCGGTCAGGCATTCGTCCTTCCGGACTTGCTGCAACCGCTTGCGAAAATGTCGACCTACAAGCCTCATATGCCGATGCCGCTTGATATGCTTGAATACCAACAAAAGATTAAGGAATTCAGCGGCCTACATATGAGCTTCCCGGTAAGTCAATATTACTGGTGCTTGACACGGGTACCGTCACAAACTTTCGTTTCGTTATGAAGACGCTCTACCACCCCCTCGATTGTGTCGCGAGTCACAATCGAAAAGAATCAATTAATGAATTATTCAATCAATAGGACTTCTTATTTTCCTTTTAAAATGCGGAGCACAGGATTATTTATTGAGCTCACGGCGAACAATGGCGTAAGCACTAGCAGAAGTATTTTCGGGAAGAAATGTAGCTAATAGTCAGTTATAAAGTACACTGACCCAGCGGGCGCAAACGCAGCTTCAGAACAAGTTTTGTTCTAGTGCGTTATTTTAAAGCAACAGATTCACGATACCTAAGAGGCTGCCGGAATAAAGGTGTGGCGTCAAAAATATAAAATGAGATTAAAAGTTGACTGTCTTACCATTTTGTTTCCAAACATCGTTAGGCAAGAGAAGGTAAATAAATTTCACTCCGAGAAGATGACGAACAATATTAGGTAAAGGGCAGCAGCACTCAAATTGACGAGCATTCGGGGCAGCCCCAAATGTGGGAAGTTAGGTACTGCCATGTGTGGGGGAAACTTGATCCTCCATGACTGAACCGAAAAACTGTGCTCCAGAGTGATTGATTCTTAGTTTTCGCGCCGAATGTGCTGACAATAAGCTCGCGAGGATAAAATGTGAATGACCAACCAGTTTCAAGGTTTCGGTCCTTGGTTGTCTCAGTCAGAAGTATTCGTTTCCGAGTGCCGTTAGAGCCATTCACATCTGACGCTGTCCATTTCTTCAAATATAGGCAATTGCTGGAAGAAACAGATTTAGTTTATAATTTAACGAAATTATTGATAACCATTTGAGCTGAAATAATAAAGCACTCTAGTTGGAAACTAAACAAACTTTACAATAATCAACTCCTCAAAACCAATGTTTTATACATATTCTAAAAGAGAAGGATGACTTATGTAAAACAAAATAGAAAAGCAGCTTCTATATAGAACGCATAAAAATAGCGAAAAAGAGCAAACCCTGTAACCCCCTTCTTTTCCATAAATATGCATAATGGGCGGCAGTAACACGTCTAATGGTTATAATATACTAACTAGAGATGCATTTTTGCACGGATTTTTGAAAAGCAGAGAAATATACAACATATAAAAAACGACTACAAAAATATCTCACAAATAGGTTGCATTAGAAATGTCTAAAAAGAATAACAAAATAATAAATTTACAAACAACAGATTTCACTGGCATAATAGTGCAAATCAGCATAATTGTTCGTGCGAGTTTGTGATAACCGAAATTTGCGAGAAAGATAACATTTGACACGTTAAATTTTTAAATAAAAAATTGACCAGTTAGGGGAAATGCCCAATGTGGAGTAAGTCATTGCGAAGAAAAATGTACCCTATAGGTCACAAAATTTGACATCCACATTAATACACCCGTATGGCTGCATTGAGGTGGATGTCAAATTTCGCAGCACCCAAAGTGCTATACACCCAGCCACACACTCTTCGATGAGTTGCAGGGGCGCTGCTGTGGAGGGGCGCCGGTGTATTCTGAGGTGGTATGGTTTTGGCCAGAAGAATGTATTGCAGTGGGCGTCGTCTGTTTCCCAGTTGCCGCCTGACAGGCAGAACGTTTTTTTTTGTTTTGATGCTGAGTGCGAGATATTGCTGCTTGCTTTTGTTCGTTCTTCTAAATCTACATCAGCATGTGCGGTGTAGGAATGCCAAGTCTAGTTCAAGAAAGGATCCGAAAGGCTTTAAAACAGATCGTTGCAATATTATAATTTCGGTAAATTTCGGTTTAAGATGTGTATTTTTTTCGCCTATGCTGTTGCAGCGCACAAGAATATTTATAAAGCATTCAGTTTCGGTCCTACGCTACGAAATGCTCGCTTTCAACGATGGACCTCTACCTGTACGGGGATTCGGGATTCGTTGTGTCTCTTGAATAGGGGCTCGTTCATTTCATTGTCTTCTCGTGTTGCTGATAGCCGGCCAGAAATATTTGTAGGCCGTGGGCCTTCGTTACCTAAAGTTACCTAACTGGGCTGGCACTCTTTATTGCGGGCGCAGGCCATAAATATTAACACCGTTGCCGGGTGCATCGTCGATTGAATTGTTTCTCTGCTAGCCAATAGCAGCAATCGCTAGAGCAGAGCTCCATAAACTGGACGTAACATCTTTCGCAAGGATCTCGCAAAACGCGCTGTGTTGTACGCACTTACCAGCGAGGACATAGCGTGGTTTTGTTGTCAAGCATTCGTCCTTACGGACTTTCTTCAACACTTGCGAAAATGTCGCCCTAGAAGCCTCATACGCCGATGCCGCTTGATATCCTTGAATACCAACAAAACATTAAGGAATTCAGCGGCCTACATATGAGCTTCCCGGTAATTGAATATTACTGGTGCTTGACACTTGTACCGTGCACGAAGTTACGTTTCGTTGTGAAGAAGCTCCACCACCCCGATATCAGGTATTGGTGTCGCGAGTCACAATCGAAAAGAATTAATTAATTAATTAATCAATCAATAAGACTCCTTTGTTTCCTTTGAAAATGCGCAGGACAGGATTGTTTCTTGCGCTCACGGCGAACAATGGCGTAAGCACTAGCAGAAGTATTTTCTGGTAAAAACGTAGCTAATAGTCAGTTATAAAATATACTTACCCAGCGGGCGGAAACGCAGCTTCAGAACAAGTTTTGTTCTAGTGCGTTATATTAAAGCAATATCTTCACGAAGCCTAAGAGGCTGCCGAAATAAAGGTGTGGCGTCAAAAATATAAAATGAGATTAAAAGTTGACTGTCTTACCATTTTGTTTGCAAACATCGTTAGGGAAGAGAAGCTAAAAAAATTTCACTCCGAGAAGATGGCGAACAATATTAGGTAAAGGGCAGCAGCACTCAAATTGACGAGCATTCGGGGCAGCCCCAAATGTGGGAAGTTAGGTACTGCCATGTGTGGGGGAAACTTGATCCTCCATGACTGAACCGAAAAACTGTGCTCCAGAGTGATTGATTCTTAGTTTTCGCGCCCAATGTGCTGACAATAAGCTCGCGAGGATAAAATGTGAATGACCAACCAGTTTCAAAGTTTCGGTCCTTGGTTGTCTCAGTCAGAAGTATTCGTTTCCGAGTTCCGTTAGAGCCATTCCCATCTGACGCTCTCCATTTCTTCAAATATAGGCAATTGCGGGAAGAAACAGATTTAGTTTATAATTTAACGAAAATATTGATAACCATTTGAGCTGAAATAATAAAGCACTCTAGTTGGAAACTAAACAAACTTTACAATAATCAACTCCTCAAAACCAATGTTTTATACATATTCTAAAAGAGAAGGATGACTTATGTAAAACGAAATAGAAACAGCTTCTACATAGTACGCATAAAAATAACGAAAGAGAGCAAACCCCGTAACCCCCTTCTTTTCCATAAATATGCATAATTGGCGGTAGTAACACTAGAGATGCATTTTGCACGGATTTTGAAAACCAGAGAAATAAACAACACACAAATAAACGACTACGAAAATATGTCACAGAAAGGATGTATTAAACATCTCTAAAAGCAATAACAAAATAATAAAGTTACAAACAACACATTTCACTGGTATAATAGTGCAAATGAGCATAATTGTTTGTACGAGACTGTGATAACCGAAACTTGACAGAAAGATAACATTTGACACGTTCCATATTTAAATAAAAAAATGCCCAGAGTTAGGGGAAATCCCCAAGGTGGAGTATGTCATTGCAAAGAAAAATGTACCCTATAAGTCACTAAAGTTGACATCCAC
Organism: Haemaphysalis longicornis; assembly: GCF_048455015.1. Taxonomy (NCBI): domain Eukaryota; kingdom Metazoa; phylum Arthropoda; class Arachnida; order Ixodida; family Ixodidae; genus Haemaphysalis; species Haemaphysalis longicornis. The sequence continues at coordinate 24,340,255 of NW_027526204.1, read as the reverse complement.
CTCAATGGAGCCTTATGGCTGCATTGAGGTGGATGTCAAATTTTGCAGAACCCACAGAGCTATACCCCTACCCATACACTCTTTGATGAGTTGCAGGGGCGCTGCTTTGGAGGGGCGCCGGGATATTGTGATCTGGTATGGTTTTGGCCAGAAGAATTTATTGCAGTGGGCGTCGTCTGTTTCCGAGTTGCCGCCTGGCAGGCAGAACGTTTTTTTTTTGTTTTGATGCTAAGTGCGAGATATTGATGCTTGCTTTTTTTGTTCTTCTAAATGTACATCAGCACGTGCGGTGTAGAAATGACAAGTCTAGTTCAAGAAAGAATCCGAAAGGCTTTAAAACAGATCATTGCAATATTATAATTTCGGTAAATTTCGGTTTAAGATGTGTATTTTTTTTGCCTATGCCGTTGCAATGCACAAATAAATTTATAAAGCATTCAGTTTCGGCCCTACGCCACGAAATGCTCGCTTTCAGCGATGGACCTCTACCTGTACGGGGATTCGGGATTCGTTGTGCCTCTTGAATAGCGGCTCGTTCATTTCACTGTCTTCCCGTGTTGCTGATATCCGGCCAGAAATAATTGCAGGCCGTGGGGCTTTGTTACCTAAAGTTACCTAGCTGGGCTGGAGCTGTTTATTGCGGGTGCAGGCCATAAATATTACACTGTGGCCGGGAGCATCTTGGAGTGCATTGTTTCTCCCCTGGCCAATAGCAGCAATCTCTAGAGCAGAGCTCCAGAAACTCGACGTAACACCTTTCGCTCCGATTTCGCAAAACGCGCTGTCTTGTACGCACTTACCAGCGAGGACATAGCGTGGTTTTGCGGTCAGGCATTCGTCCATCCGGACTTTCTGCAACCCCTTGCGAAAATGTCGACCTACAAGCCTCATATGCCGATGCCGCTTGATATGCTTGAATACCAACAAAAGATTAAGGAATTCAGCGGCCTGCATATGAGCTTCCCGGTAAGTGAATATTACTGGTGCTTTACACGGGTACGGTGCACGAAGTTACGTTTCATTGTGAAGAAGCTCCACCACCCCAATATCAGGTATTGGTGTTGCAAGTCACAATCCAGAAGACTCAATTAATGAATTATTCAATCAATAGGACTCCTTATTTTCCTTTTAAAATGCGGAGGACAGGATTATTTATTGAGCTCACGGCGAACAATGGCGTAAGCACTAGCAGAAGTATTTTCGGGTAGAAATGTAGCTTATAGTCAGTTATAAAGTACACTTACCCAGCGGGCGCAAACGCAGCTTCAGAACAAGTTTTGTTCTAGTGCGTTATTTTAAAGCAACAGATTCACGATACCTAAGAGGCTGCCGGAATAAAGGTGTGGCGTCAAAAATATAAAATGAGATTAAAAGTTGACTGTCTGGACCATTTTGTTTCCAAACATCGTTTGGCAAGAGAAGGTAAATAAATTTCACTCCGAGAAGATGACGAACAATATTAGGTAAAGGGCAGCAGCACTCAAATTGACGAGCATTCGGGGCAGCCCCAAATGTGGGAAGTTAGGTACTGCCATGTGTGGGGGAAACTTGATCCTCCATGACTGAACCGAAAAACTGTGCTCCAGAGTGATTGATTCTTAGTTTTCGCGCCCAATGTGCTGACAATAAGCTCGCGAGGATAAAATGTGAATGACCAACCAGTTTCAAGGATTCGGTCCTTGGTTGTCTCAGTCAGAAGTATTCGTTTCCGAGTGCCGTTAGAGCCATTCACATCTGATGCTGTCCATTTCTTCAAATATAGGCAATTGCTGGAAGAAACAGATTTAGTTTATAATTTAACGAAATTATTGATAACCATTTGAGATGAAATAATAAAGCACTCTTGTTGGAAACTAAACAAACTTTACAATAATCAACTCCTCAAAACCAATGTTTTATACATATTCTAAAAGAGAAGGATGACTTATGTAAAACAAAATAGAAAAGCAGCTTCTATATAGTACGCATAAAAATAGCGAAAAAGAGCAAACCCTGTAACCCCCTTCTTTTCCATAAATATGCATAATGGGCGGCAGTAACACGTCTAATGGTTATAATATACTAACTAGAGATGCATTTTTGCACGGATTTTTGAAAAGCAGAGAAATATACAACATATAAAAAACGACTACAAAAATATCTCACAAATAGGTTGCATTAAAAATGTCTAAAAAGAATAACAAAATAATAAATTTACAAACAACAGATTTCACTGGCATAATAGTGCAAATGAGCATAATTGTTCGTGCGAGTTTGTGATAACCGAAATTTGCGAGAAAGATAACATTTTACACGTTAAATTTTTAAATAAAAAATTGACCAGTTAGGGGGAATCCCCAATGTGGGGTAAGTCATTGCGAAGAAAAATGTACCCTATAGGTCACAAAATTTGACACCCACATTAATACACCCGTATGGCTGCATTGAGGTGGATGTCAAATTTCGCAGCACCCACAGTGCTATACACCCAGCCATACACTCTTCGATGAGTTGCAGGGGCGCTGCTGTGGAGGGGCGCCGGTGTATTCTGAGGTGGTATGGTTTTGGCCAGAAGAATGTATTGCAGTGGGCGTCGTCTGTTTCCCAGTTGCCGCCTGACAGGCAGAACGTTTTTTTTTTGTTTTGATGCTGAGCGCGAGATTTGCTGCTTGCTTTTGTTCGTTCTTCTAAATCTACATCAGCATGTGCGGTGTAGGAATGCCAAGTCTAGTTCAAGAAAGGATCCGAAAGGCTTTAAAACAGATCGTTGCAATATTATAATTTCGGTAAATTTCGGTTTAAGATGTGTATTTATTTCGCCTATGCCGTTGCAACGCACAAATAAATTTATAAAGCATTCAGTTTCGGCCCTACGCCACGAAATGCTCGCTTTCAGCGATGAACCTCTACCTGTACGGGGATTCGGGATTCGTTGTGCCTCTTGAATAGGGGCTCGTTCATTTCACTGTCTTCCCGTGTTGCTGATATCCGGCCAGAAATAATTGCAGGCCGTGGGGCTTTGTTACCTAAAGTTACCTAGCTGGGCTGGAGCTGTTTATTGCGGGTGCAGGCCATAAATATTACACTGTGGCCGGGAGCATGTTGGAGTGCATTGTTTCTCCCCTAGCCAATAGCAGCAATCTCTAGAGCAGAGCTCCAGAAACTCGACGTAACACCTTTCGCTCCGATTTCGCAAAACGCGCTGTCTTGTACGCACTTACCAGCGAGGACATAGCGTGGTTTTGCGGTCAGGCATTCGTCCATCCGGACTTTCTGCAACCCCTTGCGAAAATGTCGACCTACAAGCCTCATATGCCGATGCCGCTTGATATGCTTGAATACCAACAAAAGATTAAGGAATTCAGCGGCCTGCATATGAGCTTCCCGGTAAGTGAATATTACTGGTGCTTTACACGGGTACGGTGCACGAAGTTACGTTTCATTGTGAAGAAGCTCCACCACCCCCATATCAGGTATTGGTGTTGCGAGTCACAATCCAGAAGACTCAATTAATGAATTATTCAATCAATAGGACTCCTTATTTTCCTTTTAAAATGCGGAGGACAGGATTATTTATTGAGCTCACGGCGAACAATGGCGTAAGCACTAGCAGAAGTATTTTCGGGTAGAAATGTAGCTAATAGTCAGTTATAAAGTACACTTACCCAGCGGGCGCAAACGCAGCTTCAGAACAAGTTTTGTTCTAGTGCGTTATTTTAAAGCAACAGATTCACGATACCTAAGAGGCTGCCGGAATAAAGGTGTGGCGTCAAAAATATAAAATGAGATTAAAAGTTGACTGTCTGGACCATTTTGTTTCCAAACATCGTTTGGCAAGAGAAGGTAAATAAATTTCACTCCGACAAGATGACGAACAATATTAGGTAAAGGGCAGCAGCAGTCAAATTGACGAGCATTCGGGGCAGCCCCTAATGTGGGAAGTTAGGTACTGCCATGTGTGGGGGAAACTTGATCCTTCATGACTGAACCGAAAAACTGTGCTCCAGAGTGATTGATTCTTAGTTTTCGCGCCGAATGTGCTGACAATAAGCTCGCGAGGATAAAATGTGAATGACCAACCAGTTTCAAGGTTTCGGTCCTTGGTTGTCTCAGTCAGAAGTATTCGTTTCCGAGTGCCGTTAGAGCCATTCACATCTGACGCTGTCCATTTCTTCAAATATAGGCAATTGCTGGAAGAAACAGATTTAGTTTATAATTTAACGAAATTATTGATAACCATTTGAGCTGAAATAATAAAGCACTCTAGTTGGAAACTAAACAAACTTTACAATAATCAACTCCTCAAAACCAATGTTTTATACATATTCTAAAAGAGAAGGATGACTTATGTAAAACAAAATAGAAAAGCAGCTTCTATATAGAACGCATAAAAATAGCGAAAAAGAGCAAACCCTGTAACCCCCTTCTTTTCCATAAATATGCATAATGGGCGGCAGTAACACGTCTAATGGTTATAATATACTAACTAGAGATGCATTTTTGCATGGATTTTTGAAAAGCAGAGAAATATACAACATATAAAAAACGACTACAAAAATATCTCACAAATAGGTTGCATTAGAAATGTCTAAAAAGAATAACAAAATAATAAATTTACAAACAACAGATTTCACTGGCATAATAGTGCAAATGAGCATAATTGTTCGTGCGAGTTTGTGATAACCGAAATTTGCGAGAAAGATAACATTTGACACGTTAAATTTTTAAATAAAAAATTGACCAGTTAGGGGAAATCCCCAATGTGGAGTAAGTCATTGCGAAGAAAAATGTACCCTATAGGTCACAAAATTTGACATCCACATTAATACACCCGTATGGCTGCATTGAGGTGGATGTCAAATTTCGCAGCACCCAAAGTGCTATACACCCAGCCATACACTCTTCGATGAGTTGCAGGGGCGCTGCTGTGGAGGGGCGCCGGTGTATTCTGAGGTGGTATGGTTTTGGCCAGAAGAATGTATTGCAGTGGGCGTCGTCTGTTTCCCAGTTGCCGCCTGACAGGCAGAACGTTTTTTTTTTGTTTTGATGCTGAGTGCGAGATATTGCTGGTTGCTTTTGTTCGTTCTTCTAAATCTACATCAGCATCTGCGGTGTAAGAATGCCAAGTCTAGTTCAAGAAAGGATCCGAAAGGCTTTAAAACAGATCGTTGCAATATTATAATTTCGGTAAATTTCGGTTTAAGATGTGTATTTTTTTCGCCTATGCTGTTGCAGTGCACAAGAATATTTATAAAGAATTCAGTTTCGGCCCTACGCCACGAAATGCTCGCTTTAAACGATGGACCTCTACCTGTACGGGGATTCGGGATTCGTTGTGTCTCTTGAATAGGGGCTCGTTCATTTCATTGTCTTCTCGTGTTGCTGATAGCCGGCCAGAAATAATTGTAGGCCGTGGGCCTTCGTTACCTAAAGTTACCTAACTGGGCTGGCACTCTTTATTGCGGGCGCAGGCCATAAATATTAACACCGTTGCCGGGTGCATCGTGGATTGAATTGTTTCTCCGCTAGCCAATAGCAGCAATCGCTAGAGCAGAGCTCCATAAACTGGACGTAACACCTTTCGCAAGGATCTCGCAAAACGCGCTGTGTTGTACGCACTTACCAGCGAGGACATAGCGTGGTTTTGTTGTCAAGCATTCGTCCTTACGGACTTTCTTCAACACTTGCGAAAATGTCGCCCTACAAGCCTCATACGCCGATGCCGCTTGATATCCTTGAATACCAACAAAACATTAAGGAATTCAGTGGCCTACATATGAGCTTCCCGGTAATTGAATATTACTGGTGCTTGACACTTGTACCGTGCACGAAGTTACGTTTCGTTGTGAAGAAGCTCCACCACCCCGATATCAGGTATTGGTGTCGCGAGTCACAATCGAAAAGAATTAATTAATTAATTAATCAATCAATAAGACTCCTTTGTTTCCTTTGAAAATGCGCAGGACAGGATTGTTTCTTGCGCTCACGGCGAACAATGGCGTAAGCACTAGCAGAAGTATTTTCTGGTAAAAACGTAGCTAATAGTCAGTTATAAAATATACTTACCCAGCGGGCGGAAACGCAGCTTCAGAACAAGTTTTGTTCTAGTGCGTTATTTTAAAGCAATATCTTCACGAAGCCTAAGAGGCTGCCGGAATAAAGGTGTGGTGTCAAAATTATAAAGTGAGAATAAAAGGTGACTGTTTGACCATGTTGTTTCCAAACATCGTTAGGCGAGAGAAGCTAAAAAAATTTTACTCCGAGAAGATGACGAACAATAATAGGTATAGGGCAGCAGCACTCAAATTGACGAGCATTCTGGGAAGCCCCAAATGTGGTAAGTTAGGTACTGTCCTGTGTTGGGGAAACTTTATTCTCTATGACTGAACAGAAAAACTGTGCTCCAGAGTGAATGATTCTTAGTTTTTGCGTCGAATGTGCTGACAATAAGCGCGCAAGGATAAAATGTGAATGGCAAACCAGTTTCAAAGTTTCGGTCGTTGGTTGTCTCAGTCAGAAGTATTCGTTTACGAGTGCCGTTAGAGCCAGGCCCCTCTGACGCTCTCCATTTCTTCAAATATAGGCAATTGCTTGAAGTAACAGATTTATTTTATATTGTGGTACCGGGGTTCTTGCACTCGGCCGCGGTTCCCCAGAAAGACACTGAGCCCCCTCGATCACACCTTGACTGGGAGTCCCGCTCCGCCAAGGTCTACTGCTCAGCCGATCCGGCTGCACACACGTAGCCCAGCCGAGTCCGCCATGTTCCATCCTATCTCATCTCGCGCCACATCTTCATACTCTGCCGGAACATGTCCATCGCGCGGGATTGTCCACCGCCACTATTGCCGGATTACCACACTGTATCCGGATTACCACACTGGGCAATCTGTAACCACCTCCTGCCAAGTCAAGCAGTAGGCCCTCGCGAATAATGAAATCCCGGCCCAAAATCATGGGTACTGCCAAGCCAGGGCAGTACGTAAAGCGCGGCCGACACCTTCTGCTTGCATAAGAAATGTGCAAACGCACAGCCCCACGCGCTTCAACCACAGCACCATTGGCCACTTGCATCCGGGTGCTGCATTGGCGCAACTTAACACCACGTGCTCGGCAAAGTTCAAAGACAGTATCACCAATGAGCGACAAACTGCCGCCGGTATCAACCAATACAGAAACATCCGTTCCAAGAACGTGAACAGAAAGATGTGGTGCTATGGGCTGTGTGCGTGCTTCAACACGGCAAGCAGTGGGTAATAGGAACCAGTCCTCGCCAACAGCCAATTCTGGGCCACTCAGTGATGGGTTAGTCACCATCATTGCCTCGGGCTGCATTCCTTCATCTCGATGGCTATTTGTATTTCGGCGACCAGCCATCACACGCGGACACTCACGACGGATGTGTCCTGGCTGTCCACATTGGTAACAGCCGCCAGCTTGATTTCCATTGGGCGTGTAGCCCCGCGACCCTCCCGTCTCGACGACCGGACGTGAAGGACCTGTGGAGTTCAGAGGATTTCGTTGCCGACCCCCAAGGGAGAGACTCGGGTCGGGGAGCGGTGAGCCTGCCAGTAAAGAGGGCCTGTTTTCCCAACGCAGGAACCCTGGCTCTAACCACTGCGGGGAGTTCCCGCCGTGGGCTGCACCATCTAGTGCTCTTCCGCGCTCCAACTGCCTGTCGCCAAGGGCAGAAGGACCTCGTTCGTGAAGGGAATTCAAGCCCGCCGCTGCCGTACGCGGCTGTGGACTTTGCTGTGGCGAAGTCTCATCGGTGTCTCTCCATGCGCAAGCTGGCTCAAGTGCCTCCCCTACTGGCGGAGGGGGTATATAACTCAGCTCTGATATCAGAGCGTCCTCGATTGCTCGAGCTGATCGCGCCATCTCCTCCAAACTGGAGTAATCACGACCGTGCAGGAAAGGTCGGAAGCGCGGATGGCAACGCCGCAAGACGTGCTTTACCATTTCCGCGTCAGACACCCCCAGGATAGCTCGCTTGAAGAGCTCCTGGATAGCTCGAATGTATTCGAGCAAGCCTTCGCGCGGGTGCAGCGTACGTGCCTCCAGCTCACGGCGGATGCGGTAGTCGTAGTCGGGAGGCAAGAACTCCTCGCGGAAGCGTGCCTCGAAGTCAGCCCAGGACGCGAACGGGGTCTGGAGGCGCCACCAACGACCAGCCGATGCCTCCAGGGCAACCGGCAGGACACGGGTCAACACGAACTCGTCCGAAGCACCCGACGCCGTCTTGTACACATTGAGATCGCTCAGGAAGTCCGCCACGGTCTTGCGGTCATCGTAGCCCGTGAACCGTGGCACCGAAATGCTCGGCTGGAACGATGACCCATGCTCGGACCCACCGCCTTCTAGCCCGAGACCCGCCAGCCGGTTCGTGAGGTTCTCGCAGAGGTCCATGATCGGGCGGAGCACGCCGACGAGCCCAGTGGCGTCCGCATCCCTTGCGGGCTCACGCGAAGAAATGCTCTCGCGAGCCGCGGAGCGAACACGGGAAGAAAAAATGGTTATAAACAACAGAAGGCACTACAAAGGCACCTCAAATCACGAGGAGGGCTACCGAAAAATCCCGAGAGCCACTCAAAAACGCCAACGTAATTCGCCCCGCAAAATGCCCACCGCGGAACACCAAAACAAGGAAGAAGACCACAATGCCCTTCCCAGGAACCACGGCCGGCCCCACGTTGGGCGCCAAATTTGCTACCAGGGTTCTTGCAGCCGGCCGCGGTTCCCCAGAAAGACACTGAGCCCCCTTGATCACACCTTTACTGGGAGTCCCGCTCCGCCAAGGTCCACTGCTCAGCCGATCCGGCTGCACACACGTAGCCCAGCCGAGTCCGCCATGTTCCATCCTATCTCATCTCGCGCCACATCTTCATACTCCGCCGGAACATGTCCATCGCGCGGGATTGTCCACCGCCACTATTGCCGGATTACCACAATATTTTAACGTAAATATTGATAACCATTTGAGCTGAAATAAAAAAAACGCTATAGTTGAAAACAAGACAAACTTAACAATATTGAACTCCTCAAAACCAATGTTTTATACATATACTAAAACAGAAGGATGACTTATGTAAAATGAAATAGAAAACCAGCTTCTATATAGTACGCATAAAACTAGCGAGAAAGGCCTAACCCCGTAACCCCCTTGCTTTCCATAAATATCCATAATTGGTGGTAGTGACACGTCTAATGGTTATAATATAATAACTAGAGATGCATTTTTGCATGGATTTTTGAAAACCAGAGAAATGAACAACATATAAAAATAAACGACTACAAAAACATCTCTAAACAACTCTAAAACATCTTTAAATTCAATAACAAAATAATAAAGTTACAAACAACAGATTTTACTGGTATAATAGTGCAAATGAACATAATTGTTCGTACGAAATTGTGATAACCGAACTTTGCCAGAAAGAGAACATTTCACACGTTAAATTTTTATTAAAATTGACCAGAGTTAGGGGAAATCCCCAAAGTGGAGTGAGTAATTGCGAAGAAAAATGTACCCTATAATTCACAAAATTTGACATCCACCTTAATGCAGCCGTACGGATGCATTGAGGTGGATGTCAAATTTTGCAGCACCCACAGAGCTATACCCCCAGCAATACTCTCTTGGATGAGTTGCAGGGGCGCTGCCGTGGATTAACGCCGGGGTATCTTGATCTGGTATGATTTTGGGCAGTAGAATTTATTGCAGTGGGCGTCGTTTGTTTCCCAGTTGCCGCCTGGCAGGCAGAACGTTTTTTTTTTGTTTTTATGCTGATTACGAGAGAGTGGTGCTTGCTTTAGTTCGTTCTTCTAAATCTACATCAGCACGTGTGGTCTAAAAATACCATGTCGAATTCAAGAAAGGTAACGAAAGGCTTTAAAAAGACTGTTGCAATAATAAAATTTCAGCCAATTTTGGTTTAATATCTGTATTTGCTTCGCCTATGCTGTTGCACCACACAAGTCAATCTATAAAGAATTCAGTTCCGGCCCTACGCCACGAAATGCTCGCTTTCAACGATGGAACTCTACTTGTAAGGGATTCGGGATTCGGTGTGCCTCTCGAAAAGGGGCTCGTTCATTTCATTTTCTTCCCGTGTTGGTGATAGGCGGCCAGGAATAATTGTTGGCCGTGGGCCTTTGTTACATAAAGTTACCTAGGTGGGCTGACGCTGTTTATTGCGGGCGCTGGCCATAAAAATTACCACTGTGCCCGGGGGCATGGAGGAGGGCATTGTTTCTCTATAAGGCAATTGCAGCAATCTCTAGAGCAGAGCTCCAGAAACTCGACGTAACACCTTTCGCTTGGATCTCGCAAAACGCGCTGTCTTGTACCCACTCACCAGCGAAGACATTAAGCGGTTTTGCGGTCAGGCATTCGTCCTTTCTGACTTTCTGCCACCCCTTGCGAAAATGTCGACCTACAAGCCTCACACACCGATACCGCTTGATATGCCTGAACACCCACAAAAGATTAAGGAATTCAGCGGCCTGCATATGAGCTTTGGGGTATAAATTTGGGGTATAAATTTGGGGTATAAATGTAGCTAATAGTCAGTTATAAATATACTTACTCAGCGGCGGTAGACCGGCGGAAGAGACGGAGAAGAAGTACGACGCCATGAGTTGGAGTGAGCTTACTATAATTTTTATAACTACTGGCGCATTCGGAAGGCGCGAACACGATCCCTACACGAGCCATAGGCAGAACGAAGAGTGGCGCGAGAGATGGCGGGACGCTATCACCTTGCACTCAGCGAGAATGCAGAGGGCGAACCCAAAGATGTGCTCGTTGAGTTCACCGTCTGCCTCCCACGTCTCCCAGTGGGTTCGTTGCGCAATCGGTAAGACAACCAGCTCCCGCTGCATTTCTCTATTCGTTCCAGGTTCGGTTCCTGTCGGTGCCAGTAAATTCTTCATTTGTCGCGGGAGGTTTCTGTTAACAGTATTCGTCGTGAATTCATTGGAGGGTGGAGCTCAAAAGCTTCGTTTTAACATGGTATTTTATGAAAATGAAACGACAAACTTTTAAATATGCCTTGCTTCGTGTATTTGTGACATTGTAACGCGTGGGTTACCTTACTTTAGAAAAAGAGAAAGAAACTTATTTGACGCCAATTCTACCCCGCTGATGTAAATGACATTGAACCACGCTCTTCGCCGAAGACATATTATGTGATGAACCCAAGTGTGGCTATAAAAATGTCTTGTGCTTCAAGGACTTGCTTAACCAGTTCCAGCAAGCATGAACAAAAAGGCTGGCTGATCGTAAGCCGAATTCGGTTTTGACCCCATTGTAAAGCGCACTTTAATTTAGATAAACTTTAACCCAAAGAATGTGCCAGGAATATTTCTGCAAATACGGTACATACCCGCTAAAAAACGAGAGCTGTGCCTAAAGGGCCGAGAGTGAAATGTTGAAGTTAATAAGAAATAAATACGAGCCAGCCATTTATCATCCTACATTTCCAAAAAAGGCATAAATGGTGGAAGGAACACACCTAATCTCCATATACACTAACCTAATCTTCATATAAATATGCATCGCATCGTGTATTTGTGACATTGTACCGTGTGGGTTACCTTACTTGTGAAAATGAGACAGAAACTTTTTTGAAGCCATTTCTACCCTGCTGATGTAAATGACATTGCACCACGCACTTCGCAGAAGACATATGATGTCACGGTCCCAAGTGTGGCATTGAAAAGTTCTTGTGCCTCAAGGACTTGCTTAGCCAGTTCCAGAAAGCATGGACAATAAGGAGGGCTGATTTGAAAGCCGATTTTGATTTTTACCCCATTGTAAAGCGCACTCTAATTTAGGTAAACTTTAACCGAAAGAATGTGCCCGGAAGATTTCTGCATATACGGTACATACCCGCTAAAAAACGAGAGCTGTGCCTAAAGGGCCCAGAGTGAAATTTTGAAGTTAATAAGAAATAAATACGAGCCAGCCATTTAACATCCTACATTTCCACAAAATGCATAATTGGCGGAAGGAACACAACTAATCTCCGTTTACACTAATACAAACAAGTGAATGTATACTACTAGAGGAACACAATTTTGAAAAAACAAAAAACCAGAAAGTAGAAATATCGCAAACCCTAACTGTATAAATAAAAAAACATGCATCTTATACAGCCTAAAAAACAACGATGAGTATAAAAAGCCCCTGAAAACTCCCTAAATTATCACAATAAATGGATAATTGCGGAAAGGTATTCCGTTGAACGAAATTACAATACACCTGGAATCATCACCATCATCAACAAGTCTACCAAGATTCACGGGAGTGCTAAGGCCTCTCGCATTGACTGCCAACCTATTGTATGCTGCTTCACTCGAGGCAACTGTTGGCCATCAAAATTCGATAGCTACTCCCTCTATCATGTTATTAGCCTTCCCCTTCTTCTAGAACCGTGTCTCGGTATCCAGCCTGCCATGCTAATTGCCCCCCGGTTCTCGGTTCCTCTCTCACTACAAGGCCAGCCCAAGTAAATTTCTTTTTCTTTACCTGCATTAGGACGTTCAACTCTGTATTTCAAACCGGCAGTTTGCACTAGTTTTATATATCTCTTGCAAGTGATAGAGATACCTCTTTTTGCATATTGGAAGTGCTTATCGAATGCTGCTCGGCCAACACCTAATCTGCGCTGGATTCCTCTCTCGCGCTTGGCGTCAGAACTAACCATCTGTCCAAGGAGTTATATTCTTTTGCATCTTTAAGTATGTGTTTTTTCTAACTTGAAGAGGGCGCTTTCTACGTGCGTTTTGCTCATCTATTCGATTTATTCATTATTATTTTCAGCCCTGTGGCTTTACTTTCTCATTCTAGTTCTTGAAGCATCTTTCTGTTAGAATTATGCAGTCCCACTCAGCAAGTCTATGTCATCTGCAAACCTGAAATGACACAAGTATTCTTCGTTCGTTCTTAATCTGGAGTTTTCCCAGTCAATCTTTCAGAATACTCCCTCCGGGCATGCTGTGAATAGTTTTGGCGAGATGGTAATTCCCTGTCTTACTTCCTGTCAGATAGGGAATTTATCGCGTTACCTGCAAAGCTTCATCCTGCCCGTATATCCTCTATATGTCTCGCCTAGATGTTTTGTGGGTCTCCTTTATTAACTGGTCTTTTAATGCCTGTTGCACGGCTGTGGTGTGTACGGAGCCAAATGCTTTCTGATAGACTCTAAATGCCATAAAAAGTCGTTTAGTTTATTCTGGGTATTTTACGATCGCTTGATTTATCACATGGATTTGATCCATGGTACAGTAACCTTTTCAAAACCAAGCCTACAGTTTTGGTTTTTGTTGAATCAGGCTGTCACCTATTGGCTCAATTTAACTCGTGAAAAGCTTGTACAACATAGAGAGTAAGCTGATGGGCCTGTATTTCTTCAGGTCCTTGGTATCTCCAGTTTTGTAAATCACAATAATGCCGGTGTTTTTCCAGGCTATGGGCACTTTTTGAGCACTGAACCATTCCGGAAGTGAGAAACTTTGAAAACGACATTCCCGACAGCCCAATAGATAGACTGGTTGAATTTGTATAGAGAAAATACCTGCAATAATGAATGCATTCTTTTACAAAGAAAATGAGTAGGAATTGACATAGAAAAGTCCTGATGGAACTACAAAAAAAAGAAACTGGGTTTATTCTAAATGGCAACGAAGGCATTGGGGAGGATTGAGAAGTGCTAAGTAACATTCGGAGCAGCGATTATACGATGGGGAGGAGCAAAGTAATGCTGAATCTGCAAAGAGAAAGAAGGAAACTGGTGTAAAATAGGAAACCGAGCATGGAATCAATCAGAGCTGGGTTGATGGAGTTTAAATAAATCTTTAAAAAAAATTGCGCTTCCAAACAAGAACGAGGATAGTGCATATACCCTAATTACCGACCTGGCGATCGCAATAACTGAATCGGGATCAGCTGTGGGAAAAGAAGCATGTAGAACCCAAACTGGAAAACTGACAAAGAAAACAAAACAGCTAATTTCTATACGTAAGAACATGAGAGTGTATATAACATATACATATACATATATAACGTATATATAACATGAGAGTGCATAGAAAACGCCAGCGACCGAGGAAGGGCTCCAAATAGGCCTAAGCTTGAAAACATAAAAGAGGTACCTACCATCGGTAAAAAAAGAATGTACGCACTTTGAGGTGACCAGGATAGCAATATTAACAACATGTACAGAATAATAGAGTACCTTAATGATTCTGTACCAAACTATCTGCTAGTGATGTGCGACCAGGGGAAACTCCTGACAGGACGACGTTAACTAGCAGAGTTCCACTAGTACTTAAGGGGAAGATGGAAATGCTCTCAAAAGCATGAAAAGAGCAAAAGCTGCAGGTGACGATGGCATAACCATGGATCTTTTGAAATAGGGAGGAGACAATGTGCTGGAAAAGCTTGCTACACATTTTGGAAAAAACTTAACAATACACAAAAATAGGAACGTTACAAAAATATACTTACAAAATAAGAAACTATGCGTCGTATTGTTATCCTCAAAAAACAGAAGGGGAATCTCTATCGATGAAAACATAGCGAAATTGGCCAAAGAGCCTATTTTTTTTGCTACAAAAATCGATAATTGTATATAATCGTTATAATAGCATAAACGTAGAAAACTTCTCGGAATAAATTCTGAATGCACGAAATATCGAAATTTCACAAAAAACGACTTCCCAAAACATTCAAAGTGATACATTTACGTCCTAAGTATTGCCACCAACACACGTAGAAAAACTAGGACGTAACGAGAAAAAACATTATGAATAAATAATGAAGAAATCAAAGGAGCTTTTTAAAAATAAAGGCGGTAAAAAATGGCCGCGTGTCTGTTCCTTTTGTGGCAAATCGAAGAAAGACAATAGTAGACTGGTGCCTCTGTCCAGTAAATTTCCCGCTTTTCTTTCCCGCTCACCTCTCATGCTGCTTCTGTCCCGTGGCATCTTCCCAAGATAACACGCTAGACGTATGCTCAAGTCAATTCAAATTTACCGCGTTCCTCTGCTCCAAGTCGGGTGCATCGGTGGCAGCGCTCCCATGCGGCGAAGACGCGCGTAAAATGGGGCACCTTACTACAGAGTTTATAGAACCCCATTGCCCTACTCTATGAGCGTCCAAAGCGGAACGTAAAACATATCTAGTGGAACCTTTCGTTGCTGTTGCTGTTTGATTCCTTAAATGCCGCCAGGAGCTATATTAACGCTCACTGCAGCAGGTGACGGTTTTCTGCAGTTGATGTAGCATTTCATTTGCTATCGAAAACACGAAGCATCCTTCAATTGTTAGAAAGAAACACTGGAAATATCACTTATGCATTGATTTCCCATCTTAAATTTGCGTAATGTGTTGTTCTTTGTCAAAAACGCTGATAAGTATGAACATTGTCACCAGACGTAGACGTTTAGATTTGGCTGTGCGTATATAAGGCGATTGCGCAACTTGAGTCTTACTCCGGTCGGGTGGCTGAATAGAGTCACCGATAGGCAGACAGACATACAGACAGACCAAGATTTCTGCGTTTAAGTAGCCCAAGAGAGGTTATCGTCTTGAAAACACAAAGCTCGCTCCTGAGTGAACCAGACATGAATTGGTTGAAAGTGAATTTCTAAACTCCAGCCTGCTGCAACCGCGTCAGGATAGGGCATTCAGATAGACGTCGGCTTTAAACTGTAAGGAACCCAGATTTGATTCGGACTACGCGATGCGTTTTTTTTCTTTTTGGGTGCTTCTTGCGCCGTTGTGGAAAGACACGCATTATCATTATGCCCCATTTCTTGTTATAAAGTTTACTTTTCTGCTGTGCGTTTTCACATAGGTTCGCCGTAATTAAGGCACAAAATCTTCGCTTCAAAAGTATCGAAATGGGACAACAGAGTAATGCCAGGCATTCCACGGAATTCAAAATTTAAGGAAGAAACACATTGATTCAATAAAATGAAGAAGGGCTGTCGGAAGCAGCCATAGACTAAGGGCTACATTCATTGTCGATGAGAGATGACCCGTCCTGAACCGCCAGAATGCCGTAGACGACTGCCCAGGCACCGGGTCCAGTTCGATTTGTGTCGCGTGATAAACCTCTCACTCTAGCCCACGCACCGCCGTTACTGATGGTGATAGTGTTGCTGATAGTAGATCAGGTTCACGGAACGACAGGGCTTTCCTCTATCGCTTGAGCGCATTAAATGAATGTATAAGATGTTGCATGCTTAGTGCGCAAAATCTATGTGCTGGTATGTACAGGTGTTGTTATAATTGAAAAAAGTCTTTGTGGATATCATAAAGCTTTGTATAACTGGCTTTATGAAAGCCATTGCATGTTTACAGGAAGCCTCCTCTTTAAAAAGACCTCCTTTAAACACAGACCCGTGCAGAACGGCCGTTTCCTGAAGTAGCGTTCCTGTTAACGTGTGCTCGAAAAGCAGTTTCGAACTAAGTGTTGCATGATCGTTTGTTTTGTTTATCTTCAGTGCGGAGGACAGTCTCCCTCGAGGGGTTGCGTAGCACGCAATTCTTGTGAAAACGTTACTGACACGATAGCTTGTACGTATTACATATGCTGTCAAAGAGACAGCCGGCGCACCGATAGTCGGTTGAGGTGGTGTATTCGCAGGTGTGAAGCAGATAGGAACGCAGGTCTGAGCTTTCAGATAACCCGGCTCATTTGGTAGTGTTGGTTCCAGTGAAATCGTGGGTTCCCACACAGGGGGATTGGCCAGGAAATTGGCACTTTACCTAAAAAAAAACGTATGTAATTTTTGTAGGGAAAGAAAAATATTTACATAATCTAATACATTAGCAGTAGCTGACAACAGAAATAAAAGTAAGTAGATTAGAGAAAGAAAGAAAAAGAAGTAAAAACGAGCACTAATGAAAATTAGAAATACGAAACACGAAGAAAGTTGATGATACGAAGCATTGAGCTAGGCGCGCATATACTTGACAGGGGAATCCAACCGGGCCAAATGACGTTTAACTTGGCAGACAGCCTGATTTCAAAATGAATTCGTGCAACGCACGGTAAGGATCCCTGTGGAAGAATCCCAGTTCCTTCGCCCCGAAGGACAAAATACGTGTAGCAGAGAGAGGGAGGTTTAACCGGCTGCATGAGCTTTCTACGTATCTTCGTCTTATAGAAAAGAACCTTCGGCAGGAGAAGAAGAAATGGTCGATGGTTTCTGGTTCTTTGCAGAAACCACATAATGGTGATACGGCCAGATTATAGCGGTGCAAGTATTAATTTGAATTTGGCACGCGACAGCTAAAGGCAGTTAGGGTGACTTCGCAAGCTCGCGACTGGCTGCTGCACTTATGCTGCACTTCAATGAGTACAGCAGGTGCTCGAGCTCCGAGCCTTTGTAAGCAGAATCAGGCATACTTTGAAGTAAGCACAGCCTACGAAAGCGAGCCGAAGTTATGAGGGAAATTGGCGGCAGAACCTCCAGAACTAGACCGTGCAATCCCATTCACACCACCCGCCGCGGTGGCTCAGTGGCTAAGGCGTTGCGCCGATGAACAGGAGGTCGTGGTTCGATTCCCGGCCGCGGCGGCCGCTTTTCTGATGGAGGCGAAAAGCAAAAACGCCTAGTGTACGAGATTTCGGCGCACGTAAAGATCCCCAGGTGGTCAAAATTAATCCGGAGCCCTCAACTACGGCGCGCCTCATCGCCAGTGGTGCGTCGGCGCGTTAAAATCTACAATCAAGCCATTCACGCCAGGGCATCTGCCGATTCATTAGGCCAGATACCGGCTTGTGCAGGTACACAGACCAAACGATATTCACGAAGGGAGGAAGGCGATAAAGAAGCAAGGGCTCGGCGTAAGGGGGTGAAGGGGAGGATGTAAGGGCAGAACAAACAGAAAATGAATCCGTAAGAAATATTGCCTGTCGTTTCGAGGAACCAAGCTTACGCAGGGCCAAGACTATTGCGAGAAATTCTGCGTGGAAAGACGTAGTAAAGTTAGGCAGCCGGAGGAAAAAGGCCCAATCTAGACTGGGAGAAAAAATGCCAACGCGTGCCTTCTCTTTCCGGACAGAAGCATCGGCTGCAACAATGGCGTGCAAAGGGAAACCGTTCAGATGATCAGTACGAGGCTTGTTAAAAGGATCAGAGGGGATAATTTCGCTTTAGAGGGAAACATTTCTTCAAAAGAAATATCGAAGGGCGACTCTCTTTCAAGTACTGGGGCCGACAAGAGGGCCACATTTATGGGCCAAGCAGAGATAGAACAAAGCCCGCCTGTGGTTGTTTTAACCGCGGCCATGGACTACTAAAAACAACGAAGGCCATGTAACGAAGGCTGTTTGCGGCTTGGATATGGGTGATTCCATTACTCGTAAAAATGGATCTACGGTCAGGGCATGCATGCGTGAGACTAATTGAGGAATACGGGTTTCCATGTATAAAATTTTATTTGGTACATAACGGGGAAGACCCAGACATCACCATATAGTTTGTCTTTCGTGCATTGTGAATGGGCGAGGTTTGTAGTGGAGACTTCCGGAGAATACCCCACATCCAAATTCTTAAAATGGCTGGACGTACATTTTGTAAATGATTTGTAGGGCGTAACGACGCAAGACCAATCTAGCTCGTTTCGCGTGCGTGCACATAATGGGGTTCATCTTCTTCCCTTGCACGTCTTTTGCCCATATCCCCGTGTCGGGATTAGACATAATTCGGCCTTCCTCTTCCATGTGGTCGATGCTGGTACGTCGAAAACCCCGATAGCTTGATGGCCTGTTGCACCTTTTCATTACCCTCTCTACAATACAATGCGCGGCGCGTGCCTATCGTTAGAAGCGATCCTAACATCTTTAAATGGGTTTTCTTCAGCGTCACCATCGTGTGGTAGGAACTAGATGATGGAAAGCGAGTAAAGGGAGAGCTAAGAATAAAAGCAATAGCTTGACGCCAGATGAAAGGTAAGCGGGAATATGAAGGGCGCGAAGGAAGAGAGGGTTGCGAGGGGATTGAACTCTACAAAAAAAAAAAACATCTGTGGAGAGCTTGTTCCAGCGAGACCGCGAAGAGCAAAATGAAGTAAAGCAAACAAACCTGAAAAGTCGTTTTCCGTGTTATATTCTTTCCTTTGTAACACATGGCCACTTGGGGGATGGGCCCGGAATATGCACCTTGGAGGAACTGACGTGCCCGTTTGGAGAAATTCGGAACACTGTGGATTCGAACCGTAACTGTTGCAGAATAGTGCGTGCAGCGTGAAGCCTGAGCGTAATACTACGGGAGTAGTACAGGTGCACACCACCTTCGCAGAACCACGATTCTAGGGAGGTTGGGGCATGTTCCAGTCTGCTTGCGCACTAAGACAAACAAATGAAAGAGAAGAAACTGACGGAAACAAGCAACAGCAGACAAAAATCCGTTCAAAGAAATCCATGCCAAAAGAAAAAGAAACAAAAGCGAGGAAAAAGGCGCAAGTACAAAAAATAAAAAAAGAAGTTGCTAATAAATCTAACCAGGGTTTCACCTTAACAACGCGTAAGAAGACTTGACCAGGCCGAATAAATTTTGTGTCGAAAATCAGAGGGTTTTGATAAATTATTACGGGCAGCAACTGTTTTTAATGTGGCGTGCTTTCATCACCCGCCGTCTTTTTTTGCCAGTTGGCCATAGTCTCGTGGTTGCACTGTGTGCCACCAACAGCACAAAACACTTCTTAGGACAAAAAATTCAAAACAAAAACCTTATATGAACTCATAAAAAAATTAAAAGGATTTTTTAGTGATATGCAGCTTATTAGGGTCAAAGAACAATAAAATCAAGTAATCAAATATGCGTGCCCTCAGAAGCCACCAGTGCAGCAGTGAAGCGAGAGAAAGCATGGCAAGATGCGCCACTCCCTGTGGCACATCCTTGGTGCGCACCGCCCTGGACAGATTACGTCAGCTCAATATTCAGCAAACAGCATGAATCGAATTTTAAATGCAGAGCATTTCTTAGCCTCGACTCTTCCTGCGTCGGACGGTGTCAACAGCTCCGCGTCCACAGCAGGTGCGCCTCTCCTTCCCTCATCTGTCTCAACAGCAGCTGGCGCGCGCATGCGTCGTAGTCAGCCCGTTCGCTCCGTCGTGGTCTCGGCGTAACCGGTGCGTGATAGCAGCGCGATGAAACGTGGAAGGGTGCGCGCTGCTTGCGCATGCGCGCTCTCCCCCCCGTACTGCTCTCCCTCTACTGCGCGCGCTGCAAATATAGCGGCTAGCGGTCGCTCGTGTTTCAGTCACTGCGTTGCTGCTTCCTTCCTTGGTTGACGCTCGTGCCCACGTTTACTCGTGTCTGCTACTCCAGCATCACGGAAAGAGCGATGGAAGCAACACTGCCATCAATCAGTACTGAGGCCCCAATGCTCTGCATTTACTCGTGTTCCCCTCGCGGGAAGGCGCGGGAATTTTTTTTTGCGTTTTATCCCTGCCCCAAAATTTTATCATGAGCTTATTATCATCACCACAGCTCCGCCTCGCCTGAGTTTCGCTCAAACTCTGGCCTTCTGGAATAGCACCCCTGCTCCAAAGGAATTGCGGTTGTTTACTGTAGACAAGATGTGCTTACTGGAACATAACGGTTTGGAAAGAAGTCGTTTATTGCAATGCAAAGAACGTTGAAACTTTCGTTTTCTCAGAAGCCTAGTTTCTCGCGCAATATGAAATTCTTTTTGGTTACTATGGGATTTTGGATGGTTGCTTGTTAGTTTCTTTGGGAGATGAAATTTGTGAGGCTATAACCACCCAGTGACTTGAAATTATTCCCAAGACTCCGAACATCAATACACGTAAAGCAACCAAAGTGTAAATTAAGGTTTTCAGGATTCACTCTTTTTTTTTCTCTAAATAATTTTCTAACGAATCTTTGTTTTATGGCACAAACTAAAAATACTATCTACACCACATGTAAAATGAACCAATTTCTGATCAGACTGAGCATTATAAACGTTTTCGTCGACATGAGATGGCATTTGCTATAGAACCACATTTCTGGAACTGCTGTACACCTGTCGCAACGATGGCTGTTTGATATTGTTAAAAATCTCATCACATGAAGGTAAACCTGTTTTGAACCCATTCATATTAGTAACTCTAAAATGTCCAGCCATCACAAGGGGGTTTCTAAAACATTCCACAAAAACATGTGAAAATTTACTCGTAAAATCTACATCAGAATCGAATGACAGTAAAGGACAAACAAAAGCAATAATTGTACAAATATTTGCAATTTTATACATAATATTTCCTGGTTTTTTGTTCATCTTAAAGGGGTAACAATTTCGCGAGTGCTAAAATGGCAGCGGCGCCTATACCACGTGCCACACTATCTCGTCTATATTTTTGAAAATTTTGAGGAGCAATTTTTGTATCAATGATGCCTTTGCTAGAGCAAGTTTTCGTTAGTATTGTTAGGTGGGGGCGGATTTTATTGATACCTCGGCAACACTGAGTGCTACTCACATTCATAAAGGAAAATATATTTTTCCTCACGCACCCAATCACACTCTCGCTCACCAGTCGCCCTCACTACTCGCCCTCACCCGCAGTCTTGCTCAATATTTGGCCTCACCACTCGTGCCCACTCTCCCTCACTCGGGCTCACGCTGACCGCTCACTATAGGCCCTCCCACTCTCTCGTGCTCACATTCCCCACTTATTCTGAACACTCGTACTCACTCACGCTCACCCTTCACTGCCACCACTCGCGCTCGCACTCATCACTCCCTGTCACCCCTGGCACGCGACTGTGCGCAGCAGACCATAATGAGTCACGGAACAGAACCGTATTAGAACATTACGGCGTTATGAAGACCATCCAAAACATATTTCTAAATCGATACGCCGCAAGAGAGTAATTATGCGATGCCCGATAGCAGGAGCACAGTGACGATATGTATTCGAAACTAAAAAAATTGCGCTATTAACAACCAGCCTAGAGGGTGGCTGCTGAGACGAATAGCCAAAACCAAGCACTAGTGCAATATAGGCACTGTACAGTGGAAAGTCGCGCAAATCGCGCGAGTGTACCGTGAGTGGTAAGCGCAGGTCAGCGCTCGCGACTGGTTAGACCACTTGCACTCGAGAGTGGTGAGAAGGGCTCACGGCGAGTTAGTCTCACACTCACGAGTGGTGTGTACGCCTCACCGCGACGCGAGTGGCGTTCGCCTTCGCGGGTGGTGAGTGGGGCTCACGGCGAGAGCAAGGCTCGCAATCAGTTGCACTCGCACTACAACTCCAAAAAGACTGCGAGGCTCACTCACCAGAAACTCGTGAATGGTGACTGGGGGTGTGTCAGTGCACTCGTTAGTGAGCGTACCGATCTATAATATTATCTATTTGTTCACAGTTGAACTGCTTTGTTAGGAATGCTTCGCGCATTGATTAAAAAAAAGACTCAGAGTTTATTGTTAGACAATTATGAGCTCCTGATATTGCTGTAGGCTCAATTTAGTTGCTAAATTTGCGGAGTAAATGTGGAACTTTTGCACTGTGGGGGCTCTTGTAGTCACATATATATGCGTAGTTACCAATTTAGAACTTCTCACGCAAAAGATGTTGCTATTTTCTTTCGCTTTGTTTATCTTGGCATGACAGTTTGCGCCTTCAGAACGTGCAGCAATAGTAATCCTTTTCCTTGAAGACATCGCTACATTTTGGCACCTTTTCTAGGCAAAGTATCACAACAGTTCAACCTAGAGTGTATTTTTACCTAGATGTACAAAATTACAGGATCCTTGTAAATAATTATTTTGATTCCCGTTAGGCGGCCAGTTGAACTGCGCTTAACGGTAGTCTTTGACAAATGAGTTTTGCTACTATTTATTTTTTTCTCCATCTTCTTTTTCACTTATTTTTTTTTCACGAGATCGGTGTGGTGTACATTAGGAGGTTGGCTGTGGTCTCCTGTATGGAGAGGTTTTTCTGAGGTGTCAGCCTAGGAAGGCTTGACTAATTTTAAGCTGGAATAAACCAGAATAATTTTACTTGTTAATTGGTTCAGGACTGTGACGAACATTTCGTCTTCAGAAATTTCACCTCATGTAACCACAGGTGATTTTTGGGGTGGTCTTCTCACTCTTCATCTCGATAGCATTTAAGAATAATAATTTTGACAAGCATTTTTTATCATTTTGCCAATATTTAATTCGACATCCCAGCAGAGAAGAAGCTGATAAGCGTCAAAAGTTTATAGATCAGTGTGCACGGGGTGGCAGAACAAAAAGTACTACTATGAGATTGCAAAGAATTACAACTGTCAAAAACCTGGATAATGAAAGAAATGGGCATGGCCAGGGGTGCTGGTCGATTAACTTTGACATGCCCATTTAAGGAGAACTGTGTCGGGACAGCGTTTACAATCTCTGAATACGATGACATCACCCTCCGGAGTGCAACTGAGAAATCGGCATGAGATAAAGTGTACAGCACGTCCCTTGGTACACGCACGTGGGACGGTGCCGTAGGTGGTGACTATGCGGGGCGTAGGTAAAAAAAAGGGCTTGAGACACTACCATGCAGGACTTCCTGGACAACGAAAAGGACAGGCGTCGTCAGCGTTGCTGTTTGATTCCGTTTGTCGTGCCCAATCACTTCTGCCGAATAACAGAAGCTTCATGCGCTTAGGTATTTTCATGTTTACATCAAAAACAGCACGTTTGCATAGAAGCCTGGCTGCTCGATGGGTGGCGCCACCGCTCGGCAGTCACCTCGTTTCTTGCAAGGCCCACCACATTTGGGTGTGCTGCCTACCTTAATTTTGTCGTGTTTGCTTCTGTGCTTTAAATGTTTAGGTATAGCTGTGAGCGTATATGCGTGATGCTGCTGCCTTGGAGAGTGTATTGCGTTTCTGGATGCCCTTACAGCCAAGTAAACTAGTCGAACGCTTCTATGGTGGTGTACGCAAACCTCGTTGCTATAGGCGGTTCTTGAGTACCGCTACCAGCTTTGAGCAGCTGGATACCTGTATGCGGCTGTTTTGAATACAGAGGAACGCACGCACGATTTCAATTGCCGTGGGGTCGTGGTAATGTATCGGAAGTATACATTTTCTGTAACCAATAGCTTGTTCCCCCTCTTTTCCAAGAGGGATGGCACGGGGGGTTTGGCGCTCAACAAACTCCCTCATTTGTAGAGGTACTTTTATTGATAATCGTTTTAATTCAACCACCAAACAGCTCAAGCTGCAAGCTCTTTAACCTGCCTCCAATTTCCACCTTGTAAGCATTTTTGGCGGAAGAACAACTGTAACGTCGCTTTATGCCCTGTCAAGACATTTAGGCGGTATGAAAGTGTAATTGTAAAAGAGTGGAAATAAATATAACAAAAGCGAATAAATTCCCCCCATTTAGATACTGATAGCCAATCCTGACCACCCCAGCAGCCTTTGTACCAAGCCAGAGAGCACATATATATATATATATATATATATATATATATATATATATATATATATATATATATATATATATTGAGAGACAGAGCTCCGAGATGCTGAAGGACCACTTTTAATTAGGCTCCCGAGCACAGGCCACCGAAAGACGGAACTGTCCGGGGATGGTGATGGTTATACACAGATGACAGTGGCGCTGGGTTTGGATGGGTAGAAGGGACAGAGGGATTGACCCGCCGTGTTCCACACTGGATATAACAATGTCATGTCGCTTCCACGCATAAATATCACAACAGTACACCCCCAAAGCCCACACATTTCCCCCCGCTGCTGAAGGCGGCCGCCTGGCCGTACGGGGTTAGAGCTGGCGACGGGTGAACGGTTTTAACCGTGAAACGTGCACTATTTCAGTTCCAGGGCGCCGACGGTCCGGTGAAGCGTCCACTGGAGACACGCGATAATTAACTGGTGAGGTCTGTTCGATTATAACGTAGGGGCCCAGGTACCGGTGAAGAAACTTTTCGCAGAGTCCTGGAGTACGAACAGGGGTCCAAAGAAGAACTTCGTCTCCTTTAGAGAATTGAACGGAGCGGTGTGATGAGTCGTACCGGGCCTTCCGTTCTTGCTGGCTGGATTCGGTGCGGTCTCTGGCCACACGTCGACAGTGAGCGATCCGTTGGGTGAACTGATCGTGAAAAGGCGAAATGGCGGGGATCGGAGCCGAGAAAAAGGCGGTGTCCAGAGCAAAAGAGGGGGATGGCCGTAAACAAGAAAGAAGGGCGAGTAACCAGTGGTGCGCTGGACAGCTGAATTATATGCGAACGTCATGAAAGGTAGGATGATGTCCCAGTTGCGGTGGTCCGGGCTGACGTACATCGAGATCATGTCGGACAGAGTGCGGTGGAAACGCTCGGTGAGCCCGTTCGTCTGGGGATGGTAACTAGAAGTCGTTTTATGGACGGTGTCGGCAGACCGAAGCACTTCCGCAAGGACGTGGGAAAGAAATGTCTTGCCACGGTCACTCAGCAGGATCCGAGGTGCGCCATGTCGCAAGATGATACTGCGTAATACAAAGTCAGCGACTTCTTGTGCACTACCACATTTAAGGGGAGCGGTCTCAGCGTAGCGGGTCAAATGATCCACAGCCGTCACAATCCAGCGGAAACCATCGGTTGTTGGAGGTAGAGGCCCGTACAAGTCTATACCTACGGCTTCAAACGGAGCGTAGGGGCATGGAACTGGTTGAAGCAAACCGGCAGGGGGTGCCGTCGATCGCTTGCGGTGCTGGCACAAATCACAAGAGGCCACGTATTGTGCGACACTGGTAGAGAGGCCGGGCCAGAAAAATCGACTGCGAACGCGATCATACGTCTTCTGAAACCCGAGATGTCCAGAAGTGGCATCATCGTGAAGCGCCTGGAGTATGCGTCGGCGGAGTTGACGAGGAACAACAGGAACCCATTCATAGCCGGCAGGGTGGTGGTTTGCGCGGCAGAGAACTCCATTAATGATCCGAAATAGATGAAGTTGACGTCGCAAGCGGCTATTGGGTGGCTGGATGGATCCATCAAGGCGGTCGATTAAAATGCGACAATAAGAGTCTGCGCGCTGTAGCGTTTGCAGTTCAGTAGAGTCGGGTACGGAAACGTGGTTGAGGGGGGCCATGGGTAAACACGGCTGACGGGAGTTGGAGGAGACTTGCGACATGGCCGGCTGCGACGAGAAGGATAGGGGGCACCGCGACAGTGCGTCGGCATCCAGATGCTTTTTGCCGGATTTGTACGTGATGGTGAAGTCGTACTGTTGCAGACGCAGCACCCAACGGCCTAGGCGCCCAGACAAATTCTTCATTGTCGATAGCCAGGAGAGGGCATGGTGGTCTGTGACGATGGTAAAATGACGGCCGTATAGGTAGGGACGAAACTTCTGAATTGACCAAACTGCGAGGCATTCTTGCTCGGTGATACTGTAGTTCTGCTCTGCTGGTGTCAAGGCGCGACTGGCGTACGCGACCACCCTTTCACGATGATGAGCGTCTTGCTGCAGGAGAACAGAACCAATGCCGCAGCCGCTGGCGTCAGTGTGCAGTAAAGTGGGTGCTGTCTCGTCACAATGGCGCAGGACGGGATCGGACGTAAGGGCGTCTTTGAGGGCTTGAAAAGCTTCCTGGCACTGGTTCGTCCAGACGAAGGGCACGTTGGCTCGTAAAAGCTTGTGCAGAGTACGCAGCTCTGTACTCCCCGAAGAGCCGATGCTCCAGGGATCGGGTGGGAGTCGGATAGCCTGAAGTTGGTCAAGGCGCTGACAAATGCTTCGCACATCGGCAACGGTAGAGGGATTTTGGATCGCCATAGCGTTGAAAGCAAAAGAGGAGACCCCTTTAATGATGTGCCGCACCTTGTCCGTTTCGGGCATATCTTTATCAACTCGACGGCACAGCGCGAGGACATCCTCAATGTAGGAAGCATATGTCTCCTCCGCGTGCTGCACCCGAGCGTCAAGTTTCTTCTTGGCTGCCAAGCGACCAGACGATGTACCGAATACCTTGCGTAACTCTTCGGTGAAACCTGACCAATCATCGAAGGTGTCCCGATTGTTGAAGAACCACGTCTTCGCTACTTCAGTTAGGGAAAAAGCAACTATGCGGAGTTTGAACGTGTCATCCCACCGGTTGTACGAACTCACTCGATTGAAGTGGTCGAGCCATTCTTCCACATCATCGTCCCGTAGGCCAGCGAAGTCCGGAGGATCACGCTGGGGAGTGGTGATAGTGAAGGCAGGCTGTGCAGGAGCTGCTGCGTTGGAAGCACCACGGCTGCTTTCCTGCTGCATGGGGATATCTGCCTCCGGCAGTCGCCGACCTGATCGAAGCTCCAGCGGTGTAACCGAGGGAGGTAAACGGAGGAATCGAGCGCACCCTCCACCACTTGAGAGACAGAGCTCCGAGATGCTGAAGGACCACTTTTAATTAGGCTCCCGAGCACAGGCCACCGAAAGACGGAACTGTCCGGGGATGGTGATGGTTATACACAGATGACAGTGGCGCTGGGTTTGGATGGGTAGAAGGGACAGAGGGATTGACCCGCCGTGTTCCACACTGGATATAACAATGTCATGTCGCTTCCACGCATAAATATCACAACAGTACACCCCCAATGCCCACAATATATATATATATATATATATATATATATATATATATATATATATATATATATATATATATCTATATATATATATATATATATATATATATATATATATTTATATATTTATATATATATATATATATATATATATATATATATATATATATATATATATATATATATATATATATATATATATATATATATATATATATAAAGTAAAAAACCTCGTTAACAGCAACAGCGGAGGGTTTATTTCGACGTTTCGACTTCGAGACAAGTCTTCTACCGGAATATATATACGTATATTTTAATATATCTAGTGTAATGCAGAATATTAGCAACGTTCACTGTAAGATTCAGGGCCGTCACTAATCCCCTGCGGGTGATGGGCGCCACTTTATCGTCGTCGGTAGCAGAAGCAGAATATGGAAGCCGCACCGCCATCGCCTGGAGCGACGGGGTTCTCTCTCGCTCTGCTTTCTCCAAGCGTCGACTGTGCTCGGACTGTGCTCGAACTGTGCCCTCCTTACCTTTCGCCTGCACAGCAACCTTTGCCAATAAACCCCATTTCAAGTGGTGGAGGAGCCGGGGTCACGATCCAGTCCTGGAACTCCGGAGCCGAAAGCTGCCCGAAAGGATGACCAGCGAAGCCAGCCGAACCGCTACGCCCTCGCCTCGGCCTGTGATGTGCTCTTTTGCTGTGCGTGAGCGAGACCCGCCAGACTTCAACGGCACTGACGAAAATGACGCGGAAGATTGGCTAGAAACCTTTCAGCGGGTGAGCGCGTACAACCGGTGGGACGATGTTTTGAAACTCACTTACGTGAGCTTCCCCCTGACCGGCGTCGCTGAGGTGTGGTTCAAGAATAACCAGCGTCGCCTTAAGACATGGGCTGAGTTTAAGGACGAATTCCTTGTGGTTTTCGGCCGCGCAGCTGTGCGCAAGCTTCAAGCAGAGCAGCGCTTGCACTTACGAGCCCAGCAGGTCGGTGAAACCTTCACGAGCTACATTGAAGACGTCCTCGACCTGTGTCGGTGCGTCGACCCCTCTATGCAAGAAGCTGAAAAGATCAAGCACATCTTGAAAAGAATAGATGACGACGCCTTCCAAATGCTTTTGTCGAGGGACTTACGCAGCGTCACCGAAGTCATTAACATGTGCCGAAGCTTCGATGAGTTACTTCCGCCTTGTCCGCAATACGTGCCGATTGCCGCGCCAGTCACATACGCCAACATCGCCGCGAGACCATTGCCGGAGTCAACCCCGACGTACCAGCCGACGTTTCCAGTGCAAATTCGAGATGTCCCAGCTGTGCCTCCGCCTCCACGGTTTAATCCCCAGGCCGGTGGTCCGTGGCGTACCCCGGATAATCGTCCTATTTGCTTTGCTTGTGGAGTACCTGGGCACGTCGCACGCTACTGCCGCCGCCGTCCGCCGTCATTATGGGACGCTACACATGCCGGTTTTCCACCGTCGGCTCAAGCCCAGGCGTCACTTCGTTCCCCGACTGCACCTCGCTCTTCGGATCGCACCACGTTTACTGACCGTCATTCATCTTCCCAGCGCCGTCACTCGCTTTCTCCCATACGACGTCGTCCTGGTCACGAAGACACGGAAAACTAGTCGCCGCAGTTCCCGAGGCAAGAACTGCGTGGAGGTCGAAAAGTACAAGGCCTCACCCTCCCCCGTCCCCTAACAATGTTATCGACGTTACCATAGAAGGTTTTCGCACTGTCGCCCTGGTAGACAGGGGAGCTGATGTTTCCTTCATCAAAGCCGATGTATTCCGTTTATTGCACAAAGTCACGACGCCTCTTCAAGAACTGTCGCTCCGAAACGCAAGCGCGCACAATATTGAACCAATGGCCGTTTGCACGGTAGAGTCATTATTCAGGACGTGTTGTACTTCATTGAACTCATTGTGCTACCAGCGTGTTCCCACGACCTCATATTAGGGTGGCACTTCCTTTCGCGTCATAACGCAGTGATCAACTGTGCGCGCGCAGAAGTTGAGTTTTCTTTCTGTGACGCACTATTTGATGACAGCAAAAGTGCCCCCACAACCAAACTTGTCATGGCAACCGACACTGACGTCCCGCCCTATTCTTCTGTTTGTGTGCCTGTGCGCTGCGCATCCACGACTGACGCCACGGCGCTGTTTACGCCCTCTGACATTTTCCTCCACCGCAAATGTTTTCCCCTGCCATCTGCCCTCCTTACTCTCAGCGCCGGAACGGGCAACATGTTTGTCACTAACGTATCTTCGGCAGCGTGCGAACTTCTGGAGGGTGAAACAATTGGCAGCTTGGAATACATAGATCCTGGTCGTGTGATAGCCATTCCAGAGCGCCCTTCTCAGGTTCAGGTTGCCGGACTTGACCCATGTCCGCCTGGGGCGGAGCCTTCGACTGATGTATTTCTTTCCTCTGTTGACAACGGTCTAGACCCTATCCTACAAAAAGCAAGCGCAACTTTTCGCACTGCTTCATCGATTTCAATAGTCATTCGACTTGTCCCAAAGCGCGCTTGGCCGCACATCTACAGTCGAGCACACCATCGACACTGGTACTCAAGCCTCCCTCCAGCAGCGGCCTCATCGCGTTTCCCCAGCTGAGCGCCGCACCATGGAGCAGCATGTGGACGACATGCTTCAGCGTGAAGTTGTTCGACCCTCAAGCATCCCGTGGGCAGCTCCTGTCGTGCTCGTCAAAACAAAAGGATGGATCCATTCGCTTCTGCGTGGACTACCGCCGCCTCAACAATATCACGCGCAAAGACGTCTATCCGCTTCCACGCATTGATGACGCTCTGGACAGCTTGCAGGGGGCAGAGTTTTTCTCGTGTCTTGACTTGCGATCCGGATATTGGCAGGTACCCATGGCTGACGCTGATCGCTCGAAGACGGCATTTGTCACCCCTGATGGATTATATGAATTCAATGTTATGCCGTTCGGGCTGTGTAACGCCCGGCAACATTCGAACGCATGATGGACAATATTCTGAGGAGACTCAAGTGGAAAATTTGCTTGTGCTACTTAGACGACATTGTCATTTTTTCTGCCGATTTTCCAACGCATCTTCAGCGCCTAGAACAGGTTTTAACCTGTCTTTCTCTCGGTGGACTCCAACTGAACCTAAAAAAGGGCCACTTCGCCGCGAGGAAGCCACCATCTTGGGCAACGTCGCCACCAAGGACGGCGTTCTACCCGACCCAGCGAAGCTCCGTGCAGTGGCTGAGTTCCCGAAGCCCAGTAATATAAAATCTCTTCCGAGCTTCATAGGCCTTTGTTCATACTTCCGACGTTTCATCCGCAACTTTGCCTCTATCATTGCGCCATTGACGAAACTCCTTGGTGGTGCCAGCGACTTACCTGACTGGTCCTCAGCTTGCGACCTTGCGTTGGAGACTCTGCGTTGTCTACTGACCTCTCCACCTGTACTTCGCCACTCCTACAGCGCCTACTGAAGTTCACACTGACGTCAGTGGAGTTGGCCTTGGGGCCGTGCTTTGCAAACGAAGACCTGGTGTTGACGAATGTGTCGTTGCCTATGCGAGCCGCACGTTGACGAAGGCTGAAGCAAATTATTCGGTAACCGAAAAGGAGTGCTTGGCCATCATCTGGGCGCTTTCTAAGTTTCGACCATATCTGTACGGCCGCCCATTTCATGTGGTCACTGACCACCACGCCCTTTGCTGGTTGGCGTCGTTAAAGGATTTGGCAGGTCGTCTTGGGTGATGGGCGCTTCGTCTACAAGAATACGACATACGCGTCATATACAGGTCCGGTTAGAAGCATTCTGATTCCGAAGCTCTGTCTCTTTCACCAGTTTCTTCTGGCCTTGCGAAGCCGTCGGGTGACCTGCTGGCCCTTTCGGTGACTGATATGGCAGCCGAGCAACGGAATGATCCCTGAATCGCTTCCCTCATCAGCTGCCTATCCGATCCTTCCAGGGCCGCTACTACTCGGGCTCTGCCTAGGCAAGCAGCACACTTTGCGGTACGCGATGGGCTGCTTTATTTCCGCAACTACCACTCGGACGGCCGCAAATGGTTACTTGTCATCCCTCAACATTTGGGATCCGATGTGTGCGCCTCTTTTCATTCCGATCCCACGTGTGGTCATGCCGACCTGCTCAAAACCTATCAACGTTTGCGCATTTGTTACTTTTGGCGTGGGATGTACAGCTTTGTACTCAAATACGTTCGGTCCTGCCAAGACTGCCAACGACGAAAGGCGCCGGTGCCCCATCTGAGCGGTCCTTTGCAACCGCTGCCTTGTTCGGGCAAGCCTTTTGATCGTGTTGGCATTGACTTGTACGGCTCCTTACCTTGCACAGCCGCCGGAAACCGCTGGGCTATAGTGGCCATTGACCACGTAACACGGTATGCCGAGACCGCTGCTCTGCCAACTGCCACGGCACGTGACGTTTCCTCTTTTTTCTTGCATCGATTTACACTTCGTCACGGTGCCCCTAAAAAACTGCTCAGTGTGCGGGGCCGTGTTGTCCTGTCTGACGATATTTCGGCGCTTCTTAAAGAATGCCATGTCATCCATTGCATGACCTCTGCTTACCACCCGAGACCAATGGTCTAACAGAGTGCTTTAACCGCACCCTTGGAGATATGTTGTGTAAGTACGCGGCGTCCGATCATAGAAATTGGGACCTGGTGCTTCCCTACGTGACGTACGCCTATAACACCGCCATTCAAGACACGACTGGGTTCTCTCCATTTTTCCTTTTATAAGGGCGTGAGCCATCGTGTATGTTGGACACCATTCTGCCGTATCGTCGCGATCCATCTGAGTGTGCTCCGGTTTCGGAGGCCGCCAAGAGTGCAGAAGAATGCCGGCAACTTGCTCGTTCTTTTACTACGGAAGAACAGGGCCGCCAAAAATCTCACATTGATGGCAAGCCCGTGCCGAGCTTCGCTCCTGATTCTCGTGTATGGCTCTGGGTAACCACTCGGACTCCTGGTCTCTCCTCGAAATTTCTCTCAAACTATCAAGGCCCTTACCGCGTCATCGAACAGACTTCCCCAGTCAATTACGTTGTCGAGCCCTTAACACCTTCCTAGGATCTCCGACGCCGTTGTCGGGAAACAGTGCATGTTGAACGTCTAAAACCCTATTACGATCCCCTTGTTTTGCCAGCACCTTGAGTCGCCAGGATAGCTACCCTCTTGGCCAGGGGGTGATTGTAATGCAGAAGATTGGCAACGCTCACTCGAAGAATTAGGGCCGTCACCAATCCCCTGCGGGAGATGTGCGCCAATTTATCGTCGTCGGTAGCAGAAGCAGAATATGGAAGCCGCACCGCCATCGCCTGGAGCGACGGTGTTCTCTCTCGCTCTGCTTTCTCCAAGCGTCGACTGTGCTCGGACTGTGCTCGGACTGTGCCCTTCTTGCATTTCACCTGCACAGCAACCTTTGCCAATCAACCCCACTTCAATAGATATATATATATAAATATATATATATATATATATATATATATATATATATATATATATATATATATATATATATAGGAAATGAGGGGCTCGTTGAAAATAACACAGAAATAAGGGTTGGCAGTCGAGAAAACCTCGGAAAGCAAAGGGGAGGATGTGGTAGATCATTGAAACAGATTAGGAATTTGGAAAGAAAGAAAGAAAGTGAAGAAAAAATGCCCGCCAGGTGGGATCCGAACCCACGACCTCCAGAATACCGGTCTGGTGCGATAACCACTACGCTACCGGCGGGGCGATTTTCCCATTCACTTTCTGGGGTATTTATGTTAGGTATGTTTGTTTCCTGTGCTTGGGGGTGGTAGCCAGCGCCATTCGGACTAATCGGGGTGAAGGGGACCTTCTTTTTAACCCCCGGGTCGTGACTCGAGTGTCTACGACATGTCCAGAGTGGTCGACCAGCTTTGAACCCTCTTAAGCTCCCTTTGGCAACAAGACTGCCAGAACAGAGGCCCTCGCTATGCATGTAGCGAATCAGAATAGGAAATGAGGGGCTCGTTGAAAATAACACAGAAATAAGGGTTGGCAGTCGAGAAAACCTCGGAAAGCAAAGGGGAGGATGTGGTAGATCATTGAAACAGATTAGGAATTTGGAAAGAAAGAAAGAAAGTGAAGAAAAAATGCCCGCCAGGTGGGATCCGAACCCACGACCTCCAGAATACCGGTCTGGTGCGATAACCACTACGCTACCGGCGGGGCGATTTTCCCATTCACTTTCTGGGGTATTTATGTTAGGTATGTTTGTTTCCTGTGCTTGGGGGTGGTAGCCAGCGCCATTCGGACTAATCGGGGTGAAGGGGACCTTCTTTTTAACCCCCGGGTCGTGACTCGAGTGTCTACGACATGTCCAGAGTGGTCGACCAGCTTTGAACCCTCTTAAGCTCCCTTTGGCAACAAGACTGCCAGAACAGAGGCCCTCGCTATGCATGTAGCGAATCAGAATAGGAAATGAGGGGCTCGTTGAAAATAACACAGAAATAAGGGTTGGCAGTCGAGAAAACCTCGGAAAGCAAAGGGGAGGATGTGGTAGATCATTGAAACAGATTAGGAATTTGGAAAGAAAGAAAGAAAGTGAAGAAAAAATGCCCGCCAGGTGGGATCCGAACCCACGACCTCCAGAATACCGGTCTGGTGCGATAACCACTACGCTACCGGCGGGGCGATTTTCCCATTCACTTTCTGGGGTATTTATGTTAGGTATGTTTGTTTCCTGTGCTTGGGGGTGGTAGCCAGCGCCATTCGGACTAATCGGGGTGAAGGGGACCTTCTTTTTAACCCCCGGGTCGTGACTCGAGTGTCTACGACATGTCCAGAGTGGTCGACCAGCTTTGAACCCTCTTAAGCTCCCTTTGGCAACAAGACTGCCAGAACAGAGGCCCTCGCTATGCATGTAGCGAATCAGAATAGGAAATGAGGGGCTCGTTGAAAATAACACAGAAATAAGGGTTGGCAGTCGAGAAAACCTCGGAAAGCAAAGGGGAGGATGTGGTAGATCATTGAAACAGATTAGGAATTTGGAAAGAAAGAAAGAAAGTGAAGAAAAAATGCCCGCCAGGTGGGATCCGAACCCACGACCTCCAGAATACCGGTCTGGTGCGATAACCACTACGCTACCGGCGGGGCGATTTTCCCATTCACTTTCTGGGGTATTTATGTTAGGTATGTTTGTTTCCTGTGCTTGGGGGTGGTAGCCAGCGCCATTCGGACTAATCGGGGTGAAGGGGACCTTCTTTTTAACCCCCGGGTCGTGACTCGAGTGTCTACGACATGTCCAGAGTGGTCGACCAGCTTTGAACCCTCTTAAGCTCCCTTTGGCAACAAGACTGCCAGAACAGAGGCCCTCGCTATGCATGTAGCGAATCAGAATAGGAAATGAGGGGCTCGTTGAAAATAACACAGAAATAAGGGTTGGCAGTCGAGAAAACCTCGGAAAGCAAAGGGGAGGATGTGGTAGATCATTGAAACAGATTAGGAATTTGGAAAGAAAGAAAGAAAGTGAAGAAAAAATGCCCGCCAGGTGGGATCCGAACCCACGACCTCCAGAATACCGGTCTGGTGCGATAACCACTACGCTACCGGCGGGGCGATTTTCCCATTCACTTTCTGGGGTATTTATGTTAGGTATGTTTGTTTCCTGTGCTTGGGGGTGGTAGCCAGCGCCATTCGGACTAATCGGGGTGAAGGGGACCTTCTTTTTAACCCCCGGGTCGTGACTCGAGTGTCTACGACATGTCCAGAGTGGTCGACCAGCTTTGAACCCTCTTAAGCTCCCTTTGGCAACAAGACTGCCAGAACAGAGGCCCTCGCTATGCATGTAGCGAATCAGAATAGGAAATGAGGGGCTCGTTGAAAATAACACAGAAATAAGGGTTGGCAGTCGAGAAAACCTCGGAAAGCAAAGGGGAGGATGTGGTAGATCATTGAAACAGATTAGGAATTTGGAAAGAAAGAAAGAAAGTGAAGAAAAAATGCCCGCCAGGTGGGATCCGAACCCACGACCTCCAGAATACCGGTCTGGTGCGATAACCACTACGCTACCGGCGGGGCGATTTTCCCATTCACTTTCTGGGGTATTTATGTTAGGTATGTTTGTTTCCTGTGCTTGGGGGTGGTAGCCAGCGCCATTCGGACTAATCGGGGTGAAGGGGACCTTCTTTTTAACCCCCGGGTCGTGACTCGAGTGTCTACGACATGTCCAGAGTGGTCGACCAGCTTTGAACCCTCTTAAGCTCCCTTTGGCAACAAGACTGCCAGAACAGAGGCCCTCGCTATGCATGTAGCGAATCAGAATAGGAAATGAGGGGCTCGTTGAAAATAACACAGAAATAAGGGTTGGCAGTCGAGAAAACCTCGGAAAGCAAAGGGGAGGATGTGGTAGATCATTGAAACAGATTAGGAATTTGGAAAGAAAGAAAGAAAGTGAAGAAAAAATGCCCGCCAGGTGGGATCCGAACCCACGACCTCCAGAATACCGGTCTGGTATTCTGGAGGTCGTGGGTTCGGATCCCACCTGGCGGGCATTTTTTCTTCACTTTCTTTCTTTCTTTCCAAATTCCTAATCTGTTTCAATGATCTACCACATCCTCCCCTTTGCTTTCCGAGGTTTTCTCGACTGCCAACCCTTATTTCTGTGTTATTTTCAACGAGCCCCTCATTTCCTATTCTGATTCGCTACATGCATAGCGAGGGCCTCTGTTCTGGCAGTCTTGTTGCCAAAGGGAGCTTAAGAGGGTTCAAAGCTGGTCGACCACTCTGGACATGTCGTAGACACTCGAGTCACGACCCGGGGGTTAAAAAGAAGGTCCCCTTCACCCCGATTAGTCCGAATGGCGCTGGCTACCACCCCCAAGCACAGGAAACAAACATACCTAACATAGATACCCCAGAAAGTGAATGGGAAAATCGCCCCGCCGGTAGCGTAGTGGTTATCGCACCAGACCGGTATTCTGGAGGTCGTGGGTTCGGATCCCACCTGGCGGGCATTTTTTCTTTACTTTCTTTCTTTCTTTCCAAATTCCTAATCTGTTTCAATGATCTACCACATCCTCCCCTTTGCTTTCCGAGGTTTTCTCGACTGCCAACCCTTATTTCTGTGTTATTTTCAACGAGCCCCTCATTTCCTATTCTGATTCGCTACATGCATAGCGAGGGCCTCTGTTCTGGCAGTCTTGTTGCCAAAGGGAGCTTAAGAGGGTTCAAAGCTGGTCGACCACTCTGGACATGTCGTAGACACTCGAGTCACGACCCGGGGGTTAAAAAGAAGGTCCCCTTCACCCCGATTAGTCCGAATGGCGCTGGCTACCACCCCCAAGCACAGGAAACAAACATACCTAACATAAATACCCCAGAAAGTGAATGGGAAAATCGCCCCGCCGGTAGCGTAGTGGTTATCGCACCAGACCGGTATTCTGGAGGTCGTGGGTTCGGATCCCACCTGGCGGGCATTTTTTCTTCACTTTCTTTCTTTCTTTCCAAATTCCTAATCTGTTTCAATGATCTACCACATCCTCCCCTTTGCTTTCCGAGGTTTTCTCGACTGCCAACCCTTATTTCTGTGTTATTTTCAACGAGCCCCTCATTTCCTATTCTGATTCGCTACATGCATAGCGAGGGCCTCTGTTCTGGCAGTCTTGTTGCCAAAGGGAGCTTAAGAGGGTTCAAAGCTGGTCGACCACTCTGGACATGTCGTAGACACTCGAGTCACGACCCGGGGGTTAAAAAGAAGGTCCCCTTCACCCCGATTAGTCCGAATGGCGCTGGCTACCACCCCCAAGCACAGGAAACAAACATACCTAACATAAATACCCCAGAAAGTGAATGGGAAAATCGCCCCGCCGGTAGCGTAGTGGTTATCGCACCAGACCGGTATTCTGGAGGTCGTGGGTTCGGATCCCACCTGGCGGGCATTTTTTCTTCACTTTCTTTCTTTCTTTCCAAATTCCTAATCTGTTTCAATGATCTACCACATCCTCCCCTTTGCTTTCCGAGGTTTTCTCGACTGCCAACCCTTATTTCTGTGTTATTTTCAACGAGCCCCTCATTTCCTATTCTGATTCGCTACATGCATAGCGAGGGCCTCTGTTCTGGCAGTCTTGTTGCCAAAGGGAGCTTAAGAGGGTTCAAAGCTGGTCGACCACTCTGGACATGTCGTAGACACTCGAGTCACGACCCGGGGGTTAAAAAGAAGGTCCCCTTCACCCCGATTAGTCCGAATGGCGCTGGCTACCACCCCCAAGCACAGGAAACAAACATACCTAACATAAATACCCCAGAAAGTGAATGGGAAAATCGCCCCGCCGGTAGCGTAGTGGTTATCGCACCAGACCGGTATTCTGGAGGTCGTGGGTTCGGATCCCACCTGGCGGGCATTTTTTCTTCACTTTCTTTCTTTCTTTCCAAATTCCTAATCTGTTTCAATGATCTACCACATCCTCCCCTTTGCTTTCCGAGGTTTTCTCGACTGCCAACCCTTATTTCTGTGTTATTTTCAACGAGCCCCTCATTTCCTATTCTGATTCGCTACATGCATAGCGAGGGCCTCTGTTCTGGCAGTCTTGTTGCCAAAGGGAGCTTAAGAGGGTTCAAAGCTGGTCGACCACTCTGGACATGTCGTAGACACTCGAGTCACGACCCGGGGGTTAAAAAGAAGGTCCCCTTCACCCCGATTAGTCCGAATGGCGCTGGCTACCACCCCCAAGCACAGGAAACAAACATACCTAACATAAATACCCCAGAAAGTGAATGGGAAAATCGCCCCGCCGGTAGCGTAGTGGTTATCGCACCAGACCGGTATTCTGGAGGTCGTGGGTTCGGATCCCACCTGGCGGGCATTTTTTCTTCACTTTCTTTCTTTCTTTCCAAATTCCTAATCTGTTTCAATGATCTACCACATCCTCCCCTTTGCTTTCCGAGGTTTTCTCGACTGCCAACCCTTATTTCTGTGTTATTTTCAACGAGCCCCTCATTTCCTATTCTGATTCGCTACATGCATAGCGAGGGCCTCTGTTCTGGCAGTCTTGTTGCCAAAGGGAGCTTAAGAGGGTTCAAAGCTGGTCGACCACTCTGGACATGTCGTAGACACTCGAGTCACGACCCGGGGGTTAAAAAGAAGGTCCCCTTCACCCCGATTAGTCCGAATGGCGCTGGCTACCACCCCCAAGCACAGGAAACAAACATACCTAACATAAATACCCCAGAAAGTGAATGGGAAAATCGCCCCGCCGGTAGCGTAGTGGTTATCGCACCAGACCGGTATTCTGGAGGTCGTGGGTTCGGATCCCACCTGGCGGGCATTTTTTCTTCACTTTCTTTCTTTCTTTCCAAATTCCTAATCTGTTTCAATGATCTACCACATCCTCCCCTTTGCTTTCCGAGGTTTTCTCGACTGCCAACCCTTATTTCTGTGTTATTTTCAACGAGCCCCTCATTTCCTATTCTGATTCGCTACATGCATAGCGAGGGCCTCTGTTCTGGCAGTCTTGTTGCCAAAGGGAGCTTAAGAGGGTTCAAAGCTGGTCGACCACTCTGGACATGTCGTAGACACTCGAGTCACGACCCGGGGGTTAAAAAGAAGGTCCCCTTCACCCCGATTAGTCCGAATGGCGCTGGCTACCACCCCCAAGCACAGGAAACAAACATACCTAACATAAATACCCCAGAAAGTGAATGGGAAAATCGCCCCGCCGGTAGCGTAGTGGTTATCGCACCAGACCGGTATTCTGGAGGTCGTGGGTTCGGATCCCACCTGGCGGGCATTTTTTCTTCACTTTCTTTCTTTCTTTCCAAATTCCTAATCTGTTTCAATGATCTACCACATCCTCCCCTTTGCTTTCCGAGGTTTTCTCGACTGCCAACCCTTATTTCTGTGTTATTTTCAACGAGCCCCTCATTTCCTATTCTGATTCGCTACATGCATAGCGAGGGCCTCTGTTCTGGCAGTCTTGTTGCCAAAGGGAGCTTAAGAGGGTTCAAAGCTGGTCGACCACTCTGGACATGTCGTAGACACTCGAGTCACGACCCGGGGGTTAAAAAGAAGGTCCCCTTCACCCCGATTAGTCCGAATGGCGCTGGCTACCACCCCCAAGCACAGGAAACAAACATACCTAACATAAATACCCCAGAAAGTGAATGGGAAAATCGCCCCGCCGGTAGCGTAGTGGTTATCGCACCAGACCGGTATTCTGGAGGTCGTGGGTTCGGATCCCACCTGGCGGGCATTTTTTCTTCACTTTCTTTCTTTCTTTCCAAATTCCTAATCTGTTTCAATGATCTACCACATCCTCCCCTTTGCTTTCCGAGGTTTTCTCGACTGCCAACCCTTATTTCTGTGTTATTTTCAACGAGCCCCTCATTTCCTATTCTGATTCGCTACATGCATAGCGAGGGCCTCTGTTCTGGCAGTCTTGTTGCCAAAGGGAGCTTAAGAGGGTTCAAAGCTGGTCGACCACTCTGGACATGTCGTAGACACTCGAGTCACGACCCGGGGGTTAAAAAGAAGGTCCCCTTCACCCCGATTAGTCCGAATGGCGCTGGCTACCACCCCCAAGCACAGGAAACAAACATACCTAACATAAATACCCCAGAAAGTGAATGGGAAAATCGCCCCGCCGGTAGCGTAGTGGTTATCGCACCAGACCGGTATTCTGGAGGTCGTGGGTTCGGATCCCACCTGGCGGGCATTTTTTCTTCACTTTCTTTCTTTCTTTCCAAATTCCTAATCTGTTTCAATGATCTACCACATCCTCCCCTTTGCTTTCCGAGGTTTTCTCGACTGCCAACCCTTATTTCTGTGTTATTTTCAACGAGCCCCTCATTTCCTATTCTGATTCGCTACATGCATAGCGAGGGCCTCTGTTCTGGCAGTCTTGTTGCCAAAGGGAGCTTAAGAGGGTTCAAAGCTGGTCGACCACTCTGGACATGTCGTAGACACTCGAGTCACGACCCGGGGGTTAAAAAGAAGGTCCCCTTCACCCCGATTAGTCCGAATGGCGCTGGCTACCACCCCCAAGCACAGGAAACAAACATACCTAACATAAATACCCCAGAAAGTGAATGGGAAAATCGCCCCGCCGGTAGCGTAGTGGTTATCGCACCAGACCGGTATTCTGGAGGTCGTGGGTTCGGATCCCACCTGGCGGGCATTTTTTCTTCACTTTCTTTCTTTCTTTCCAAATTCCTAATCTGTTTCAATGATCTACCACATCCTCCCCTTTGCTTTCCGAGGTTTTCTCGACTGCCAACCCTTATTTCTGTGTTATTTTCAACGAGCCCCTCATTTCCTATTCTGATTCGCTACATGCATAGCGAGGGCCTCTGTTCTGGCAGTCTTGTTGCCAAAGGGAGCTTAAGAGGGTTCAAAGCTGGTCGACCACTCTGGACATGTCGTAGACACTCGAGTCACGACCCGGGGGTTAAAAAGAAGGTCCCCTTCACCCCGATTAGTCCGAATGGCGCTGGCTACCACCCCCAAGCACAGGAAACAAACATACCTAACATAAATACCCCAGAAAGTGAATGGGAAAATCGCCCCGCCGGTAGCGTAGTGGTTATCGCACCAGACCGGTATTCTGGAGGTCGTGGGTTCGGATCCCACCTGGCGGGCATTTTTTCTTCACTTTCTTTCTTTCTTTCCAAATTCCTAATCTGTTTCAATGATCTACCACATCCTCCCCTTTGCTTTCCGAGGTTTTCTCGACTGCCAACCCTTATTTCTGTGTTATTTTCAACGAGCCCCTCATTTCCTATTCTGATTCGCTACATGCATAGCGAGGGCCTCTGTTCTGGCAGTCTTGTTGCCAAAGGGAGCTTAAGAGGGTTCAAAGCTGGTCGACCACTCTGGACATGTCGTAGACACTCGAGTCACGACCCGGGGGTTAAAAAGAAGGTCCCCTTCACCCCGATTAGTCCGAATGGCGCTGGCTACCACCCCCAAGCACAGGAAACAAACATACCTAACATAAATACCCCAGAAAGTGAATGGGAAAATCGCCCCGCCGGTAGCGTAGTGGTTATCGCACCAGACCGGTATTCTGGAGGTCGTGGGTTCGGATCCCACCTGGCGGGCATTTTTTCTTCACTTTTTTTTTCTTCACTTTCTTTCTTTCTTTCCAAATTCCTAATCTGTTTCAATGATCTACCACATCCTCCCCTTTGCTTTCCGAGGTTTTCTCGACTGCCAACCCTTATTTCTGTGTTATTTTCAACGAGCCCCTCATTTCCTATTCTGATTCGCTACATGCATAGCGAGGGCCTCTGTTCTGGCAGTCTTGTTGCCAAAGGGAGCTTAAGAGGGTTCAAAGCTGGTCGACCACTCTGGACATGTCGTAGACACTCGAGTCACGACCCGGGGGTTAAAAAGAAGGTCCCCTTCACCCCGATTAGTCCGAATGGCGCTGGCTACCACCCCCAAGCACAGGAAACAAACATACCTAACATAAATACCCCAGAAAGTGAATGGGAAAATCGCCCCGCCGGTAGCGTAGTGGTTATCGCACCAGACCGGTATTCTGGAGGTCGTGGGTTCGGATCCCACCTGGCGGGCATTTTTTCTTCACTTTCTTTCTTTCTTTCCAAATTCCTAATCTGTTTCAATGATCTACCACATCCTCCCCTTTGCTTTCCGAGGTTTTCTCGACTGCCAACCCTTATTTCTGTGTTATTTTCAACGAGCCCCTCATTTCCTATTCTGATTCGCTACATGCATAGCGAGGGCCTCTGTTCTGGCAGTCTTGTTGCCAAAGGGAGCTTAAGAGGGTTCAAAGCTGGTCGACCACTCTGGACATGTCGTAGACACTCGAGTCACGACCCGGGGGTTAAAAAGAAGGTCCCCTTCACCCCGATTAGTCCGAATGGCGCTGGCTACCACCCCCAAGCACAGGAAACAAACATACCTAACATAAATACCCCAGAAAGTGAATGGGAAAATCGCCCCGCCGGTAGCGTAGTGGTTATCGCACCAGACCGGTATTCTGGAGGTCGTGGGTTCGGATCCCACCTGGCGGGCATTTTTTCTTCACTTTCTTTCTTTCTTTCCAAATTCCTAATCTGTTTCAATGATCTACCACATCCTCCCCTTTGCTTTCCGAGGTTTTCTCGACTGCCAACCCTTATTTCTGTGTTATATATATATATATATATATATATATATATATATATATATATATATATATATATATATATATATATATATATATATATCCTTCTGAAACCCCGCGTGCACCGTATTGCACATTCAGATTCAGGCATTTCATAAACAATACAAGCCGCAAGCGAAACCAAAACCGTGCTTCCAAGCTAGAATAGAGACCGGTGCTGCCTCCTGTTGGTGTTCTATGCAACTGTTGTTCCCAGGTGGCGCTCATACTAACAAACAAAATGGGCGTTTTTCAGTCCGGACGTTTTCTGCCGAAGCCAACAAGGAAAACCATTCTGATGTATTTAGAAATGCTGTGATGCTCTTGAATTTCGTATTACGAGCTCATGAAAGACTAAGGTCTCATACGCCACCACTATTTCCGTCTTCACTTTTATGTTTTCTTCATTATTTCACTCGTTAATTCGATGTGCAACAGATTGCACATCAGGACAATGTTGAGTCTTTGTCA
Organism: Haemaphysalis longicornis; assembly: GCF_048455015.1. NCBI lineage: Eukaryota > Metazoa > Arthropoda > Arachnida > Ixodida > Ixodidae > Haemaphysalis > Haemaphysalis longicornis. The sequence goes on along the minus strand of NW_027526204.1, from coordinate 24,297,076 downwards.
CAGCATTTAGCGGAACTCATTATTTTGATTTGCACTTTCACTCCTTTGAAATTAGAGGTCTTTCTGGGCAAATAAATAATAAAAATATTAATCAAAATAAAAAGTAGCAAATAACAATAAAAGTAAATGAAAAATGGTTAATTAAAAAATGAAATACAAATAATAAAAATAAATAAATTAATGTTCAAAAAATTGAAATAAATCAAAATTGTAAATAATAAATACAAAATAAAAAGGTAAAAAAACCTACAATCAAAAATTAAAAAATAAAAATAAATGAATAATGCTTAATAAATAAAAATGAAATAAAAATAATAAAAATAAATAACTAAATGTTACATATAATTGAAATAAATCAAATTAATACAAACTAAATACAAAATAAAAATAAGAATAACTAAAAATACAACCTACAATGAGAAAATAAAAAAATAAATAATAAAAACGAACAGTTTCAGTGGGAATTTACCGGTGAAGAGAATAATTTGCTTGTCAACGAAGATGTATGGTGAGCATGGAAGACTAAGGCAGGCGTTTCTAATGATATCAGGAAGACGACGGATTTTGAATTGGTGATTGGCTTCTTCATCTTTGTCAGAAATAGCGAGGCACACACACACGACAACACACAACCCACAAAAAACACACAACCCACACATACCACACAACACAACACAACGCACACATGCCCGCACACACACAACCCACAAAAAACACACAACACGCACACACACACACACGCAAGCCCACACAAAACAACGCTCGTACACACAGAACACACGCGCACACACAAAACATCGCGCACACAACACAACACAATTCGCACACACACACACGTGCGCACGCACGCACACACACACGAACACCGAATGCGCACACGCACACGCACGCGTGCACACGCACACACACGCGCGCACCCACATGAATGCACACACACAGACACGTGCACGCGCACGCACACACGCACACGTACGCGCGCACACACACACAAGCACTGTATATGGCATCATGTTGCATGAGTTTTTGACAACTTAGTCCCAGTGTGCAATATATTGCACATGTGATAGCTTCTCAACGAACCGTCATAGAAAATAAAGAATTACAGCAAAATTATCTGTGTAGTCTGGTAAATTCAAATATTCAAAAAAATAGCTAGTTTTTGCTTCGTTATGTCTCGGGTCTCAGGAGGATATATATATTTATTTATATATATATATATATATATATATATTGTAAGGCCGATGGTAAACGAGGCAGACCAGTACGCACAAACCGCTTTATTCGCAGGCCGAGCTGCAAGGCGGCAAGATGGTGACCGAACCAGGTTACCGATGATGATCGTTCGAGAAGGTAGAAGAATCGGTGATGATGAGTATATACAGAGATGAAGAAGCCGTGGCCGCAACCGAGCGCCAGTGAAGATGGCATTCCACTGGGACATTGCATTCAGCGTTCCGACCTTCCACAAACGAGGCTACCACTGGTCTCACAATATTTTCCCCCCAGGGGCGAGAGCGGCCGCCTGGTTGCGTTTTACTGCGAATTACGCCGGTGGAACGCCTTGAGGCGGGAAACGTGGACAATCTCCGTGCCACGATGACGGCGGTCGGAACTTCCGCAAACGGGGGTGACGCGATAGTTCACCGGTGAGGTAGCCTCAAGAACCTTGTAAGGACCAAGGAACCAGTGTAGGAATTTGTCGCAGAGGCCTGGAGAGCGAACCGGTGTCCAGACCAAGACTTCGTCACCAGGTCGGAAAGAAACGGACCGGCGAACAGCGTCGTAGCGTTCTTTTCGGTCTTGTTGGCTTGCTTCTGTGCGCATGCGGGCCAGGCGCCGACAGTGGTCGATCCGAGACACGAATTGTTCCGGAAACGATGCAGAAGCGGACACAGGAGCGGTAAAGAAACAGGTATCAAGCACGTGCGATGGATGACGGCCGTACACAAGGTAGAAAGGCGCGTACCCTGTAGTGCTTTGAGCTGCCGTGTTATAGGCAAAGGTGACTGAAGGTAATATAGCGTCCCAATTTCTGTGGTCAGGTCGTATGTACATTGATATCATGTCGGAAAGCGTGCGGTGAAAGCGTTCGGTGAGCCCGTTCGTTTGTGGATGGTAGCTTGATGTCGTTTTGTGGGAGTTATAGAGGCACGAAGGACTTCGGCAAGGATCTCGGATAGAAACATCTTGCCGCGGTCACTTAACAGTACGCGAGGGGCTCCATGTCGTAGCAGGATGTGTCGCAAAAAGAAGGCAGCGACGTCGCCAGCGCTAGCCGAGGGAAGTGGCGCTGTCTCCGCGTAGCGAGTCAAGTGATCAACGGCCGTGACGATCCAGGGGTTACCAGTGGACGTCGTCGGTAAGGGCCCATACAAATCAATACCGACCACTTCAAACGGCGTAGTTGGACACGGAACAGGCTGGAGGAGACCGACAGGGGGTGCCGTAGAGCGCTTGCGGTGCTGACAGGGTGAACAGAATGCGACGTATTTCACCACGCTGGTCGAGAGTCCTGGCCAAAAGAAGCGACCTCGAATGCGGTCGTACGTCTTTTGAAAGCCAAGGTGGCCGGCGGTTGCGTCGTCATGAAAAGCTTGCAAGACGCGACTCTGGAGAGAACGAGGCACAACTGGGACCCATGTGGCGCCATGTGGGTGGTGGTTTCTGCGATACAGTGCACCGTCTATGAGCTGGAACTGCCGCAGTTGGCGACGTAGGCGGCTATTCGGTGAACGTGTCGAACCAGCGAGCCGATCCATTATTTTCTGGCAGTAACTGTCTGCTCGTTGATGATCGACCAAGTCGCGGCGGTCGTCAGCCGGTGCATAGTGGACAGGTGCAACTGATAATGGCGGTGTATGAGGAAGCGACGCCATGTCGTTTGAAGATGGCATCAGTGGGCACCGCGAGAGTGCGTCTGCGTCTACATGCTTGAGTCCGGACTTGTAGGTAACTGTAAAGTCGTACTCTTGCAATCGCAGAATCCAGCGTCCCAGGCGTCCCGACAAGTTTTTGAATGAAGACAGCCAGCACAGAGCGTGATGGTCTGTGACGACGGTGAAATGTCGGCCGTAGAGATATGGCCGAAACTTTTGCACAGACCACACAACGGCCAGACACTCCTGTTCCGTTATTGTATAATTCGTCTCCGCTCGTGTTAGAGAGCGGCTGGCATAAGCAACAACCCTCTCGCTGTGGTTAGCATCGCGCTGCAACAGAACGGCGCCAATGCCATGCCCACTAGCGTCGGTGTGGAGGATCGCCGGTATCGATTCATCAAAGTGGCATAATACAGGTGCGGAAGTAAGCGCATGCTTGAGGTCTTGGAAGGCCTTTTCGCAGCCATCACTCCAGTCGAAGGGGGTATCAGAATTTAATAGCTGGTTCAGAGGTGCAGCGAGAGTAGCAAAATTGCGGACAAAACGGCGAAAATAGGACGCCAGGCCGAGAAAACTACGCAGCGCTTTTTGTTGCTGAGGTCGAGGAAAATTGGCTACAGCAGAAATTTTGTCTGGGTCGGGGCGTATGCCATCTTTACTGACGACTTGACCAAGAACCTTTATCGATTTGCTAGCAAAACGACATTTCTTGGTGTTCAGAGTCAGACCAGCCTTTGCCAGGCAAGTCAACACCTCGTCCAGACGCTGCAGATGTTCCGCAAAACTTGACGAAAAGGTGACGATGTCGTCAAGGTAACACAGGCATGTTTTCCATTTAAGCCCGCGAAGGACCGTATCTATCATGCGCTCAAATGTGGCTGGGGCGTTGCATAAGCCAAAAGGCATTACGTTAAATTCGTTCAAGCCGTCTGGAGTCGCAAACGCCGTTTTCTCTTTGTCAGACTCGCGCATGGGGATCTGCCAGTAGCCAGATCACAGGTCCAGACTAGAGAAATATTCAGCCCCTTGTAGACGGTCCAGCGCGTCATCTATGCGCGGCATCGGATACACATCCTTCCGGGTAATCCTATTCAAAGCCCGATAGTCCACGCAAAAGCGTACGGAACCATCTTTTTTCCTCACCAGAACAACAGGAGAAGACCACGGACTCGAGGAAGGTCGAATAACATTTCGTTGAAGCATGTCCGCGACGTTTTCTTCTATGACTTTCCGTTCCGACGACGACACACGGTACGGGCGGCGGCGAACAATGTGAGTCCCATCTGTCTCAATACGATGTTCTGCAACAGACGTCTGTCCAAGGTTGGTAGAGATGCAGTCAAATGAGTTTTTGTGTTTTTCCAACAGCTCAAGTAGGAGTCTCGTTTCGAACACCGTGAGGTCTTCGCTAATCGTGGTTGCCAGGGTGGGACGTGAGGACCCGGAATCTGAAGACAGGGGAACGGAAGACACAGAGCAGAGGGGAACCAGAGACAGACTGTCATCAGCCACAACGGAAGCGAGCGTGGTGCCTTCAGGGAGGAGTATCGTCTCAGAAGTGGTATTTGTAACAATGAGCGGCGCAGACCCACGTGCAAAACGGACAAAGCAGGTCGCGATAATGATTCCTTGGGGAATAAAACGCGCAGAAGGCACGAATAACGCATCACCGTCACGAATTTGGGTTGAGTGAACTGAAAGGACTGTATCGTGGCCCGGGTATAAAACGTAATCGGCACTTGCTGTCAAATTCAGTTGTGGCTTTTCTTCCAGAATGTTGGTGTCCTCCGTATCTGCGAGTTCAATTTGCGGTTGCTGGCACGAAATGACGGCGGATGCGGATGACAAGAAGTCCCAGCCCAAGATGAGGTGATGCGCACACGGTGACAACACTGCACACTGAACGTGATGACGAAGTTGACCGACTGAAATTCGTACCGTGCACTGTCCGGATGGCCTGATCGTGCTGCTATTGGCGCCATGCAAAGAAGGTCCACTGTAGGGTGTTCGAACCTTGCGTAGTCGGGCACACAATTCCATACTTATCACCGAAATACTGGCACCAGTGTCACTAAGGGCATCTACACAAACACCTTCAACCAAAACTGACAACATGTTCGATGGACGCTCCGGAGGCATTGTAAGTTTCCCACGTGATGCAGTTTCCCCTCCCAAAACTGCATTAACTAGTTTTCCGAGTGCTGGTCGGTGACGTAGGTCGCAGGCCGAAGGGGTGACAGCGCCCGACGGCCTGGCGATGGTGAGCGGCGTCGCGTATCGCGCGGCCTATGAGAAAAGTCGGTTGGTGGCTCAGGTGGCGATGGTGAACGGCATGAGAAAGACGGGTGCGTACGATGCACGTAGTCGAAGTAATTCGGACGTACATAATCGCGTTCGTAGGCTGCGTAGCCGCGTCGTTCGTCACGTTGGCGACTTCGACAAAATCGGGAGATGTGGCCCCGGATGCCACAATAATAGCAGACTGGCCGGCCAACGGGGTCTTGGTGTGGCGGAAAATAAGTCGGCGTGGTATGCAATCGAGGCATGGCGGCCACGTAGCCGGACGGGGCCCGTGTCGTAATGGGACTGTGCGGTAGAGGATGCCGACCAGCCACATCCGAGCAGGATGGCGTTGCCACAGAAACAGGTTGGGTGGGAGGCGGAAGTACGGGCATAGCCGCGAGCTCCTCCTTAACAATATCCCGTAGGCCAGGCACAGAAGGAGCTTCGCGGACACAGTGTGCGCACTGGGAAATATTGGCGTGCATCTCCTCGCGAATTATAGAGCGTATCAACGCACGCAGGTCTTCATTTCCCAGATGGTGGGTAGGAGACGTGTCTTGACGAAGGCGGATGGACTGGAGTTCGTCGAGACGCTTACAAGTGGAGATCACGTCCGACACGGTTGTGGGGTTCTGCGTTGCCAGTGTGGTGAACGCGAACTCACCGATTCCTTTTAGAACGTGGCGTACACGGTCAGCTTCCGGCATGTTATTGTCGGCGTGACGACACAGCGCCAGAACGTCCTCGATATATGAGGTGTACGTTTCATGCGCCTGTTGCACACGGGTCTCGAGTTTCTTTTTCGCGATGTCGCTCCGAGCTTTAGAAGAGCCGAAAATCCGGCGGAACTGAGCAACGAAATTGGCCCAGTCGGTGATGGTATGCCGGTTATTTAGATACCACGTCTCGGCAACCTTGGTCAGGGAGAACGAAACGTTTTGCCGCTTCAGGTTATCGTCCCAGCGGTTGAATGCGCTCACCCTTTCGTAGTTGTCCAGCCACTCGTCGGCATCATCGTCACGAAGGCCAGCGAAGAAAGGAGGTTCACGCTGGGGGCTGGTTATGATGCACTGGGGGGTTGGTGGGGCCGTGGCGTGCGCCGATTCCAGCGTCATGGCTGTAGTTTCCGGCATTAGGCGGCGACCCGAACGGAGCTCCAGTGGGGCAGCTTGAGAGGTGGATTACGGGACCGAAACGTACCTTCCACCACTTGTAAGGCCGATGGTAGGCGAGGCAGACCAGTACGCACAAACCGCTTTATTCGCAGGCCGAGCTGCAAGGCGGCAAGATGGCGACCGAACCAGGTTACCGATGATGATCGTTCGAGAAGGTAGAAGAATCGGTGATGATGAGTATATACAGAGATGAAGAAGCCGTGGCCGCAACCGAGCGCCAGTGAAGATGGCATTCCACTGGGACATTGCATTCAGCGTTCCGACCTTCCACAAACGAGGCTACCACTGGTCTCACAATATTTATATATATATATATATATCTATATATATATATATATATATATATATATATATATATATATATATATATATATATATATACATACATATGTACATATGTACATACATATACATACTGAAAATGAAGCAAGTGAACCGCAGTTTTGCCTAATCGCGTGATTTTATGCGTATGTCTTGAGGGAAACAAAAAAAAAGAACTGAGAACTGACGGACGAAATGAAGGAGCGCTTCCAACCATGCCTGACGTGATTAAGTCAACCAAGAAAACATAAAAAGGCGCTGTCTGGATGTAGCCATTTCCGGCCACCAAGAAAATGCGCGGTAGGTCGAAGGATGAGAAACACGGCGTAAGAACGTTTGCGCAATTTTATACAAATCTCAAACTTTTCGCAACGTTTTTATTGTAGCTGCGTCTCGTCGACCTACAGCTACCGTGGCGGCGGTTTTGGCGCAGCTCAAGCGGTCACATTTTGGTTCATTTACGCAGGTGGTTGAAACATGTGGTAAAGCTTAGTGAATATTTTTTTAACTGCCACGAAAGCATGAAAGGCTTAGAAGCAAGAAGCAAGACAAGAAAGACTTTTTCAACAGCCAGCAAGAGACTTAGAAGCATAAAGCATTGCTTTTCCACATGACGCAATCACTTTGTACTGCCATGCAAAATTGATTTTGCAAACGCCTCCAGTGTGTCTCCATAAAACGTATTGCTGTGAAATCAACCACGTTTCAACCATAAATAATTGCGCCACGTACCCTAGCCTCTTGAGCAAAGTCTATTTAACATTGGATAAATCTTAGAACTTTGTCTACCGCTCGTCTATTGTCGATCTTTTCTATCACTCAACTACATTTGTTTATCACTCATGCACGACAGTATTTCTTCGTCAACTGTACATTTTTGCGTCGCACCATGATGGATTGGCTGCCCACACCTGCATTGCAAAAAAATTCCGAGGCAAGACATTCTGCGTCCGCCAAACAGGATGCAGCAACAATACGGCATGAAAAAAAACTAGCTCCAATTTACGCTGGGAAAGTGGTTGGAAAGCAAAGCTTTAAACCACACCCACAACAATTGCCCATGAGACGACACTTGAATTCACACACGTGGCTCTAAAAATAGTGAAACCAGACATTCTGCCAGCCTTTGCCTTGAATTCGCAGAGAAAACGTCCCAAACGAAGCAGCAGCGTCGGGCACGGCTGGGCTAGAGCTGCGCATGCCGGCGCTGTAGCCCGGCCGAGAGTCGGGAGAAAGTAAACGGAGAGGAGTGTCTTTTGAAGGGTGCAACAGCGGAACTTAGCCATCCTGATGTGTTCGCTTGGGGCTGCACCACCGCGCGACGGAAGCGCAGACACCAAAACAATTCGGCATGTAAGCTTATTGAATCCCATTTACACCGATTTTAGGTAGTTAGTTTAGTGTGTTTGAGAACTGTGAGAAAGCTAAGAGAACTTTTACAATCACTATTTATCAAAACCAGTTGCTCCTATCGCCTTATGTAGAACCTGTTAAAACACAACCGATATGGTACTCCCCATATTAGAAAACGGAATTCCTTTCGTGGCAAGCATTGCGTTTCTCTAGCGGCTAGATGTCTGCATGTGGTCTCTATAGAACCAATCTTTAAGATGTCTTCGCCGCACGACCACATAATGCTGTCTTGTCCTGGTTACCGGGAGGTGCTGCTGACGAAGTTCATCAAGCCGTGCGGAGAAAGTGCGCGATGAATGGAAAGCTGCGCCAAAACAGACCCAAAACAAGTGTCGCTAAAGCAGACTGCAAACCCGACGGAATGTCACCCCTACGCGAAAGCCGAGGTGGGAAGCTCCGGTGAGCGGGGAACGCTGGCCAAATTTGCCGTGCCATCTAAAGTGTGCTCCGTGAGTAAAACCCTCTGTCCTCCCCCAGCCGCCGCCAGCGCCGCGTCGGGAGTTTATTGTCCTGCACGCTACGAAAGAACCGTTGGCTGGTACAGGTAGAAAGCTTTGCTTTAAAATATCAATTGTCTACATAATCGTTACACGAATGAAGGAATTTGCCCGTCCAGCTCGAGATTCTATGTTGGCGCATTGAGGTTCCATTGCGGTTTGATTTTGCTGAATATGTGCGTAAATCATACACATGTCATGCCTTGTAAAGGTTGTTCTCACTCTATAGGTTCACCATTCTTAAAAGAGGTGTTTGTTCTTATTGCGGCTTTGAAAGCCAGCGCATAACGACAGACAGCCAAATTTACAAACGCCACGTGGTGCCACGGGCATTTCATTGACTAGCGGGCATTTCATTCACGCGAAATGACAGCGGGAATGACCGTTGCCGGCAAGAACCAGCGATAGTCATGCAACTGTGCAGAAATATTGGATAGGACACGACTTCGTGCAATATGTGATTTTTAATAAACTTACAGAAGCATGTTTATGTAGACAAGCACCCAGTAACTGTTTTTTATATGCTCTAAAAATGAAAAAGCCCCCCAATACACTTTCACCTTTGTCCTCCGCAATCTCATTCTCCAATATTTACCATTGAGTTTCCTGTCTGCGTATGGGAAGCGCATAGCTAAAACCTAAACAATAAACCCCTTTGTAAGGTCTGTGCGCAGTTGAGGAATAACGGGAGCTGATATTGCTCTCGCATATAGTTTATAGCTGGCAAGAATTTATAGCAGTGGGCATTCATTTTTTCCGCTGCCGATACCTGGGAGGAAGAACCTTGTCGATTAAAATGCTGATAGCGAGGTACACGTGCTTGCTTTATATGCGACTTCGTGAAATTAGAAAAAAAACGCCCTGGTGGTAGATAGTTTGTAGATACCAAGCAACACGTTTCCGTCGACACGTGACAGGCCTACTTGTTTTACCCGGCCAATTGGACCTGCGATGCCCGAGTAATTTGCCAACGAGTTTTGATTTTGCTTATCCGAACCCCATGAATCTATCGGAGCAATAATCGCTTAGATTGGTTACTTGAGCGCCATTGTGGAAAAGACCACCAGACTGTATTCTTGAAAGGTTTATGGAAGGCATGAAGTTGTAGGTGTGGGCGTCGTCGTTTCTTCAGGTTAATTGTTGGGACGGCAGAATATTGTTTGTTTGATGCTATTTGCGAGCTAGTTATATTTGTTTGCTTCAGGTTTGCTTTTGTAATATTGTAAAAGCACGGACACGTCCTTGACATTTTTATGGTGTAATTAAAATGCAATACATTGGCATTCGAAAGAACTCCATCATAGTAATACAAATGTGCTGAAGCATTGGTCCAGATACACATTTATTTCACCAGTATCCTGTGACATCACATGATAAATAAATTTAACATTGAATTTCCATTTTTCCAATTGGCAACGACAGAGCTATACTCCCAACCATACACTCTTCGATAAGTTGCAGGGGCGCCGCTGCGGAGCGGCACAGGGGTATTGTGATCTGGTATGGTTTTGGCTGAAGAATTTATTGCAGTGGGCGTTGTCTCTTTCCTTGTTGCCGCCTCGCAGGCAGAACGTTTCTTTTTGTTTTGTTGCTGAGTGCGAGATATTGCTGCTTCCTTTTGTTCGTTCTTCTAAATCTACATCAGCACGTGCGGTCTAAAAATACCAAGTCGGGTTCAAGAAAGGATCCGAAAGGCTTTAAAAAAATCGTTGCAATATTATAATTTCGGTAAATTTCCGTTTAAGATGTCTATTTTTTTCGCCTATGCTGTTGCAGCGCACAAGTAAATTTATAAAGCATTCAGTTTCGGCCCTACGCCACGAAATGCTCGCTTTCAACGATAGGCCTCTACCTGTACGGGGATTCGGGATCCGTTGTGCCTCTTGAATAGGTGCTCGTTCATTTCATTGTCTTCCCGTGTTGCTGATAGCCGGCAAGAAAAAATTATAGGCCATAGGAACTAGTTACCTAGATGGGCTGGGGCGGTTCATTGCGGGCGCAGGCCATAAATATTAACGCTGTGGCCGAGAGCATCGTGGAGTGCATTGTTTCTCCGCTAGCCAATAGCAGCAATCTCTAGAGCAGAGCTCCAGAAACTCGACGTAACACCTTTCGCTCGGATTTCGCAAAACGCGCTGTCTTGTACGCACTTACCAGCGAGGACATAGCGTGTTTTTGCGGTCAGGCATTCGTCCTTCCGGACTTGCTGCAAGCCCTTGCGAAAATGTCGACCTACAAGCCTCATGTGCCGATGCCGCTTGATATGCTTGAATACCAACAAAAGATTAAGGAATTCATCGGCCTGCATATGAGCTTCCCGGCAAGTGAATATTACTGGTGCTTGACACGGGTACCGTGCATGAACTTACGTTTCGTTGTGAAGGATCTCCACCTCTCCCATATCAGGTATTGGTGTCGCGAGTCACAATCGAAAAGAATCAAATTTGAATAAATCAATCAATAGGACTCCTTTGTTTCCTTTGAAAATGTGCAGGACAGGATAGTTTATTGTGCTGACGGCGAACAATGGCGTAAGCACTAGCAGAAGTATTTTTTGATAGAAATGTAGCTAATAGTCAGTTGTAAATTATATTTACCCAGCGGGCGGAAACGCAGCTTCAGAACAAGTTTTGTTCTAGTGCGTAGTTTTAAAGCAACAGCTTGCCGATACCTAAGAGGCTGCCGGAATAAAGGTGTGGCGTCAAAATTATAAAATGAGAATAAAAGTTGAGTGTCTTGGCCATTTTGTTTCCAAATATCGTTAGGCAAAAAGAATCTAAAAACATTTCACCTCGAGAAGATGACGAACAATATTAGGTACAGGGCAGTAACACTCAAATTGACGAGCATTCGGGGCAGCCCCAAATGTGGTGAGTTCGGTAGTGTGTTGTGTCGGGGAAACTTGATCATCTATGACTGAACAGAAAAACGGTGCTCCAGAGTGAATGATTCTTAGTTTTCGCGCCGAATGTGGTGACAATAAGCTGGCGAGGATAAAATCTGAATGACAAACCCATTTCAAAGTTTCGGTCGTTGGTTGTCTCAGTCAGAAGTATTGGTTTTCGAGTGCCGTTAGAGCCAGGCCCATCTGACGCTCTCCATTTCTTCAAATATAGGCAATTGCTGGAAGTAACAGATTTAGTTTATATTTTAGCGAAAATATTGATAACCATTTGAGCCGAAATAAAAAGCACTATAGTTGGAAACTAAGCAAACTTTACAATAATGAACTACTCAAAACCAATGTTTTATACATATACTAAAACAGAAGGATGACTTATGTAAAATGAAATAGAAAAGCAGCTTCTATATAGTACGCATAAAACTAGCGAAAAAGAGCAAACCCCGTAACCCCCTTCCTTTCCATAAATATGCATAATTGGCGGTAGTAACACGTTTAATGGTTATAATATACTAACTAAAGATGCAATTTTTCACGGATTTTTGAAAACCAGAGAAATGAACAACATATAAAAATAAACGACAAAAAAAATATGTCACAAATAGGTTGTAATAAACATCTCTAAAAACAATAACACAATAATAAAACTACAAACAGCAGATTTCCCTGGCATAATAGTGCAAATGAGCATAATTGTTCATACGAGATTGTGATTACCGAAATTTGCCAGAAAGATAACATTTGACACGTTATATTTTTTAATAGAAAATTGACCACAGTTAGGAGAAATCCCCAAGGTGGAGTAAGTTATTGCAAAGAAAAATGCACCCTAAACGTCACAAAATTTGACATCCACCTTATTGCAGCCGTACGGCTGCATTGAGGTGGATGACGAAGTTTGCAGCACCCACAGAGCTATACCCCAAGCCCAAGTATGATTTTGGCCAGAAGAATTTTTTTCAGTGGGCGTCGTCTGTTTCCCAGTTGCCGCCTGGCAGGCAGAAGATTTTTTTATGCTGATTGCGAGAGATTGGTGCTTGCTTTAGTTCGCTCTTCTAAATCTACATCAGCAGGTGCGGTCCAAAAATACCATGTCGAGTTCAAGAAAGGTTACAAAAGGCTTTAAAAAGACCGTTGCAATATTAAAATTTCAGCAAATTTCGGTTTATATCTGTATTTGCTTCGCCTATGCTGTTGCAGCGGACAAGTAAATTTACAATGAATTCAGTTTTGGCCCAACGCCACAAAATGCTCACTTTCAACGATGGACATCTACCTGTACGGGATTCGGGATTCGCTATGCCTCTCGAATATGGGCTCGTTCATTTCATTGTTTTCCCGTGTTGCTGATAGCCGGCCAGGAATTATTGTATGCCGTGGGCCTTTGTTACCCTAAGTTACCTAGGTGGGCTGACGCTGTTTATTGTGGGCGCTGGCCATAAATATTACCACTGTGGCCGGGTGCATCGTGGAGGGCATTCTTTCTCTGCTAGCCAATAGCAGCAATCTCTAGAGCAGAGCTCCAGAAACTCGACGTAACACCTTTCGCGCGATCTCGCAAAACCCGCTTTCTTGTACCCACTCACCAGCCAAAACATAGCGTGGTTTTGCGGTCCGGCATTCGTCCTTCTGGAGTTTCAGCAACCAATTGCGAAAATGTCGACCTACAAGCCTCATACGCCGATGCCGCTTGATATGCTTGAATACCAACAAAAGATTAAGGAATTCAGCGGCCTGCATATGAGCTTTCCGGTAAGTGAATATTACTGGTGGTCGACAAGTGTATCGTGCACGAACTTACATTTCGGAGTGAAGAAAAGCCACCACCCCCTTATCAGGTATCGGTGTCGCGAGTCACAATCGAAAATAATCAATTAATGATTTAATCAGTCAACAATACTCTTTTGTTTCCTTTGAAAATGCGCGGGAAAGGATTCTTAATTGCGCTCACGGCGAACACTAGCGGAAGCACTAGCAGAAGAAATTTTGGGGTAGAAATGTATCTAATAGTCAGTTATAAAATATACTTATCCAGCGGCGGTAGATCGGCGGCAGAGATATAGTAGTGCGACGCCATGAGTTGGCGTGAGCTCACTTTGATTTTTATAACCACTGGCGCATTCGTAAGGCGCGCACACGGTCGCTACACGGGCCATGGGCAGAACGCCTAGTGGCCCGAGAGATGGCGGGACGCTATTACCTTCCACTCAGAGAGAATGCAGAGGGTGAACCCGCACATGTGCTCGGTGAGTGCACCGTCTGCCTCCCACGCCTCCGTGTGGGTTCGTTGCGCAATCGGTAAGACAACCGCCTCTCGCTCCATTTCTGTATTCCTTCCAGATTCGGTTCCCGTCGGTGCCAGTAAATTTTTTATTTGTCACGGGAGTTTTCTGTAACAGTGTTCGTCGTGAACCCTTGGAGGGTGGTGCTCAAAAGCTTCGTTTTAACATGGTATTTTTTGAAAAAGAAGCAACAAACTTTTAAATATGCATCGCATCGTGCAGTTGTGACATTGTACCGCGTGGGTTACCTTACTTGTGAAAATGAGAAAGAAACTTTGTTGAAGCCAATTCTACCCTGCTGATGTAAATGACATTGCACCACGCACTTCGCAGAAGACATATTATGTCACGGTCCCAAGTGTGGCATTTAAAAGTCTTTTGCCTCAAGGACTTGCTTAGCCAGTTCCAGTAAGCATGGACAATAAGGAGGGCTGATTTGAAAGCCGATTTTGATTTTTACCCCATTGTAAAGCGCACTCTAATTTGGTAAACTTTAACCGAAAGAATGTGCCCGGAAGATTTCTGCATATACGGTACATACCCGCTAAAAAACGAGAGCTGTGCCTAAAGGGCCCAGAGTGAAATGTTGAAGTTAATAGGAAATAAATACGAGCCAGCCATTTAACATCCTACATTTCCACAAAATGCATAATTGGCGGAAGGAACACAACTAATCTCCGTTTACACTTATACAAACAAGTGAATGTATACTACTAGAGGAACACAATTTTGAAAAAACAAAAAACCAGAAAGTAAAAATACCGCAAACCCTAACTGTATAAATCAAAAACATGCATCTTATACACCCTAAAAAACAACGGTGAGTATAAAAAGCCCGTTGGAACTACCTAAATTTTCACAATAAATGGATAATTGCGGAAAGGTATTCTGTTGAACGAAATCACATGAACGAAATCACAATACACCTACAATCATCACCATCATCAACAAAAAGTCTACCAAGATCCACTGGAGTGCTAAGGCCTCTGGCATTGACTGCCAACCTATTATATGCTGCTTCACTCGAGGCAACTGTTGGCCATCAAAATTCGATAGCTACTCCCTCTACCATGTTATTAGCCTTTCGCTTCTTCTAGAACGGTGTCTCGGTATCCGTCCACCATCCTACTTGCCCACCGGTTCTCGGTTCCTCTCTCTCTACGTGGCCCGCACAACTAATTTTTTTTCTTTACCTGCATTAGGAAGTTCAGCTCGGTATTTCATCCCGGCAGTTTGCACTAGTTTTATATGTCTCTTGCAAGTGATAGAGATACCTCTTTTTGCATATGGGAAGTGCTTATCGAATGCTGCCCAGCCAACACCTAATCTGCGCTGGATTCCTCTCTCGCGCTTGGTGTCGGAACTTACCATCTGTCCCAGGGAGTTATATTGTTTTGCATGTTTAAGTATGTTTTCTTTTGATTCCTTCAATGCCGCCAGGAGCTACAGTAGCGCTCACCGCAGCACGTGACGGTTTTCTCCAGTTGATGTAGTATTTCTTTTGCTATCGCAAAAACCAAGTATCCATAAATTTTTATAAAGGAACACTTGAAATATCACTTATGTATTGATTTTCCATCTTAAGTTTGCGTAATGGGGTGTTCTTTGTCAAAAACGCTGACAAGTATGAACATTGTCACCAGACCTAGACGATTACATTTGGCGGTGCGTATGTAAGGCTACTGCGCAATTTGTGTCTATAAGGAGGAGGCGTCTATAAGGAGGAGGCGTGCAACGCACGGTAAAGATCCCTGTGGCATAAGCGCAGTTCCTTCGCCACGAATGACAAAATAAGTGTTGCAGACAGCGGTAGGTTTAGCCGGTTGCATGTGCTTTCTAAATATCTTCGTCGTATATAGGAGAACCTTCTGCAGGAGAAGAAATATTCCATGGTTTATGGTTCGGTGCGAAAGCACATCATGGCGACGGGGCAGATTAGAGCGGTGCAAGTAATATTTAAATTAGTCACGCGATACCAAAAGCTAGTGATGGTGACTTCACAAGCTCGCCACTGGCTTATGCGGCACTTCCATGAGTAACGGAGGGGCTCGAGCTCCAAGCCTTCATAAGCAGAATCAGGCATACTTTGAAGTAAGCACAGCCTACGAAAGCGAGCCGTAGTTATGAGGTAAATGGGCGGCAGAACCTGCACAACTGGACCACACAATGCCATTACAGTCGGGGCATGCGCAGATTCGTTAGGCCAGATACCTGCATGTCCCGGTACTCAGACCAAACCAAGTTCACAAAGAGAGGAAGGCGATAAAGAAGCAAGCGATCGGCGTAGGGGGGATGAGCGGGCAGAACAACCAGAAAATTAAACCTTGAGAATTATGGCGTGTTGTTTTGAGGAACCAAGCTTACGAAGGGCCAAGGCTACTGCAAGAAATTCTGCTTGGAAAGACGTAGTAAAGTTAGGCAGCCGAATTCGAAAGGCCCAATCTAGACTGGGAGAAAAAATACCGACGCCTGCGTTCTCCTTCCGGATAGAAGCATCGGCTGCAAGAATGGCGTGCAAAGGGATACCGTTCAGACTATCCTTT
This sequence comes from Haemaphysalis longicornis, assembly GCF_048455015.1. Taxonomy (NCBI): domain Eukaryota; kingdom Metazoa; phylum Arthropoda; class Arachnida; order Ixodida; family Ixodidae; genus Haemaphysalis; species Haemaphysalis longicornis. The sequence continues at coordinate 24,280,781 of NW_027526204.1, read as the reverse complement.
GCGACGCTTGTATAAAGGTTCAGAGGTAGTAATTTCTCGTTAGAGGGAAAAATTTCATCAAAAGAAATATCTAACGGCGACACTCGGTCAAGTAATTCGGCCGACAAGAGCGCCACATTTAATGGGCTAAGCAGAGATTGAACAAAGACCGCCTGTGGTTGTTTTAACTGTGGCCATGAACTATCAAAGAACAACGAAGGCCACGTAACGAAGGCTGTTTGCGGCCTATGGGTGATTACATGACTCGTAAAAATGCATCTGTGGTGAGGGCATGCATGCGTCAGACTAATTGAGGAATACAGGTTTCCATGGATGAAATTTTTTTGGTAAATAACGGGAAAGACCCAGACATCACCGTATAGCTTGTCTTTCGAGTATTATTAACGCGCAAAGTTTTTTGTGGGGACTTCCGGAGAATAGCACACATTCAAATTCTAGAATTGGCCGGACGTATATTTTATAAACCATTATTAGGGTGTCACGACGCAAGCCCAATCTAGCTCGTTTCTCGAGCATGCACCTAATGGGGTTTATCTTCTTACCCTGGCACGTCTTCGGCGCATATCCCCGTGTCTGGATTGGACATAATCCTGCCTTCCTCTTCCTTATGGTCGATGCTGGTACGTCGAATACCCCCATAGCTTGATGGCCTGTTGCATCATTTCATTATTCTCTCTACAATACAATGAACGGCCTGCCTATTGTGAGAGGCGAACTTAACACCTTTCAACGGGTTTTGTTCAGCGTAACCGTCATGTGATAGGAAGCAGAGCATGGAAAGTGGGTAAAGAGAGAGCTACGAATTAAAGCAAGCACGTGACGTCAGATGGAGGGTAAGCGGCAGTGGGAAGGTCGCAAACGCAGAGAGGGTTGCGAGGGGATTGAACTCTACAAAAAAAAAAAGAAACACCTGTTGAGAGCTCCTTCCAACAAAAACGGTGAAGAGCAAAATCAAATAAAGCAAATAATCCTGAAATGTCGTTTTCCGTGTTGCTATTCCTTCCTTCGTAGCACATGGCCACATGGGGGATGCGCCGAAAATTTGAACCTTTGAGGAACTAACGTGCCCGTTTTGCAAAATGCGTAATACTGTGGATTCGAACAGCAACAGTTGTAGAATAGTGCGTGCAGCGTGAAGCCTGAGCGTGATGTCACGGGACTAGGACAGGTACACACCACCTTCGCAGAACCCCGATTCTAGGGAGGTTGTGGCGTGTTCCAGTCTGGTTGCACACCCAGACAAACAAATGAAAGAGACGAAACTGACGGAAACACGCAACAGCAGACAAACAGCCGTTGAAAGAAGTCCATGCCAAAAGAAAAAAAACGAAATCGAGGAAAAAGGTGCAAGAACAAAAAATAAAAAAAGAATTTGCTAATAAATTTAACCAGGGTTTAACCTTAACAACACGTAAGCAGACTGGACCGGGCCGAGGAAATTTTGTGTCGAAAATCAGAGCGTTTCGATAAATTAATAAGGGCAGCAACGGTTTTGAATGTGGCGCACTTTCATCACCCGCTTTCTTTTTTGGCCAGTCGGCCATAGTCCCGTGATTGCGCTGTGTGTCACCAACAGCAGAAAATACTCCTTAGGATGAAAAATAGCAAACAAAAAGCTCGTAAGAACTCATCAAATAAAAAATAAAAAAGGACTTTGTAGTGAAATACAGCTTATTAAGGTAAAAGTACAATAAAATCTAGTAATTAGATATGCGTGCCCTCAGTAGCCACCAGTGCAGCGGTGAAGCGAGAGAAAGCACGGCACGATGCGCCACTCCCTAGTGGCACATCCTTAATACGCACCACCCTGGACAGATTACGTCACCTCAATAATCAGCAAACAGCATAAATCGAATTTTTATTGCGTTTTATCCCTACCCCATAATATTATCATGAGCTTAATATTACCACAGCAGCTCCGCCTTGCCCGAGTTTCATTCAAACTGTGGCCTTCTAGAATAGCACCCCTGCTCCAAAGGAATTGTGGTTGTTCCCTGAAGACAAGATGTGCTTGCTGGAACATACACTCTAAGAAGTCGAGGAGTGCTGGGCACTCTGTCTAGGAGTAAAAACTTTTGTCCCATATTTCCCTCCTTTTAGAAGCATTGGGCTACTCTTCCGAGGAGTAGCGCGTGGCGGCCAAGAGAGAGGCGAAACACTCCTCGTGGGAATCACTTGCTGCTTTAGAAGCGGAGTACTTGAACCCTTTTTGGGAATTGCAATGTCATCTCCAAGGCAGCGTTCCGTCACTCCCTTTAGGCGTGAATAAGCTCCATTGGCTGCGGCGTTCCCGGATACTGCAGAAGGGCACTACTACTCTCTCTTGGACAGCATCTCGTTATGCCTCAAAAGCGTTCTGCTTTTTCCCGCGAGGCAGGGTGTTTTCGCTCCGCCTGCTACTAGTACCCCGCCCCCCCCCACCTTCCCCACGATGGTACTGTAGGCAGTTACAAGCAAACAAAACAGGACAAACTTTTTTAAACATGAAAAAGAAGAAAAAATAACCTCAGACTTTATTTTCCAAGAAAATGCCACAACAATCGGTTCATTCTGCAATTTCACACAAAAAGCAATTTAGTTGGATGTAAAACATCACAGCATAAAAACGGTTGCTACTCCACATGCACTGTGCAAACAGGCGACGTAGCACCTATTTAGGATACATCCAAGAAAAATTCACAAATAAAAATGCAGAAAAGCAATTGATAACATTGAAATACAAACAATAAATTAAGACAATAAAAATGACATTAACACCAGCAAATAAAAAGGTACTGGCATTAGCACGAAAAGCGTCAGTAGAAATACAGCAGTGGGAGAATAGTTAACAGTATTAACATAAAACAAAATGGCCTTAGTACATCAGTGAGGGCTTCACATAGACTGGAAAGCTCGCTCTCATTTAGGACACATCAAGAACATTTACAAATAAATTTTTCGAAACAAAAATCTTGGACTAAAACTATTCAGCGTGGATTCCTATTAACGCATTACAACGTGCAATCAACACAAAGTTACAAAGCCATTGACACGGGAACTCTGCAACAGAATATGTTGGTGGGACAATAGAAAACCACCGGAAACATTCCCACTGGGTTTTTTAGGCGGGTGGTTCTCAAATGAGGATGCGCTAGTAAGATTTTAAAAAGGCATAACTTGGTATTAAAAACAAAAACGTTCGAGCTGACTGCTTCATAATGTTGTTGACGGCCTTCAGAACAGTACCGACCAGGGCACCGTGCTTGAGCCGAAGTAACGTCTACAGAAGCAAGAAGGTGAGCATTCCCTTTGAAGCGTGTTACACACTGAACAGCCAAAACACAGACTGCAGCAATGGAAACCCATCCACGATGTTCGAGGATGTGAGGAGAAGTGTCTTGAATGTCACGGCCACTTCTTCTGACGCCTCGAGGATCTCTCTCTCTCAAAAAAAAAAAATTCGGGCAAGCACCATCTTCCCGCGATTCCTACATGGGCAGAAAGAGGGGGACAGCAAAGATATGTTCTACAACGAGAAAACAAATTGACGAAGTTGACGATGTGATAGATTAGTTTTTGCGCCGATAGAACGCATTGAACACGTATTGGAATGCAATACTGCTTGGCGCAGTCCAATAGGCTCATTATTGAACGATCAGAACGCTCGAACATTAAACCACATGCAGCGACGGCGACAACCGACGCGAAAAAAGTAACATAATGGGTACAACAAACAGTGTGGGCGACAGCGACAAACGAAAAAAAAATTTCCCCGCATTTCCCCGAGGGGAAGAATGTGAAAGTGCGAATGCATGAGTTGAATTTGCGCGGTTCGGTAATGTTCGCGAAAGAGAGATCACACACACACACACAACTACAAAGAAAGTAAGATGCATTTATTCACAGACACCTATTTGTGTTGTCGTTGTACTTGATTGCTAGAGCGGATCTCAGCTTTGAAATTTCGTGTCAGTACTCCTTTAAGCGGGTGCATTAGCTTTCTCACGCCCGATTCCTGGCCAATCCCCCACGTGGGTATGTGCCTGCACAGAAACCTATTTGTGTTGTCGTTGTACTTGATTGCCAGAGCGGATCTCAGCTTTAAAATTTCGTGTCAGTACTCCTTTAAGCGGGTGCATTAGCCCTTCTCACTCCCGATTCCTGGCCAATCCCCCACGTGGGTATGTGCCATGTCAGCGGCCAGGCAGCGCGCGCCCATCTCCCCCCGTTGCCAACGAAGACGAGGAGATTCCTGGCCAATCCCCCACGTGGGTATGTGCCATGTCAGCGGCCAGGCAGCGCGTGCCCATCTCCCCCCGTTGCCAAGGAAGACGAGGAGCGCGCGCACCCGCAGCTGTTGCTATGTGGACGGACGGCGGTCACCGGAATTCAGGGTCGCTTATAAAGTGCATGCGCACTTAAAATAATGCACTGCTGCCAATGCCATTCGTCGTCGTTGCAGCCGCTCGCTTGTGGGCTGCTTCTGGCCGGTATAAGCCCGCGACGGCGACGGCCCGTCGCCTGCCGCAGTTGCCGCCGTCAGTGGCCTGTGTAAATAAAATTTTGTCTCTGTCGCCCACAATACCTGTTTGCCGTACCCAATGAGTGAGGTTTCTCGTGTCGCTCATCGGCTTAGACGCATGTAGTTCGCCCTGAACAGTTCGGGGCGGACGCCCCGAAAAGTCCCATCTCCGGCCATCCTGCCCTCAATCAAAACGCAAAAAACCTGCCTGGATAGCATTTCAGTCTGCTGCTGTACACGGGGTGGTCAACTGGCACGCGCTAGACGCGCTCCTATCACTCAGCCTATTGCACGCAATTCTTTGGATCCGCGCAGGTAGCCACAGCTACTGCACCGCAGCCACTCTAACCCTAGCCGCCGAGCTCAGAGTACCAATCAAAACGCAAGAAACCTGTCTGGACAGCATTTCAGTCTGCTGCAGAGCGCGCGGCGGTGACTAAAATTATTGTAATTTTAGTGACTGCCACGCGCTAGACGCGCTCCTATCACTCATCCTATTCTACGCAATTCTTTGGAGCCGCGCAGGTAGCCACAGCTACTGCATGGCAGCCACTCTAACCCTAGCCGCCGAGTTAATAATACAGGGTAACGCTGCGACTACTCGCGCGACCGTGCTCCTTACCTGCGAAAAGATTCGGCTAGGATACCAACACTTCACGAATCAAAGGGATTGAAACGGTACAAGACTCGACGCTGTTTGCACACGGGTACAAAGGCCGCCTTTCAAATCTAAGCAACGGTCAAAATGAGTGACGAAAACGTTAGAGCTAACCGCTTCAGCGGACCGAAGTTAGAGAGCAACTCTGCTTCGTTAAATACACAAGACAAGAATACGGGGTTAACTAATGACTTACCTCTACTTCCCGAAGTCCGGTAGATAAATCCAATGTCGTCAGAGCTGCAAAAGATCCTAGGCTGAAGGCGCGAAGCCTGCGACGGCCGCGAATGCAGTCCGGCCAAAGCGCGCGCATCGCTACACAGTGCACATAGTTCCGGTATCGGCCTCTGCGCCACCGCACCTGTGATGTCCATCCGAAGTAAAAACTAGCTCCACGCACGCACGCACGAAAGAACTAATATACGGCTTGCTTACGTGTTCGTTATCTAACGCTGACGCACAGGCACGCAAGCAGTTAGCAGTTAGCGAGCACGCGTCGCACTGCGTTCAAGGAAGTATTACGATAAGGGCAGGTCTTACTCCCCATGTTGTGCAAGCCGTCTCCGAAGCTTCTGATAATTCTCGCGCCGAGAATGCTGGCGCCGAGAGGCGAAAACGAAAACAGACACCGGCGGCCTGCCGAGGGGCCAAGCCCAAAGCACGAAACACCTGAAACCACCACAGTCGCAGCAAACGTGGCCGGATGTTTATACCAACGAGTGAGAGCTTTGGAGTCTTGCGTGGGGAGTGTCACGTGTGTGTGCTGTTCGCCGAGGAGAGTCGCTCCACGCCTGCGCACCGCGTCAGTCGTTTTCTCCCCGTGCTCTTCTGTCCTGATCCACTGTAACCCGAGTTTTCTCAATAATTAGACCTTTAATTCTCAAAACCTAGTTTCTCCTATTCGATGCGAGCACGCGTCGTACTGTGTTCAAGCAAGTAAGACGATAAGGGCAGGTCGAACTTCCCATGTCGGATGATGCGTCTGTTTGAAAGTCCACTTCGTGCGTAGCACACTGTTTACAAAGAGCAGCCCTGTGTTCCGCGCTGGTGGGACATCACGGTCTGGCGCGATCAGTCGTCGCTCGGCCGGTCCTTGCGGGTGCACCGCCTGTGTCGGTTTTCACCGTAGACGCAAGATCGCGTGGCGGAAAATCCGCCGCGATAGTACGCCGTATCTTCGTCGGGCTGAACTACGGAGACGCCGCTGGGATGCCCTCAGTGTAATCGGCGTAATCGCTGAAATCGGCGCGCAGTATTCTTTCCTCCGTGGTGCGCACCTTTTATGATGGCTAGTCTGCCAACTTTTTAAATGTCGATAACTAAGCCATGACAGAGGAAAAAAACGAAACAAAGAAACAAAACCAAATCGAGACATGCGTTTTTTTAGTTTTGTTAAGTTTGCTTAATTCATGTCACTGAACGCTGCGAGGAATCGTTACACGAATTCATATCCTTGCACGTTTAGAATGCGCGGCGGAAGTACTCGGGCGCTTTTTACACAAATGCTTTATATATTATATACGTATGCAAATAAAACATCGCTGATGAGTTGGTGTGCGTAAATGGTAGGAGTGCATATCCATGCTTACTCCCGCACTGGACAAGAATGAAACTGCAATTTTACTCTTCATACCGGAGAGAGGAGACGATGTACAGCTTTACTCTTCACTGGTGCGGGAGCGGAACTGGGGCTGCACTCCGCCGCGCAAGAAAAGAGTAAGCTGTCAGTTTTGCTCTCCCTCCTCATGGGAGTGAACATTGCACCCAACTCCCCGCAGCTTTCGAGCGGAGCGCGCCAACGCTTGCAGGAGTGCAATGACTGTTGGACTCTTCAACTACTCCCCCGATTTCTTAGAGTGTAACTGTTCCGAAAGAAATCGTTGAGTGCAATGCAAAGAACGCTGAAACTTTTTTTTTAGTTACGAGGGGTTTTTGTAGGGTTGCTTGTTAGTTCATTTGAGGGGGTGAAAGTTGCGAGGCTATAACCAGCGAGTGACTTGAAATTATTCCCAAGGCTTCTAACATCGATACAGGTAAAGCACCTAAAGTGTAAATTCTGGTTTTTCAGTATTAACTCTTCATTTTCTCTAAACAATTTTTAACTTATGTTTGTTTTATGGCACAAATTAAAAATACTGTCTACACCGCATGTAAAATGAACAAAGTTCTGGTCAGACTAAGCATCATAAACATTATTTTCGACATGACCCGCCGCGGTGGCTCAGTGGCTAAGGCGTTGCGCTGCTGAGCACGAGGTCGCGGGTTCGATTCCCGGCCGCGGCGGCCGCTTTTCTGATGGAGGCGAAAAGCAAAAACGCCCGTGTGTACGAGATTTCGGCGCACGTTAAAGATCCCCAGGTGGTCAAAATTAATCCGGAGCCCTCCACTACGGCGCGCCTCATCGCCTGCGTTGCGTTGGCGCGTTAAACCCTACAATCAATCAATCAATTAATTTTCGACATGAGATGGTATTTGCTATAGAACCACATTTCCGGAACTGCTGTACACCGGTCGCCACGATCGCTGTTAGGTATTAATAAACACCTCATCACAAGAAGAAAAACCTATTTTGAACCCATTCATATTAGTAACACTAAAATGTCCAGCCATCACAAGGTGGTTTTTAAAACATTCCACAGAAATATTTGAAAATTTACTCGTAAATTCTACATCAGAAGTCGGAGGACAGTAAAGGAGAAACAAAAAGAATAAATGTACAAATATTTGGAATTTTATACATAATCTTTCCTGGTTTTCCGTTCATCTCAAAGGGGTAACAATTACTCGAGTGCTAAAATGGCAGCGGCGCCTATACCACGTGCCACTCTAACTCGTCTATATTATTGAAAATTTTGAGGAGCAATTTTTGTATCAATGATGCCTTTGGTACAGCAAGTTTTCGTTAGTATTGTGAGGGGGGGCGCATGTTATTGATACCCCGGCAACACTGGGCGCTACTCACATTCATGAAGAAAAATACATTTTTTCTCACGCACCCACTTAAACTCTCGCTCACCAGTCGCCCTCACCACTCGCACTCACCCGAAATCTTGCTAAATATTTGGCCTCACCACTCGTGCCCACTCTCACTCACTCGGGCTCACGCTCACCGCTCACTATAGGCCCTCCCACTTTGTCGTGCTCACATTCCCCTTTTATTCTCAATACTCGTACTCCCGCTCACCCCTCACTGCCACCACTCGCGCTCGCACTCATCACTCGTTGTGACCCCTGCACGCGACTGTGCGCAGTAGACCATAATGAGTCACGGAACGGAACCGTATTGGAACATTATGGCGTAAGAAGTCCATCCAAATCATATTTCCAAATCGGTACACCGCAAGAGAGTTAAATATGCGATGTCCGATAGAAAGAGCACAGTGACGATATATTTTCCAAATTAAAAAGATTCGCGCTATTACCAACCAGCCTAGAGGGTGGCTGCTGCGATGAATAGCGAAACGCAAGCACTAGGGCAATATAGGCACTAACCATGGAAAGTCGCGCAAATCGCGCGAGTGTACTCGTGAGTGGTAAGCGCAGCTCAGCGCTCGCGACTGGTGAGTGCACTTGCACTCGGGAGTGGTGAGAAGGGCTCACGGCGAGTGGGTCTCACACTCGCGAGTGGGGTGTGCGCCTGACCGCGACGCGAGTGGCGTTCGCCTTCGTGGGTGGTGAGCGTGGCTCACGGCGAGCGCAGGGCTCGTAATCAGTTGCACTCGCAGTACAACTCCAAAAAGACTGCGAGGCTTACTCACCAGAAACTCGTGAATGGTGATTGGGGGTGTGTCAGTGCACTCGTTAGTGAGCGGGCCGATCTATAATGTTATCTTTTTGCTTCACAGTTGAAATGCTTTATTAGGAATGCTTCGGGCATTTATAGAAAAAAGACTCAGAGTTTTCTTGATAGACAATTAGGAGCTCCTGATATTGCTGTGAGCTGCAATTTAGTTGCTAAATTTGCGGAGTAAATGTGGAACTTTTGCACCGTGTATGCTCTTGTACACACATATATATGCGTAGTTACCAATTTGGAACTTCTAATGCAAAAGATGTTGCTATTTTCTTTCGCTTTGTTTATCTTGGCATGACAGTTTGCGCCTTCAGAACGTGCAGCGCGAGTAATTTTTCTCGGTGAAGACATCGCTACAATTCGGCATCTTCTCTAGGCAAAGTATCATAACAGTTCAAGCTAGAGTGTATTTTGTACCTATATGTACAAAATTACAGGATACTTGTAAATATTTATTCTGATTCTGCTTAGGCGGCAAGTTGAACTGCGCTTAACGGTAGGCTTTGACAAATGAGTTCGACTACTATTTATTTTTTTCTCCATCTTCTTTTTCACTTATTTTTTTTCACGAGATTAGAGTGGTCTACATTAGGAGTTTGGCTGTGGTCTCCTGTATGGAGAGGTTTTTCTGAGGTGTCAGCCAAGGAAGGCTGTGACTAATTTTAAGCTGGAATAAACCAGAATAATTTTACTTGTAAGTGGTTCAGGACTGTGACGAACATTTCGTCTTCAGAAATTTCACCTCATGTAACCACAAGTGATTTTTGGGAGGGTCTTCTCGCTCTTCACCTCGATAGCATTTAAGATCCATAATTTTGACAAGCATATTTTTTGTCTATTTGCCGATATTCAATTCGACATCCCAGCAGAGAAGAAGCTGACAAGCTTGAAATGTTTATGGATTAGTGTGCGCTGGGTGGCAGAACAAAAAGCACTACTATGAGATTGCAAAGAATTACAACAGTCAAAAACCTGGATAATGAAAGAAATGAACATGGACAGTGGTGCTGGTCGGTTAACTTTGACATGCCCATTTAACGAGAACTGCGTCGGGACAGCGTTTACAATCTCTGAAAATGATGACATCACCGGCAGGAGTGCAATTGAGAAATCGCCATTAGATAAATTGTATAGCACGTCCCTCGGTACACGCACGTGGGGTGGTGCCGTAGGTGGTGACTAGGCGGGGCGTAGGTAAAAGAAAGGGCTTGAGAATATACCGTGCAGGACTGCAACCGTTAGCTTGTTCCTTCTCTTTTCCAAGAGTGACGGCACGGGGGTTTGGCCCTCAACAAACTCCCTCATTTCAAGAGGTACTTTTATGGATAATCATTTTAATTCAACCACCAAATACCTCAAGCTGCAAGCTCTTCCCCCTGCATCCAATTTCCCCACCTGTATGAAGGAAAGGCTACCACCGATAGACGGCCACGGCGTTGAAACGGGAAAGAAGTTAAGGAGTTTGTGAAATTTTTTAAACATTTCTTTTGACTTTGTAATCAATTTTGGCGGAAGAACAACTACAACGTCGAGTTATGCCTTGTCAAGACATTTAGGCGGTATGAAAGTGTAAATGTAAATGAGTGGAAAGAAATATAACCAAAGCAAATGAATTCGCCCCGTTTAGATACTGATTGCGTATCCTGACAACCCCAGCAGCCGTTGTAGCAAGCTAGAGAGCACTTAAATATATTTATATATATATTAATATCTATATCTATATGTATAAACATATATATATATATATATTTATTATACGCATATTTATTATTATATATCTATGTATACATACATACATACATATATATATTGAAAATGAAGCAACTGAACTGCCGTTTTGCCTAATCACGTGATTTCATGCGTATGTCTTAAGGGAAACAAAAAAGCACGGACGAAATGAAGGAGCGCTTCCAACCAGGCCTGACCTGATTAACGCAACCAAGAAAAAATAAAAAGGTGCTGTCTGGATTTAGCCATTTGCGTCAACCAAAAAAATGCGCTGTAGGTCGAAGGATGAGAAACATGGCGTAAGAACGTTTACGTAGTTTTATACAAATCTCAAACTTTTCGCAACGTTTTTATTGTAGCTGCGTCTCGTCGACCTACAGCTACCGTGGCGGCGGTTTTGGCGCAGCTCAACCGGTCACATTTTGGTTCATTTACGCAGTTGGTTGAAACATGTGGTAAAGCCGAGTGAATATTTTTTTAGCTGCCACGAACCACGCAGCCAGCAAGATGGACTAAGAAGCATAAAGCATTGCGTTTCCACATGACGCAATCACTTTGTACTGCCATGCAAAATTTATTTTGCAAACGCCTCCAGTGTGTCTCCGTAAAACGTATTGCTGTGAAATCAACCAAGTTTCAACCATAAATAACTGCGCCACGAACACTAGTCTCTTGGGCAAAGTCTATTTAACATAGGATAAATCTTACAACTTTGTCTACCGCTCCTCTATTGTCGATCTTGTCTATAAAGGCATAAAGGCATAAAGTTGTAGGTGTGAGCGTCGTCGTTTGTTCAGGGTAATAGCCTGGACGGCAGAATATTGTTTGTTTGATGCTTATTGCGAGCTAGTTATATTTGTTTGCTTCAGGTTTGCTTTTGTAAAATTGTAAAATCATGGAAACGTCCTTGACATTTTTATGGCGTAATTAAAATGCGAAACGTTTCCATCGGAAACGACTCCATCATAGTAATTCAAATGTCCTGAAGCATTGGTCCAGATACAGATTTATTTCACCGGTATCCTGTGACATCACATGATAAGTAAATTTACCATTGAATTTCCTATTTCCCAATTCGCAACCACACAGGTATACTCCCAGCCAGACACTCTTCGATTAGTTCCAGGGGCGCCGCTGCGCAGCGGCCCAGGGGTATAGTGATCTGGTATAGTTTTGGCCAAAAGAATTTATTGCAGTGGGCGTCGTCTGTTTCCCAGTTGCCGCCCGGCAGGCAGAACATTTTTGTTTGTTTTGATGCTCAGTGCGAGATATTGCTACTTGCTTTTCTTCGTTCTTCTACATCTACATCAGAACGTGCGGTCTAAAAATACCAGGTCGAGTTCAAGAAAGGATCCGAAAGGCTTTAAAAAAGATCGTTGCAATAATATATTTTCGGTAAATTTCGGTCTAAGATGTGTATTTTTTCGCATATGCTGTTGCAGCGCACAAGTAAATTTATAAAGCACTCAGTTTCGGTCCTACGCCACGAAATGCTCGCTTTCAACGGTAGTCCTCTACTTGTACAGGGATTCCGGATTCGTTGTGCCTCTTGAATAGGGGCTCGTTCATTTCATTGTCTTCCCGTGTTGCTGATAGCCGGCCAGAAATAATTGCAGGCCGTGGGCCATTGTTACCTAAAGTTACCTAGCTGGGCTGGCGCTGTTTATTGCGGGCGCAGGCCATAAATATTACACTGTGGCCGGGAGCATCTTGGAGTGCAATGTTTCTCCCCTAGCCAATAGCAGCAATCTCTAGAGCAGAGCTCCAGAAAATTGACGTAACACCTTTCGCTGCGATTTCGCAAAACACGCTGTCTTCTACACACTTACCAGCGAGGACATAGCGTGGTTTTGCGGTCAGGCATTCGTCTATCCGGACTTTCTGCAACCCCTTGCGAAAATGTCGACATATAGCCTCATATGCCGATGCCGCTTGATATGCTTGAATACCAACAAAATATTAAGGAATTCAGCGGCCTGCATATGAGCTTCCCGGTAAGTGAATATTACTGCAGCTTCACACGGGTACCATGCACGAAGTTACGTTTCGTTGTGTAGAAGCTCCACCACCCCCATATCAGGTATTGGTGTTGCGAGTCACAATCGAAAAGACTCAAAATATGAATTATTCAATCAATAGGACTTCTTTTTTTCCTCTTAAAATGCGCAGGACAGGATTATTTATTGCGCTCACGGCGAACAATGGCGTAAGCACTAGCAGAAGTATTTTCGGGTTTGCAATGTAGCTAACAGTCACTTATAAAGTATACTTACCCAGCGGGCGCAAACGCAGCTTCAGAACAAGTTTTGTTATAGTGCGTTATTTTAAAGCAACAGCTTCACGATGGCTAAGAGGCTGCCGGAATAAAGGTGTGGCGTCAAAATTATAAAATGAGAATAAAAGTTGGCTGTCTTGACCATTTTGTTTCCAAACATCGTAAGGCAAGATAAGCTAAAAAAATTTCACTCCGAGAAGATGGCGAACAATATTAGGTAAAGGGCAGCAGCACTCAAATTGACGAGCATTCGGGGCAGCCCAAATGTGGGAAGTTATGTACTGCCCTGTTTGGGGAAAATTGATCCTCCATGACTGAACCGAAAAACTGGGCTCCAGAGTGATTGATTCTTAGTTTTCGCGCCCAATGTGCTGACAATAAGCTCGCGAGGATAAAATGTGAATGACAGACCAGTTTCAAAGTTTCGGTCCTTGGTTGTCTCAGTCAGAAGTATTCGCTTCCGAGTGCCGTTAGAGCCATTCCCATCTGACGCTCTCCATTTCTTCAAATATAGGCAATTGCTGCAAGAAACAGATTTAGTTTATAATTTAACGAAAATATTGATAACCATTTGAGCTGAAATAATAAAGCACTCTAGTTGGAAACAAAACAAACTTTACAATAATCAACTCCTCAAAACCAATGTTTTATACATATTCTAAAAGAGAAGGATGACTTATGTAAAACGAAATAGAAACAGCTTCTACATAGTACGCATAAAAATAGCGAAAAAGAGCAAACCCCGTAACCCCCTTCTTTTCCATAAATATGCATAATTGGCGGTAGTAACACTAGAGATGCATTTTTGCACGGATTTTGAAAACCAGAGAAATAAACAACACAAAAATAACCGACTACGAAAATATCTCACAGAAAGAATGTATTAAACATCTCTAAAAGCAATAACAAAATAATAAAGTTACAAACAACACATTTCACTGGTATAATAGTGCAAATGAGCATAATTGTTTGTACGAGACTGTGATAATCGAAAGTTGACAAAAAGATAACATTTGACACGTTCAATATTTAAATAAAAAAATGCCCAGAGTTAGGGGAAATCCCCAAGGTGGAGAATGTCATTGCAAAGAAAAATGTACCCTATAAGTCACTAAAGTTGACATCCACCTCAATGGAGCCTTATGGCTGCATTGAGGTGGATGTCAAATTTTGCAGAACCCACAGAGCTATACCCCCACCCATACACTCTTTGATGAGTTGCAGGGGTACCGCTGCGGAGCGGCCCAGGGGTATTGTGATCTGGTATAGTTTTGGCCAGAAGAATTTATTACAGTGGGCGTCGTCTGTTTCCCAGTTGCCGCCTGGAAGGCAGAACATTTTTTTTTTGATGCTGAGTGCGAGATATTGCTACTTGCTTTTGTTTGTTCTTCTAAATCTACATCAGCACGTGCGGTCTAAAAATACCAAGTCTAGTTCAAGAAAGGATCCGAAAAGCTTTAAAAAAGATTGTTGCAATACTATATTTTCGGTAAATTTCGGTTTAAGATTTGTATTTTTTCGCATATGCTGTTGCAGCGCACAAGTAAATTTATAAAGCATTCAGTTTCGGCCCTACGCCACCAAATGGTCTCTTTCAACGGTGGACCTCTACCTGTACAGGGATTCGGGATTCGTTGTGCCTTTTGAATAGGGGCTCGTTCATTTCATTGTCTTCCCGTGTTGCTGATAGCCGGCCAGAAATAATTGCAGGCCGTGGGCCTTTGTTACCTTAAGTTACCTAGCTGGGCGCGCGCTGTTTATTGCGGGCGCAGGCCATAAATATTACACTGTGACCGGGAGCATCTTGGAGTGCATTGTTTCTCCCCTAGCCAATAGCAGCAATCTCTAGAGCAGAGCTCCAGAAACTCGACGTAACACCTTTCGCTCCGATTTCGCAAAACGCGCTGTCTGGTACGCACTTACCAGCAAGGACATAGCGTGGTTTTGCGGTCAGGCATTCGTCCATCCGGACTTTCTGCAACCCCTTGCGAAAATGTCCACCTACAAGCCTCATATGCCGATGCCGCTTGATATGCTTGAATACCAACAAAAGATTAAGGAATTCAGCGGCCTGCATATGAGCTTCCCGGTGAGTGAATATTACTGGTGCTTGACACGGGTACCATGCACGAAGTTACGTTTCGTTGTGAAGAATCTCCACGACCCCCATATCAGGAATTGGTGTTGCGAGTCACAATCGAAAAGACTCAATTATTGAATTATTCAATCAATCGGACTCCTTATTTTCCTTTTAAAATGCGCAGGACAGGATTATTTATTGCGCTCACGGCGAACAATGGCGTAAGCACTAGCAGAAGTATTTTCGGGTAGAAATGTAGCTAATAGTCACTTATAAAGTATACTTACCCAGCGTGCACACACGCACCTTCAGAACAAGTTTTGATCTAGTGCGTTATTTTAAAGCAACAGCTTCACGATACCTAAGAGGCTGCCGGAATAAAGGTGTGGCGTAAAAATTACAAAATGAGAATAAAAGTTGACTGTCTTACCATTTTGTTTGCAAACATCGTTAGGGAAGAGAAGCTAAAAAAATTTCACTCCGAGAAGGTGACGAAGAATATTAGGTAAAGGGCAGCAGCACTCAAATTGACGATCATTCGGGGCAGCCCCAACTGTAGGAAGTTAGGCTCTGCCCTGTGTGGGGGAAACTTGATCCTCCATGACTGAACCGAAAAACTTAGCTCCAGAGTGATTGATTCTTAGTTTTCGCGCCGAAATTCCTGACAATAGGCTCGCGAGGATAAAATCTGAATGACCAACCAGTTTCAAAGTTTCGGTCCTTGGTTGTCTCAGTCAGAAGTATTCGCTTCCGAGTGCCGTTAGAGCCATTCCCATCTGACGCTCTCCATTTCTTCAAATATAGGGCAATTGCTGCAAGAAACAGATTTGTTTATAATTTAACGAAAATATTGATAACCAGCCGAGCTGAAATAATAAAGCACTCTAGTTGGAAAATTAACAAACTTTACAATAATCAACTCCTCAAAACCAATGTTTTATACATATTCTAAAAGAGAAGATGACTTATGTAAAACGAAATAGAAAAGCAGCTTCTATATAGTACGCATAAAAGTAGCGAAGAAGAGCAAACCCCGTAACCCCCTTATTTTCCATAAATATGCATAATTAGCGGTTGTACAACATGAGATGCATATTTGCACGGATTTTGAAAACCATAGAAAAAAACAACACAAAAATAAACGACTACAAATATATCTCACAAAAAGGTTGTATTTAACATCTCTAAAAGCAATAAGAAAATAATAAAGTTACAAACAACACATTTCACTGGCATAATTGTGCAAATGAGCATAATTGTTCGTACGAGACTGTGATAACCGAAAGGTGCCAGAAAGATAACATTTGACACGTTAAAATTTTAAATAAAAAATTGAAAAGAGTAATGGGAAATCCCCAAGGTGGAGTAAGTTATTGCAAAGGAAAATCTACCATACAAGTCACTAAAGTTGACATCCACCTCAATGGAGCCGTATGGCTGCATTGAGGTGGATGTCCAATTTTGCAGAACCCACAGAGCTATACCTCCACCCATACACTCTTTGATGAGTTGCAGGGGCGCTGCTTTGAAAGGGGCGCCGGGGTATTGTGATCTGGTATGGTTTTGGCCAGAAGAATTTATTGCAGTGGGCGTCGTCTGTTTCCCAGTTGCCGCCTGGATGCAGAACGTTTTTTTTTTGTTTTGATGCTGAGTGCGAGATATTGCTGCTTGCTTTTCTTCGTTCTTCTAAATGTACATCAGCACGTGCAGTGTAGAAATGCCAAGTCTAGTTCAAGAAAGGATCCGAAAAGCTTTAAAAAGATCGTTGCAATACTATATTTTCGGTAAATTTCGGTTTAAGATGTGTATTTTTTTGCATATGCTGTTGCAGAGCACAAGTAAATTTATAAAGCATTCAGTTTCGGCCCTACGCCACCAAATGCTCCCTTTCAACGGTGGACCTCTACCTGTACAGGGATTCGGGATTCGTTGTGCCTCTTGAATAGGGGCTCGTTCATTTCATTGTCTTCCCGTGTTGCTGATAGCCGGCCAGAAATAATTGCAGGCCGTGGGCCTTTGTTACCTTAAGTTACCTAGCTTGGCGCGCGCTGTTTATTGCGGGCGCAGGCCCTAAATATTACACTGTGGCCGGGAGCATCTTGGAGTGCATTGTTTCTCCCCTAGCCAATAGCAGCAATCTCTAGAGCAGAGCTCCAGAAACTCGACGTAACACCTTTCGCTCCGATTTCGCAAAACGCGCTGTCTGGTACGCACTTACCAGCGAGGACATAGCGTGGTTTTGCGGTCAGGCATTCGTCCATCCGGACTTTCTGCAGCCCCTTGCGAAAATGTCCACCTACAAGCCTCATATGCCGATGCCGCTTGATATGCTTGAATACCAACAAAAGATTAAGGAATTCAGCGGCCTGCATATGAGCTTCCCGGTGAGTGAATATTACTGGTGCTTGACACGGGTACCGTGCACGAAGTTACGTTTCGTTGTGAAGAAGCTCCACGACCCCCATATCAGGAATTGGTGTTGCGAGTCACAATCGAAAAGACTCAATTATTGAATTATTCAATCAATCGGACTCCTTATTTTCCTTTTAAAATGCGCAGGACAGGATTATTTATTGCGCTCACGGCGAACAATGGCGTAAGCACTAGCAGAAGTATTTTCGGGTAGAAATGTAGCTAATAGTCACTTATAAAGTATACTTACCCAGCGTGCACACACGCACCTTCAGAACAAGTTTTGTTCTAGTGCGTTATTTTAAAGCAACAGCTTCACGATACCTAAGAGGCTGCCGGAATAAAGGTGTGGCGTAAAAATTACAAAATGAGAATAAAAGTTGACTGTCTTACCATTTTGTTTGCAAACATCGTTAGGGAAGAGAAGCTAAAAAAATTTCACTCCGAGAAGGTGACGAAGAATATTAGGTAAAGGGCAGCAGCACTCAAATTGACGAGCATTCGGGGCAGCCCCAAATGTAGGAAGTTAGGCTCTGCCCTGTGTGGGGGAAACTTGATCCTCCATGACTGAACCGAAAAACTTAGCTCCAGAGTGATTGATTGTTCGTTTTCGCGCCGAAATTCCTGACAATAGGCTCACGAGGATAAAATCTGAATGACCAACCAGTTTCAAAGTTTCGGTCCTTGGTTGTCTCAGTCAGAAGTATTCGCTTCCGAGTGCCGTTAGAGCCATTCCCATCTGACGCTCTCCATTTCTTCAAATATAGGGCAATTGCTGCAAGAAACAGATTTTGTTTATAATTTAACGAAAATATTGATAACCAGCTGAGCTGAAATAATAAAGCACTCTAGTTGGAAAATTAACAAACTTTACAATAATCAACTCCTCAAAACCAATGTTTTATACATATTCTAAAAGAGAAGATGACTTATGTAAAACGAAATAGAAAAGCAGCTTCTATATAGTACGCATAAAAGTAGCGAAGAAGAGGAAACCCCGTAACCCCCTTATTTTCCATAAATATGCATAATTAGCGGTTGTACAACATGAGATGCATATTTGCACGGATTTTGAAAACCATAGAAAAAAACAACACAAAAATAAACGACTACAAATATATCTCACAAAAAGGTTGTATTTAACATCTCTAAAAGCAATAAGAAAATAATAAAGTTACAAACAACACATTTCACTGGCATAATTGTGCAAATGAGCATAATTGTTCGTACGAGACTGTGATAACCGAAAGGTGCCAGAAAGATAACATTTGACACGTTAAAATTTTAAATAAAAAATTGAAAAGAGTTATGGCAAATCCCCAAGGTGGAGTAAGTTTTTGCAAAGGAAAATCTACCATACAAGTCACTAAAGTTGACATCCACCTCAATGGAGCCGTATGGCTGCATTGAGGTGGATGTCCAATTTTGCAGAACCCACAGAGCTATACCTCCACACATACACTCTTTGATGAGTTGCAGGGGCGCTGCTTTGGAGGGGCGCCGGGGTATTGTGATCTGGTATGGTTTTGGCCAGAAGAATTTATTGCAGTGGGCGTCGTCTGTTTCCCAGTTGCCGCCTGGATGCAGAACGTTTTTTTTTTTGTTTTGATGCTGAGTGCGAGATATTGCTGCTTGCTTTTCTTCGTTCTTCTAAATGTACATCAGCACGTGCGGTGTAGAAATGCCAAGTCTAGTTCAAGAAAGGATCCGAAAAGCTTTAAAAAAGATCGTTGCAATACTATATTTTCGGTAAATTTCGGTTTAAGATGTGTATTTTTTTGCATATGCTGTTGCAGAGCACAAGTAAATTTATAAAGCATTCAGTTTCGGCCCTACGCCACCAAATGCTCCCTTTCAACGGTGGACCTCTACCTGTACAGGGATTCGGGATTCGTTGTGCCTCTTGAATAGGGGCTCGTTCATTTCATTGTCTTCCCGTGTTGCTGATAGCCGGCCAGAAATAATTGCAGGCCGTGGGCCTTTGTTACCTTAAGTTACCTAGCTTGGCGCGCGCTGTTTATTGCGGGCGCAGGCCATAAATATTACACTGTGGCCGGGAGCATCTTGGAGTGCATTGTTTCTCCCCTAGCCAATAGCAGCAATCTCTAGAGCAGAGCTCCAGAAACTCGACGTAACACCTTTCGCTCCGATTTCGCAAAACGCGCTGTCTGGTACGCACTTACCAGCGAGGACATAGCGTGGTTTTGCGGTCAGGCATTCGTCCATCCGGACTTTCTGCAACCCCTTGCGAAAATGTCCACCTACAAGCCTCATATGCCGATGCCGCTTGATATGCTTGAATACCAACAAAAGATTAAGGAATTCAGCGGCCTGCATATGAGCTTCCCGGTGAGTGAATATTACTGGTGCTTGACACGGGTACCGTGCACGAAGTTACGTTTCGTTGTGAAGAAGCTCCACGACCCCCATATCAGGAATTGGTGTTGCGAGTCACAATCGAAAAGACTCAATTATTGAATTATTCAATCAATCGGACTCCTTATTTTCCTTTTAAAATGCGCAGGACAGGATTATTTATTGCGTTCACCGCGAACAATGGCGTAAGCACTAGCAGAAGTATTTTCGGGTAGAAATGTAGCTAATAGTCAGTTATAAAGTACACTTACCCAGCGGGCGCAAACGCAGCTTCAGAACAAGTTTTGCTCTAGTGCGTTATTTTAAAGCAACAGATTCACGATACCTAAGAGGCTGCCGGAATAAAGGTGTGGCGTCAAAAATATAAAATGAGATTAAAAGTTGACTGTCTGGACCATTTTGTTTCCAAACATCATTAGGCAAGAGAAGGTAAATAAATTTCACTCCGAGAAGATGACGAACAATATTAGGTAAAGGGCAGCAGCACTCAAATTGACGAGCATTCGGGGCAGCCCCAAATGTGGGAAGTTAGGTACTGCCATGTGTGGGGGAATCTTGATCCTCCATGACTGAACCGAAAAACTGTGCTCCAGAGTGATTGATTCTTAGTTTTCGCGCCGAATGTGCTGACAATAAGCTCGCGAGGATAAAATGTGAATGACCAACCAGTTTCAAGGTTTCGATCCTTGGTTGTCTCAGTCAGAAGTATTCGTTTCCGAGTGCCGTTAGAGCCATTCACATCTGACGCTGTCCATTTCTTCAAATATAGGCAATTGCTGGAAGAAACAGATTTAGTTTATAATTTAACGAAATTATTGATAACCATTTGAGCTGAAATAATAAAGCACTCTAGTTGGAAACTAAACAAACTTTACAATAATCAACTCCTCAAAACCAATGTTTTATACATATTCTAAAAGAGAAGGATGACTTATGTAAAACAAAATAGAAAAGCAGCTTCTATATAGTACGCATAAAAATAGCGAAAAAGAGCAAACCCTGTAACCCCCTTCTTTTCCATAAATATGCATAATGGGCGGCAGTAACACTTCTAATGGTTATAATATACTAACTAGAGATGCATTTTTGCACGGATTTTTGAAAAGCAGAGAAATATACAACATATAAAAAACGACTACAAAAATATCTCACAAATAGGTTGCATTAGAAATGTCTAAAAAGAATAACAAAATAATAAATTTACAAACAACAGATTTCACTGGCATAATAGTGCAAATGAGCATAATTGTTCGTGCGAGTTTGTGATAACCGAAATTTGCGAGAAAGATAACATTTGACACGTTAAATTTTTAAATAAAAAATTGACCAGTTAGGGGAAATCCCCAATGTGGAGTAAGTCATTGCGAAGAAAAATGTACCCTATAGGTCACAAAATTTGACATCCACATTAATACACCCGTATGGCTGCATTGAGGTGGATGTCAAATTTCGCAGCACCCAAAGTGCTATACACCCAGCCATACACTCTTCGATGAGTTGCAGGGGCGCTGCTGTGGAGGGGCGCCGGTGTATTCTGAGGTGGTATGGTTTTGGCCAGAAGAATGTATTGCAGTGGGCGTCGTCTGTTTCCCAGTTGCCGCCTGACAGGCAGAACGTTTTTTTTTGTTTTGATGCTGAGTGCGAGATATTGCTGGTTGCTTTTGTTCGTTCTTCTAAATCTACATCAGCATGTGCGGTGTAGGAATGCCAAGTATAGTTCAAGAAAGGATCCGAAAGGCTTTAAAACAGATCGTTGCAATAATATAATTTCGGTAAATTTCGGTTTAAGATGTGTATTTTTTTCGCCTATGCTGTTGCAGCGCACAAGAATATTTATAAAGCATTCAGTTTCGGCCCTACGCCACGAAATGCTCGCTTTCAACGATAGACCTCTACCTGTACGGGGATTCGGGATTCGTTGTGTCTCTTGAATAGGAGCTCGTTCATTTCATTGTCTTCTCGTGTTGCTGATAGCCGGCCAGAAATAATTGTAGGCCGTGGGCCTTCGTTACCAAAAGTTACCTAACTGGGCTGGCACTCTTTATTGCGGGCGCAGGCCATAAATATTAACACCGTTGCCGGGTGCATCGTGGATTGAATTGTTTCTCCGCTAGCCAATAGCAGCAATCGCTAGAGCAGAGCTCCATAAACTGGACGTAACACCATTCGCAAGGATCTCGCAAAACGCGCTGTGTTGTACGCACTTACAAGCGAGGACATCGCGTGGTTTTGTTGTCAAGCATTCGTCCTTACGGACTTTCTTCAACACTTGCGAAAATGTCGCCTTACAAGCCTCATACGCCGATGCCACTTGATATCCTTGAATACCAACAAAACATTAAGGAATTCAGCGGCCTACATATGAGCTTCCCGGTAATTGAATATTACTGGTGCTTGACACTTGTACCGTGCACGAAGTTACGTTTCGTTGTAAAGAAGCTCCACCACCCCGATATCAGGTATTGGTGTCGCGAGTCACAATCGAAAAGAATTAATTAATTAATTAATCAATCAATAAGACTACTTTGTTTCCTTTGAAAATGCGCAGGACAGGATTGTTTCTTGCGCTCACGGCGAACAATGGCGTAAGCACTAGCAGAAGTATTTTCTGGTAAAAACGTAGCTAATAGTCAGTTATAAAATATACTTACCCAGCGGGCGGAAACGCAGCTTCAGAACAAGTTTTGTTCTAGTGCGTTATTTTAAAGCAGTATCTTCACGAAGCCTAAGAGGCTGCCGGAATAAAGGTGTGGTGTCAAAAATATAAAATGAGATTAAAAGTTGACTGTCTTACCATTTTGTTTGCAAACATCGTTAGGGAAGAGAAGCTAAAAAAATTTCACTCCGAGAAGATGGCGAACAATATTAGGTAAAGGGCAGCAGCACTCAAATTGACGAGCATTCGGGGCAGCCCAAATGTGGGAAGTTATGTACTGCCCTGTGTGGGGAAAATTGATCCTCCATGACTGAACCGAAAAACTGGGCTCCAGAGTGATTGATTCTTAGTTTTCGCGCCCAATGTGCTGACAATAAGCTCGCGAGGATAAAATGTGAATGACCAACCAGTTTCAAAGTTTCGGTCCTTGGTTGTCTCAGTCAGAAGTATTCGTTTCCGAGTTCCGTTAGAGCCATTCCCATCTGACGCTCTCCATTTCTTCAAATATAGGCAATTGCGGGAAGAAACAGATTTAGTTTATAATTTAACGAAAATATTGATAACCATTTGAGCTGAAATAATAAAGCACTCTAGTTGGAAACTAAACAAACTTTACAATAATCAACTCCTCAAAACCAATGTTTTATACATATTCTAAAAGAGAAGGATGACTTATGTAAAACAAAATAGAAAAGCAGCTTCTATATAGTACGCATAAAAATAGCGAAAAAGAGCAAACCCTGTAACCCCCTTCTTTTCCATAAATATGCATAATGGGCGGCAGTAACACGTCTAATGGTTATAATATACTAACTAGAGATGCATTTTTGCACGGATTTGTGAAAAGCAGAGAAATATACAACATATAAAAAACGACTACAAAAATATCTCACAAATAGGTTGCATTAGAAATGTCTAAAAAGAATAACAAAATAATAAATTTACAAACAACAGATTTCACTGGCATAATAGTGCAAATGAGCATAATTGTTCGTGCGAGTTTGTCATAACCGAAATTTGCGAGAAAGATAACATTTGACACGTTAAATTTTTAAATAAAAAATTGACCAGTTAGGGGAAATCTCCAATGTGGAGTAAGTCATTGCGAAGAAAAATGTACCCTATAGGTCACAAAATTTGACATCCACATTAATACACCCGTATGGCTGCATTGAGGTGGATGTCAAATTTCGCAGCACCCAAAGTGCTATACACCCAGCCATACACTCTTCGATGAGTTGCAGGGGCGCTGCTGTGGAGGGGCGCCGGTGTATTCTGAGGTGGTATGGTTTTGGCCAGAAGAATGTATTGCAGTGGGCGTCGTCTGTTTCCCAGTTGCCGCCTGACAGGCTGAATGTTTTTTTTTGTTTTGATGCTGAGTGCGAGATATTGCTGGTTGCTTTTGTTCGTTCTTCTAAATCTACATCAGCATGTGCGGTGTAGGAATGCCAAGTCTAGTTCAAGAAAGGATCCGAAAGGCTTTAAAACAGATCGTTGCAATATTATAATTTCGGTAAATTTCGGTTTAAGATGTGTATTTTTTTCGCCTATGCTGTGACAGCACACAAGAATATTTATAAAGCATTCAGTTTCGGCCCTACGCCACGAAATGCTCGCTTTCAACGATGGACCTCTACCTGTACGGGGATTCGGGATTTGTTGTGTCTCTTGAATAGGAGCTCGTTCATTTCATTGTCTTCTCGTGTTGCTGATAGCCGGCCAGAAATAATTGTAGGCCGTGGGCCTTCGTTACCAAAAGTTACCTAACTGGGCTGGCACTCTTTATTGCGGGCGCAGGCCATAAATATTAACACCGTTGCCGGGTGCATCGTGGATTGAATTGTTTCTCCGCTAGCCAATAGCAGCAATCGCTAGAGCAGAGCTCCATAAACTGGACGTAACACCATTCGCAAGGATCTCGCAAAACGCGCTGTGTTGTACGCACTTACAAGCGAGGACATCGCGTGGTTTGGTTGTCAAGCATTCGTCCTTACGGACTTTCTTCAACACTTGCGAAAATGTCGCCTTACAAGCCTCATACGCCGATGCCGCTTGATATCCTTGAATACCAACAAAACATTAAGGAATTCAGCGGCCTGTTATGAGCTTCCCGGTAATTGAATATTACTGGTGCTTGACACTTGTACCGTGCACGAAGTTACGTTTCGTTGTAAAGAAGCTCCACCACCCCGATATCAGGTATTGGTGTCGCGAGTCACAATCGAAAAGAATTAATTAATTAATTAATCAATCAATAAGACTACTTTGTTTCCTTTGAAAATGCGCAGGACAGGATTGTTTCTTGCGCTCACAGCGAACAATGGCGTAAGCACTAGCAGAAGTATTTTCTGGTAAAAACGTAGCTAATAGTCAGTTATAAAATATTCTTACCCAGCGGGCGGAAACGCAGCTTCAGAACAAGTTTTGTTCTAGTGCGTTATTTTAAAGCAATATCTTCACGAAGCCTAAGAGGCTGCCGGAATAAAGGTGTGGTGTCAAAAATATAAAATGAGATTAAAAGTTGACTGTCTTACCATTTTGTTTACAAACATCGTTAGGGAAGAGAAGCTAAAAAAATTTCACTCCGAGAAGATGGCGAACAATATTAGGTAAAGGGCAGCAGCACTCAAATTGACGAGCATTCGGGGCAGCCCAAATGTGGGAAGTTATGTACTGCCCTGTGTGGGGAAAATTGATCCTCCATGACTGAACCGAAAAACTGGGCTCCAGAGTGATTGATTCTTAGTTTTCGCGCCCAATGTGCTGACAATAAGCTCGCGAGGATAAAATGTGAATGACCAACCAGTTTCAAAGTTTCGGTCCTTGGTTGTCTCAGTCAGAAGTATTCGTTTCCGAGTTCCGTTAGAGCCATTCCCATCTGACGCTCTCCATTTCTTCAAATATAGGCAATTGCGGGAAGAAACAGATTTAGTTTATAATTTAACGAAAATATTGATAACCATTTGAGCTGAAATAATAAAGCACTCTAGTTGGAAACTAAACAAACTTTACAATAATCAACTCCTCAAAACCAATGTTTTATACATATTCTAAAAGAGAAGGATGACTTATGTAAAACAAAATAGAAAAGCAGCTTCTATACAGTACGCATAAAAATAACGAAAGAGAGCAAACCCCGTAACCCCCTTCTTTTCCATAAATATGCATAATTGGCGGTAGTAACACTAGAGATGCATTTTTGCACGGATTTTGAAAACCAGAGAAATAAACAACTCAAAAATAAACGACTACGAAAATATGTCACAGAAAGGATGTATTAAACATCTCTAAAAGCAATAACAAAATAATAAAGTTACAAACAACACATTTCACTGGTATAATAGTGCAAATGAGCATAATTGTTTGTACGAGACTGTGATAACCGAAACTTGACAGAAAGATAACATTTGACACGTGCCATATTTAAATAAAAAAATGCCCAGAGTTAGGGGAAATCCCCAAGGTGGAGTATGTCATTGCAAAGAAAAATGTACCCTATAAGTCACTAAAGTTGACATCCACCTCAATGGAGCCTTATGGCTGCATTGAGGTGGATGTCAAATTTTGCAGAACCCACAGAGCTATACCCCCACCCATACACTCTTTGATGAGTTGCTGGGGCGCTGCTTTGGAGGGGCGCCGGGATATTGTGATCTGGTATGGTTTTGGCCAGAAGAATTTATTGCAGTGGGCGTCGTCTGTTTCCCAGTTGCCGCCTGGCAGGCAGAACGTTTTTTTTTGTTTTGATGCTGAGTGCGAGATATTGATGCTTGCTTTTTTTTGTTCTTCTAAATGTACATCAGCACGTGCGGTGTAGAAATGACAAGTCTAGTTCAAGAAAGAATCCGAAAGGCTTTAAAACAGATCGTTGCAATATTATTATTTCGGTAAATTTCGGTTTAAGATGTGTATTTTTTTCGCCTATGCCGTTGCAACGCACAAATAAATTTATAAAGCATTCAGTTTCGGCCCTACGCCACGAAATGCTCGCTTTCAGCGATGGACCTCTACCTGTACGGGGATTCGGGATTCGTTGTGCCTCTTGAATAGGGGCTCGTTCATTTCATTGTCTTCCCGTGTTGCTGATATCCGGCCAGAAATAATTGCAGGCCGTGGGGCTTTGTTACCTAAAGTTACCTAGCTGGGCTGGAGCTGTTTATTGCGGGTGCAGGCCATAAATATTACACTGTGGCCGGGAGCATCTTGGAGTGCATTGTTTCTCCCCTAGCCAATAGCAGCAATCTCTAGAGCAGAGCTCCAGAAACTCGACGTAACACCTTTCGCTCCGATTTCGCAAAACGCGCTGTCTTGTACGCACTTACCAGCGAGGACATAGCGTGGTTTTGCGGTCAGGCATTCGTCCATCCGGACTTTCTGCAACCCCTTGCGAAAATGTCGACCTACAAGCCTCATATGCCGATGCCGCTTGATATGCTTGAATACCAACAAAAGATTAAGGAATTCAGCGGCCTGCATATGAGCTTCCCGGTAAGTGAATATTACTGGTGCTTTACACGGGAACGGTGCACGAAGTTACGTTTCATTGTGAAGAAGCTCCACCACCCCCATATCAGGTATTGGTGTTGCGAGTCAATCCAGAAGACTCAATTAATGAATTATTCAATCAATAGGACTCCTTATTTTCCTTTTAAAATGCGGAGGACAGGATTATTTATTCAGCTCACGGCGAACAATGGCGTAAGCACTAGCAGAAGTATTTTCGGGTAGAAATGTAGCTAATAGTCAGTTATAAAGTACACTTACCCAGCGGGCGCAAACGCAGCTTCAGAAAAAGTTTTGTTCTAGTGCGTTATTTTAAAGCAATATCTTCACGATACCTAAGAGGCTGCCGGAATAAAGGTGTGGCGTCAAAAATATAAAATGAGATTAAAAGTTGACTGTCTGGACCATTTTGTTTCCAAACATCGTTAGGCAAGAGAAGGTAAATAAATTTCACTCCGAGAAGATGACGAACAATATTAGGTAAAGGGCAGCAGCACTCAAATTGACGAGCATTCGGGGCAGCCCCAAATGTGGGAAGTTAGGTACTGCCATGTGTGGGGGAAACTTGATCCTCCATGACTGAACCGAAAAACTGTGCTCCAGAGTGATTGATTCTTAGTTTTCGCGCCGAATGTGCTGACAATAAGCTCGCGAGGATAAAATGTGAATGACCAACCAGTTTCAAGGTTTTGGTCCTTGGTTGTCTCAGTCAGAAGTATTCGTTTCCGAGTGCCGTTAGAGCCATTCACATCTGACGCTGTCCATTTCTTCAAATATAGGCAATTGCTGGAAGAAACAGATTTAGTTTATAATTTAACGAAATTATTGATAACCATTTGAGCTGAAATAATAAAGCACTCTAGTTAGAAACTAAACAAACTTTACAATAATCAACTCCTCAAAACCAATGTTTTATACATATTCTAAAAGAGAAGGATGACTTATGTAAAACAAAATAGAAAAGCAGCTTCTATATAGTACGCATAAAAATAGCGAAAAAGAGCAAACCCTGTAACCCCCTTCTTTTCCATAAATATGCATAATGGGCGGCAGTAACACGTCTAATGGTTATAATATACTAACTAGAGATGCATTTTTGCACGGATTTTTGAAAAGCAGAGAAATATACAACATATAAAAAACGACTACAAAAATATCTCACAAATAGGTTGCATTAGAAATGTCTAAAAAGAATAACAAAATAATAAATTTACAAACAACAGATTTCACTGGCATAATAGTGCAAATGAGCATAATTGTTCGTGCGAGTTTGTGATAACCGAAATTTGCGAGAAAGATAACATTTGACACGTTAAATTTTTAAATAAAAAATTGACCAGTTAGGGGAAATCCCCAATGTGGAGTAAGTCATTGCGAAGAAAAATGTACCCTATAGGTCACAAAATTTGACATCCACATTAATACACCCGTATGGCTGCATTGAGGTGGATGTCAAATTTCGCAGCACCCACAGTGCTATACACCCAGCCATACACTCTTCGATGAGTTGCAGGGGCGCTGCTGTGGAGGGGCGCCGGTGTATTCTGAGGTGGTATGGTTTTGGCCAGAAGAATGTATTGCAGTGGGCGTCGTCTGTTTCCCAGTTGCCGCCTTACAGGCAGAACGTTTTTTTTGTTTTGATGCTGAGTGCGAGATATTGCTGCTTGCTTTTGTTCGTTCTTCTAAATCTACATCAGCATGTGCGGTGTAGGAATGCCAAGTCTAGTTCAAGAAAGGATCCGAAAGGCTTTAAAACAGATCGTTGCAATATTATAATTTCGGTAAATTTCGGTTTAAGATGTGTATTTTTTTCGCCTATGCTGTTGCAGCGCACAAGAATATTTATAAAGCATTCGGTTTCGGCCCTACGCCACGAAATGCTCGCTTTCAACGATGGACCTCTACCTGTACGGGGATTCGGGACTCGTTGTGTCTCTTGAATAGGGGCTCGTTCATTTCATTGTCTTCTCGTGTTGCTGATAGCCGGCCAGAAATAATTGTAGGCCGTGGGCCTTCGTTACCTAAAGTTACCTAACTGGGCTGGCACTCTTTATTGCGGGCGCAGGCCATAAATATTAACACCGTTGCCGGGTGCATCGGGGATTGAATTGTTTCTCCGCTAGCCAATAGCAGCAATCGCTAGAGCAGAGCTCCATAAACTGGACGTAACACCTTTCGCAAGGATCTCGCAAAACGCGCTGTGTTGTACGCACTTACCAGCGAGGACATAGCGTGGTTTTGTTGTCAAGCATTCGTCCTTACGGACTTTCTTCAACACTTGCGAAAATGTCGCCCTACAAGCCTCATACGCCGATGCCGCTTGATATCCATGAATACCAACAAAACATTAAGGAATTCAGTGGCCTACATATGAGCTTCACGGTAATTGAATATTACTGGTGCTTGACACTTGTACCGTGCACGAAGTTACGTTTCGTTGTGAAGAAGCTCCACCACCCCGATATCAGGTATTGGTGTCGCGAGTCACAATCGAAAAGAAATAATTAATTAATTAATCAATCAATAAGGCTCCTTTGTTTCCTTTGAAAATGTGCAGGACAGGATTGTTTCTTGCGCTCACGGCGAACAATGGCGTAAGCACTTGCAGAAGTATTTTCTGGTAAAAACGTAGCTAATAGTCAGTTATAAAATATACTTACCCAGCGGGCGGAAACGCAGCTTCAGAACAAGTTTTGTTCTAGTGCGTTATTTTAAAGCAATATCTTCACGAAGCCTAAGAGGCTGCCGGAATAAAGGTGTGGCGTCAAAATTATAAAGTGAGAATAAAAGGTGACTGTTTGACCATGTTGTTTCCAAACATCGTTAGGCGAGAGAAGCTAAAAAAATTTTACTCCGAGAAGATGACGAACAATAATAGGTATAGGGCAGCAGCACTCAAATTGACGAGCATTCTGGGAAGCCCCAAATGTGGTAAGTTAGGTACTGTCCTGTGTTGGGGAAACTTTATTCTCTATGACTGAACAGAAAAACTGTGCTCCAGAGTGAATGATTCTTAGTTTTTGCGTCGAATGTGCTGACAATAAGCTCGCAAGGATAAAATGTGAATGACAAACCAGTTTCAAAGTTTCGGTCGTTGGTTGTCTCAGTCAGAAGTATTCGTTTACGAGTGCCGTTAGAGCCAGGCCCCTCTGACGCTCTCCATTTCTTCAAATATAGGCAATTGCTTGAAGTAACAGATTTATTTTATATTGTGGTACCGGGGTTCTTGCACCCGGCCGCGGTTCCCCAGAAAGACACTGAGCCCCCTCGATCACACCTTTACTGGGAGTCCCGCTCCGCCAAGGTCCACTGCTCAGCCGATCCGGCTGCACACACGTAGCCCAGCCGAGTCCGCCATGTTCCATCCTATCTCATCTCGCGCCACATCTTCATACTCTGCCGGAACATGTCCATCGCGCGGGATTGTCCACCGCCACTATTGCCGGATTACCACACTGTATCCGGATTACCACACTGGGCAATCTGTAACCACCTCCTGCCAAGTCAAGCAGTAGGCCCTCGCGAATAATGAAATCCCGGCCCAGAATCATGGGTACTGCCAAGCCAGGGCAGTACGTAAAGCGCTGCCGACACCTTCTGCTTGCATAAGAAATGTGCAAACGCACAGCCCCACGCGCTTCAACCACAGCACCATTGGCCACTTGCATCCGGGTGCTGCATTGGCGCAACTTAACACCATGTGCTCGGCAAAGTTCAAAGACAGTATCACCAATGAGCGACAAACTGCCGCCGGTATCAACCAATACAGAAACATCCGTTCCAAGAACGTGAACAGAAAGATGTGGTGCTATGGGCTGTGTGCGTGCTTCAACACGGCAAGCAGTGGGTAATAGGAACCAGTCCTCGCCACCAGCCAATTGTGGGCCACTCAGTGATGGGTTAGTCACCATCATTGCCTCGGGCTGCATTCCTTCATCTCGATGGCTATTTGTATTTCGGCGACCAGCCATCACACGCGGACACTAACGACGGATGTGTCCTGGCTGTCCACATTGGTAACAGCCGCCAGCTTGATTTCCATTGGGCGTGTAGCCCCGCTACCCTCCCGTCTCGACGACCGGACGAGAAGGACCTCTGGAGTTCAGAGGATTTCGTTGCCGACCCCCAAGGGAGAGACTCGGGTCGGGGAGCGGTGAGCCTGCCAGTAAAGAGGGCCTGTTTTCCCAACGCAGGAACCCTGGCTCTAACCACTGCGGGGAGTTCCCGCCGTGGGCTGCACCATCTAGTGCTCTTCCGCGCTCCAACTGCCTGTCGCCAAGGGCAGAAGGACCTCGTGCGCGGGGGGAATTCAAGCCCGCCGCTGCCGTACGCGGCTGTGGACTTCGCTGTGGCGAAGTCTCATCGGTGTCTCTCCATGCGCAAGCTGGCTCAAGTGCCTCCCCTACTGGCGGAGGGGGTATATAACTCAGCTCTGATATCAGAGCGTCCTCGATTGCTCGAGCTGATCGCGCCATCTCCTCCAAACTGGAGTAATCACGACCGTGCAGGAAAGGTCGGAAGCGCGGATGGCAACGCCGCAAGACGTGCTTTACCATTTCCGCGTCAGACACCCCCGGGATAGCTCGCTTGAAGAGCTCCTGGATAGCTCGAATGTATTCGAGCAAGCCTTCGCGCGGGTGCAGCGTACGTGCCTCCAGCTCACGGCGGATGCGGTAGTCGTAGTCGGGAGGCAAGAACTCCTCGCGGAAGCGTGCCTCGAAGTCAGCCCAGGACGCGAACGGGGTCTGGAGGCGCCACCAACGACCAGCCGATGCCTCCAGGGCAACCGGCAGGACACGGGTCAACACGAACTCGTCCGAAGCACCCGACGCCGTCTTGTACACATTGAGATCGCTCAGGAAGTCCGCCACGGTCTTGCGGTCATCGTAGCCCGTGAACCGTGGCACCGAAATGCTCGGCTGGAACGATGACCCATGCTCCGACCCACCGCCTTCTAGCCCGAGACCCGCCAGCCTGTTCGTGAGGTTCTCGCAGAGGTCCATGATCGGGCGGAGCACGCCGACGAGCCCAGTGGCGTCCGCATCCCTTGCGGGCTCACGCGAAGCAACCAAGGGGCGCCGACGGGTAGAAGCTCCACGAGAAGGGCATGTCCCTGGGAAGAAATGCTCTCGCGAGCCGCGAAGCAAACACGGGAAGAAAAAATGGTTATAAACAACAGAAGCCACTACAAAGGCACATCAAATCACGAGGAGGGCTACCGAAAAATCCCGAGAGCCACTCAAAAACGCCAACGTAATTCGCCCCGCAAAATGCCCACCGCGGAACACCAAAACAAGGAAGAAAACCACAATGCCCTTCCCAGGAACCACGGCCGGCCCCACGTTGGGCGCCAAATTTGCTACCAGGGTTCTTGCAGCCGGCCGCGGTTCCCCAGAAAGACACTGAGCCCCCTTGATCACACCTTTACTGGGAGTCCCGCTCCGCCAAGGTCCACTGCTCAGCCGATCCGGCTGCACACACGTAGCCCAGCCGAGTCCGCCATGTTCCATCCTATCTCATCTCGCGCCACATCTTCATACTCCGCCGGAACATGTCCATCGCGCGGGATTGTCCACCGCCACTATTGCCGGATTACCACAATATTTTAACGTAAAT
Source organism: Haemaphysalis longicornis (assembly GCF_048455015.1). Lineage (NCBI taxonomy): Eukaryota > Metazoa > Arthropoda > Arachnida > Ixodida > Ixodidae > Haemaphysalis > Haemaphysalis longicornis. The sequence goes on along the minus strand of NW_027526204.1, from coordinate 24,248,183 downwards.
ATTGATAACCATTTGAGCTGAAATAAAAAAACGCTATAGTTGAAAACAAGACAAACTTTACAATATTGAACTCCTCAAAACCAATGTTTATAGATATACTAAAACAGAAGGATGACTTATGTAAAATGAAATAGAAAACCAGCTTCTATATAGTACGCATAAAACTAGCGAGAAAGTCCTAACCCCGTAACCCCCTTGCTTTCCATAAATATCCATAATTGGTGGTAGTGACACGTCTAATGGTTATAATATAATAACTAGAGATGCCTTTTTGCACGGATTTTTGAAAACCAGAGAAATAAACAACATATAAAAATAAACGACTACAAAAACATCTCTAAACAACTCTAAAACATCTTTAAATTCAATAACAAAATAATAAAGTTACAAACAACCGATTTTACTGGTATAATAGTGCAAATGAACATAATTGTTCGTACGAAATTGTGATAACCGAACTTTGCCAGAAAGAGAACATTTCACACGTTAAATTTTTATTAAAATTGACCAGAGTTAGGGGAAATCCCCAAAGTGGAGTGAGTAATTGCAAAGAAAAATGTACCCTATAATTCACAAAATTTGACATCCACCTTAATGCAGCCGTACGGATGCATTGAGGTGGATGTCAAATTTTGCAGCACCCACAGAGCTTTACCCCCAGCCTTACTCTCTTGGATGAGTTGCAGGGGCGCTGCCGTGGAGGAACGCCGGGGTATCTTGATCTGGTATGATTTTGGGCAGTAGAATTTATTGCAGTGGGCGTCTTTTGTTTCCCAGTTGCCGCCTGGCAGGCAGAACGTTTTTTTTTGTTTTTCTGCTGATTACGAGAGATTGGTGCTTGCTTTAGTTCGTTCTTCTAAATCTACATCAGCACGTGTGGTCTCAAAATACCATGTCGAATTCAAGAAAGGTAACGAAAGGCTTTAAAAAGACTGTTGCAATAATAAAATTTCAGCCAATTTTCGTTTAATATCTGTATTTGCTACGCCTATGCTGTTGCACCACACAAGTCAATCTATAAAGAATTCAGTTCCGGCCCTACGCCACGAAATGCTCGCTTTCAACGATGGAACTCTACTTGTAAGGGATTCGGGATTCGGTGTGCCTCTCGAAAAGGGGCTCGTTCATTTCATTTTCTTCCCGTGTTGGTGATAGCCGGCCAGGATTAATTGTTGGCCGTGGGCCTTTGTTACATAAAGTTACCTAGGTGGGCTGACGCTGTTTATTGCGGGCGCTGGCTATAAAAATTACCACTGTGCCCGGGGGCATGGAGGAGGGCATTGTTTCTCTATAAGGCAATTGCAGCAATCTCTAGAGCAGAGCTCCAGAAACTCGACGTAACACCTTTCGCTTGGATCTCGCAAAACGCACTGTCTTGTACCCACTCACCAGCGAAGACATTAAGCGGTTTTGCGGTCAGGCATTCGTCCTTTCTGACTTTCTGCCACCCCTTGCGAAAATGTCGACCTACAAGCCTCACACACTGATACCGCTTGATATGCCTGAACACCCACAAAAGATTAAGGAATTCAGCGGCCTGCATATGAGCTTCCCAGTATGTGAACATTACTGGTGGTTGACACGGGTACCGTGCACGAACTTACGTTTCGGTGTGAAGAAGCGCCATCACCCCCATATCAGGTATTGGTGTCGCGAGTCACAATCGAAAAGAATCAATTAATGAAATAATCAGTCAATAAAACTCCTTTGTTTCCTTTGCAAATGCGCAGGACAGAATTGTTTTTTGCGCTCACGGCGAACAATGGCGTAAGCACTGGCAGAAGTAATTTGGGGTATAAATGTAGCTAATAGTCAGTTATTAATATACTTACTCAGCGGCGGTAGACCGGCGGAAGAGACGGAGAAGAAGTACGACGCCATGAGTTGGAGTGAGCTTACTATAATTTTTATAACTACTGGCGCATTCGGAAGGCGCGAACACGGTCCCTACACGAGCCATAGGTAGAACGAAGAGTGGCGCGAGAGATGGCGGGACGCTATCACCTTGCACTCAGCGAGAATGCAGAGGGCGAACCCAAAGATATGCTCGTTGAGTTCACCGTCTGCCTCCCACGTCTCCCAGTGGGTTCGTTGCGCAATCGGTAAGACAACCAGCTCCCGCTGCATTTCTCTATTCGTTCCAGGTTCGGTTCCTGTCGGTGCCAGTAAATTCTTCATTTGTCGCGGGAGGTTTCTGTTAACAGTATTCGTCGTGAATTCATTGGAGGGTGGAGCTGAAAAGCTTCGTTTTAACATGGTATTTTATGAAAATGAAACGACAAACTTTTAAATATGCCTTGCTTCGTGTATTTGTGACATTGTAACGCGTGGGTTACCTTACTTTAGAAAAAGAGAAAGAAACTTATTTGACGCCAATTCTACCCCGCTGATGTAAATGACATTGAACCACGCTCTTCGCCGAAGACATATTATGTGATGAACCCAAGTGTGGCTATAAAAATGTCTTGTGCTTCAAGGACTTGCTTAACCAGTTCCAGCAAGCATGAACAAAAAGGCTGGCTGATCGTAAGCCGAATTCGGTTTTGACCCCATTGTAAAGCGCACTTTAATTTAGATAAACTTTAACCCAAAGAATGTGCCCGGAATATTTCTGCAAATACGGTACATACCCGCTAAAAAACGAGAGCTGTGCCTAAAGGGCCGAGAGTGAAATGTTGAAGTTAATAAGAAATAAATACGAGCCAGCCATTTATCATCCTGCATTTCCAAAAAAGGCATAAATGGTGGAAGGAACACACCTAATCTCCGTTTACACTAATACAAACAAGTGAATGTATACTACTAGAGGAACACAATTTTGAAAAAACAAAAAACCAGAAAGTAGAAATATCGCAAACCCTAACTGTATAAATAAAAAAACATGCATCTTACACAGCCTAAAAAACAACGATGAGTATAAAAAGCCCCTGAAAACTCCCTAAATTATCACAATAAATGGATAATTGCAGAAAGGTATTCCGTTGAACGAAATTACAATACACCTACAATCATCACCATCATCAACAAGTCTACCAAGATCCACGGGAGTGCTAAGGCCTCTCGCATTGACTGCCAACCTATTGTATGCTGCTTCACTCGAGGCAACTGTTGGCCATCAAAATTCGATAGCTACTCCCTCTATCATGTTATTAGCCTTCCCCTTCTTCTAGAACCGTGTCTCGGTATCCAGTCTGCCATGCTAATTGCCCCCCGGTTCTCGGTTCCTCTCTCACTACAAGTCCAGCCCAAGTAAATTTCTTTTTCTTTACCTGCATTAGGACGTTCAACTCTGTATTTCAACCCGGCAGTTTGCACTAGTTTTATATATCTCTTGCAAGTGATAGAGATACCTCTTTTTGCATATTGGAAGTGCTTATCGAATGCTGCCCGGCCAACACCTAATCTGCGCTGGATTCCTCTCTCGCGCTTGGCGTCAGAACTAACCATCTGTCCAGGGAGTTATATTCTTTTAAATCTTTAAGTATGTGTTTTTTCTAACTTGAAGAGGGCGCTTTCTACGTGTGTTTTGCTCATCTATTCGATTTATTCATTATTATTTTCAGCCCTGTGGCTGTACTTTCTCATTCTAGTTCTTGAAGCATCTTTCTGTTAGAATTATGCAGTCCCACTCAGCAAGTCTATGTCATCTGCAAACCTGAAATGACACAAGTATTCTTCGTTCGTTCTTAATCTGGAGTTTTCCCAGTCAATCTTTCAGAATACTCCCTCCGGGCATGCTGTGAATAGTTTTGGCGAGATGGTAATTCCCTGTCTTACTTCCTGTCAGATAGGGAATTTATCGCGTTACCTGCAAAGCTTCATCCTGCCCGTATATCCTCTATATGTCTCGCCTAGATGTTTTGTGGGTCTCCTTTATTAACTGGTCTTTTAATGCCTGTGGCACGGCTGTGGTGTGTACGGAGCCAAATGCTTTCTGATAGACTCTAAATGCCATAAAAAGTCGTTTAGTTTATTCTGTGTATTTTACGATCGCTTGATTTATAACATGGATTTGATCCATGGTAGAGTAAGTAACCTTTTCAAAACCAAGCCTACAGTTTTGTTTTTTGTAGAATCAGGCTGTCACCTATTGGCTCAATTTAACTCGTGAAAAGCTTGTACAACATAGAGAGTAAGCTGATGGGCCTGTATTTCTTGAGGTCCTTGGTATCTCCCGTTTTGTGAATCACAATAATGCTGGTGTTTTTCCAGGCTATGGGCACTTTTTGAGCACTGAACCATTCCGGAAGTGAGAAACTTTGAAAACGACATTCGCGACAGCCCAATAGATAGACTGGTTGAATTTGTATAGAGAAAATACCTGCAATAATGAATGCATTCTTTTACAAATAAAATGAGTAGGAATTGACATAGAAAAGTCCTGATGGAACTACAAAAAAAAGAAACTGGGTTTATTCTAATTGGCAACGAAGGCATTGGGGAGGATTGAGAAGTGCTAAGTAACATTCGGAGCAGCGATTATACGATGGGGAGGAGCAAAGTAATGCTGAATCTGCAAAGAGAAAGAAGGACACTGGTGTAAAATAGGAAACCGAGCATGGAATCAATCAGAGCTGGGTTGATGGAGTTTAAATAAATGTTTAAAAAAAATTGCGCTTCCAAACAAGAACGAGGATAGTGCATATACCCTAATTACCGACCTGGCGATCGCAATAACTGAATCGGGATCAGCTGTGGGAAAAGAAGCATGTAGAACCCAAACTGGAAAACTGACAAAGAAAACAAAGCAGCTAATTTCTATACGTAAGAACATGAGAGTGTATATAACATATACATATACATATATAACGTATATATAACATTAGAGTGCATAGAACACGCCAGCGACCGAGGAAGGGCTCCAAATAGGACTAAGCTTGAAAACATAAAAGAGGTACCTACCATCGGTAAAAAAAGAATGTACGCACTTTGAGGTGACCAGGATAGCAATATTAACAACATATACAGAATAATAGAGTACCTTAATGATTCTGTACCAAACTATCTGCCAGTGATGTGCGACCAGGGGAAACTCCTGACAGGACGACGTTAACTAGCAGAGTTCCACTAGTACTTAAGGGGCAGATGGAAATGCTCTCAAAAGCATGAAAAGAGCAAAAGCTGCAGGTGACGATGGCATAACCATGGATCTTTTGAAATAGGGAGGAGACAATGTGCTGGAAAAGCTTGCTACACTATTTTGGAAAAAACTTAACAATACACAAAAATAGGAACGTTACAAAAATATACTTACAAAATAAGAAACTATGCGTCGTATTGTTATCCTCAAAAAACAGAAGGGGAATCTCTATCGATGAAAACATAGCGAAATTGGCCAAAGAGCCTATTTTTTGCTACAAAAATCGATAATTGTATATAATCGTTATAATACCATAAACATAGAAAACTTCTAGGAATAAATTCTGAATGCACGAAATATCAAAATTTCACAAAAAACGACTTCCCAAAACATTCAAAATGATACCTTTACGCCCTAAGTATTGCCACCAACACACGTAGAAAAACTAGGACGTAACGAGAAAAAACATTATGAATAAATAATGAAGAAATCAAAGGAGCTTTTTAAAAATAAAAGCGGTAAAAAATGGCCGCGTGTCTGTTCCTTTTGTGGCAAATCGAAGAAAGACAATAGTCGACTGGTGCCCCTGCCCAGTAAATTTCCCGCTTTTCTTTCCCGCTCACCTCTCATGCTGCTTCTGTCCCGTGGCATCTTCCCAAGATAACACGCTAGACGTATGCTCAAGTCAATTCAAATTTACCGCGTTCCTCTGCTCCAAGTCGGGTGCATCGGTGGCAGCGCTCCCATGCGGCGAAGACGCGCGTAAAATGGGGCACCTTACTACAGAGTTTATAGAACCCCATTGCGCTACTCTATGAGCGTCCAAAGCGGAACGTAAAACATATCTAGTGGAACCTTTCGTTGCTGTTGCTGTTTGATTCCTTAAATGACACCAGGAGCTATATTAACGCTCACTGCAGCAGGTGACGGTTTTCTGCAGTTGATGTAGCATTTAATTTGCTATCGAAAACACGAAGCATCCTTCAATTGTTAGAAAGAAACACTGGAAATATTACTTATGCATTGATTTCCCATCCTAAATTTGCGTAATGTGTTGTTCTTTGTCAAAAACGCTGATAAGTATGAACATTGTCACCAGACGTAGACGTTTAGATTTGGCTGTGCGTATATAGGGCGATTGCGCAACTTGAGTCTTACTCCGGTCGGGTGGCTGAATAGAGTCACCGACAGGCAGACAGACATACAGACAGACCAAGATTTCTGCGTTTAAGTAGCCCAAGAGAGGTTATCGTCTCGAAAACACAAAGCTCGCTCCTGAGTGAACCAGACATGAACTGGTTGAAAGTGAATTTCTAAACTCCAGCCTGCTGCAACCGCGTCAGGATAGGGCATTCAGATAGATGTCGGCTTTAAACTGTAAGGAACCCAGATTTGATTCGGACCACGCGATGCGTTTTTTTTCTTTTTGGGTGCTTCTTGCGCCGTTGTGGAAAGACACGCATTATCATTATGCCCCATTTCTTGTAATAAAGTTTACTTTTCTGCTGTGCGTTTTCACATGGGTTCGCCGTAATTAAGGCACAAAATCTTCGCTTCAAAAGTATCGAAATGGGACAACAAAGTAATGCCAGGCATTCCACGGAATTCAAAATTTAAGGAAGAAACACATTGATTCAATAAAATGAAGAAGGGCTGTCGGAAGCAGCCATAGACTAAGGGCTACATTCATTGTCGATGAGAGATGACCCGTCCTGAACCGCCAGAATGCCGTAGACGACTGCCCAGGCACCGGGTCCTGTTCGATTTGTGTCGCGTGATAAACCTCTCACTCTAGCCCACGCACCGCCGTTACTGATGGTGATAGTGTTGCTGATAGTAGATCAGGTTCACGGAACTACAGGGCTTTCTTCTATCGCTTGAGCGCATTAAATGAATGTATAAGATGTTGCATGCTTAGTGCGCAAAATCTATGTGCTGGTATGTACAGGTGGTGTTATAATTGAAAAACGTCTTTGTGGATATCATAAAGCTTTGTATAACTGGCTTTTTGACAGCCATTGCATGTTTACAGGAAGCCTCCTCTATAAAAAGACCGCCTTTAAACACAGACCCGTGCAGAACGGCCGTTTCCTGAAGTAGCGTTCCTGTTAACGTGTGCTCGAAAAGCAGTTTCGAACTAAGTGTTGCATGATCGTTTGTTTTGTTTATCTTCAGTGCGGAGGACAGTCTCCCTCGAGGGGTTGCGTAGCACGCAATTCTTGTGGAAACGTTACTGACACGATAGCTTGTACGTATTACATATGCTGTCAAAGAGACAGCCGGCGCACCGATAGTCGGTTGAGGTGGTGTATTCGCAGGTGTGAAGCAGATAGGAACGCAGGTCTGAGCGTTCAGATAACCCGGCTCATTTGGTAGTGTTGGTTCCAGTGAAATCGTGGGATCCCACACAGGGGGATTGGCCAGGAAATTGGCACTTTACCTAAAAAAAAGTATGTAATTTTTGTAGGGAAAGAAAAATATTTACATAATCTAATACATTAGCAGTAGCTGACAACAGAAATAAAAGTAAGTAGATTAGAGAAAGAAAGAAAAAGAAGTAAAAACGAACACTAATGAAAATTAGAAATACGAAACACGAAGAAAGTTGCACGGACGAAGCATTGAGCTAAGCGCGCATATACTTGACAGGGGAATCCAACAGGGCCAAATGACGTTTAACTTGGCAGACAGCCTGATTTCAAAATGAATTCGTGCAACGCACGGTAAGGATCCCTGTGGAAGAATCCCAGTTCCTTCGCCCCGAAGGACAAAATACGTGTAGCAGAGAGAGGGAGGTTTAACCGGCTGCATGAGCTTTCTACGTATCTTCGTCTTATAGAAAAGAACCTTCGGCAGGAGAAGAAGAAATGGTCGATGGTTTCTGGTTCTTTGCTGACACCACATAATGGTGATACGGCCAGATTATAGCGGTGCAAGTATTAATTTGAATTTGGCACGCGACAGCTAAAGGCAGTTAGGGTGACTTCGCAAGCTCGTGACTGGCTGCTGCACTTATGCTGCACTTCAATGAGTACAGCAGGTGCTCGAGCTCCGAGCCTTTGTAAGCAGAATCAGGCATACTTTGAAGTAAGCACAGCCTACGAAAGCGAGCCGAAGTTATGAGGGAAATTGGCGGTAGAACCTCCAGAACTAGACCGTGCAATCCCATTCACACCACCCGCCGCGGTGGCTCAGTGGCTAAGGCGTTGCGCCGCTGAGCAGGAGGTCGTGGTTCGATTCCCGGCCGCGGCGGCCGCTTTTCTGATGGAGGCGAAAAGCAAAAACGCCCGTGTGTACGAGATTTCGGCGCACGTAAACATCCCCAGGTGGTCAAAATTAATCCGGAGCCCTCAACTACGGCGCGCCTCATCGCCAGTGGTGCGTCGGCGCGTTAAAATCTACAATCAAGCCATTCACGCCAGGGCATCTGCCGATTCATTAGGCCAGATACCGGCTTGTGCAGGTACGCAGACCAAACAATATTCACGAAGGGAGGAAGGCGATAAAGAAGCAAGGGCTCGGCGTAAGGGGGTGAAGGGGAGGATGTAAGGGCAGAACAAACAGAAAATGAATCCGTAAGAAATATTGCCTGTCGTTTCGAGGAACCAAGCTTACGCAGGGCCAAGACTATTGCGAGAAATTCTGCGTGGAAAGACGTAGTAAAGTAAGGCAGCCGGAGGAAAAAGGCCCAATCTAGACTGGGAGAAAAAATGCCAACGCCTGCCTTCTCTTTCCGGACAGAAGCATCGGCTGCAACAATGGCGTGCAAAGGGAAACCGTTCAGATGATCAGTACGAGGCTTGTTAAAAGGATCAGAGGGGATGATTTCGCTTTAGAGGGAAACATTTCTTCAAAAGAAATATCGAAGGGCGACTCTCTTTCAAGTACTGGGGCCGACAAGAGGGCCACATTTATGGGCCAAGCAGACATAGAACAAAGCCCGCCTGTGGTTGTTTTAACCGCGGCCATGGACTACTAAAAACAACGAAGGCCATGTAACGAAGGCTGTTTGCGGCTTGGATATGGGTGATTCCATTACTCGTAAAAATGGATCTACGGTCAGGGCATGCATGCGTGAGACTAATTGAGGAATACGGGTTTCCATGTATAAAATTTTATTTGGTACATAACGGGGAAGACCCAGACATCACCATATAGTTTGTCTTTCGTGCATTGTGAAAGGGCGAGGTTTGTAGTGGAGACTTCCGGAGAATACCCCACATCCAAATTCTTAAAATGGCTAGACGTACATTTTGTAAATGATTTGTAGGGCGTAACGACGCAAGACCAATCTAGCTCGTTTCGCGTGCATGCACATAATGGGGTTCATCTTCTTCCCTTGCACGTCTTTTGCCCATATCCCCGTGTCGGGATTAGACATAATTCGGCCTTCCTCTTCCATGTGGTCGATGCTGGTACGTCGAAAACCCCGATAGCTTGATGGCCTGTTGCACCTTTTCATTACCCTCTCTACAATACAATGCGCGGCGCGTGCCTATTGTTAGAAGCGATCCTAACATCTTTAAATGGGTTTTCTTCATCGTCACCATCGTGTGGTAGGAACTAGATGATGGAAAGCGAGTAAAGGGAGAGCTAAGAATAAAAGCAATAGCTTGACGCCAGATGAAAGGTAAGCGGGAATATGAAGGGCGCGAAGGAAGAGAGGGTTGCGAGGGGATTGAACTCTACAAAAAAAGAAACATCTGTGGAGAGCTTGTTCCAGCGAGACCGCGAAGAGCAAAATGAAGTAAAGTAAACAAACCTGAAAAGTCGTTTTCCGTGTTATATTCTTTCCTTTGTAACACATGGCCACTTGGGGGATGGGCCCGGAATATGCACCTTAGAGGAACTGACGTGCCCGTTTGGAGAAATTCGGAACACTGTGGATTCGAACCGTAACTGTTGCAGAATAGTGCGTGCAGCGTGAAGCCTGAGCGTAATACTACGGGAGTAGTACAGGTGCACACCACCTTCGCAGAACCACGATTCTAGGGAGGTTGGGGCATGTTCCAGTCTGCTTGCGCACTAAGACAAACAAATGAAAGAGAAGAAACTGACGGAAACAAGCAACAGCAGACAAAAATCCGTTCAAAGAAATCCATGCCAAAAGAAAAAGAAACAAAAGCGAGAAAAAAGGCGCAAGTACAAAAAATAAAAAAAGAAGCTGCTAATAAATCTAACCAGGGTTTCACCTTAACAACGCGTAAGAAGACTGGACCAGGCCGAATAAATTTTGTGTCGAAAATCAGAGGGTTTTGATAAATTATTACGGGCAGCAACTGTTTTGAATGTGGCGTGCTTTCATCACCTGCCGTCTTTTTTTGCCAGTTGGCCATAGTCTCGTGGTTGCACTGTGTGCCACCAACAGCACAAAACACTTCTTAGGACAAAAAATTCAAAACAAAAACCTTATATGAACTCATAAAAAAATTAAAAGGATTTTGTAGTGATATGCAGCTTATTAGGGTCAAAGAACAATAAAATCAAGTAATCAAATATGCGTGCCCTCAGAAGCCACCAGTGCAGCAGTGAAGCGAGAGAAAGCATGGCAAGATGCGCCACTCCCTGTGGCACATCCTTGGTGCGCACCGCCCTGGACAGATTACGTCAGCTCAATATTCAGCAAACAGCATGAATCGAATTTTAAATGCAGAGCATTTCTTAGCCTCGCCTCTTCCTGCGTCGGACGGTGTCAACAGCTCCGCGTCCACAGCAGGTGCGCCTCTCCTTCCCTCATCTGTCTCAACAGCAGCTGGCGCGCGCATGCGTCGTAGTCAGCCCGTTCGCTCCGTCGTGGTCTCGGCGTAACCGGTGCGTGATAGCAGCGCGATGAGGCGTGGAAGGGTGCGCGCTGCTTGCGCATGCGCGCTCTCCCCCCCGTACTGCTCTCCCTCTACTGCGCGCGCTGCAAATATAGCGGCTAGCGGTCGCTCGTGTTTCAGTCACTGCGTTGCTGCTTCCTTCCTTGGTTGACGCTCGTGCCCACGTTTACTCGTGTCTGCTACTCCAGCATCACGGAAAGAGCGATGGAAGCAACACTGCCATCAATCAGTACTGAGGCCCCAATGCTCTGCATTTACTCGTGTTCCCCTCGCGGGAAGGCGCGGGAATTTTTTTTTGCGTTTTATCCCTGCCCCAAAATTTTATCATGAGCTTATTATCATCACCACAGCTCCGCCTCGCCTGAGTTTCGCTCAAACTCTGGCCTTCTGGAATAGCACCCCTGCTCCAAAGGAATTGCGGGTGTTTACTGTAGACAAGATGTGCTTACTGGAACATAACGGTTTGGAAAGAAGTCGTTTATTGCAATGCAAAGAACGTTGAAACTTTCGTTTTCTCAGAAGCCTAGTTTCTCGCGCAATATGAAATTCTTTTTGGTTACTATGGGATTTTGGATGGTTGCTTGTTAGTTTCTTTGGGAGATGAAATTTGTGAGGCTATAACCACCCAGTGACTTGAAATTATTCCCAAGGCTCCGAACATCAATACACCTAAAGCAACCAAAGTGTAAATTAAGGTTTTCAGGATTCACTCTTTTTTTTTTCTCTAAATAATTTTCTAACGAATCTTTGTTTTATGGCACAAACTAAAAATACTATCTACACCACATGTAAAATGAACCAATTTCTGATCAGACTGAGCATTATAAACGTTTTCGTCGACATGAGATGGCATTTGCTATAGAACCACATTTCTGGAACTGCTGTACACCTGTCGCCACGATGGCTGTTTGATATTGTTAAAAATCTCATCACATGAAGGTAAACCTTTTTTGAACCCATTCATATTAGTAACTCTAAAATGTCCAGCCATCACAAGGGGGTTTCTAAAACATTCCACAAAAACATGTGAAAATTTACTGGTAAAATCTACATCAGAATCGAATGACAGTAAAGGACAAACAAAAGCAATAATTGTACAAATGTTTGCAATTTTATACATAATCTTTCCTGGTTTTTTGTTCATCTTAAAGGGGTAACAATTTCGCGAGTGCTAAAATGGCAGCGGCGCCTATACCACGTGCCACACTATCTCGTCTATATTTTTGAAAATTTTGAGGAGCAATTTTTGTATCAATGATGCCTTTGCTAGAGCAAGTTTTCGTTAGTATTGTTAGATGGGGGCGGATTTTATTGATACCTCGGCAACACTGAGCGCTACTCACTCACATTCATAAAGGAAAATATATTTTTCCTCACGCACCCACTCACACTCTCGCTCACCAGTCGCCCTCACTACTCGCCCTCACCCGCAGTCTTGCTCAATATTTGGCCTCACCACTCGTGCCCACTCTCCCTCACTCGGGCTCACGCTGACCGCTCACTATAGGCCCTCCCACTCTCTCGTGCTCACATTCCCCACTTATTCTGAACACTCGTACTCACTCACGCTCACCCTTCACTGCCACCACTCGCGCTCGCACTCATCACTCCCTGTCACCCCTGGCACGCGACTGTGCGCAGCAGACCATAATGAGTCACGGAACAGAACCGTATTAGAACATTACGGCGTTATGAAGACCATCCAAATCATATTTCTAAATCGATACGCCGCAAGAGAGTAATTATGCGATGCCCGATAGCAGGAGCACAGTGACGATATGTTTTCGAAACTAAAAAAATTGCGCTATTAACAACCAGCCTAGAGGGTGGCTGCTGAGACGAATAGCCAAAAGCAAGCACTAGTGCAATATAGGCACTGTACAGTGGAAAGTCGCGCAAATCGCGCGAGTGTACCGTGAGTGGTAAGCGCAGGTCAGCGCTCGCGACTGGTTAGACCACTTGCACTCGAGAGTGGTGAGAAGGGCTCACGGCGAGTTAGTCTCACACTCACGAGTGGTGTGTACGCCTCACCGCGACGCGAGTGGCGTTCGCCTTCGCGGGTGGTGAGTGGGGCTCACGGCGAGCGCAAGGCTCGCAATCAGTTGCACTCGCACTACAACTCCAAAAAGACTGCGAGGCTCACTCACCAGAAACTCGTGAATGGTGACTGGGGGTGTGTCAGTGCACTCGTTAGTGAGCGTACCGATCTATAATATTATCTATTTGTTCACAGTTGAACTGCTTTGTTAGGAATGCTTCGCGCATTGATTAAAAAAAAGACTCAGAGTTTATTGTTAGACAATTATTAGCTCCTGATATTGCTGTAGGCTCAATTTAGTTGCTAAATTTGCGGAGTAAATGTGGAACTTTTGCACTGTGGGTTCTCTTGTAGTCACATATATATGCGTAGTTACCAATTTAGAACCTCTGATGCAAAAGATGTTGCTATTTTCTTTCGCTTTGTTTATCTTGGCATGACAGTTTGCGCCTTCAGAACGTGCAGCAAGAGTAATCCTTTTCTTTGAAGACATCGCTACATTTTGGCACCTTCTCTAGGCAAAGTATCACAACAGTTCAACCTAGAGTGTATTTTTACCTAGATGTACAAAATTACAGGATCCTTGTAAATAATTATTTTGATTCCGGTTAGGCGGCCAGTTGAACTGCGCTTAACGGTAGTCTTTGACAAATGAGTTTTACTACTATTTATTTTTTTCTCCATCTTTTTTTTCACTTATTTTTTTTCACGAGATCGGTGTGGTGTACATTAGGAGGTTGGCTGTGGTCTCCTGTATGGAGAGGTTTTTCTGAGGTGTCAGCCTAGGAAGGCTTGACTAATTTTAAGCTGGAATAAACCAGAATAATTTTACTTGTTAATTGGTTCAGGACTGTGACGAACATTTCGTCTTCAGAAATTTCACCTCATGTAACCACAGGTGATTTTTGGGGTGGTCTTCTCGCTCTTCACCTCGATAGCATTTAAGAATAATAATTTTGACAAGCATTTTTTATCATTTTGCCAATATTTAATTCGACATCCCAGCAGAGAAGAAGCTGACAAGCGTCAAAAGTTTATAGATCAGTGTGCACGGGGTGGCAGAACAAAAAGTACTACTATGAGATTGCAAAGAATTACAACTGTCAAAAACCTGGATAATGAAAGAAATGGGCATGGCCAGGGGTGCTGGTCGATTAACTTTGACATGCCCATTTAAGGAGAACTGTGTCGGGACAGCGTTTACAATCTCTGAATACGATGACATCACCCTCCGGAGTGCTATTGAGAAATCGGCATGAGATAAAGTGTACAGCACGTCCCTTGGTACACGCACGTGGGACGGTGCCGTAGGTGGTGACTATGCGGGGCGTAGGTAAAAAAAAGGGCTTGAGACACTACCATGCAGGACTTCCTGGACAACGAAAAGGACAGGCGTCGTCAGCGTTGCTGTTTGATTCCCTTTGTCGTGCCCAATCACTTCTGCCGAATAACAGAAGCTTCATGCGCTTAGGTATTTTCATGTTTACATCAAAAACAGCACGTTTGCATAGAAGCCTGGCTGCTCGATGGGTGGCGCCACCGCTCGGCAGTCACCTCGTTTCTTGCAAGGCCCACCACATTTGGGTGTGCGGCCTACCTTAATTTTGTCGTGTTTGCTTCTGTGCTTTAAATGTTTAGGTATAGCTGTGAGCGTATATGCGTGATGCTGCTGCCTTGGAGAGTGTATTGCGTTTCTGGATGCCCTTACAGCCAAGTAAACTAGTCGAACGCTTCTATGGTGGTGTACGCAAACCTCGTTGCTATAGGCGGTTCTTGAGTACCGCTACCAGCTTTGAGCAGCTGGATACCTGTATGCGGCTGTTTTGAATACAGAGGAACGCACGCACGATTTCAATTGCCGTGGGGTCATGGTAATGTATCGGAAGTATACATTTTCTGTAACCAATAGCTTGTTCCCCCTCTTTTCCAAGAGGGATGGCACGGGGGGTTTGGCGCTCAACAAACTCCCTCATTTGTAGAGGTACTTTTATTGATAATCGTTTTAATTCAACCACCAAACAGCTCAAGCTGCAAGCTCTTTAACCTGCCTCCAATTTCCACCTTGTAAGCATTTTTGGCGGAAGAACAATTGTAACGTCGCTTTATGCCCTGTAAAGACATTTAGGCGGTATGAAAGTGTAATTGTAAAAGAGTGGAAATAAATATAACAAAAGCGAATAAATTCCCCCCATTTAGATACTGATAGCCAATCCTGACCACCCCAGCAGCCTTTGTACCAAGCCAGAGAGCACACATATATATATATATTTATATATATATATATATATAAATATATATATATATATATATATATATATATATATATATATATTTATATATATATATATATATATATATATATATATATATATATATTTATATATATATATATATATATATATATATCAGCAACAGCGGAGGGTTTATTTCGACGTTTCGACTTCGAGACAAGTCTTCTACCGGAATATCTATACGTATATTTTAATATATATATTGTAATGCAGCATATTGGCAACATTCACTGTAAGATTCAGGGCCGTCACTAATCCCCTGCGGGTGATGGGCGCCACTTTATCGTCGTCGGTAGCAGAAGCAGAATATGGAAGCCGCACCGCCATCGCCTGGAGCGACGGGGTTCTCTCTCGCTCTGCTTTCTCCAAGCGTCGACTGTGCTGGGACTGTGCTCGAACTGTGCCCTCCTTACCTTTCGCCTGCACAGCAACCTTTGCCAATAAACCCCATTTCAAGTGGTGGAGGAGCCGGGGTCACGATCCAGTCCTGGAACTCCGGAGCCGAAAGCTGCCCGAAAGGATGAACAGCGAAGCCAGCCAAACCGCTACGCCCTCGCCTTGGCCTGTGATGTGCTCTTTTGCTGTGCGTGAGCGAGACCCGCCAGACTTCAACGGCACTGACGAAAATGACGCGGAAGATTGGCTCGAAACCTTTCAGCGGGTGAGCGCGTACAACCGGTGGGACGATGTTTTGAAACTCACTTACGTGAGCTTCCCCCTGACCGGCGTCGCTGAGGTGTGGTTCAAGAATAACCAGCGTCGCCTTAAGACATGGGCTGAGTTTAAGTACGAATTCCTTGTGGTTTTCGGGCGCGCAGCTGTGCGCAAGCTTCAAGCAGAGCATCGCTTGCACTTACGAGCCCAGCAGGTCGGTGAAACCTTCACGAGCTACACTGAAGACGTCCTCGACCTGTGTCGGTGCGTCGACCCCTCTATGCAAGAAGCTGAAAAGATCAAGCACATCTTGAAAAGAATAGATGACGACGCCTTCCAAATGCTTTTGTCGAGGGACTTACGCAGCGTCACCGAAGTCATTAACATGTGCCGAAGCTTCGTTGAGTTACTTCCGCCTTGTCCGCAATACGTGCCGATTGCCGCGCCAGTCACATACGCCAACATCGCCGCGAGACCATTGCCGGAGTCAACCCCGACGTACCAGCCGACGTTTCCAGTGCAAATTCGAGATGTCCCAGCTGTGCCTCCGCCTCCACGGTTTAATCCCCAGGCCGGTGGTCCGTGGAGTACCCCGGATAATCGTCCTATTTGCTTTGCTTGTGGAGTACCTGGGCACGTCGCACGCTACTGCCGCCGCCGTCCGCCGTCATTATGGGACGCTACACATGCCGGTTTTCCGCCGTCGGCTCAAGCCCAGGCGCCACTTCGTTCCCCGACTGCACCTCGCTCTTCGGATCGCACCACGTTTACTGACCGTCATTCATCTTCCCAGCGCCGTCACTCGCTTTCTCCCATACGACGTCGTCCTGGTCACGAAGACACGGAAAACTAGTCGCCGCAGTTCCCGAGGCAAGAACTGCGTGGAGGTCGAAAAGTACAAGGCCTCACCCTCCCCCGTCCCCTAACAATGTTATCGACGTTACCATAGAAGGTTTTCGCACTGTCGCCCTGGTAGACAGGGGAGCTGATGTTTCCGTCATCAAAGCCGATGTATTCCGTTTATTGCACAAAGTCACGACGCCTCTTCAAGGACTGTCGCTCCGAACCGCAAGCGCGCACAATATTGAACCAATGGCCGTTTGCACGGTAGAGTCATTATTCAGGACGTGTTGTACTTCATTGAACTCATTGTGCTACCAGCGTGTTCCCACGACCTCATATTAGGGTGGCACTTCCTTTCGCGTCATAACGCAGTGATCAACTGTGCGCGCGCAGAAGTTGAGTTTTCTTTCTGTGACGCACTATTTGATGACAGGAAAAGTGCCCCCACAACCAAACTTGTCATGGCAACCGACACTGACGTCCCGCCCTATTCTTCTGTTTGTGTGCCTGTGCGCTGCGCATCCACTACTGACGCCACGGCGCTGTTTACGCCCTCTGATGTTTTCCTCCACCGCAAATGTTTTCCCCTGCCATCTGCCCTCCTTACTCTCAGCGCCGGAACGGGCAACATGTTTGTCACTAACGTATCTTCGGCAGCGTGCGAACTTCTGGAGGGTGAAACAATTGGCAGCTTGGAATACATAGATCCTGGTCGTGTGATAGCCATTCCAGAGCGCCCTTCTCAGGTTCAGGTTGCCAGACTTGACCCATGTCCGCCTGGGGCGGAGCCTTCGACTGATGTATTTCTTTCCTCTGTTGACAACGGTGTAGACCCTACCCTACAAAAAGCAAGCGCAACTTTTCGCACTGCTTCATCGATTTCAATAGTCATTCGACTTGTCCCAAAGCGCGCTTGGCCGCACATCTACACTCGAGCACACCATCGACACTGGTACCCAAGCCTCCCTCCAGCAGCGGCCTCATCGCGTTTCCCCAGCTGAGCGCCGCACCATGGAGCAGCATGTGGACGACATGCTTCAGCGTGAAGTTGTTCGACCCTCAAGCAGCCCGTGGGCATCTCCTGTCGTGCTCGTCAAAACAAAAGGATGGATCCATTCGCTTCTGCGTGGACTACCACCGCCTCAACAATATCACGCGCAAAGACGTCTATCCGCTTCCACGCATTGATGACGCTCTGGACAGCTTGCAGGGGGCAGAGTTTTTCTCGTGTCTTGACTTGCGATCCGGATATTGGCAGGTACCCATGGCTGACGCTGATCGCTCGAAGACGGCATTTGTCACCCCTGATGGATTATATGAATTCAATGTTATGCCGTTCGGGCTGTGTAAAACCGGCAACATTCGAACGCATGATGGACAATATTCTGAGGGGACTCAAGTGGAAAATTTGCTTGTGCTGCTTAGACGACATTGTCATTTTTTCTGCCGATTTTCCAACGCATCTTCAGCGCCTAGAACAGGTTTTAACCTGTCTTTCTCTCGGTGGACTCCAACTGAACCTAAAAAAGGGCCACTTCGCCGCGAGGAAGCCACCATCTTGGGCAACGTCGCCACCAAGGACGGCGTTCTACCCGACCCAGCGAAGCTCCGTGCAGTGGCTGAGTTCCCGAAGCCCAGTAATATAAAATCTCTTCCGAGCTTCATAGGCCTTTGTTCATACTTCCGACGTTTCATCCGCAACTTTGCCTCTATCATTGCGCCATTGACGAAACTCCTTGGTGGTGCCAGCGACTTACCTGACTGGTCCTCAGCTTGCGACCATGCGTTGGAGACTCTGCGTTGTCTACTGACCTCTCCACCTGTACTTCGCCACTCCTACAGCGCCTACTGAAGTTCACACTGACGTCAGTGGAGTTGGCCTTGGGGCCGTGCTTTGCCAACGAAGACCTGGTGTTGACGAATGTGTCGTTGCCTATGCGAGCCGCACGTTGACGAAGGCTGAAGCAAATTATTCGGTAACCGATAAGGAGTGCTTGGCCATCATCTGGGCGCTTTCTAAGTTTCGACTATATCTGTACGGCCGCCCATTTCATGTGGTCACTGACCACCACGCCCTTTGCTGGTTGGCGTCGTTAAAGGATTCGGCAGGTCGTCTTGGGTGATGGGCGCTTCGTCTACAAGAATACGACGTACGCGTCATATACAGGTCCGGTTAGAAGCGTTCTGATTCCGAAGCTCTGTCTCTTTCACCAGTTTCTTCTGGCCTTGCGAAGCCGTCGGGTGACCTGCTGGCCCTTTCGGTGACTGATATGGCAGCCGAGCAACGGAATGATCCCTGAATCGCTTCCCTCATCAGCTGCCTATCCGATCCTTCCAGGGCCGCTACTACTCGGGCTCTGCGTAGGCAAGCAGCACACTTTGCGGTACGCGATGGGCTGCTTTATTGCCGCAACTACCACTCGGACGGCCGCAAATGGTTACTTGTCATCCCTCAACATTTGGGATCCGATGTGTGCGCCTCTTTTCATTCCGATCCCACGTGCGGTCATGCCGGCCTGCTCAAAACCTATCAACGTTTGCGCATTCGTTACTTTTGGCGTGGGATGTACAGCTTTGTACTCAAATACGTTCGGTCCTGCCAAGACTGCCAACGACGAAAGGCGCCGGTGCCCCATCTGAGCGGTCCTTTGCAACCGCTGCCTTGTTCGGGCAAGCCTTTTGATCGTGTTGGCATTGACTTGTACGGCTCATTACCTTGCACAGCCGCCGGAAACCGCTGGGCTATAGTGGCCATTGACCACGTAACACGGTATGCCGAGACCGCTGCTCTGCCAACTGCCACGGCACGTGACGTTTCCTCTTTTTTCTTGCATCGATTTACACTTCGTCACGGTGCCCCTAAAAACTGCTCAGTGTGCGGGGCCGTGTTGTCCTGTCTGACGATATTTCGGCGCTTCTTAAAGAATGCCATGTCATCCATTGCATGACCTCTGCTTACCACCCGAGACCAATGGTCTAACAGAGCGCTTTAACCGCACCCTTGGAGATATGTTGTGTAAGTACGCGGCGTCCGATCATAGAAATTGGGACCTGGTGCTTCCCTACGTGACGTACGCCTATAACACCGCCATTCAAGACACGACTGGGTTCTCTCCATTTTTCCTTTTATAAGGGCGTGAGCCATCGTGTATGTTGGACACCATTCTGCCGTATCGTCGCGATCCATCTTAGTGTGCTCCGGTTTCGGAGGCCGCCAAGAGTGCAGAAGAATGCCGGCAACTTGCTCGTTCTTTTACCACGGAAGATTCACAGGGCCGCCAAAAATCTCACATTGATGGCAAGCCCGTGCCGAGCTTCGCTCCTGATTCTCGTGTATGGCTCTGGGTAACCACTCGGACTCCTGGTCTCTCCTCGAAATTTCTCTCAAACTATCAAGGCCCTTACCGCGTCATCGAACAGACTTCCCCAGTTAATTACGTTGTCGAGCCCTTAACACCTTCCTAGTATCTCCGACGCCGTTGTCGGGAAACAGTGCATGTTGAACGTCTAAAAC
Source organism: Haemaphysalis longicornis (assembly GCF_048455015.1). Classification (NCBI taxonomy): domain Eukaryota; kingdom Metazoa; phylum Arthropoda; class Arachnida; order Ixodida; family Ixodidae; genus Haemaphysalis; species Haemaphysalis longicornis. The sequence continues at coordinate 24,227,941 of NW_027526204.1, read as the reverse complement.
CCTATTACGATCCCCTTGTTTTGCCAGCACCTTGAGTCGCCAGGATAGCTACCCTCTTGGCCAGGGGGTGATTGTAATGCAGAAGATTGGCAACGCTCACTCGAAGAATTAGGGCCGTCACCAATCCCCTGCGGGAGATGTGCGCCAACTTATCGTCGTCGGTAGCAGAAGCAGAATATGGAAGCCGCACCGCCATCGCCTGGAGCGACGGTGTTCTCTCTCGCTCTGCTTTCTCCAAGCGTCGACTGTGCTCGGACTGTGCTCGGACTGTGCCCTTCTTGCATTTCACCTGCACAGCAACCTTTGCCAATCAACCCCACTTCAATAGATATATATATATAAATATAAATATATATATATATATATATATATATATATATATATATTTATTTATATATATATATACATATATTGTAAGGCCGATGGTAGGCGAGGCAGACCAGTACGCACAAACCGCTTTATTCGCAGGCCGAGCTGCAAGGCGGCAAGATGGCGACCGAACCAGGTTACCGATGATGATCGTTCGAGAAGGTAGAAGAATCGGTGATGATGAGTATATACAGAGATGAAGAAGCCGTGGCCGCAACCGAGCGCCAGTGAAGATGGCATTCCACTGGGACATTGCATTCAGCGTTCCGACCTTCCACAAACGAGGCTACCACTGGTCTCAAAATATTTTCCCCCCGGGGCGAGAGCGGCCGCCTGGTTGCGTTTTACTGCGAATTACGCCGGTGGAACGCCTTGAGGCGGGAAACGTGGACAATCTCCGTGCCACGATGACGGCGGTCCGAACTTCCGCAAACGGGGGTGACGCGATAGTTCACCGGTGAGGTAGCCTCAAGAACCTTGTAAGGACCAAGGAACCAGTGTAGGAATTTGTCGCAGAGGCCTGGAGAGCGAACCGGTGTCCAGACCAAGACTTCGTCACCAGGTCGGAAAGAAACGGACCGGCGAACAGCGTCGTAGCGTTCTTTTCGGTCTTGTTGGCTTGCTTCTGTGCGCATGCGGGCCAGGCGCCGACAGTGGTCGATCCGAGACACGAATTGTTCCGGAAACGATGCAGAAGCGGACACAGGAGCGGTAAAGAAACAGGTATCAAGCACGTGCGATGGATGACGGCCGTAGACAAGGTAGAAAGGCGCGTACCCTGTAGTGCTTTGAACTGCCGTGTTATAGGCAAAGGTGACTGAAGGTAATATAGCGTCCCAATTTCTGTGGTCAGGTCGTATGTACATTGATATCATGTCGGAAAGCGTGCGGTGAAAGCGTTCGGTGAGCCCGTTCGTTTGTGGATGGTAGCTTGATGTCATTTTGTGGGAGGTATTAGAGGCACGAAGGACTTCGGCAAGGATCTCGGATAGAAACATGTTGCCGCGGTCACTTAACAGTACGCGAGGGGCTCCATGTCGTAGCAGGATGTGTCGCAAAAAGAAGGCGGCGACGTCGCCAGCGCTAGCCGAGGGAAATGGCGCTGTCTCCGCGTAGCGAGTCAAGTGATCAACGGCCATGACGATCCAGGGGTTACCAGTGGACGTCGTCGGTAAGGGCCCATACAAATCAATACCGACCACTTCAAACGGCGTAGTTGGACACGGAACAGGCTGGAGGAGACCGACAGGGGGTGCCGTAGAGCGCTTGCGGTGCTGACAGGGTGAACAGGATGCGACGTATTTCACCACGCTGGTCGAGAGTCCTTGCCAAAAGAAGCGACCTCGAATGCGGTCGTACGTCTTTTGAAAGCCAAGGTGGCCGGCGGTGGCGTCGTCATGAAAAGCTTGCAAGACGCGACTCTGGAGAAAACGAGGCACAACTGGGACCCATGTGGCGCCATGTGGGTGGTGGTTTCTGCGATACAGTGCACCGTCTATGAGCTGGAACTGCCGCAGTTGGCGACGTAGGCGGCTATTCGGTGAACGTGTCGAACCAGCGAGCCGATCCATTATTTTCTGGCAGTAACTGTCTGCTCGTTGATGATCGACCAAGTCGCGGCGGTCGTCAGCCGGTGCATAGTGGACAGGTGCAACTGATAATGGCGGTGTATGAGGAAGCGACGCCATGTCGTTTGAAGATGGCATCAGTGGGCACCGCGAGAGTGCGTCTGCGTCTACATGCTTGAGTCCGGACTTGTAGGTAACTGTAAAGTCGTACTCTTGCAATCGCAGAATCCAGCGTCCCAGGCGTCCCGACAAGTTTTTCAATGAAGACAGCCAGCACAGAGCGTGATGGTCTGTGACGACGGTGAAATGTCGGCCGTAGAGATATGGCCGAAACTTTTGCACAGACCACACAACGGCCAGACACTCCTGTTCCGCTATTGTATAATTCGTCTCCGCTCGTGTTAGAGAGCGGCTGGCATAAGCAACAACCCTCTCGCGGTGGTTAGCATCGCGCTGCAACAGAACGGCGCCAATGCCATGCCCACTAGCGTCGGTGTGGAGGATCGCCGGTCTCGATTCATCAAAGTGGCATAATACAGGTGCGGAAGTAAGCGCATGCTTGAGGTCTTGGAAGGCCTTTTCGCAGCCATCACTCCAGTCGAAGGGGGTATCAGAATTTAATAGCTGGTTCAGAGGTGCAGCGAGAGTAGCAAAATTGCGGACAAAACGGCGAAAATAGGACGCCAGGCCGAGAAAACTACGCAGCGCTTTTTGTTGCTGAGGTCGAGGAAAATTGGCTACAGCAGAAATTTTGTCTGGGTCGGGGCGTATGCCATCTTTACTGACGACTTGACCAAGAACCTTTATCGATTTGCTAGCAAAACGACATTTCTTGGTGTTCAGAGTCAGACCAGCCTTTGCCAGGCAAGTCAACACCTCGTCCAGAGGCTGCAGATGTTCCGCAAAACTTGACGAAAAGATGACGATGTCGTCAAGGTAACACAGGCATGTTTTTCATTTAAGCCCGCGAAGGACCGTATCTATCATGCGCTCAAATGTGGCTGGGGCGTTGCATAAGCCAAAAGGCATTACGTTAAATTCGTACAAGCCGTCTGGAGTCGCAAACGCCGTTTTCTCTTTGTCAGACTCGCGCATGGGGATCTGCCAGTAGCCAGATCACAGGTCCAGACTAGAGAAATATTCAGCCCCTTGTAGACGGTCCAGCGCGTCATCTATGCGCGGCATCGGATACACATCCTTCCGGGTAATCCTATTCAAAGCCCGATAGTCCACGCAAAAGCGTACGGAACTATCTTTTTTCCTCACCAGAACAACAGGAGAAGACCACGGACTCGAGGAAGGTCGAATAACGTTTCGTTGAAGCATGTCCGCGACGTTTTCTTCTATGACTTTCCGTTCCGACAACGACACACGGTACGGGCGGCGGCGAACAATGTGAGTCCCATCTGTCTCAATACGATGTTCTGCAACAGACGTCTGTCCAAGGTTGGTAGAGATGCAGTCAAATGAGTTTTTGTGTTTTTCCAACAGCTCAAGTAGGAGTCTCGTTTCGAACACCGTGAGGTCTTCGCTAATCGTGGTTGCCAGGGTGGGACGTGAGGACCCGGAATCTGAAGACAGGGGAACGGAAGACACAGAGCAGAGGGGAACCAGAGACAGACTGTCATCAGCCACAACGGAAGCGAGCGTGGTGCCTTCAGGGAGGAGTATCGTCTCAGAAGTGGTATTTGTAACAATGAGCGGCGCAGACCCACGTGCAAAACGGACAAAGCAGGTCGCGATAATGATTCCTTGGGGAATAAAACGCGCAGAAGGCACGATTAACGCATCACCGTCACGAATTTGGGTTGAGTGAACTGAAAGGACTGTATCGTGGCCCGGGTATAAAACGTAATCGGCACTTGCTGTCAAATTCAGTTGTGGCTTTTCTTCCAGAATGTTGGTGTCCTCCGTATCTGCGAGTTCAATTTGCGGTTGCTGGCACGAAATGACGGCGGATGCGGATGACAAGAAGTCCCAGCCCAAGATGAGGTGATGCGCACACGGTGACAACACTGCACACTGAACGTGATGACGAAGTTGACCGACTGAAATTCGTACCGTGCACTGTCCGGATGGCCTGATCGTGCTGCTATTGGCGCCATGCAAAGAAGGTCCACTGTAGGGTGTTCGAACCTTGCGTAGTCGGGCACACAAATCCATACTTATCACCGAAATACTGGCACCAGTGTCACTAAGGGCATCTACACAAACACCTTCAACCAAAACTGACAACATGTTCGATGGACGCTCCGGAGGCATTGTAAGTTTCCCACGTGATGCAGTTTCCCCTCCCAAAACTGCATTAACTAGTTTTCCGAGTGCTGGTCGGTGACGTAGGTCGCAGGCCCAAGGGGTGACAGCGCCCGACGGCCTGGCGATGGTGAGCGGCGTCGCGTATCGCGCGGCCTATGAGAAAAGTCGGTTGGTGGCTCAGGTGGCGATGGTGAACGGCGTGAGAAAGACGGGTGCGTACGATGCACGTAGTCGAAGTAATTCGGACGTACATAATCGCGTTCGTAGGCTGCGTAGCCGCGTCGTTCGTCACGTTGGCGACTTCGACAAAATCGGGAGATGTGGCCCCGGATGCCACAATAATAGCAGACTGGCCGGCCAACGGGGTCTTGGTGTGGCGGAAAATAAGTCGGCGTGGTATGCAATCGAGGCATGGCGGCCACGTAGCCGGGCGGGGCCCGTGTCGTAATGGGACTGTGCGGTAGAGGATGCCGACCAGCCACATCCGAGCAGGATGGCGTTGCCACAGAAACAGGTTGGGTGGGAGGCGGAAGTACGGGCATAGCCGCGAGCTCCTCCTTAACAATATCCCGTAGGCCAGGCACAGAAGGAGCTTCGCGGACACAGTGTGCGCACTGGGAAATATTGGCGTGCATCTCCTCGCGAATTATAGAGCGTATCAACGCACGCAGGTCTTCATTTCCCAGATGGTGGGTAGGAGACGTGTCTTGACGAAGGCGGATGGACTGGAGTTCGTCGAGACGCTTACAAGTGGAGATCACGTCCGACACGGTTGTGGGGTTCTGCGTTGCCAGTGTGGTGAACGCGAACTCACCGATTCCTTTTAGAACGTGGCGTACACGGTCAGCTTCCGGCATGTTATTGTCGGCGTGACGACACAGCGCCAGAACGTCCTCGATATATGAGGTGTACGTTTCATGCGCCTGTTGCACACGGGTCTCGAGTTTCTTTTTCGCGATGTCGCTCCGAGCTTTAGAAGAGCCGAAAATCCGGCGGAACTGAGCAACGAAATCGGCCCAGTCGGTGATGGTATGCCGGTTATTTAGATACCACGTCTCGGCAGCCTTGGTCAGGGAGAACGAAACGTTTTGCCGCTTCAGGTTATCGTCCCAGCGGTTGAATGCGCTCACCCTTTCGTAGTTGTCCAGCCACTCGTCGGCATCATCGTCACGAAGGCCAGCGAAGAAAGGAGGTTCACGCTGGGGGCTGGTTATGATGCACTGGGGGGTTGGTGGGGCCGTGGCGTGCGCCGATTCCAGCGTCATGGCTGTAGTTTCCGGCATTAGGCGGCGACCCGAACGGAGCTCCAGTGGGGCAGCTTGAGAGGTGGATTACGGGACCGAAACGCACCTTCCACCACTTGTAAGGCCGATGGTAGGCGAGGCAGACCAGTACGCACAAACCGCTTTATTCGCAGGCCGAGCTGCAAGGCGGCAAGATGGCGACCGAACCAGGTTACCGATGATGATCGTTCGAGAATGTAGAAGAATCGGTGATGATGAGTATATACAGAGATGAAGAAGCCGTGGCCGCAACCGAGCGCCAGTGAAGATGGCATTCCGCTGGGACATTGCTAGCCGTGGCCGCAACCGAGCGCCAGTGAAAATGGCATTCCACTGGGGCATTGCATTCAGCGTTCCGACCTTCCACAAACGAGGCTACCACTGGTCTCACAATATTTATATATATATATATATATATACATATATACATATATACATATATACATATATACATATGTACATATGTACATACATATACATACTGAAAATGAAGCAAGTGAACCGCAGTTTTGCCTAATCGCGTGATTTTATGCGTATGTCTTGAGGGAAACAAAAAAAAAGAACTGAGAACTGACGGACGAAATGAAAGAGCGCTTCCAACCATGCCTGACGTGATTAAGTCAACCAAGAAAACATAAAAAGGCGCTGTCTGGATGTAGCCATTTCCAGCCACAAAGAAAATGCGGGGTAGGTCGAAGGATGAGAAACACGGCGTAAGAACGTTTGCGCAATTTTATACAAATCTCAAACTTTTCGCAACGTTTTTATTGTAGCTGCGTCTCGTCGACCTACCGCTACCGTGGCGGCGGTTTTGGCGCAGCTCAAGCGGTCACATTTTGGTTCATTTACGCAGGTGGTTGAAACATGTGGTAAAGCTTAGTGAATAATTTTTAACTGCCACGAAAGCATGAAAGGCTTAGAAGCAAGAAGCAAGACAAGAAAGACTTTTTCAACAGCCAGCAAGAAAGACTTAGAAGCATAAAGCATTGCTTTTCCACATGACGCAATCACTTTGTACTGCCATGCAAAATTGATTTTGCAAACGCCTCCAGTGTGTCTCCATAAAACGTATTGCTGTGAAATCAACCACGTTTCAACCATAAATAATTGCGCCACGTACCCTAGCCTCTTGAGCAAAGTCTATTTAACATTGGATAAATCTTAGAACTTTGTCTACCGCTCGTCTATTGTCGATCTTTTCTATCACTCAACTACATTTGTTTATCACTCATGCACGACAGTATTTCTTCGTCAACTGTACATTTTTGCGTCGCACCTACATTTTTGCGTCGCACATTTTTGCTGCCCACACCTGCATTGCAAAAAAATTCCGAGGCAAGACATTCTGCGTCCGCCAAACAGGATGCAGCAACAATACGGCATGAAAAAAAACTAGCTCCAATTTACGCTGGGAAAGTGGTTGGAAAGCAAAGCTTTAAACCACACCCACAACAATTGCCCATGAGACGACACTTGAATTCACACACGTGGCTCTAAAAATAGTGAAACCAGACATTCTGCCAGCCTTTGCCTTGAATTCGCAGAGAAAACGTCCCAAACGAAGCAGCAGCGTCGGGCACGGCTGGGCTAGAGCTGCGCATGCCGGCGCTGTAGCCCGGCCGAGAGTCGGGAGAAAGTAAACGGAGAGGAGTGTCTTTTGAAGGGTGCAACAGCGGAACTTAGCCATCCTGATGTGTTCGCTTGGGGCTGCACCACCGCGCGACGGAAGCGCAGACACCAAAACAATTCGGCATGTAAGCTTATTGAATCCCATTTACACCGATTTTAGGTAGTTAGTTTAGTGTGTTTGAGAACTGTGAGAAAGCTAAGAGAACTTTTACAATCACTATTTATCAAAACCAGTTGCTCCTATCGCCTTATGTAGAACCTGTTAAAACACAACCGATATGGTACTCCCCATATTAGAAAACGGAATTCCTTTCGTGGCAAGCATTGCGTTTCTCTAGCGGCTAGATGGCTGCATGTGGTCTCTATAGAACCAATCTTTAAGATGTCTTCGCCGCACGACCACATAATGCTGTCTTGTCCTGGTTACCGGGAGGTGCTGCTGACGAAGTTCATCAAGCCGTGCGGAGAAAGTGCGCGATGAATGGAAAGCTGCGCCAAAACAGACCCAAAACAAGTGTCGCTAAAGCAGACTGCAAACCCGACGGAATGTCACCCCTACGCGAAAGCCGAGGTGGGAAGCTCCGGTGAGCGGGGAACGCTGGCCAAATTTGCCGTGCCATCTAAAGTGTGCTCCGTGAGTAAAACCCTCTGTCCTCCACCAGCCGCCGCCAGCGCCGCGTCGGGAGTTTATTGTCCTGCACGCTACGAAAGAACCGTTGGCTGGTACAGGTAGGAAGCTTTGCTTTAAAATATCAATTGTCTACATAATCGTTACACGAATGAAGGAATTTGCCCGTCCAGCTCGAGATTTTATTTTGGCGCATTGAGGTTCCATTGCGGTTTGATTTTGCTGAATATGTGCGTAAATCATACACATGTCATGCCTTGTAAAGGTTGTTCTCACTCTATAGGTTCACCATTCTTAAAAGAGGTGTTTGTTCTTATTGCGGCTTTGAAAGCCAGCGCATAACGACAGACAGCCAAATTTACAAACGCCACGTGGTGCCACGGGCATTTCATTGACTAGCGGGCATTTCATTCACGCGAAATGACAGCGGGAATGACCGTTGCCGGCAAGAACCAGCGATAGTCATGAAACTGTGCAGAAATATTGGATAGGACACGACTTCGTGCAATGTGTGATTTTTAATAAACTTACAGAAGCATGTTTATGTAGACAAGCACCCGGTAACTGTTTTTTATATGCTCTAAAAATGAAAAAGCCCCCCAATACACTTTCACCTTTGTCCTCCGCAATCTCATTCTCCAATATTTACCATTGAGTTTCCTGTCTGCGTATGGGAAGCGCATAGCTAAAACCTAAACAATAAACCCCTTTGTAAGGTCTGTGCGCAGTTGAGGAATAACGGGAGCTGATATTGCTCTCGCATATAGTTTATAGCTGGCAAGAATTTATAGCAGTGGGCATTCATTTTTTCCGCTGCCGATACCTGGGAGGAAGAACCTTGTCGATTAAAATGCTGATAGCGAGGTACACGTGCTTGCTTTATATGCGACTTCGTGAAATTAGAAAAAAAACGCCCTGGTGGTAGATAGTTTGTAGATACCAAGCAACACGTTTCCATCGACACGTGACAGGCCTACTTGTTTTACCCGGCCAATTGGACCTGCGATGCCCGAGTAATTTGCCAACGAGTTTTGATTTTGCTTATCCGAACCCCATGAATCTATCGGAGCAATAATCGCTTAGATTGGTTACTTGAGCGCCATTGTGGAAAAGACCACCAGACTGTATTCTTGAAAGGTTTATGGAAGGCATGAAGTTGTAGGTGTGGGCGTCGTCGTTTCTTCAGGGTAATAGTCGGGACGGCAGAATATTGTTTGTTTGATGCTATTTGCGAGCTAGTTATATTTGTTTGCTTCAGGTTTGCTTTTGTAATATTGTAAAAGCATGGACACGTCCTTGACATTTTTATGGTGTAATTAAAATGCAATACATTGGCATTCGAAAGAACTCCATCATAGTAATTCAAATGTGCTGAAGCATTGGTCCAGATACAGATTTATTTCACCGGTATCCTGTGATATCACATGATAAGTAAATTTACCATTGAATTTCGATTTTCCCAATTGGCAACGACAGAGCTATACTCTCAACCATACACTCTTCGATGAGTTGCAGGGGCGCCGCTGCGGAGCGGCACAGGGAAATTGTGATCTGGTATGGTTTTGGCTGAAGAATTTATTGCAGTGGGCGTTGTCTCTTTCCTTGTTGCCGCCTCGCAGGCAGAACGTTTCTTTTTGTTTTGTTGCTGAGTGCGAGATATTGCTGCTTCCTTTTGTTCGTTCTTCTAAATCTACATCAGCACGTGCGGTCTAAAAATACCAAGTCGGGTTCAAGAAAGGATCCGAAAGGCTTTAAAAAAATCGTTGCAATATTATAATTTCGGTAAATTTCCGTTTAAGATGTCTATTTTCAATAAATCAATCAATAGGACTCCTTTGTTTCCTTTGAAAATGTGCAGGACAGGATAGTTTATTGTGCTGACGGCGAACAATGGCGTAAGCACTAGCAGAAGTATTTTTTGATAGAAATGTAGCTAATAGTCAGTTGTAAATTATATTTACCCAGCGGGCGGAAACGCAGCTTCAGAACAAGTTTTGTTCTAGTGCGTAGTTTTAAAGCAACAGCTTGCCGATACCTAAGAGGCTGCCGGAATAAAGGTGTGGCGTAAAAATTATAAAATGAGAATAAAAGTTGAGTGTCTTGGCCATTTTGTTTCCAAATATCGTTAGGCAAAAGAATCTAAAAACATTTCACCTCGAGAAGATGACGAACAATATTAGGTACAGGGCAGTAACACTCAAATTGACGAGCATTCGGGGCAGCCCCAAATGTGGTGAGTTCGGTAGTGTCCTGTGTCGGGGAAACTTGATCATCTATGACTGAACAGAAAAACTGTGCTCCAGAGTGAATGATTCTTAGTTTTCGCGCCGAATGTGGTGACAATAAGCTGGCGAGGATAAAATCTGAATGACAAACCCATTTCAAAGTTTCGGTCGTTGGTTGTCTCAGTCAGAAGTATTGGTTTTCGAGTGCCGTTAGAGCCAGGCCCATCTGACGCTCTCCATTTCTTCAAATATAGGCAATTGCTGGAAGTAACAGATTTAGTTTATATTTTAGCGAAAATATTGATAACCATTTGAGCCGAAATAAAAAGCACTATAGTTGGAAACTAAGCAAACTTTACAATAATGAACTACTCAAAACCAATGTTTTATACATATACTAAAACAGAAGGATGACTTATGTAAAATGAAATAGAAAAGCAGCTTCTATATAGTACGCATAAAACTAGCGAAAAAGAGCAAACCCCGTAACCCCCTTCCTTTCCATAAATATGCATAATTGGCGGTAGTAACACGTTTAATGGTTATAATATACTAACTAAAGATGCAATTTTTCACGGATTTTTGAAAACCAGAGAAATGAACAACATATAAAAATAAACGACAAAAAGAAATATGTCACAAATAGGTTGTATTAAACATCTGTAAAAACAATAACACAATAATAAAACTACAAACAGCAGATTTCCCTGGCATAATAGTGCAAATGAGCATAATTGTTCATACGAGATTGTGATAACCGAAATTTGCCAGAAAGATAACATTTGACACGTTATATTTTTTAATAGAAAATTGACCACAGTTAGGAGAAATCCCCAAGGTGGAGTAAGTTATTGCAAAGAAAAATGCACCCTAAACGTCACAAAATTTGACATCCACCTTATTGCAGCCGTACGGCTGCATTGAGGTGGATGACGAAGTTTGCAGCACCCACAGAGCTATACCCCAAGCCCAAGTATGATTTTGGCCAGAAGAATTTTTTTCAGTGGGCGTCGTCTGTTTCCCAGTTGCCGCCTGGCAGGCAGAAGATTTTTTTATGCTGATTGCGAGAGATTGGTGCTTGCTTTAGTTCGTTCTTCTAAATCTACATCAGCAGGTGCGGTTTAAAAATACCATGTCGAGTTCAAGAAAGGTTACAAAAGGCTTTAAAAAGACCGTTGCAATATTAAAATTTCAGCAAATTTCGGTTTATATCTGTATTTGCTTCGCCTATGCTGTTGCAGCGGACAAGTAAATTTACAATGAATTCAGTTTTAGCCCAACGCAACAAAATGCTCACTTTCAACGATGGACATCTACCTGTACGGGATTCGGGATTCGCTATGCCTCTCGAATATGGGCTCGTTCATTTCATTGTTTTCCCGTGTTGCTGATAGCCGGCCAGGATTAATTGTAGGCCGTGGGCCTTTGTTACCCTAAGTTACCTAGGTGGGCTGACGCTGTTTATTGTGGGCGCTGGCCATAAATATTACCACTGTGGCCGGGTGCATCGTGGAGGGCATTGTTTCTCTGCTAGCCAATAGCAGCAATCTCTAGAGCAGAGCTCCAGAAACTCGACGTAACACCTTTCGCGCGATCTCGCAAAACCCGCTTTCTTGTACCCACTCACCAGCCAAAACATAGCGTGGTTTTGCGGTCCGGCATTCGTCCTTCTGGAGTTTCGGCAACCAATTGCGAAAATGTCGACCTACAAGCCTCATACGCCGATGCCGCTTGATATGCTTGAATACCAACAAAAGATTAAGGAATTCAGCGGCCTGCATATGAGCTTTCTGGTAAGTGAATATTACTGGTGGTCGACAAGTGTATCGTGCACGAACTTACATTTCGGAGTGAAGAAAAGCCACCACCCCCTTATCAGGTATCGGTGTCGCGAGTCACAATCGAAAATAATCAATTAATGATTTAATCAGTCAACAATACTCTTTTGTTTCCTTTGAAAATGCGCAGGAAAGGATTCCTAATTGCGCTCACGGCGAACACTAGCGGAAGCACTAGCAGAAGAAATTTTGGGGTAGAAATGTATCTAATAGTCAGTTATAAAATATACTTATCCAGCGGCGGTAGATCGGCGGCAGAGATATAGTAGTGCGACGCCATGAGTTGGCGTGAGCTCACTTTGATTTTTATAACCACTGGCGCATTCGGAAGGCGCGCACACGGTCGCTACACGGGCCATGGGCAGAACGCCTAGTGGCCCGAGAGATGGCGGGACGCTATTACCTTCCACTCAGAAAGAATGCAGAGGGCGAACCCGCACATGTGCTCGGTGAGTGCACCGTCTGCCTCCCACGCCTCCGTGTGGGTTCGTTGCGCAATCGGTAAGACAACCGGCTCTCGCTCCATTTCTGTATTCCTTCCAGATTCGGTTCCCGTCGGTGCCAGTAAATTTTTTATTTGTCACGGGAGTTTTCTGTAACAGTGTTCGTCGTGAACCCTTGGAGGGTGGAGCTCAAAAGCTTCGTTTTAACATGGTATTTTTTGAAAAAGAAGCAACAAACTTTTAAATATGCATCGCATCGTGTATTTGTGACATTGTACCGCGTGGGTTACCTTACTTGTGAAAATGAGACAGAAACTTTTTTGAAGCCAATTCTACCCTGCTGATGTAAATGACATTGCACCACGCACTTCGCAGAAGACATATTATGTCACGGTCCCAAGTGTGGCATTTAAAAGTTCTTTTGCCTCAAGGACTTGCTTAGCCAGTTCCAGTAAGCATGGACAATAAGGAGGGCTGATTTGAAAGCCGATTTTGATTTTTACCCCATTGTAAAGCGCACTCTAATTTGGTAAACTTTAACCGAAAGAATGTGCCCGGACGATTTCTGCATATAGGTTACATACCCGCTAAAAAACGAGAGCTGTGCCTAAAGGGCCCAGAGTGAAATGTTGAAGTTAATAGGAAATAAATACGAGCCGGCCATTTAACATCCTACATTTCCACAAAATGCATAATTGGCGGAAGGAACACAACTAATCTCCGTTTACACTAATACAAACAAGTGAATGTATACTACTAGAGGAACACAATTTTGAAAAAACAAAAAACCAGAAAGTAAAAATACCGCAAACCTTAACTGTATAAATCAAAAACATGCATCTTATACACCCTAAAAAACAACGGTGAGTATAAAAAGCCCGTTGGAACTACCTAAATTTTCACAATAAATGGATAATTGCGGAAAGGTATTCTGTTGAACGGCAGAACCTGCACAACTGGACCACACAATGCCATTACAGTCGGGGCATGCGCAGATTCGTTAGGCCAGATACCTGCATGTCCCGGTACTCAGACCAAACCAAGTTCACAAAGAGAGGAAGGCGATAAAGAAGCAAGCGATCGGCGTAGGGGGGATGAGGTTGAGGATGTAAGGGCAGAACAACCAGAAAATGAAACCTTGAGAATTATGGCGTGTTGTTTTGAGGAACCAAGCTTACGAAGGGCCAAGGCTACTGCAAGAAATTCTGCTTGGAAAGACGTAGTAAAGTTAGGCAGCCGAATTCGAAAGGCCCAATCTAGACTGGGAGAAAAAATAACGACGCCTGCGTTCTCCTTCTGGATAGAAGCATCGGCTGCAAGAATGGCGTGCAAAGGGATACCGTTCAGACTATCCTTTGCGACGCATGTATAAAGGTTCAGAGGTAGTAATTTCTCGTTAGAGGGAAAAATTTTATCAAAAGAAATATCTAACGGCGACACTCGGTCAAGTAATTCGGCCGACAAGAGCGCCACATTTAATGGGCTAAGCAGAGATTGAACAAAGACCGCCTGTGGTTGTTTTAACTGTGGCCATGAACAATCAAAGAACAACGAAGGCCACGTAACGAAGGCTGTTTGCGGCGTATGGGTGATTACATGACTCGTAAAAATGCATCTGTGGTGAGGGCATGCATGCGTCAGACTAATTGAGGAATACAGGTTTCCATGGATGAAATTTTTTTGGTACATAACGGGAAAGACCCAGACTTCACCGTATAGCTTGTCTTTCGAGTATTATTAACGCGCAAAGTTTTTTGTGGGGACTTCCGGAGAATAGCACACATTCAAATTCTAGAATTGGCCGGACGTATATTTTATAAACCATTATTAGGGTGTCACGACGCAAGCCCAATCTAGCTCGTTTCTCGAGCATGCACCTAATGGGGTTTATCTTCTTACCCTGGCACGTCTTCGGCGCATATCCCCGTGTCTGGATTGGACATAATCCTGCCTTCCTCTTCCTTATGGTCGATGCTGGTACGTCGAATACCCCCATAGCTTGATGGCCTGTTGCATCATTTCATTATTCTCTCTACAATACAATGAACGGCCTGCCTATTGTGAGAGGCGAACTTAACACCTTTCAACGGGTTTTGTTCAGCGTAACCGTCATGTGATAGGAAGCAGAGCATGGAAAGTGGGTAAAGGGAGAGCTACGAATTAAAGCAAGCACGTGACGTCAGATGGAGGGTAAGCGGCAGTGGGAAGGTCGCAAACGCAGAGAGGGTTGCGAGGGGATTGAACTCTACAAAAAAAAAGAAACACCTGTTGAGAGCTCCTTCCAACAAAAACGGTGAAGAGCAAAATCAAATAAAGCAAATAATCCTGAAATGTCGTTTTCCGTGTTGCTATTCCTTCCTTCGTAGCACATGGCCACATGGGGGATGCGCCGAAAATTTGAACCTTTGAGGAACTAACGTGCCCGTTTTGCAAAATGCGTAATACTGTGGATTCGAACAGCAACAGTTGTAGAATAGTGCGTGCAGCGTGAAGCCTGAGCGTGATGTCACGGGACTAGGACAGGTACACACCACCTTCGCAGAACCCCGATTCTAGGGAGGTTGTGGCGTGTTCCAGTCTGGTTGCACACCCAGACAAACAAATGAAAGAGACGAAACTGACGGAAACACGCAACAGCAGACAAACAGCCGTTGAAAGAAGTCCATGCCAAAAGAAAAAAAACGAAATCGAGGAAAAAGGTGCAAGAACAAAAAATAAAAAAAGAATTTGCTAATAAATTTAACCAGGGTTTAACCTTAACAACACGTAAGCAGACTGGACCGGGCCGAGGAAATTTTGTGTCGAAAATCAGAGCGTTTCGATAAATAATAAGGGCAGCAACGGTTTTGAATGTGGCGCACTTTCATCACCCGCTTTCTTTTTTGGCCAGTCGGCCATAGTCCCGTGATTGCGCTGTGTGTCACCAACAGCAGAAAATACTCCTTAGGATGAAAAATAGCAAACAAAAAGCTCGTAAGAACTCATCAAATAAAAAATAAAAAAGGACTTTGTAGTGAAATACAGCTTATTAAGGTAAAAGTACAATAAAATCTAGTAATTAGATATGCGTGCCCTCAGTAGCCACCAGTGCAGCGGTGAAGCGAGAGAAAGCACGGCACGATGCGCCACTCCCTAGTGGCACATCCTTGGTACGCACCACCCTGGACAGATTACGTCACCTCAATAATCAGCAAACAGCATAAATCGAATTTTTATTGCGTTTTATCCCTACCCCATAATATTATCATGACCTTAATATTACCACAGCAGCTCCGCCTTGCCCGAGTTTCATTCAAACTGTGGCCTTCTAGAATAGCACCCCTGCTCCAAAGGAATTGTGGTTGTTCCCTGAAGACAAGATGTGCTTTCTGAACATACACTCTAAGAAGTCGAGGAGTGCTGGGCACTCTGTCTAGGAGTAAAAACTTTTGTCCCATATTTCCCTCCTTTTAGAAGCATTGGGCTACTCTTCCGAGGAGTAGCGCGTGGCGGCCAAGAGAGAGGCGAAACACTCCTCGTGGGAATCACTTGCTGCTTTAGAAGCGGAGTACTTGAACCCTTTTTGGGAATTGCAATGTCATCTCCAAGGCAGCGTTCCGTCACTCCCTTTAGGCGTGAATAAGCTCCATTGGCTGCGGCGTTCCCGGATACTGCAGAAGGGCACTACTACTCTCTCTTGGACAGCATCTCGTTATGCCTCAAAAGCGTTCTGCTTTTTCCCGCGAGGCAGGGTGTTTTCGCTCCGCCTGCTACTAGTACCCCGCCCCCCCCCCACCTTCCCCACGATGGTACTGTAGGCAGTTACAAGCAAACAAAACAGGACAAACTTTTTTAAACATGAAAAAGAAGAAAAAATAACCTCAGACTTTATTTTCCAAGAAAATGCCACAACAATCGGTTCATTCTGCAATTTCACACAAAAAGCAATTTAGTTGGATGTAAAACATCAAAGCATAAAAACGGTTGCTACTCCACATGCACTGTGCAAACAGGCGACGTAGCACCTATTTAGGATACATCCAAGAAAAATTCACAAATAAAAATGCAGCGAAGCAATTGATAACATTGAAATACAAACAATAAATTAAGACAATAAAAATGACATTAACACCAGCAAATAAAAAGGTACTGGCATTAGCACGAAAAGCGTCAGTAGAAATGCAGCAGTGGGAGAATAGTTAACAGTATTAACATAAAACAAAGTGGCCTTAGTACATCAGTGAGGGCTTCACATAGACTGGAAAGCTCGCTCTCATTTAGGACACATCAAGAACATTTACAAATAAATTTTCCGAAACAAAAATCTTGGACTAAAACTATTCAGCGTGGATTCATATTAACGCATTACAACGTGCAATCAACACGAAGTTACAAAGCCATTGACACGGGAACTCTGCAACAGAATATGTTGGTGGGACAATAGAAAACCACCGGAAACATTCCCACTGGGTTTTTTAGGCGGGTGGTTCTCAAATGAGGATGCGCTAGTAAGATTTTAAAAAGGCATAACTTGGTATTAAAAACAAAAACGTTCGAGCTGACTGCTTCATAATGTTGTTGACGGCCTTCAGAACAGTACCGACCAGGGCACCGTGCTTGAGCCGAAGTAACGTCTACAGAAGCAAGAAGGTGAGCATTCCCTTTGAAGCATGTTACACACTGAACAGCCAAAACACAGACTGCAGCAATGTAAACCCATCCACGATGTTCGAGGATGTGAGGAGAAGTGTCTTGAATGTCACGGCCACTTCTTCTGACGCCTCGAGGATCTCTCTCTCTCAAAAAAAAAATTCGGGCAAGCACCATCTTCCCGCGATTCCTACATGGGCAGAAAGAGGGGGACAGCAAAGATATGTTCTAAAATGAGAAAACAAATTGACGAAGTTGACGATGTGATAGATTAGTTTTTGCGCCGATAGAACGCATTGAACACGTATTGGAATGCAATACTGCTTGGCGCAGTCCAATAGGCTCATTATTGAACGATCAGAACGCTCGAACATTAAACCACATGCAGCGACGGCGACAACCGACGCGAAAAAAGTAACATAATGGGTACAACAAACAGTGTGGGCGACAGCGACAAACGAAAAAAAAATTTCCCCGCATTTCCCCGAGGGGAAGAATGTGAAAGTGCGAATGCATGAGTTGAATTTGCGCGGTTCGGTAATGTTCGCGAAAGAGAGATCAAACACACACACACAACTACAAAAAAAGTAAGATGCATTTATTCACAGACACCTATTTGTGTTGTCGTTGTACTTGATTGCTAGAGCGGATCTCAGCTTTGAAATTTCGTGTCAGTACTCCTTTAAGCGGGTGCATTAGCTTTCTCACGCCCGATTCCTGGCCAATCCCCCACGTGGGTATGTGCCTGCACAGAAACCTATTTGTGTTGTCGTTGTACTTGATTGCCAGAGCGGATCTCAGCTTTAAAATTTCGTGTCAGTACTCCTTTAAGCGGGTGCATTAGCCCTTCTCACTCCCGATTCCTGGCCAATCCCCCACGTGGGTATGTGCCATGTCAGCGGCCAGGCAGCGCGCGCCCATCTCCCCCCGTTGCCAACGAAGACGACGAGATTCCGGGCCAATCCCCCACGTGGGTATGTGCCATGTCAGCGGCCAGGCAGCGCGTGCCCATCTCCCCCCGTTGCCAAGGAAGACGAGGAGCGCGCGCACCCGCAGCTGTTGCTATGTGGACGGACGGCGGTCACCGGAATTCAGGGTCGCTTATAAAGTGCATGCGCACTTAAAATAATGCATTGCTGCCAATGCCATTCGTCGTCGTTGCAGCCGCTCGCTTGTGGGCTGCTTCTGGCCGGTATAAGCCCGCGACGGCGACGGCCCGTCGCCTGCCGCAGTTGCCGCCGTCAGTGGCCTGTGTAAATAAAATTTTGTCTCTGTCGCCCACAATACCTGTTTGCCGTACCCAATGAGTGAGGTTTCTCGTGTCGCTCATCGGCTTAGACGCATGTAGTTAGCCCTGAACAGTTCGGGGCGGACGCCCCGAAAAGTCCCATCTCCGGCCATCCTGCCCTCAATCAAAACGCAAAAAACCTGCCTGGACAGCATTTCAGTCTGCTGCTGTACACGGGGTGGTCAACTGGCACGCGCTAGACGCGCTCCTATCACTCAGCCTATTCTACGCAATTCTTTGGAGCCGCGCAGGTAGCCACAGCTACTGCACGGCAGCCACTCTAACCCTAGCCGCCGAGTTAATAATACAGGGTAACGCTGCGACTACTCGCGCGACCGTGCTCCTTACCTGCGAAAAGATTCGGCTAGGATACCAACACTTCACGAATCAAAGGGATTGAAACGGTACAAGACTCGACGCTGTTTGCACACGGGTACAAAGGCCGCCTTTCAAATCTAAGCAACGGTCAAAATGAGTGACGAAAACGTTAGGGCTAACCGCTTCAGCGGACCGAAGTTAGAGAGCAACTCTGCTTCGTTAAATACACAAGACAAGAATACGGGGTTAACTAATGACTTACCTCTACTTCCCGAAGTCCGGTAGATAAATCCAATGTCGTCATAGCTGCAAAAGATCCTAGGCTGAACGCGCGAAGCCTGTGACGGCCGCGAATGCAGTCCGGCCAAAGCGCGCGCATCGCTACACAGTGCACATAGTTCCGGTATCGGCCTCTGCGCCACCGCACCTGTGATGTCCATCCGAAGTAAAAACTAGCTCCACGCACGCACGCACGAAAGAACTAATATACGGCTTGCTTACGTGTTCGTTATCTAACGCTGACGCACAGGCATGCAAGCAGTTAGCAGTTAGCGAGCACGCGTCGCACTGCGTTCAAGGAAGTATTACGATAAGGGCAGGTCTTACTCCCAATGTTGTGCAAGCCGTCTCCGAAGCTTCTGATAATTCTCGCGCCGAGAATGCTGGCGCCGAGAGGCGAAAACGAAAACAGACACCGGCGGCCTGCCGAGGGGCCAAGCCCAAAGCACGAAACACCTGAAACCACCACAGTCGCAGCAAACGTGGCCGGATGTTTATACCAACGAGTGAGAGCTTTGGAGTCTTGCGTGGGGAGTGTCACGTGTGTGTGCTGTTCGACGAGGAGAGTCGCTCCACGCCTGCGCACCGCGTCAGTCGTTTTCTCCCCGTGCTCTTCTGTCCTGATCCACTGTAACCCGAGTTTTCTCAATAATTGGACCTTTAATTCTCAAAACCTAGTTTCTCCTATTCGATGCGAGCACGCGTCGTACTGTGTTCAAGCAAGTAAGACGATAAGGGCAGGTCGAACTTCCCATGTCGGATGACGCGTCTGTTTGAAAGTCCACTTCGTGCGTAGCACACTGTTTACAAAGAGCAGCCCTGTGTTCCGCGCTGGCGGGACATCACGGTCTGGCGCGATCAGTCGTCGCTCGGCCGGTCCTTGCGGGTGCACCGCCTGTGTCGGTTTTCACCGTAGACGCAAGATCGCGTGGCGGAAAATCCGCCGCGATAGTACGCCGTATCTTCGTCGGGCTGAACTACGGAGACGCCGCTGGGATGCCCTCAGTGTAATCGGCGTAATCGCTGAAATCGGCGCGCAGTATTCTTTCCTCCGTGGTGCGCACCTTTTATGATGGCTAGTCTGCCAACTTTTTAAATGTCGATAACTAAGCCATGACAGAGGAAAAAACGAAACAAAGAAACAAAACCAAATCGAGACATGCGTTTTTTTAGTTTTGTTAAGTTTGCTTAATTCATGTCACTGAACGCTGCGAGGAATCGTTACACGAATTCATATCCTTGCACGTTTAGAATGCGCGGCGGAAGTACTCGGGTGCTTTTTACACAAATGCTTTATATATTATATACGTATGCAAATAAAACATCGCTGATGAGTTGGTGTGCGTGAATGGTAGGAGTGCATATCCATGCTTACTCCCGCACTGGACAAGAATGAAATTGCAATTTTACTCTTCATACTGGAGAGAGGAGACGATGGTGCGGGAGCGGAACTGGGGCTGCACTCCGCCGCGCAAGAAAAGAGTAAGCTGTCAGTTTTGCTCTCCCTCCTCATGGGAGTGAACATTGCACCCAACTCCCCGCAGCTTTCGAGCGGAGCGCGCCAACGCTTGCAGGAGTGCAATGACTGTTGGACTCTTCAACTACTCCCCCGATTTCTTAGAGTGTAACTGTTCCGAAAGAAATCGTTGAGTGCAATGCAAAGAACGCTGAAACTTTTTTTTAGTTACGAGGGGTTTTTGTAGGGTTGCTTGTTAGTTCATTTGAGGGGGTGAAAGTTGCGAGGCTATAACCAGCGAGTGACTTGAAATTATTCCCAAGGCTTCTAACATCGATACAGGTAAAGCACCTAAAGTGTAAATTCTGGTTTTTCAGTATTAACTCTTCATTTTCTCTAAACAATTTTTAACTTATGTTTGTTTTATGGCACAAATTAAAAATACTGTCTACACCGCATGTAAAATGAACAAAGTTCTGGTCAGACTAGGCATCATAAACATTATTTTCGACATGACCCGCCGCGGTGGCTCAGTGGCTAAGGCGTTGCGCTGCTGAGCACGAGGTCGCGGGTTCGATTCCCGGCCGCGGCGGCCGCTTTTCTGATGGAGGCGAAAAGCAAAAACGCCCGTGTGTACGAGATTTCGGCGCACGTTAAAGATCCCCAGGTGGTCAAAATTAATCCGGAGCCCTCCACTACGGCGCGCCTCATCGCCTGCGTTGCGTTGGCGCGTTAAACCCTACAATCAATCAATCAATCAATTTTCGACATGAGATGGTATTTGCTATAGAACCACATTTCCGGAACTACTGTACACCGGTCGCCGCGATCGCTGTTAGGTATTAATAAACACCTCATCACAAGAAGAAAAACCTATTTTGAACCCATTCATATTAGTAACACTAAAATGTCCAGCCATCACAAGGTGGTTTTTAAAACATTCCACAGAAATATTTGAAAATTTACTCGTAAATTCTACATCAGAAGTCGGAGGACAGTAAAGGAGAAACAAAACGAATAAATGTACAAATATTTGGAATTTTATACATAATCTTTCCTGGTTTTCCGTTCATCTCAAAGGGGTAACAATTGCTCGAGTGCTAAAATGGCAGCGGCGCCTATACCACGTGCCACTCTAACTCGTCTATATTATTGAAAATTTTGAGGAGCAATTTTTGTATCAATGATGCCTTTGGTACAGCAAGTTTTCGTTAGTATTGTGAGGGGGGGGCGCATGTTATTGATACCCCGGCAACACTGGGCGCTACTCACATTCATGAAGAAAAATACATTTTTTCTCACGCACCCACTTAAACTCTCGCTCACCAGTCGCCCTCACCACTCGCACTCACCCGAAATCTTGCTAAATATTTGGCCTCACCACTCGTGCCCACTCTCACTCACTCGGGCTCACGCTCACCGCTCACTATAGGCCCTCCCACTTTGTCGTGCTCACATTCCCCTTTTATTCTCAATACTCGTACTCCCGCTCACCCCTCACTGCCACCACTCGCGCTCGCACTCATCACTCGTTGTGACCCCTGCACGCGACTGTGCTCAGTAGACCATAATGAGTCACGGAACGGAACCGTATTGGAACATTATGGCGTAAGAAGTCCATCCAAATCATATTTCCAAATCGGTACACCGCAAGAGAGTTAAATATGCGATGTCCGATAGAAAGAGCACAGTGACGATATATTTTCCAAATTAAAAAGATTCGCGCTATTACCAACCAGCCTAGAGGGTGGCTGCTGCGATGAATAGCGAAACGCAAGCACTAGGGCAATATAGGTACTAACCATGGAAAGTCGCGCAAATCGCGCGAGTGTACTCGTGAGTGGTAAGCGCAGCTCAGCGCTCGCGACTGGTGAGTGCACTTGCACTCGGGAGTGGTGAGAAGGGCTCACGGCGAGTGGGTCTCACACTCGCGAGTGGGGTGTGCGCCTGACCGCGACGCGAGTGGCGTTCGCCTTCGTGGGTGGTGAGCGTGGCTCACGGCGAGCGCAGGGCTCGTAATCAGTTGCACTCGCAGTACAACTCCAAAAAGACTGCGAGGCTTACTCACCAGAAACTCGTGAATGGTGATTGGGGGTTGTCAGTGCACTCGTTAGTGAGCGGGCCGATCTATAATGTTATCTTTTTGCTTCACAGTTGAAATGCTTTATTAGGAATGCTTCGGGCATTTATAGAAAAAAGACTCAGAGTTTTCTTGATAGACACTTAGGAGCTCCTGATATTGCTGTGAGCTGCAATTTAGTTGCTAAATTTGCGGAGTAAATGTGGAACTTTTGCACCGTGTATGCTCTTGTACACACATATATATGCGTAGTTACCAATTTGGAACTTCTAATGCAAAAGATGTTGCTATTTTCTTTCGCTTTGTTTATCTTGGCATGACAGTTTGCGCCTTCAGAACGTGCAGCGCGAGTAATTTTTCTCGGTGAAGACATCGCTACAATTCGGCATCTTCTCTAGGCAAAGTATCATAACAGTTCAAGCTAGAGTGTATTTTGTACCTATATGTCTAAAATTCAAGGATACTTGTAAATATTTATTCTGATTCTGCTTAGGCGGCAAGTTGAACTGCGCTTAACGGTAGGCTTTGACAAATGAGTTTGACTACTATTTATTTTTTTCTCGATCTTCTTTTTCACCTATTTTTTTTTCACGAGATTGGAGTGGTCTACATTAGGAGTTTGGCTGTGGTCTCCTGTATGCAGAGGTTTTTCTGAGGTGGCAGCCAAGGAAGGCTGTGACTAATTTTAAGCTGGAAAAAACCAGAATAATTTTACTTGTAAGTGGTTCAGGACTGTGACGAACATTTCGTCTCCAGAAATTTCACCTCATGTAACCACAAGTGATTTTTGGGAGGGTCTTCTCGCTCTTCACCTCGATAGCATTTAAGATCCATAATTTTGACAAGCATATTTTTTGTCTATTTGCCGATATTCAATTCGACATCCCAGCAGAGAAGAAGCTGACAAGCTTGAAATGTTTATGGATCAGTGTGCACTGGGTGGCAGAACAAAAAGCACTGCTGTGAGATTGCAAAGAATTACAACAGTCAAAAACCTGGATAATAAAATAAATGAACATGGACAGTGGTGCTGGTCGGTTAACTTTGACATGCTCATTTAACGAGAACTGCGTCGGGACAGCGTTTTCAATCTCTGAAAATGATGACATCACCGGCCGGAGTGCAATTGAGAAATCGCCATTAGATAAACTTTATAGCACGTCCCTCGGTACACGCACGTGGGGCGGTGCCGTAGGTGGTGACTAGGCGGGGCGTAGGTAAAAGAAAGGGCTTGAGACAATACCGTGCAGGACTGCAACCGTTAGCTTGTTCCTTCTCTTTTCCAAGAGTGACGGCACGGGGGTTTGGGCCCTCAACAATCTCCCTCATTTCTAGAGGTACTTTTATGGATAATCATTGTAATTCAACCACCAAATACCTCAAGCTGCAAGCTCTTCCCCCTGCATCCAATTTCCCCACCTGTATGAAGGAAAGGCTACCACCGATAGACGGCCACGGCGTTGAAACGGGAAAGAAGTTAAGGAGTTTGTGAAATTTTTTAAACATTTCTTTTGACTTTGTAATCAATTTTGGCGGAAGAACAACTACAACGTCGAGTTATGCCTTGTCAAGACATTTAGGCGGTATGAAAGTGTAAATGTAAACGAGTGGAAAGAAATATAACCAAAGCAAATGAATTCGCCCCGTTTAGATACTGATAGCGTATCCTGACAACCCCAGCAGCCGTTGTAGCAAGCTAGAGAGCACTTAAATATATTTATATATATATTAATATCTATATCTATATGTATAAAAATATATATATATATTTATTATACGCATATTTATTATTATATATCTATGTATACATACATACATACATATATATATTGAAAATGAAGCAACTGAACTGCCGTTTTGCCTAATCACGTGATTTCATGCGTATGTCTTAAGGGAAACAAAAAAAAGCAAGAACGAAATGAAGGAGCGCTTCCAACCAGGCCTGACCTGATTAACGCAACCAAGAAAAAATAAAAAGGTGCTGTCTGGATTTAGCCATTTGCGTCCACCAAAAAAATGCGCTGTAGGTCGAAGGATGAGAAACATGGCGTAAGAACGTTTACGCAATTTTATACAAATTTCAAACTTTTCGCAACGTTTTTATTGTAGCTGCGTCTCGTCGACCTACAGCTACCGTGGCTTTGTCTACCGCTCCTCTATTGTCGATCTTGTCTATAAAGGCATAAAGGCATAAAGTTGTAGGTGTGAGCGTCGTCGTTTGTTCAGGGTAATAGCCTGGACGGCAGAATATTGTTTGTTTGATGCTTATTGCGAGCTAGTTATATTTGTTTGCTTCAGGTTTGCTTTTGTAAAATTGTAAAATCATGGAAACGTCCTTGACATTTTTATGGCGTAATTAAAATGCGAAACGTTTCCATCGGAAACGACTCCATCATAGTAATTCAAATGTCCTGAAGCATTGGTCCAGATACAGATTTATTTCACCGGTATCCTGTGACATCACATGATAAGTAAATTTCCCATTGAATTTCCTATTTTCCATTTTGCAACCACACAGGTATACTCCCAGCCAGACACTCTTCGATTAGTTCCAGGGGCGCCGCTGCGCAGCGGCCCAGGGGTATAGTGATCTGGTATAGTTTTGGCCAAAAGAATTTATTGCAGTGGGCGTCGTCTGTTTCCCAGTTGCCGCCCGGCAGGCAGAACATTTTTGTTTGTTTTGATGCTCAGTGCGAGATATTGCTACTTGCTTTTCTTCGTTCTTCTAAATGTACATCAGCACGTGCGGTGTAGAAATGCCAAGTCTAGTTCAAGAAAGGATCCGAAAAGCTTTAAAAAAGATCGTTGCAATACTATATTTTCGGTAAATTTCGGTTTAAGATGTGTATTTTTTGGCATATGCTGTTGCAGAGCACAAGTAAATTTATAAAGCATTCAGTTTCGGCCCTACGCCACCAAATGCTCCCTTTCAACGTTGGACCTCTACCTGTACAGGGATTCGGGATTCGTTGTGCCTCTTGAATAGGGGCTCGTTCATTTCATTGTCTTCCCGTGTTGCTGATAGCCGGCCAGAAATAATTGCAGGCCGTGGGCCTTTGTTACCTTAAGTTACCTAGCTTGGCGCGCGCTGTTTATTGCGGGCGCAGGCCATAAATATTACACCTTGGCCGGGAGCATCTTGGAGTGCATTGTTTCTCACCTAGCCAATAGCAGCAATCTCTAGAGCAGAGCTCCAGAAACTCGACGTAACACCTTTCGCTCCGATTTCGCAAAACGCGCTGTCTGGTACGCACTTACCAGCGAGGACATAGCGTGGTTTTGCGGTCAGGCATTCGTCCATCCGGACTTTCTGCAACCCCTTGCGAAAATGTCCACCTACAAGCCTCATATGCCGATGCCGCTTGATATGCTTGAATACCAACAAAAGATTAAGGAATTCAGCGGCCTGCATATGAGCTTCCCGGTGAGTGAATATTACTGGTGCTTGACACGGGTACCGTGCACGAAGTTACGTTTCGTTGTGAAGAAGCTCCACGACGACCATATCAGGAATTGGTGTTGCGAGTCACAATCGAAAAGACTCAATTATTGAATTATTCAATCAATCGGACTCCTTATTTTCCTTTTAAAATGCGCAGGACAGGATTATTTATTGCGTTCACGGCGAACAATGGCGTAAGCACTAGCAGAAGTATTTTCGGGTAGAAATGTAGCTAATAGTCACTTATAAAGTATACTTACACAGCGGGCACACACGCACCTTCAGAACAAGTTTTGTTCTAGTGCGTTATTTTAAAGTAACAGCTTCACGATACCTAAGAGGCTGCCGGAATAAAGGTGTGGCGTAAAAATTACAAAATGAGAATAAAAGTTGACTGTCTTACCATTTTGTTTGCAAACATCGTTAGGGAAGAGAAGCTAAAAAAATTTCACTCCGAGAAGATGGCGAACAATATTAGGTAAAGGGCAGCAGCACTCAAATTGACGAGCATTCGGGGCAGCCCAAATGTGGGAAGTTATGTACTGCCCTGTGTGGGGAAAATTGATCCTCCATGACTGAACCGAAAAACTGGGCTCCAGAGTGATTGATTCTTAGTTTTCGCGCACAATGTGCTGACAATAAGCTCGCGAGGATAAAATGTGAATGACCAACCAGTTTCAAAGTTTCGGTCCTTGGTTGTCTCAGTCAGAAGTATTCGTTTCCGAGTTCCGTTAGAGCCATTCCCATCTGACGCTCTCCATTTCTTCAAATATAGGCAATTGCTGCAAGAAACAGATTTAGTTTAAATTTAACGAAAATATTGATAACCATTTGAGCTGAAATAATAAAGCACTCTAGTTGGAAACTAAACAAACTTTACAATAATCAACTCCTCAAAACCAATGTTTTATACATATTCTAAAAGAGCAGGATGACTTATGTAAAACGAAAAAGAAACAGCTTCTACATAGTACGCATAAAAATAACGAAAGAGAGCAAACCCCGTAACCCCTTTCTTTTCCATAAATATGCATAATTGGCGGTAGTAACACTAGGGATGCATTTTTGCACGGATTTTGAAAACCAGAGAAATTAACAACACAAAAATAAACGACTACGAAAATATCTCACAGAAAGGATGTATTAAACATCTCTAAAAGCAATAACAAAATAATAAAGTTACAAACAACACATTTCACTGGTATAATAGTGCAAATGAGCATAATTGTTTGTACGAGACTGTGATAACCGAAACTTGACAGAAAGATAACATTTGACACGTTCAATATTTAAATAAAAAAATGCCCAGAGTTAGGGGAAATACCCAAGGTGGAGTATGTCATTGCAAAGAAAAATGTACCCTATAAGTCACTAAAGTTGACATCCACCTCAATGGAGCCTTATGGCTGCATTGAGGTGGATGTCAAATTTTGCAGAACCCACAGAGCTATACCCCCACCCATACACTCTTTGATGAGTTGCAGGGGCGCTGCTTTGGAGGGGCGCCGGGATATTGTGATCTGGTATGGTTTTGGCCAGAAGAATTTATTGCAGTGGGCGTCGTCTGTTTCCCAGTTGCCGCCTGGCAGGCAGAAAGTTTTTTTTTTGTTTTGATGCTGAGTGCGAGATATTGATGCTTGCTTTTTTTGTTCTTCTAAATGTACATCAGCACGTTCGGTGTAGAAATGACAAGTCTAGTTCAAGAAAGGATCCGAAAGGCTTTAAAACAGATCGTTGCAATATTATAATTTCGGTAAATTTCGGTTTAAGATGTGTATTTGTTTCGCCTATGCCGTTCAACGCACAAATAAATTTATAAAGCATTCAGTTTCGGCCCTACGCCACAAAATGCTCGCTTTCAGCGATGGACATCTACCTGTACGGGGATTCGGGATTCGTTGTGCCTCTTGAATAGGGGCTCGTTCATTTCATTGTCTTCCCGTGTTGCTGATATCCGGCCAGAAATAATTGCAGGCCGTGGGGCTTTGTTACCTAAAGTTACCTAGCTGGGCTGGAGCTGTTTATTGCGGGTGCCGGCCATAAATATTACACTGTGGCCGGGAGCATCTTGGAGTGCATTGTTTCTCCCCTAGCCAATAGCAGCAATCTCTAGAGCCGAGCTCCAGAAACTCGACGTAACACCTTTCGCTCCGATTTCGCAAAACGCGCTGTCTTGTACGCACTTACCAGCGAGGACATAGCGTGGTTTTGCGGTCAGGCATTCGTCCATCCGGACGTTCTGCAACCCCTTGCGAAAATGTCGACCTACAAGCCTCATATGCCGATGCCGCTTGATATGCTTGAATACCAACAAAAGATTAAGGAATTCAGCGGCCTGCATATGAGCTTCCCGGTAAGTGAATATTACTGGTGCTTTACACGGGTACGGTGCACGAAGTTATGTTTCATTGTGAAGAAGCTCCACCACCCCGATATCAGGTATTGGTGTCGTGAGTCACAATCGAAAAGAATTAATTAATTAATTAATCAATCAATAAGACTCCTTTGTTTCCTTTGAAAATGCGCAGGACAGGATTGTTTCTTGCGCTCACGGCGAACAATGGCGTAAGCACTAGCAGAAGTATTTTCTGGTAAAAACGTAGCTAATAGTCAGTTATAAAATATACTTACCCAGCGGGCGGAAACGCAGCTTCAGAACAAGTTTTGTTCTAGTGCGTTATTTTAAAGCAATATCTTCACGAAGCCTAAGAGGCTGCCAGAATAAAGGTGTGGCGTCAAAATTATAAAATGAGAATAAAAGTTGGCTGTCTTGACCATTGTGTTTCCAAACATCGTTAGGCAAGAGAAGGTAAATAAATTTCACTCCGAGAAGATGACGAACAATATTAGGTAAAGGGCAGCAGCACTCAAATTGACGAGCATTCGGGGCAGCCCCAAATGTGGGAAGTTAGATACTGCCATGTGTGGGGGAAACTTGATCCTCCATGACTGAACCGAAAAACTGTGCTCCAGAGTGATTGATTCTTAGTTTTCGCGCCGAATGTGCTGACAATAAGCTCGCGAGGATAAAATGTGAATGACCAACCAGTTTCAAGGTTTCGGTCCTTGGTTGTCTCAGTCAGAAGTATTCGTTTCCGTGTGCCGTTAGAGCCATTCACATCTGACGCTGTCCATTTCTTCAAATATAGGCAATTGCTGGAAGAAACAGATTTAGTTTATAATTTAACGAAATTATTGATAACCATTTGAGCTGAAATAATAAAGCACTCTAGTTGGAAACTAAACAAACTTTACAATAATCAACTCCTCAAAACCAATGTTTTATACATATTCTAAAAGAGAAGGATGACTTATGTAAAACAAAATAGAAAAGCAGCTTCTATACAGTACGCATAAAAATAGCGAAAAAGAGCAAACCCTGTAACCCCCTTCTTTTCCATAAATATGCATAATGGGCGGCAGTAACACGTCTAATGGTTATAATATACTAACTAGAGATGCATTTTTGCACGGATTTTTGAAAAGCAGAGAAATATACAACATATAAAAAACGACTACAAAAATATCTCACAAATAGGTTGCATTAGAAATGTCTAAAAAGAATAACAAAATAATAAATTTACAAACAACAGATTTCACTGGCATAATAGTGCAAATGAGCATAATTGTTCGTGCGAGTTTGTGATAACCGAAATTTGCGAGAAAGATAACATTTGACACGTTAAATTTTTAAATAAAAAATTGACCAGTTAGGGGAAATCCCCAATGTGGAGTAAGTCATTGCGAAGAAAAATGTACCCTATAGGTCACAACATTTGACATCCACATTAATACACCCGTATGGCTGCATTGAGGTGGATGTCAAAGTTCGCAGCACCCAAAGTGCTATACACCCAGCCATACACTCTTCGATGAGTTGCAGGGGCGCTGCTGTGGAGGGGCGCCGGTGTATTCTGAGGTGGTATGGTTTTGGCCAGAAGAATGTATTGCAGTGGGCGTCGTCTGTTTCCCAGTTGCCGCCTGACAGGCAGAACGTTTTTTTTTGTTTTGATGCTGAGTGCGAGATATTGCTGGTTGCTTTTGTTCGTTCTTCTAAATCTACATCAGCATGTGCGGTGTAGGAATGCCAAGTCTAGTTCAAGAAAGGATCCGAAAGGCTTTAAAACAGATCGTTGCAATATTATAATTTCGGTAAATTTCGGTTTAAGATGTGTATTTTTTTCGCCTATGCTGTTGCAGCGCACAAGAATATTTATAAAGCATTCAGTTTCGGCCCTACGCCACGAAATGCTCGCTTTCAACGATGGACCTCTACCTGTACGGGGATTCGGGATTCGTTGTGTCTCTTGAATAGGAGCTCGTTCATTTCATTGTCTTCTCGTGTTGCTGATAGCCGGCCAGAAATAATTGTAGGCCGTGGGCCTTCGTTACCTAAAGTTACCTAACTGGGCTGGCACTCTTTATTGCGGGCGCAGGCCATAAATATTAACACCGTTGCCGGGTGCATCGTGGACTGAATTGTTTCTCCGCTAGCCAATAGCAGCAATCGCTAGAGCAGAGCTCCATTAACTGGACGTAACACCATTCGCAAGGATCTCGCAAAACGCGCTGTGTTGTACGCACTTACCAGCGAGGACATCGCGTGGTTTTGTTGTCAAGCATTCGTCCTTACGGACTTTCTTCAACACTTGCGAAAATGTCGCCCTACAAGCCTCATACGCCGATGCCGCTTGATATCCTTGAATACCAACAAAACATTAAGGAATTCAGCGGCCTGCTAATGAGCTTCCCGGTAATTGAATATTACTGGTGCTTGACACTTGTACCGTGCACGAAGTTACGTTTCGTTGTGAAGAAGCTCCACCACCCCGATATCAGGTATTGGTGTCGCGAGTCACAATCGAAAAGAATTAATTAATTAATTAATCAATCAATAAGACTACTTTGTTTCCTTTGAAAATGCGCAGGACAGGATTGTTTCTTGCGCTCACGGCGAACAATGGCGTAAGCACTAGCAGAAGTATTTTCTGGTAAAAACGTAGCTAATAGTCAGTTATAAAATATACTTACCCAGCGGGCGGAAACGCAGCTTCAGAACAAGTTTTGTTCTAGTGCGTTATTTTAAAGCAATATCTTCACGAAGCCTAAGAGGCTGCCGGAATAAAGGTGTGGCGTCAAAAATATAAAATGAGATTAAAAGTTGACTGTCTTACCATTTTGTTTGCAAACATCGTTAGGGAAGAGAAGCTAAAAAAATTTCACTCCGAGAAGATGGCGAACAATATTAGGTAAAGGGCAGCAGCACTCAAATTGACGAGCATTCGGGGCAGCCCCAAATGTGGGAAGTTAGGTACTGCCCTGTGTGGGGAAAAATGATCCTCCATGACTGAACCGAAAAACTGGGCTCCAGAGTGATTGATTCTTAGTTTTCGCGCCCAATGTGCTGACAATAAGCTCGCGAGGATAAAATGTGAATGACCAACCAGTTTCAAAGTTTCGGTCCTTGGTTGTCTCAGTCAGAAGTATTCGTTTCCGAGTTCCGTTAGAGCCATTCCCATCTGACGCTCTCCATTTCTTCAAATATAGGCAATTGCGGGAAGAAACAGATTTAGTTTATAATTTAACGAAAATATTGATAACCATTTGAGATGAAATAATAAAGCACTCTAGTTGGAAACTAAACAAACTTTACAATAATCAACTCCTCAAAACCAATGTTTTATACATATTCTAAAAGAGAAGGATGACTTATGTAAAACGAAAAAGAAACAGCTTCTACATAGTACGCATAAAAATAACGAAAGAGAGCAAACCCCGTAACCCCCTTCTTTTCCATAAATATGCATAATTGGCGGTAGTAACACTAGAGATGCATTTTTGCACGGATTTTGAAAACCAGAGAAATAAACAACACAAAAATAAACGACTACGAAAATATGTCACAGAAAGGATGTATTAAACATCTCTAAAAGCAATAACAAAATAATAAAGTTACAAACAACACATTTCACTGGTATAATAGTGCAAATGAGCATATTTGTTTGTACGAGACTGTGATAACCGAAACTTGACAGAAAGATAACATTTGACACGTTCCATATTTAAATAAAAAAATGCCCAGAGTTAGGGGAAATCCCCAAGGTGGAGTATGTCATTGCAAAGAAAAATGTACCCTATAAGTCAATAAAGTTGACATCCACCTCAATGGAGCCTTATGGCTGCATTGAGGTGGATGTCAAATTTTGCAGAACCCACAGAGCTATACCCCCACCCATACACTCTTTGATGAGTTGCAGGGGCGCTGCTTTGGAGGGGGGCCGGGATATTGTGATCTGGTATGGTTTTGGCCAGAAGAATTTATTGCAGTGGGCGTCGTCTGTTTCCGAGTTGCCGCCTGGCAGGCAGAACGTTTTTTTTTGTTTTGATGCTGAGTGCGAGATATTGATGCTTGCTTTTTTTGTTCTTCTAAATGTACATCAGCACGTGCGGTGTAGAAATGACAAGTCTAGTTCAAGAAAGAATCCGAAAGGCTTTAAAACAGGTCGTTGCAATATTATAATTTCGGTAAATTTCGGTTTAAGATGTGTATTTTTTTCGCCTATGCCGTTGCAACGCACAAATAAATTTATAAAGCAGTCAGTTTCGGCCCTACGCCACGAAATGCTCGCTTTCAGCGATGGACCTCTACCTGTACGGGGATTCGGGATTCGTTGTGCCTCTTGAATAGGGGCTCGTTCATTTCATTGTCTTCCCGTGTTGCTGATATCCGGCCAGAAATAATTGCAGGCCGTGGGGCTTTGTTACCTAAAGTTACCTAGCTGATCTGGAGCTGTTTATTGCGGGTGCAGGCCATAAATATTACACTGTGGCCGGGAGCATCTTGGAGTGCATTGTTTCTCCCCTAGCCAATAGCAGCAATCTCTAGAGCAGAGCTCCAGAAACTCGACGTAACACCTTTCGCTCCGATTTCGCAAAACGCGCTGTCTTGTACGCACTTACCAGCGAGGACATAGCGTGGTTTTGCGGTCAGGCATTCGTCCATCCGGACTTTCTGCAACCCCTTGCGAAAATGTCGACCTACAAGCCTCATATGCCGATGCCGCTTGATATGCTTGAATACCAACAAAAGATTAAGGAATTCAGCGGCCTGCATATGAGCTTCCCGGTAAGTGAATATTACTGGTGCTTTACACGGGTACGGTGCACGAAGTTACGTTTCATTGTGAAAAAGCTCCCCCACCCCCATATCAGGTATTGGTGTTGCGAGTCAATCCAGAAGACTCAATTAATGGATTATTCAATCAATAGGACTCCTTATTTTCCTTTTAAAATGCGGAGCACAGGATTATTTATTGAGCTCACGGCGAACAATGGCGTAAGCACTAGCAGAAGTATTTTCGGGTAGAAATGTAGCTAATAGTCAGTTATAAAGTACACTTACCCAGCGGGCGCAAACGCAGCTTCAGAGCAAGTTTTGTTCTAGTGCGTTATTTTAAAGCAACAGATTCACGATACCTAAGAGGCTGCCGGAATAAAGGTGTGGCGTCAAAAATATAAAATGAGATTAAAAGTTGACTGTCTGGACCATTTTGTTTGCAAACATCGTTAGGCAAGAGAAGGTAAATAAATTTCACTCCGAGAAGATGACGAACAATATTAGGTAAAGGGCAGCAGCACTCAAATTGACGAGCATTCGGGGCAGCCCCAAATGTGGGAAGTTAGGTACTGCCATGTGTGGGGGAAACTTGATCCTCCATGACTGAACCGAAAAACTGTGCTCCAGAGTGATTGATTCTTAGTTTTCGCGCCGAATGTGCTGACAATAAGCTCGCGAGGATAAAATGTGAATGACCAACCAGTTTCAAGGTTTCGGTCCTTGGTTGTCTCAGTCAGAAGTATTCGTTTCCGAGTGCCATTAGAGCCATTCACATCTGACGCTGTCCATTTCTTCAAATATAGGCAATTGCTGGAAGAAACAGATTTAGTTTATAATTTAACGAAATTATTGATAACCATTTGAGCTGAAATAATAAAGCACTCTAGTTGGAAACTAAACAAACTTTACAATAATCAACTCCTCAAAACCAATGTTTTATACATATTCTAAAAGAGAAGGATGACTTATGTAAAACAAAATAGAAAAGCAGCTTCTATATAGTACGCATAAAAATAGCGAAAAAGAGCAAACTCTGTAACCCCCTTCTTTTCCATAAATATGCATAATGGGCGGCAGTAACACGTCTAATGGTTATAATATACTAACTAGAGATGCATTTTTGCACGGATTTTTGAAAAGCAGAGAAATATACAACATATAAAAAACGACTACAAAAATATCTCACAAATAGGTTGCATTAGAAATGTCTAAAAAGAATAACAAAATAATAAATTTACAAACAACAGATTTCACTGGCATAATAGTGCAAATGAGCATAATTGTTCGTGCGAGTTTGTGATAACCGAAATTTGCGAGAAAGATAACATTTGACACGTTAAATTTTTAAATAAAAAATTGACCAGTTAGGGGAAATCCCCAATGTGGAGTAAGTCATTGCGAAGAAAAATGTACCCTATAGGTCACAAAATTTGACATCCACATTAATACACCCGTATGGCTGCATTGAGGTGGATGTCAAATTTCGCAGCACCCACAGTGCTATACACCCAGCCATACACTCTTCGATGAGTTGCAGGGGCGCTGCTGTGGAGGGGCGCCGGTGTATTCTGAGGTGGTATGGTTTTGGCCAGAAGAATGTATTGCAGTGGGCGTCGTCTGTTTCCCAGTTGCCGCCTTACAGGCAGAACGTTTTTTTTTGTTTTGATGCTGAGTGCGAGATATTGCTGCTTGCTTTTGTTCGTTCTTCTAAATCTACATCAGCATGTGCGGTGTAGGAATGCCAAGTCTAGTTCAAGAAAGGATCCGAAAGGCTTTAAAAAAGATCGTTGCAATATTATAATTTCGGTAAATTTCGGTTTAAGATGTGTATTTTTTTCGCCTATGCTGTTGCAGCGCACAAGAATATTTATAAAGCATTGAGTTTCGGCCCTACGCCACGAAATGCTCGCTTTCAACGATGGACCTCTACCTGTACGGGGATTCGGGACTCGTTGTGTCTCTTGAATAGGGGCTCGTTCATTTCATTGTCTTCTCGTGTTGCTGATAGCCGGCCAGAAATAATTGTAGGCCGTGGGCCTTCGTTACCTAAAGTTACCTAACTGGGCTGGCACTCTTTATTGCGGGCGCAGGCCATAAATATTAACACCGTTCCCGGGTGCATCGTGGATTGAATTGTTTCTCCGCTAGCCAATAGCAGCAATCGCTAGAGCAGAGCTCCATAAACTGGACGTAACACCTTTCGCAAGGATCTCGCAAAACGCGCTGTGTTGTACGCACTTACCAGCGAGGACATAGCGTGGTTTTGTTGTCAAGCATTCGTCCTTACGGACTTTCTACAACACTTGCGAAAATGTCGCCCTACAAGCCTCATACGCCGATGCCGCTTGATATCGTTGAATACCAACAAAACATTAAGGAATTCAGTGGCCTACATATGAGCTTCCCGGTAATTGAATATTACTGGTGCTTGACACTTGTACCGTGCACGAAGTTACGTTTCGTTGTGAAGAAGCTCCACCACCCCGATATCAGGTATTGGTGTCGCGAGTCACAATCGAAAAGAATTAATTAATTAATTAATCAATCAATAAGACTCCTTTGTTTCCTTTGAAAATGCGCAGGACAGGATTGTTTCTTGCGCTCACGGCGAACAATGGCGTAAGCACTAGCAGAAGTATTTTCTGGTAAAAACGTAGCTAATAGTCAGTTATAAAATATACTTACCCAGCGGGCGGAAACGCAGCTTCAGAACAAGTTTTGTTCTAGTGCGTTATTTTAAAGCAATATCTTCACGAAGCCTAAGAGGCTGCCGGAATAAAGGTGTGGCGTAAAAATTATAAAGTGAGAATAAAAGGTGACTGTTTGACCATGTTGTTTCCAAACATCGTTAGGCGAGAGAAGCTAAAAAAATTTTACTCCGAGAAGATGACGAACAATAATAGGTATAGGGCAGCAGCACTCAAATTGACGAGCATTCTGGGAAGCCCCAAATGTGGTAAGTTAGGTACTGTCCTGTGTTGGGGAAACTTTATTCTCTATGACTGAACAGAAAAACTGTGCTCCAGAGTGAATGATTCTTAGTTTTTGCGTCGAATGTGCTGACAATAAGCTCGCAAGGATAAAATGTGAATGACAAACCAGTTTCAAAGTTTCGGTCGTTGGTTGTCTCAGTCAGAAGTATTCGTTTACGAGTGCCGTTAGAGCCAGGCCCCTCTGACGCTCTCCATTTCTTCAAATATAGGCAATTGCTTGAAGTAACAGATTTATTTTATATTGTGGTACCGGGGTTCTTGCACCCGGCCGCGGTTCCCCAGAAAGACACTGAGCCCCCTCGATCACACCTTTACTGGGAGTCCCGCTCCGCCAAGGTCCACTGCTCAGCCGATCCGGCTGCACACACGTAGCCCAGCCGAGTCCGCCATGTTCCATCCTATCTCATCTCGCGCCACATCTTCATACTCTGCCGGAACATGTCCATCGCGCGGGATTGTCCACCGCCACTATTGCCGGATTACCACACTGTATCCGGATTACCGCACTGGGCAATCTGTAACCACCTCCTGCCAAGTCAAGCAGTAGGCCCTCGCGAATAATGAAATCCCGGCCCAGAATCATGGGTACTGCCAAGCCAGGGCAGTACGTAAAGCGCTGCCGACACCTTCTGCTTGCATAAGAAATGTGCAAACGCACAGCCCCACGCGCTTCAACCACAGCACCATTGGCCACTTGCATCCGGGTGCTGCATTGGCGCAACTTAACACCATGTGCTCGACAAAGTAAGACAGTATCACCAATGAGCGACAAACTGCCGCCGGTATCAACCAATACAGAAACATCCGTTCCAAGAACGTGAACAGAAAGATGTGGTGCTATGGGCTGTGTGCGTGCTTCAACACGGCAAGCAGTGGGTAATAGGAACCAGTCCTCGCCACCAGCCAATTCTGGGCCACTCAGTGATGGGTTAGTCACTATCATTGCCTCGGGCTGCATTCCTTCATCTCGATGGGTATTTGTATTTCGGCGACCAGCCATCACACGCGGACACTAACGACGGATGTGTCCTGGCTGTCCACATTGGTAACAGCCGCCAGCTTGATTTCCATTGGGCGTGTAGCCCCGCGACCCTCCCGTCTCGACGACCGGACGAGAAGGACCTCTGGAGTTCAGAGGATTTCGTTGCCGACCCCCAAGGGAGAGACTCGGGTCGGGGAGCGGTGAGCCTGCCAGTAAAGAGGGCCTGTTTTCCCAACGCAGGAACCCTGGCTCTAACCACTGCGGGGAGTTCCCGCCGTGGGCTGCACCATCTAGTGCTCTTCCGCGCTCCAACTGCCTGTCGCCAAGGGCAGAAGGACCTCGTGCGCGGGGGGAATTCAAGCCCGCCGCTGCCGTACGTGGCTGTGGACTTCGCTGTGGCGAAGTCTCATCGGTGTCTCTCCATGCGCAAGCTGGCTCAAGTGCCTCCCCTACTGGCGGAGGGGGTATATAACTCAGCTCTGATATCAGAGCGTCCTCGATTGCTCGAGCTGATCGCGCCATCTCCTCCAAACTGGAGTAATCACGACCGTGCAGGAAAGGTCGGAAGCGCGGATGGCAACGCCGCAAGACGTGCTTTACCATTTCCGCGTCAGACACCCCCGGGATAGCTCGCTTGAAGAGCTCCTGGATAGCTCGAATGTATTCGAGCAAGCCTTCGCGCGGGTGCAGCGTACGTGCCTCCAGCTCACGGCGGATGCGGTAGTCGTAGTCGGGAGGCAAGAACTCCTCGCGGAAGCGTGCCTCGAAGTCAGCCCAGGACGCGAACGGGGTCTGGAGGCGCCACCAACGACCAGCCGATGCCTCCAGGGCAACCGGCAGGACACGGGTCAACACGAACTCGTCCGAAGCACCCGACGCCGTCTTGTACACATTGAGATCGCTCAGGAAGTCCGCCACGGTCTTGCGGTCATCGTAGCCCGTGAACCGTGGCACCGAAATGCTCGGCTGGAACGATGACCCATGCTCCGACCCACCGCCTTCTAGCCCGAGACCCGCCAGCCTGTTCGTGAGGTTCTCGCAGAGGTCCATGATCGGGCGGAGCACGCCGACGAGCCCAGTGGCGTCCGCATCCCTTGCGGGCTCACGCGAAGCAACCAAGGGGCGCCGACGGGTAGAAGCTCCACGAGAAGGGCATGTCTCTGGGAACAAATGCTCTCGCGAGCCGCGAAGCGAACACGGGAAGAAAAAATGGTTATAAACAACAGAAGCCACTACAAAGGCACATCAAATCACGAGGAGGGCTACCGAAAAATCCCGAGAGCCACTCAAAAACGCCAACGTAATTCGCCCCGCAAAATGCCCACTGCGGAACACCAAAACAAGGAAGAAGACCACAATGCCCTTCCCAGGAACCACGGCCGGCCCCACGTTGGGCGCCAAATTTGCTACCAGGGTTCTTGCAGGCGGCCGCGGTTCCCCAGAAAGACAATGAGCCCCCTTGATCACACCTTTACTGGGAGTCCCGCTCCGCCAAGGTCCACTGCTCAGCCGATCCGGCTGCACACACGTAGCCCAGCCGAGTCCGCCATGTTCCATCCTATCTCATCTCGCGCCACATCTTCATACTCCGCCGGAACATGTCCATCGCACGGGATTGTCCACCGCCACTATTGCCGGATTACCACAATA
Source organism: Haemaphysalis longicornis (assembly GCF_048455015.1). NCBI lineage: Eukaryota > Metazoa > Arthropoda > Arachnida > Ixodida > Ixodidae > Haemaphysalis > Haemaphysalis longicornis. Next base: position 24,189,468 of record NW_027526204.1, on the reverse strand, counting down.
TTTTAACGTAAATATTGATAACCATTTGAGCTGAAATAAAAAAAACGCTATAGTTGAAAACAAGACAAACTTTACAATATTGAACTCCTCAAAACCAATGTTTTATAGATATACTAAAACAGAAGGATGACTTATGTAAAATGAAATAGAAAACCAGCTTTTATATAGTACGCATAAAACTAGCGAGAAAGACCTAACCCCGTAACCCCCTTGCTTTCCATAAATATCCATAATTGGTGGTAGTGACACGTCTAATGGTTATAATATAATAACTAGAGATGCATTTTTGCACGGATTTTTGAAAACCAGAGAAATAAACAACATATAAAAATAAACGACTACAAAAACATCTCTCAACAACTCTAAAACATCTTTAAATTCAATAACAAAATAATAAAGTTACAAATAACCGATTTTACTGGTATAATAGTGCAAATGAACATAATTGTTCGTACGAAATTGTGATAACCGAACTTTGCCAGAAAGAGAACATTTCACACGTTAAATTTTTATTAAAATTGACCAGAGTTAGGGGAAATCCCCAAAGTGGAGTGAGTAATTGCGAAGAAAAATGTACCCTATAATTCACAAAATTTGACATCCACCTTAATGCAGCCGTACGGATGCATTGAGGTGGATGTCAAATTTTGCAGCACCCACAGAGCTTTACCCCCAGCCATACTCTCTTGGATGAGTTGCAGGGGCGCTGCCGTGGAGGAACGCCGGGGTATCTTGATCTGGTATGATTTTGGGCAGTAGAATTTATTGCAGTGGGCGTCGTTTGTTTCCCAGTTGCCGCCTGGCAGGCAGAACGTTTTTTTTTTGTTTTTCTGCTGATTACGAGAGATTGGTGCTTGCTTTAGTTCGTTCTTCTAAATCTACATCAGCACGTGTGGTCTAAAAATACCATGTCGAATTCAAGAAAGGTAACGAAAGGCTTTAAAAAGACTGTTGCAATAATAAAATTTCAGCCAATTTTCGTTTAATATCTGTATTTGCTACGCCTATGCTGTTGCACCACACAAGTCAATCTATAAAGAATTCAGTTCCGGCCCTACGCCACGAAATGCTCGCTTTCAACGATGGAACTCTACTTGTAAGGGATTCGGGATTCGGTGTGCCTCTCGAAAAGGGGCTCGTTCATTTCATTTTCTTCCCGTGTTGGTGATAGCCGGCCAGGATTAATTGTTGGCCGTGGGCCTTTGTTACATAAAGTTACCTAGGTGGGCTGACGCTGTTTATTGCGGGCGCTGGCCATAAAAATTACCACTGTGCCCGGGGGCATGGAGGAGGGCATTGTTTCTCTATAAGGCAATTGCAGCAATCTCTAGAGCAGAGCTCCAGAAACTCGACGTAACACCTTTCGCTTGGATCTCGCAAAACGCACTGTCTTGTACCCACTCACCAGCGAAGACATTAAGCGGTTTTGCGGTCAGGCATTCGTCCTTTCTGACTTTCTGCCACCCCTTGCGAAAATGTCGACCTACAAGCCTCACACACTGATACCGCTTGATATGCCTGAACACCCACAAAAGATTAAGGAATTCAGCGGCCTGCATATGAGCTTCCCAGTATGTGAACATTACTGGTGGTTGACACGGGTACCGTGCACGAACTTACGTTTCGGTGTGAAGAAGCGCCATCACCCCCATATCAGGTATTGGTGTCGCGAGTCACAATCGAAAAGAATCAATTAATGAAATAATCAGTCAATAAAACTCCTTTGTTTCCTTTGCAAATGCGCAGGACAGAATTGTTTTTTGCGCTCACGGCGAACAATGGCGTAAGCACTGGCAGAAGTAATTTGGGGTATAAATGTAGCTAATAGTCAGTTAGTAATATACTTACTCAGCGGCGGTAGACCGGCGGAAGAGACGGAGAAGAAGTATGACGCCATGAGTTGGAGTGAGCTTACTATAATTTTTATAACTACTGGCGCATTCGGAAGGCGCGAACACGGTCCCTACACGAGCCATAGGCAGAACGAAGAGTGGCGCGAGAGATGGCGGGACGCTATCACCTTGCACTCAGCGAGAATGCAGAGGGCGAACCCAAAGATGTGCTCGTTGAGTTCACCGTCTGCCTCCCACGTCTCCCAGTGGGTTCGTTGCGCAATCGGTAAGACAACCAGCTCCCGCTGCATTTCTCTATTCGTTCCAGGTTCGGTTCCTGTCGGTGCCAGTAAATTCTTCATTTGTCGCGGGAGGTTTCTGTTAACAGTATTCGTCGTGAATTCATTGGAGGGTGGAGCTGAAAAGCTTCGTTTTAACATGGTATTTTATGAAAATGAAACGACAAACTTTTAAATATGCCTTGCTTCGTGTATTTGTGACATTGTAACGCGTGGGTTACCTTACTTTAGAAAAAGAGAAAGAAACTTATTTGACGCCAATTCTACCCCGCTGATGTAAATGACATTGAACCACGCTCTTCACCGAAGACATATTATGTGATGAACCCAAGTGTGGCTATAAAATGTCTTGTGCTTCAAGGACTTGCTTAACCAGTTCCAGCAAGCATGAACAAAAAGGCTGGCTGATCGTAAGCCGAATTCGGTTTTGACCCCATTGTAAAGCGCACTTTAATTTAGATAAACTTTAACCCAAAGAATGTGCCCGGAATATTTCTGCAAATACGGTACATACCCGCTAAAAAACGAGAGCTGTGCCTAAAGGGCCGAGAGTGAAATGTTGAAGTTAATAAGAAATAAATACGAGCCAGCCATTTATCATCCTACATTTCCAAAAAAGGCATAAATGGTGGAAGGAACACACCTAATCTCCGTTTACACTAACCTAATCTCCATATAAATATGCATCGCATCGTGTATTTGTGACATTGTACCGCGTGGGTTACCTTACTTGTGAAAATGAGACAAACTTTTTTGAAGCCAATTCTACCCTGCTGATGTAAATGACATTGCACCACGCACTTCGCAGAAGACATATTATGTCACGGTCCCAAGTGTGGCATTGAAAAGTTCTTGTGCCTCAAGGACTTGCTTAGCCAGTTCCAGAAAGCATGGACAATAAGGAGGGCTGATTTGAAAGCCGATTTTGATTTTTACCTCATTGTAAAGCGCACTCTAATTTAGGTAAACTTTAACCGAAAGAATGTGCCCGGACGATTTCTGCATATACGGTACATACCCGCTAAAAAACGAGATGAAATGTTGAAGTTAATAAGAAATAAATACGAGCCAGCCATTTAACATCCTACATTTCCACAAAATGCATAATTGGCGGAAGGAACACAACTAATCTCCGTTTACACTAATACAAACAAGTGAATGTATACTACTAGAGGAACACAATTTTGAAAAAACAAAAAACCAGAAAGTAGAAATATCGCAAACCCTAACTGTATAAATAAAAAAACATGCATCTTACACAGCCTAAAAAACAACGATGAGTATAAAAAGCCCCTGAAAACTCCCTAAATTATCACAATAAATGGATAATTGCAGAAAGGTATTCCGTTGAACGAAATTACAATACACCTACAATCATCACCATCATCAACAAGTCTACCAAGATCCACGGGAGTGCTAAGGCCTCTCGCATTGACTGCCAACCTATTGTATGCTGCTTCACTCGAGGCAACTGTTGGCCATCAAAATTCGATAGCTACTCCCTCTATCATGTTATTAGCCTTCCCCTTCTTCTAGAACCGTGTCTCGGTATCCAGTCTGCCATGCTAATTGCCCCCCGGTTCTCGGTTCCTCTCTCACTACAAGTCCAGCCCAAGTAAATTTCTTTTTCTTTACCTGCATTAGGACGTTCAACTCTGTATTTCAACCCGGCAGTTTGCACTAGTTTTATATATCTCTTGCAAGTGATAGAGATACCTCTTTTTGCATATTGGAAGTGCTTATCGAATGCTGCCCGGCCAACACCTAATCTGCGCTGGATTCCTCTCTCGCGCTTGGCGTCAGAACTAACCATCTGTCCAGGGAGTTATATTCTTTTAAATCTTTAAGTATGTGTGTTTTCTAACTTGAAGAGGGCGCTTTCTACGTGTGTTTTGCTCATCTATTCGATTTATTCATTATTATTTTCAGCCCTGTGGCTGTACTTTCTCATTCTAGTTCTTGAAGCATCTTTCTGTTAGAATTATGCAGTCCCACTCAGCAAGTCTATGTCATCTGCAAACCTGAAATGACACAAGTATTCTTCGTTCGTTCTTAATCTGGAGTTTTCCCAGTCAATCTTTCAGAATACTCCCTCCGGGCATGCTGTGAATAGTTTTGGCGAGATGGTAATTCCCTGTCTTACTTCCTGTCAGATAGGGAATTTATCGCGTTACCTGCAAAGCTTCATCCTGCCCGTATATCCTCTATATGTCTCGCCTAGATGTTTTGTGGGTCTCCTTTATTAACTGGTCTTTTAATGCCTGTGGCACGGCTGTGGTGTGTACGGAGCCAAATGCTTTCTGATAGACTCTAAATGCCATAAAAAGTCGTTTAGTTTATTCTGTGTATTTTACGATCGCTTGATTTATAACATGGATTTGATCCATGGTAGAGTAAGTAACCTTTTCAAAACCAAGCCTACAGTTTTGGTTTTTGTTGAATCAGGCTGTCACCTATTGGCTCAATTTAACTCGTGAAAAGCTTGTACAACATAGAGAGTAAGCTGATGGGCCTGTATTTCTTGAGGTCCTTGGTATCTCCCGTTTTGTGAATCACAATAATGCCGGTGTTTTTCCAGGCTATGGGCACTTTTTGAGCACTGAACCATTCCGGAAGGGAGAAACTTTGAAAACGACATTCGCGACAGCCCAATAGATAGACTGGTTGAATTTGTATAGAGAAAATACCTGCAATAATGAATGCATTCTTTTACAAAGAAAATGAGTAGGAATTGACATAGAAAAGTCCTGATGGAACTACAAAAAAAAGAAACTGGGTTTATTCTAAATGGCAACGAAGGCATTGGGGAGGATTGAGAAGTGCTAAGTAACATTCGGAGCAGCGATTATACGATGGGGAGGAGCAAAGTAATGCTGAATCTGCAAAGAGAAAGAAGGACACTGGTGTAAAATAGGAAACCGAGCATGGAATCAATCAGAGCTGGGTTGATGGAGTTTAAATAAATGTTTAAAAAAATTGCGCTTCCAAACAAGAACGAGGATAGTGCATATACCCTAATTACCGACCTGGCGATCGCAATAACTGAATCGGGATCAGCTGTGCGAAAAGAAGCATGTAGAACCCAAACTGGAAAACTGACAAAGAAAACAAAACAGCTAATTTCTATACGTAAGAACATGAGAGTGTATATAACATACACATATACATATATAACGTATATATAACATGAGAGTGCAAGAACACGCCAGCGACCGAGGAAGGGCTCCAAATAGGACTAAGCTTGAAAACATAAAAGAGGTACCTACCATCGGTAAAAAAAGAATGTACGCACTTTGAGGTGACCAGGATAGCAATATTAACAACATATACAGAATAATAGAGTACCTTAATGATTCTGTACCAAACTATCTGCCAGTGATGTGCGACCAGGGGAAACTCCTGACAGGACGACGTTAACTAGCAGAGTTCTACTAGTACTTAAGGGGAAGATGGAAATGCTCTCAAAAGCATGAAAAGAGCAAAAGCTGCAGGTGACGATGGCATAACCATGGATCTTTTGAAATAGGGAGGAGACAATGTGCTGGAAAAGCTTGCTACACTATTTTGGAAAAAACTTAACAATACACAAAAATAGGAACGTTACAAAAATATACTTACAAAATAAGAAACTATGCGTCGTATTGTTATCCTCAAAAAACAGAAGGGGAATCTCTATCGATGAAAACATAGCGAAATTGGCCAAAGAGCCTATTTTTTTGCTACAAAAATCGATAATTGTATATAATCGTTATAATAGCATAAACATAGAAAACTTCTCGGAATAAATTCTGAATGCACGAAATATCGAAATTTCACAAAAAACGACTTCCCAAAACATTCAAAATGATACCTTTACGTCCTAAGTATTGCCACCAACACACGTAGAAAAACTAGGACGTAACGAGAAAAAACATTATGAATAAATAATGAAGAAATCAAAGGAGCTTTTTAAAAATAAAAGCGGTAAAAAATGGCCGCGTGTCTGTTCCTTTTGTGGCAAATCGAAGAAAGACAATAGTCGACTGGTGCCCCTGCCCAGTAAATTTCCCGCTTTTCTTTCCCGCTCACCTCTCATGCTGCTTCTGTCCCGTGGCATCTTCCCAAGATAACACGCTAGACGTATGCTCAAGTCAATTCAAATTTACCGCGTTCCTCTGCTCCAAGTCGGGTGCATCGGTGGCAGCGCTCCCATGCGGCGAAGACGCGTGTAAAATGGGGCACCTTACTACAGAGTTTATAGAACCCCATTGCCCTACTCTATGAGCGTCCAAAGCGGAACGTAAAACATATCTAGTGGAACCTTTCGTTGCTGTTGCTGTTTGATTCCTTAAATGCCGCCAGGAGCTATATTAACGCTCACTTCAGGAGGTGACGGTTTTCTGCAGTTGATGTAGCATTTCATTTGCTATCGAAAACACGAAGCATCCTTCAATTGTTAGAAAGAAACACTGGAAATATCACTTATGCATTGATTTCCCATCTTAAATTTGCGTAATGTGTTGTTCTTTGTCAAAAACGCTGATAAGTATGAACATTGTCACCAGACGTAGACGTTTAGATTTGGCTGTGCGTATATAAGGCGATTGCGCAACTTGAGTCTTACTCCGGTCGGGTGGCTGAATAGAGTCACCGATAGGCAGACAGACATACAGACAGACCAAGATTTCTGCGTTTAAGTAGCCCAAGAGAGGTTATCGTCTTGAAAACACAAAGCTCGCTCCTGAGTGAACCAGACATGAATTGGTTGAAAGTGAATTTCTAAACTCCAGCCTGCTGCAACCGCGTCAGGATAGGGCATTCAGATAGACGTCGGCTTTAAACTGTAAGGAACCCAGATTTGATTCGGACCACGCGATGCGTTTTTTTTCTTTTTGGGTGCTTCTTGCGCCGTTGTGGAAATACACGCATTATCATTATGCCCCATTTCTTGTTATAAAGTTTACTTTTCTGCTGTGCGTTTTCACATGGGTTCGCCGTAATTAAGGCACAAAATCTTCGCTTCAAAAGTATCGAAATGGGACAACAGAGTAATGCCAGGCATTCCACGGAATTCAAAATTTAAGGAAGAAACACATTGATGCAATAAAATGAAGAAGGGCTGTCGGAAGCAGCCATAGACTAAGGGCTACATTCATTGTCGATGAGAGATGACCCGTCCTGAACCGCCAGAATGCCGTAGACGACTGCCCAGGCACCGGGTCCTGTTCGATTTGTGTCGCGTGATAAACCTCTCACTCTAGCCCACGCACCGCCGTTACTGATGGTGATAGTGTTGCTGATAGTAGATCAGGTTCACGGAACTACAGGGCTTTCCTCTATCGCTTGAGCGCATTAAATGAATGTATAAGATGTTGCATGCTTAGTGCGCAAAATCTATGTGCTGGTATGTACAGGTGGTGTTATAATTGAAAAACGTCTTTGTGGATATCATAAAGCTTTGTATAACTGGCTTTATGACAGCCATTGCATGTTTACAGGAAGCCTCCTCTATAAAAAGACCTCCTTTAAACACAGACCCGTGCAGAACGGCCGTTTCCTGAAGTAGCGTTCCTGTTAACGTGTGCTCGAAAAGCAGTTTCGAACTAAGTGTTGCATGATCGTTTGTTTTGTTTATCTTCAGTGCGGAGGACAGTCTCCCTCGAGGGGTTGCGTAGCACGCCATTCTTGTGGAAACGTTACTGACACGATAGCTTGTACGTATTACATATGCTGTCAAAGAGACAGCCGGCGCACCGATAGTCGGTTGAGGTGGTGTATTCGCAGGTGTGAAGCAGATAGGAACGCAGGTCTGAGCGTTCAGATAACCCGGCTCATTTGGTAGTGTTGGTTCCAGTGAAATCGTGGGATCCCACACAGGGGGATTGGCCAGGAAATTGGCACTTTACCTAAAAAAAAGTATGTAATTTTTGTAGGGAAAGAAAAATATTTACATAATCTAATACATTAGCAGTAGCTGACAACAGAAATAAAAGTAAGTAGATTAGAGAAAGAAAGAAAAAGAAGTAAAAACGAACACTAATGAAAATTAGAAATACGAAATACGAAGAAAGTTGCACAGACGAAGCATTGAGCTAGGCGCGCATATACTTGACAGGGGAATCCAACAGGGCCAAATGACGTTTAACTTGGCAGACAGCCTGATTTCAAAATGAATTCGTGCAACGCACGGTAAGGATCCCTGCGGAAGAATCCCAGTTCCTTTGCCCCGAAGGACAAAATACGTGTAGCAGAGAGAGGGAGGTTTAACCGGCTGCATGAGCTTTCTACATATCTTCGTCTTATAGAAAAGAACCTTCGGCAGGAGAAGAAGAAATGGTCGATGGTTTCTGGTTCTTTGCAGAAACCACATAATGGTGATACGGCCAGATTATAGCGGTGCAAGTATTAATTTGAATTTGGCACGCGACAGCTAAAGGCAGTTAGGGTGACTTCGCAAGCTCGCGACTGGCTGCTGCACTTATGCTGCACTTCAATGAGTACAGCAGGTGCTCGAGCTCCGAGCCTTTGTAAGCAGAATCAGGCATACTTTGAAGTAAGCACAGCCTACGAAAGCGAGCCGAAGTTATGAGGGAAATTGGCGGTAGAACCTCCAGAACTAGATCGTGCAATCCCATTCACACCACCCGCCGCGGTGGCTCAGTGGCTAAGGCGTTGCGCCGCTGAGCAGGAGGTCGTGGTTCGATTCCCGGCCGCGGCGGCCGCTTTTCTGATGGAGGCGAAAAGCAAAAACGCCCGTGTGTACGAGATTTCGGCGCACGTAAACATCCCCAGGTGGTCAAAATTAATCCGGAGCCCTCAACTACGGCGCGCCTCATCGCCAGTGGTGCGTCGGCGCGTTAAAATCTACAATCAAGCCATTCACGCCAGGGCATCTGCCGATTCATTAGGCCAGATACCGGCTTGTGCAGGTACGCAGACCAAACGATATTCACGAAGGGAGGAAGGCGATAAAGAAGCAAGGGCTCGGCGTAAGGGGGTGAAGGGGAGGATGTAAGGGCAGAACAAACAGAAAATGAATCCGTAAGAAATATTGCCTGTCGTTTCGAGGAACCAAGCTTACGCAGGGCCAAGACTATTGCGAGAAATTCTGCGTGGAAAGACGTAGTAAAGTAAGGCAGCCGGAGGAAAAAGGCCCAATCTAGACTGGGAGAAAAAATGCCAACGCCTGCCTTCTCTTTCCGGACAGAAGCATCGGCTGCAACAATGGCGTGCAAAGGGAAACCGTTCAGATGATCAGTACGAGGCTGGTTAAAAGGATCAGAGCGGATGATTTCGCTTTAGAGGGAAACATTTCTTCAAAAGAAATATCGAAGGGCGACTCTCTTTCAAGTACTGGGGCCGACAAGAGGGCCACATTTATGGGCCAAGCAGAGATAGAACAAAGCCCGCCTGTGGTTGTTTTAACCGCGGCCATGGACTACTAAAAACAACGAAGGCCATGTAACGAAGGCTGTTTGCGGCTTGGATATGGGTGATTCCATTACTCGTAAAAATGGATCTACGGTCAGGGCATGCATGCGTGAGACTAATTGAGGAATACGGGTTTCCATGTATAAAATTTTATTTGGTACATAACAGGGAAGACCCAGACATCACCATATAGTTTGTCTTTCGTGCATTGTGAATGGGCGAGGTTTGTAGTGGAGACTTCCGGAGAATACCCCACATCCAAATTCTTAAAATGGCTGGACGTACATTTTGTAAATGATTTGTAGGGCGTAACGACGCAAGACCAATCTAGCTCGTTTCGCGTGCGTGCACATAATCGGGTTCATCTTCTTCCCTTGCACGTCTTTTGCCCATATCCCCGTGTCGGGATTAGACATAATTCGGCCTTCCTCTTCCATGTGGTCGATGCTGGTACGTCGAAAACCCCGATAGCTTGATGGCCTGTTGCACCTTTTCATTACCCTCTCTACAATACAATGCGCGGCGCGTGCCTATCGTTAGAAGCGATCTTAACATCTTTAAATGGGTTTTCTTCAGCGTCACCATCGTGTGGTAGGAACTAGATGATGGAAAGCGAGTAAAGGGAGAGCTAAGAATAAAAGCAATAGCTTGACGCCAGATGAAAGGTAAGCGGGAATATGAAGGGCGCGAAGGAAGAGAGGGTTGCGAGGGGATTGAACTCTACAAAAAAAGAAACATCTGTGGAGAGCTTGTTCCAGCGAGACCGCGAAGAGCAAAATGAAGTAAAGCAAACAAACCTGAAAAGTCGTTTTTCGTGTTATATTCTTTCCTTTGTAACACATGGCCACTTGGGGGATGGGCCCGGAATATGCACCTTGGAGGAACTGACGTGCCCGTTTGGAGAAATTCGGAACACTGTGGATTCGAACCGTAACTGTTGCAGAATAGTGCGTGCAGCGTGAAGCCTGAGCGTAATACTACGGGAGTAGTACAGGTGCACACCACCTTCGCAGAACCACGATTCTAGGGAGGTTGGGGCATGTTCCAGTCTGCTTGCGCACTAAGACAAACAAATGAAAGAGAAGAAACTGACGGAAACAAGCAACAGCAGACAAAAATCCGTTCAAAGAAATCCATGCCAAAAGAAAAAGAAACAAAAGCGAGGAAAAAGGCGCAAGTACAAAAAATAAAAAAAGAAGTTGCTAATAAATCTAACCAGGGTTTCACCTTAACAACGCGTAAGAAGACTGGACCAGGCCGAATAAATTTTGTGTCGAAAATCAGAGGGTTTTGATAATATATTACGGGCAGCAACTGTTTTGAATGTGGCGTGCTTTCATCACCCGCCGTCTTTTTTTGCCAGTTGGCCATAGTCTCGTGGTTGCACTGTGTGCCACCAACAGCACAAAACACTTCTTAGGACAAAAAATTCAAAACAAAAACCTTATATGAACTCATAAAAAAATTAAAAGGATTTTTTAGTGATATGCAGCTTATTAGGGTCAAAGAACAATAAAATCAAGTAATCAAATATGCGTGCCCTCAGAAGCCACCAGTGCAGCAGTGAAGCGAGAGAAAGCATGGCAAGATGCGCCACTCCCTGTGGCACATCCTTGGTGCGCACCGCCCTGGACAGATTACGTCAGCTCAATATTCAGCAAACAGCATGAATCGAATTTTAAATGCAGAGCATTTCTTAGCCTCGCCTCTTCCTGCGTCGGACGGTGTCAACAGCTCCGCGTCCACAGCAGGTGCGCCTCTCCTTCCCTCATCTGTCTCAACAGCAGCTGGCGCGCGCATGCGTCGTAGTCAGCCCGTTCGCTCCGTCGTGGTCTCGGCGTAACCGGTGCGTGATAGCAGCGCGATGAGGCGTGGAAGGGTGCGCGCTGCTTGCGCATGCGCGCTCTCCCCCCCGTACTGCTCTCCCTCTACTGCGCGCGCTGCAAATATAGCGGCTAGCGGTCGCTCGTGTTTCAGTCACTGCGTTGCTGCTTCCTTCCTTGGTTGACGCTCGTGCCCACGTTTACTCGTGTCTGCTACTCCAGCATCACGGAAAGAGCGATGGAAGCAACACTGCCATCAATCAGTACTGAGGCCCCAATGCTCTGCATTTACTCGTGTTCCCCTCGCGGGAAGGCGCGGGAATTTTTTTTTGCGTTTTATCCCTGCCCCAAAATTTTATCATGAGCTTATTATCATCACCACAGCTCCGCCTCGCCTGAGTTTCGCTCAAACTCTGGCCTTCTGGAATAGCACCCCTGCTCCAAAGGAATTGCGGGTGTTTACTGTAGACAAGATGTGCTTACTGGAACATAACGGTTTGGAAAGAAGTCGTTTATTGCAATGCAAAGAACGTTGAAACTTTCGTTTTCTCAGAAGCCTAGTTTCTCGCGCAATATGAAATTCTTTTTGGTTACTATGGGATTTTGGATGGTTGCTTGTTAGTTTCTTTGGGAGATGAAATTTGTGAGGCTATAACCACCCAGTGACTTGAAATTATTCCCAAGACTCCGAACATCAATACACGTAAAGCAACCAAAGTGTAAATTAAGGTTTTCAGGATTCACTCTTTTTTTTTTCTCTAAATAATTTTCTAACGAATCTTTGTTTTATGGCACAAACTAAAAATACTATCTATACCACATGTAAAATGAACCAATTTCTGATCAGACTGAGCATTATAAACGTTTTCGTCGACATGAGATGGCATTTGCTATAGAACCACATTTCTGGAACTGCTGTACACCTGTCGCCACGATGGCTGTTTGATATTGTTAAAAATCTCATCACATGAAGGTAAACCTGTTTTGAACCCATTCATATTAGTAACTCTAAAATGTCCAGCCATCACAAGGGGGTTTCTAAAACATTCCACAAAAACATGTGAAAATTTACTCGTAAAATCTACATCAGAATCGAATGACAGTAAAGGACAAACAAAAGCAATAATTGTACAAATATTTGCAATTTTATACATAATCTTTCCTGGTTTTTTGTTCATCTTAAAGGGGTAACAATTTCGCGAGTGCTAAAATGGCAGCGGCGCCTATACCAAGTGCCACACTATCTCGTCTATATTTTTGAAAATTTTGTGGAGCAATTTTTGTATCAATGATGCCTTTGCTAGAGCAAGTTTTCGTTAGTATTGTTAGGTGGGGGCGGATTTTATTGATACCTCGGCAACACTGAGCGCTACTCACTCACATTCATAAAGGAAAATATATTTTTCCTCACGCACCCACTCACACTCTCGCTCACCAGTCGCCCTCACTACTCGCCCTCACCCGCAGTCTTGCTCAATATTTGGCCTCACCACTCGTGCCCACTCTCCCTCACTCGGGCTCACGCTGACCGCTCACTATAGGCCCTCCCACTCTCTCGTGCTCACATTCCCCACTTATTCTGAACACTCGTACTCACTCACGCTCACCCTTCACTGCCACCACTCGCGCTCGCACTCATCACTCCCTGTCACCCCTGGCACGCGACTGTGCGCAGCAGACCATAATGAGTCACGGAACAGAACCGTATTAGAACATTACGGCGTTATGAAGACCATCCAAATCATATTTCTAAATGGATACGCCGCAAGAGAGTAATTATGCGATGCCCGATAGCAGGAGCACAGTGACGATATGTATTCGAAACTAAAAAAATTGCGCTATTAACAACCAGCCTAGAGGGTGGCTGCTGAGACGAATAGCCAAAAGCAAGCACTAGTGCAATATAGGCACTGTACAGTGGAAAGTCGCGCAAATCGCGCGAGTGTACCGTGAGTGGTAAGCGCAGGTCAGCGCTCGCGACTGGTTAGACGACTTGCACTCGAGAGTGGTGAGAAGGGCTCACGGCGAGTTAGTCTCACACTCACGAGTGGTGTGTACGCCTCACCGCGACGCGAGTGGCGTTCGCCTTCGCGGGTGGTGAGTGGGGCTCACGGCGAGCGGAAGGCTCGCAATCAGTTGCACTCGCACTACAACTCCAAAAAGACTGCGAGGCTCACTCACCAGAAACTCGTGAATGGTGACTGGGGGTGTGTCAGTGCACTCGTTAGTGAGCGTACCGATCTATAATATTATCTATTTGTTCACAGTTGAACTGCTTTGTTAGGAATGCTTCGCGCATTGATTAAAAAAAAGACTCAGAGTTTATTGTTAGACAATTATGAGCTCCTGATATTGCTGTAGGCTCAATTTAGTTGCTAAATTTGCGGAGTAAATGTGGAACTTTTGCACTGTGGGGGCTCTTGTAGTCACATATATATGCGTAGTTACCAATTTAGAACTTCTCATGCAAAAGATGTTGCTATTTTCTTTCGCTTTGTTTATCTTGGCATGACAGTTTGCGCCTTCAGAACGTGCAGCAAGAGTAATCCTTTTCTTTGAAGACATCGCTACATTTTGGCACCTTCTCTAGGCAAAGTATCACAACAGTTCAACCTAGAGTGTATTTTTATTTAGATGTACAAAATTACAGGATCCTTGTAAATAATTATTTTGATTCCGGTTAGGCGGCCAGTTGAACTGCGCTTAACGGTAGTCTTTGACAAATGAGTTTTACTACTATTTATTTTTTTCTCCATCTTCTTTTTCACTTATTTTTTTTTCACGAGATCGGTGTGGTGTACATTAGGAGGTTGGCTGTGGTCTCCTGTATGGAGAGGTTTTTCTGAGGTGTCAGCCTAGGAAGGCTTGACTAATTTTAAGCTGGAATAAACCAGAATAATTTTACTTGTTAATTGGTTCAGGACTGTGACGAACATTTCGTCTTCAGAAATTTCACCTCATGTAACCACAGGTGATTTTTGGGGTGGTCTTCTCGCTCTTCACCTCGATAGCATTTAAGAATAATAATTTTGACAAGCATTTTTTATCATTTTGCCAATATTTAATTCGACATCCCAGCAGAGAAGAAGCTGACAAGCGTCAAAAGTTTATAGATCAGTGTGCACGGGGTGGCAGAACAAAAAGTACTACTATGAGATTGCAAATAATTACAACTGTCAAAAACCTGGATAATGAAAGAAATGGGCATGGCCAGGGGTGCTGGTCGATTAACTTTGACATGCCCATTTAAGGAGAACTGTGTCGGGACAGCGTTTACAATCTCTGAATACGATGACATCACCCTCCGGAGTGCAACTGAGAAATCGGCATGAGATAAAGTGTACAGCACGTCCCTTGGTACACGCACGTGGGACGGTGCCGTAGGTGGTGACTATGCGGGGCGTAGGTAAAAAAAAGGGCTTGAGACACTACCATGCAGGACTTCCTGGACAACGAAAAGGACAGGCGTCGTCAGCGTTGCTGTTTGATTCCGTTTGTCGTGCCCAATCACTTCTGCCGAATAACAGAAGCTTCATGCGCTTAGGTATTTTCATGTTTACATCAAAAACAGCACGTTTGCATAGAAGCCTGGCTGCTCGATGGGTGGCGCCACCGCTCGGCAGTCACCTCGTTTCTTGCAAGGCCCACCACATTTGGGTGTGCTGCCTACCTTAATTTTGTCGTGTTTGCTTCTGTGCTTTAAATGTTTAGGTATAGCTGTGAGCGTATATGCGTGATGCTGCTGCCTTGGAGAGTGTATAGCGTTTCTGGATGCCATTACAGCCAAGTAAACTAGTCGAACGCTTCTATGGTGGTGTACGCAAACCTCGTTGCTATAGGCGGTTCTTGAGTACCGCTACCAGCTTTGAGCAGCTGGATACCTGGATGCGGCTGTTTTGAATACAGAGGAACGCACGCACGATTTCAACTGCCGTGGGGTCGTGGTAATGTATCGGAAGTATACATTTTCTGTAACCAATAGCTTGTTCCCCCTCTTTTCCAAGAGGGATGGCACGGGGGGTTTGGCGCTCAACAAACTCCCTCATTTGTAGAGGTACTTTTATTGATAATCGTTTTAATTCAACCACCAAACAGCTCAAGCTGCAAGCTCTTTAACCTGCCTCCAATTTCCACCTTGTAAGCATTTTTGGCGGAAGAACAACTTTAACGTCGCTTTATGCCCTGTCAAGACATTTAGGCGGTATGAAAGTGTAATTGTAAAAGAGTGGAAATAAATATAACAAAAGCGAATACATTCCCCCCATTTAGATACTGATAGCCAATCCTGACCACCCCAGCAGCCTTTGTACCAAGCCAGAGAGCACATATATATATATATATATATATATATATATATATATATATATATATATATATATGTATATATATATATATATATATATATTTATACAGGGTGTCCCAGCTATCATGCACCAGGATTTAAAAAAAGAGAAATGGCGTAACTCGAAGAAAACCTAGTGCATAATGTTTGCAGTACTGTGAAGAAGCGGAGAGTAATTTTTTCGTTAATGAGACTTAATTAATTAATTGTAATTAAATATCTAACTCGAGAAATACTGTCCTAATCACTAAAGTGTCAATGGGGCACTTGTAGGTAACCACGAGGGGCATCTAACTGCGCTATTTTCAGCGACGAACTAATTGCGTACTCATTTATTTTGACTGATAAAGGAAACCCGCGAAATATGAAAAATACCACGTGACGACGCTTACGCGCGCATTGTAAAGCAGCGTCCCCAAACAAAGCTGATTGAAAGCAACTGCTTCGCGTGTTACCCGCCCGAAGAGACAGCGCATCACCTTGATAATAGCATGCATGGAAGGAGCAGCAGCAGCAAGATTCGCGGGACGCGTGTGCAGATAAGGAACAAACTCGGTTGCGATTTCTTCTTTGTTTCTTTTGTCTATTTCATTCTGGCTAACTCAGAGGCAGCCTGTTTGAGGGCGTTGCTTTACGGTGCGCGCGGAGGCGCCGTCACGTGGTATTTTTCATATTTCGCGGGTTTCCTTTATCAGTCAGAATAAATGACTACGCAATTAGTTCATCGCTGAAAATACCGCAGTTAGATGCCCTTCGTGGTTACCTACAAGTGCCTCATTGACACTTTAGTGATTAGGACAGTATTTCTCGAGTTAGATAATTAATTACAATTAATTAATTAAGTCTCATTAACGAAAAAATTACTCTACGCTTCTTCACAGTACTGCAAACATTATGCACTAGGTTTTCTTCGAGTTACGCTTTTACTCTTTTTTTAAATCTTGGTGCATGATAGCTGAGACACCCTGTATATATATATATATATATGAATATATATATATAAATATATATATATATATATATAAAGTAAAAAACCTCGTTAACAGCAACAGCGGAGGGTTTATTTCGACGTTTCGACTTCGAGACAAGTCTTCTACCGGAATATATATACGTATATTTTAATATATATAGTGTAATGCAGAATATTAGCAACGTTCACTGTAAGATTCAGGGCCGTCACTAATCCCCTGCGGGTGATGGGCGCCACTTTATCGTCGTCGGTAGCAGAAGCAGAATATGGAAGCCGCACCGCCATCGCCTGGAGCGACGGGGTTCTCTCTCGCTCTGCTTTCTCCAAGCGTCGACTGTGCTCGGACTGTGCTCGAACTGTGCCCTCCTTACCTTTCGCCTGCACAGCAACCTTTGCCAATAAACCCCATTTCAAGTGGTGGAGGAGCCGGGGTCACGATCAAGTCCTGGAACTCCGGAGCCGAAAGCTGCCCGAAAGGATGACCAGCGAAGCCAGCCAAACCGCTACGCCCTCGCCTCGGCCTGTGATGTGCTCTTTTGCTGTGCGTGAGCGAGACCCGCCAGACTTCAACGGCACTGACGAAAATGACGCGGAAGATTGGCTCGAAACCTTTCAGCGGGTGAGCGCGTACAACCGGTGGGACGATGTTTTGAAACTCACTTACGTGAGCTTCCCCCTGACCGGCGTCGCTGAGGTGTGGTTCAAGAATAACCAGCGTCGCCTTAAGACATGGGCTGAGTTTAAGGACGAATTCCTTGTGGTTTTCGGCCGCGCAGCTGTGCGCAAGCTTCAACCACAGCAGCGCTTGCACTTACGAGCCCAGCAGGTCGGTGAAACCTTCACGAGCTACATTGAAGACGTCCTCGACCTGTGTCGGTGCGTCGACCCCTCTATGCAAGAAGCTGAAAAGATCAAGCACATCTTGAAAAGAATAGATGACGACGCCTTCCAAATGCTTTTGTCGAGGGACTTACGCAGCGTCACCGAAGTCATTAACATGTGCCGAAGCTTCGATGAGTTACTTCCGCCTTGTCCGCAATACGTGCCGATTGCCGCGCCAGTCACATACGCCAACATCGCCGCGAGACCATTGCCGGAGTCAACCCCGACGTACCAGCCGACGTTTCCAGTGCAAATTCGAGATGTCCCAGCTGTGCCTCCGCCTCCACGGTTTAATCCCCAGGCCGGTGGTCCGTGGCGTACCCCGGATAATCGTGCTATTTGCTTTGCTTGTGGAGTACCTGGGCACGTCGCACGCTACTGCCGCCGCCGTCCGCCGTCATTATGGGACGCTACACATGCCGGTTTTCCACCGTCGGCTCAAGCCCAGGCGTCACTTCGTTCCCCGACTGCACCTCGCTCTTCGGATCGCACCACGTTTACTGACCGTCATTCATCTTCCCAGCGCCGTCACTCGCTTTCTCCCATACGACGTCGTCCTGGTCACGAAGACACGGAAAACTAGTCGCCGCAGTTCCCGAGGCAAGAACTGCGTGGAGGTCGAAAAGTACAAGGCCTCACCCTCCCCCGTCCCCTAACAATGTTATCGACGTTACCATAGAAGGTTTTCGCACTGTCGCCCTGGTAGACAGGGGAGCTGATGTTTCCGTCATCAAAGCCGATGTATTCCGTTTATTGCACAAAGTCACGACGCCTCTTCAAGAACTGTCGCTCCGAAACGCAAGCGCGCACAATATTGAACCAATGGCCGTTTGCACGGTAGAGTCATTATTCAGGACGTGTTGTACTTCATTGAACTCATTGTGCTACCAGCGTGTTCCCACGACCTCATATTAGGGTGGCACTTCCTTTCGCGTCATAACGCAGTGATCAACTGTGCGCGCGCAGAAGTTGAGTTTTCTTTCTGTGACGCACTATTTGATGACAGCAAAAGTGCCCCCACAACCAAACTTGTCATGGCAACCGACACTGACGTCCCGCCCTATTCTTCTGTTTGTGTGCCTGTGCGCTGCGCATCCACGACTGACGCCACGGCGCTGTTTACGCCCTCTGACATTTTCCTCCACCGCAAATGTTTTCCCCTGCCATCTGCCCTCCTTACTCTCAGCGCCGGAACGGGCAACATGTTTGTCACTAACGTATCTTCGGCAGCGTGCGAACTTCTGGAGGGTGAAACAATTGGCAGCTTGGAATACATAGATCCTGGTCGTGTGATAGCCATTCCAGAGCGCCCTTCTCAGGTTCAGGTTGCCGGACTTGACCCATGTCCGCCTGGGGCGGAGCCTTCGACTGATGTATTTCTTTCCTCTGTTGACAACGGTCTAGACCCTACCCTACAAAAAGCAAGCGCAACTTTTCGCACTGCTTCATCGATTTCAATAGTCATTCGACTTGTCCCAAAGCGCGCTTGGCCGCACATCTACACTCGAGCACACCATCGACACTGGTACTCAAGCCTCCCTCCAGCAGCGGCCTCATCGCGTTTCCCCAGCTGAGCGCCGCACCATGGAGCAGCATGTGGACGACATGCTTCACCGTGAAGTTGTTCGACCCTCAAGCAGCCCGTGGGCAGCTCCTGTCGTGCTCGTCAAAACAAAAGGATGGATCCATTCGCTTCTGCGTGGACAACCGCCGCCTCAACAATATCACGCGCAAAGACGTCTATCCGCTTCCACGCATTGATGACGCTTTGGACAGCTTGCAGGGGGCAGAGTTTTTCTCGTGTCTTGACTTGCGATCCGGATATTGGCAGGTACCCATGGCTGATGCTGATCGCTCGAAGACGGCATTTGTCACCCCTGATGGATTATATAAATTCAATGTTATGCCGTTCGGGCTGTGTAACGCCCGGCAACATTCGAACGCATGATGGACAATATTCTGAGGAGACTCAAGTGGAAAATTTGCTTGTGCTACTTAGACGACATTGTCATTTTTTCTGCCGATTTTCCAACGCATCTTCAGCGCCTAGAACAGGTTTTAACCTGTCTTTCTCTCGGTGGACTCCAACTGAACCTAAAAAAGGGCTACTTCGATGCGAGGAAGCCACCATCTTGGGCAACGTCGCCACCAAGGACGGCGTTCTACCCGACCCAGCGAAGCTCCGTGCAGTGGCTGAGTTCCCGAAGCCCAGTAATATAAAATCTCTTCCGAGCTTCATAGGCCTTTGTTCATACTTCCGACGTTTCATCCGCAACTTTGCCTCTATCATTGCGCCATTGACGAAACTCCTTGGTGGTGCCAGCGACTTACCTGACTGGTCCTCAGCTTGCGACCTTGCGTTGGAGACTCTGCGTTGTCTACTGACCTCTCCACCTGTACTTCGCCACTCCTACAGCGCCTACTGAAGTTCACACTGACGTCAGTGGAGTTGGCCTTGGGGCCGTGCTTTGCCAACGAAGACCTGGTGTTGACGAATGTGTCGTTGCCTATGCGAGCCGCACGTTGACGAAGGCTGAAGCAAATTATTCGGTAACCGAAAAGGAGTGCTTGGCCATCATCTGGGCGCTTTCTAAGTTTCGACCATATCTGTACGGCCGCCCATTTCATGTGGTCACTGACCACCAAGCCCTTTGCTGGTTGGCGTCGTTAAAGGATTCGGCAGGTCGTCTTGGGTGATGGGCGCTTCGTCTACAAGAATACGACATACGCGTCATATACAGGTCCGGTTAGAAGCATTCTGATTCCGAAGCTCTGTCTCTTTCACCAGTTTCTTCTGGCCTTGCGAAGCCGTCGGGTGACCTGCTGGCCCTTTCGGTGACTGATATGGCAGCCGAGCAACGGAATGATCCCTGAATCGCTTCCCTCATCAGCTGCCTATCCGATCCTTCCAGGGCCGCTACTACTCGGGCTCTGCGTAGGCAAGCAGCACACTTTGCGGTACGCGATGGGCTGCTTTATTGCCGCAACTACCACTCGGACGGCCGCAAATGGTTACTTGTCATCCCTCAACATTTGGGATCCGATGTGTGCGCCTCTTTTCATTCCGATCCCACGTGCGGTCATGCCGGCCTGCTCAAAACCTATCAACGTTTGCGCATTTGTTACTTTTGGCGTGGGATGTACAGCTTTGTACTCAAATACGTTCGGTCCTGCCAAGACTGCCAACGACGAAAGGCGCCGGTGCCCCATCTGAGCGGTCCTTTGCAACCGCTGCCTTGTTCGGGCAAGCCTTTTGATCGTGTTGGCATTGACTTGTACGGCTCATTACCTTGAACAGCCGCCGGAAACCGGTGGGCTATAGTGGCCATTGACCACGTAACACGGTATGCCGAAACCGCTGCTCTGCCAACTGCCACGGCACGTGACGTTTCCTCTTTTTTCTTGCATCGATTTACACTTCGTCACGGTGCCCCTAAAAAACTGCTCAGTGTGCGGGGCCGTGTTGTCCTGTCTGACGATATTTCGGCGCTTCTTAAAGAATGCCATGTCATCCATTGCATGACCTCTGCTTACCACCCGAGACCAATGGTCTAACAGAGTGCTTTAACCGCACCCTTGGAGATATGTTGTGTAAGTACGCGGCGTCCGATCATAGAAATTGGGACCTGGTGCTTCCCTACGTGACGTACGCCTATAACACCGCCATTCAAGACACGACTGGGTTCTCTCCATTTTTCCTTTTATAAGGGCGTGAGCCATCGTGTATGTTGGACACCATTCTGCCGTATCGTCGCGATCCATCTGAGTGTGCTCCGGTTTCGGAGGCCGCCAAGAGTGCAGAAGAATGCCGGCAACTTGCTCGTTCTTTTACCACGGAAGAACAGGGCCGCAAAAAATCTCACATTGATGGCAAGCCCGTGCCGAGCTTCGCTCCTGATTCTCGTGTATGGCTCTGGGTAACCACTCGGACTCCTGGTCTCTCCTCGAAATTTCTCCCAAACTATCAAGGCCCTTACCGCGTCATCGAACAGACTTCCCCAGTCAATTACGTTGTCGAGCCCTTAACACCTTCCTAGGATCTCCGACGCCGTTGTCGGGAAACAGTGGATGTTGAACGTCTAAAACCCTATTACGATCCCCTTGTTTTGCCAGCACCTTGAGTCGCCAGGATAGCTACCCTCTTGGCCAGGGGGTGATTGTAATGCAGAAGATTGGCAACGCTCACTCGAAGAATTAGGGCCGTCACCAATCCCCTGCGGGAGATGTGCGCCAATTTATCGTCGTCGGTAGCAGAAGCAGAATATGGAAGCCGCACCGCCATCGCCTGGAGCGACGGTGTTCTCTCTCGCTCTGCTTTCTCCAAGCGTCGACTGTGCTCGGACTGTGCTCGGACTGTGCCCTTCTTGCATTTCACCTGCACAGCAACCTTTGCCAATCAACCCCACTTCAATAGATATATATATATATATACATATATATATATATATATATATATATATATCCTTCTGAGACCCCGCGTGCACCGTATTGCACATTCAGATTCAGGCATTTCATAAACAATACAAGCCGCAAGCGAAACCAAAACCGTGCTTCCAAGCTAGAATAGAGACCGGTGCTGCCTCCTGTTGGTGTTCTATGCAACTGTTGTTCCCAGGTGGCGCTCATACTAACAAACAAAATGGGCGTTTTTCAGTCCGGACGTTTTCTGCCGAAGCCAACAAGGAAAACCATTCTGATGTATTTAGAAATGCTGTGATGCTCTTGAATTTCGTATTACGAGCTCATGAAAGACCACTATTTCCGTCTTCACTTTTATGTTTTCTTCATTATTTCACTCGTTAATTCGATGTGCAACAGATTGCACATCAGGACAATGTTGAGTCTTTGTCACAGCATTTAGCGGAACTCATTATTTTGATTTGCACTTTCGCTCCTTTGAAATTAGAGGTCTTTCTGGGCAAATAAATAATAAAAATATTAATCAAAATAAAAAGTAGCAAATAAAAATAAAAGTAAATGAAAAATGGTTAATTAAAAAATGAAATACAAATAATAAAAATAAATAAATTAATGTTCAAAAAATTGAAATAAATCAAAATTATTAAATAATAAATACAAAATAAAAAGGTAAAAAAAAACCTACAATCAAAAATTAAAAAATAAAAATAAATGAATAATGCTTAATAAATAAAAATGAAATAAAAATAATAAAAATAAATAACTAAATGTTACATATAATTGAAATAAATCAAATTAATACAAACTAAATACAAAATAAAAATAAAAATAACTAAAAATACAACCTACAATAAGAAAATAAAAAAATAAATAATAAAAACGAACAGTTTCAGTGGGAATTTACCGGTGAAGAGAATAATTTGCTTGTCAACGAAGATGTATGGTGAGCATGGAAGACTAAGGCAGGCGTTTCTAATGATATCAGGAAGACGACGGATTTTGAATTGGTGATTGGCTTCTTCATCTTTGTCAGAAATAGCGAGGCACACACACACGACAACACACAACCCACAAAAAACACACAACCCACACATACCACACAACACAACACAACGCACACATGCCCGCACACACACAACCCACAAAAAACACACAACACGCACACACACACACACGCACGCCCACACAAAACAACGCTCGTACACACAGAACACACGCGCACACACAAAACATCGCGCACACAACACAACACAATTCGCACACACACACACACACACGTGCGCACGCACGCACACACACACGAACACCGAATGCGCACACGCACACGCACACGCACGCGTGCACACGCACACACACGCGCGCACCCACATGAATGCACACACACAGACACGTGCACGCGCACGCACACACGCACACGTACGCGCGCACACACACACAAGCACTGTATATGGCATCATGTTGCATGAGTTTTTGACAACTTAGTCCCAGTGTGCAATATATTGCACATGTGATAGCTTCTCAACGAACCGTCATAGAAAATAAAGAATTACATCAAAATTATCTGTGTAGTCTGGTAAATTCAAATATTTAAAAAAATACCTTGTTTTTGCTTCGTTATGTCTCGGGTCTCAGGAGGATATATATATTTATTTATATATATATATATATATATATATATATATATATATATATATATATATATATATTGTAAGGCCGATGGTAGACGAGGCAGACCAGTACGCACAAACCGCTTTATTCGCAGGCCGAGCTGCAAGGCGGCAAGATGGTGACCGAACCAGGTTACCGATGATGATCGTTCGAGAAGGTAGAAGAATCGGTGATGATGAGTATATACAGAGATGAAGAAGCCGTGGCCGCAACCGAGCGCCAGTGAAGATGGCATTCCACTGGGACATTGCATTCAGCGTTCCGACCTTCCACAAACGAGGCTACCACTGGTCTCACAATATTTTCCCCCCCGGGGCGAGAGCGGCCGCCTGGTTGCGTTTTACTGCGAATTACGCCGGTGGAACGCCTTGAGGCGGGAAACGTGGACAATCTCCGTGCCACGATGACGGCGGTCCGAACTTCCGCAAACGGGGGTGACGCGATAGTTCACCGGTGAGGTAGCCTCAAGAACCTTGTAAAGGCCAAGGTACCAGGGTTGGAATTTGTCGCAGAGGCCTGGAGAGCGAACCGGTGTCCAGACCAAGACTTCGTCACCAGGTCGGAAAGAAACGGACCGGCGAACAGCGTCGTAGCGTTCTTTTCGGTCTTGTTGGCTTGCTTCTGTGCGCATGCGGGCCAGGCGCCGACAGTGGTCGATCCGAGACACGAATTGTTCCGGAAACGATGCAGAAGCGGACACAGGAGCGGTAAAGAAACAGGTATCAAGCACGTGCGATGGATGACGGCCGTACACAAGGTAGAAAGGCGCGTACCCTGTAGTGCTTTGAACTGCCGTGTTATAGGCAAAGGTGACTGAAGGTAATATAGCGTCCCAATTTCTGTGGTCAGGTCGTATGTACATTGATATCATGTCGGAAAGCGTGCGGTGAAAGCGTTCGGTGAGCCCGTTCGTTTGTGGATGGTAGCTTGATGTCATTTTGTGGGAGGTATTAGAGGCACGAAGGACTTCGGCAAGGATCTCGGATAGAAACATCTTGCCGCGGTCACTTAACAGTACGCGAGGGGCTCCATGTCGTAGCAGGATGTGTCGCAAAAAGAAGGCAGCGACGTCGCCAGCGCTAGCCGAGGGAAGTGGCGCTGTCTCCGCGTAGCGAGTCAAGTGATCAACGGCCGTGACGATCCAGGGGTTACCAGTGGACGTCGTCGGTAAGGGCCCATACAAATCAATACCGACACACTTCAAACGGCGTAGTTGGACACGGAACAGGCTGGAGGAGACCGACAGGGGGTGCCGTAGAGCGCTTGCGGTGCTGACAGGGTGAACAGAATGCGACGTATTTCACCACGCTGGTCGAGAGTCCTGGCCAAAAGAAGCGACCTCGAATGCGGTCGTACGTCTTTTGAAAGCCAAGGTGGCCGGCGGTGGCGTCGTCATGAAAAGCTTGCAAGACGCGACTCTGGAGAGAACGAGGCACAACTGGGACCCATGTGGCGCCATGTGGGTGGTGGTTTCTGCGATACAGTGCACCGTCTATGAGCTGGAACTGCCGCAGTTGGCGACGTAGGCGGCTATTCGGTGAACGTGTCGAACCAGCGAGCCGATCCATTATTTTCTGGCAGTAACTGTCTGCTCGTTGATGATCGACCAAGTCGCGGCGGTCGTCAGCCGGTGCATAGTGGACAGGTGCAACTGATAATGGCGGTGTATGAGGAAGCGACGCCATGTCGTTTGAAGATGGCATCAGTGGGCACCGCGAGAGTGCGTCTGCGTCTACATGCTTGAGTCCGGACTTGTAGGTAACTGTAAAGTCGTACTCTTGCAATCGCAGAATCCAGCGTCCCAGGCGTCCCGACAAGTTTTTCAATGAAGACAGCCAGCACAGAGCGTGATGGTCTGTGACGACGGTGAAATGTCGGCCGTAGAGATATGGCCGAAACTTTTGCACAGACCACACAACGGCCAGACACTCCTGTTCCGTTATTGTATAATTCGTCTCCGCTCGTGTTAGAGAGCGGCTGGCATAAGCAACAACCCTCTCGCGGTGGTTAGCATCGCGCTGCAACAGAACGGCGCCAATGCCATGCCCACTAGCGTCGGTGTGGAGGATCGCCGGTATCGATTCATCAAAGTGGCATAATACAGGTGCGGAAGTAAGCGCATGCTTGAGGTCTTGGAAGGCCTTTTCGCAGCCATCACTCCAGTCGAAGGGGGTATCAGAATTTAATAGCTGGTTCAGAGGTGCAGCGAGAGTAGCAAAATTGCGGACAAAACGGCGAAAATAGGACGCCAGGCCGAGAAAACTACGCAGCGCTTTTTGTTGCTGAGGTCGAGGAAAATTGGCTACAGCAGAAATTTTGTCTGGGTCGGGGCGTATGCCATCTTTACTGACGACTTGACCAAGAACCTTTATCGATTTGCTAGCAAAACGACATTTCTTGGTGTTCAGAGTCAGACCAGCCTTTGCCAGGCAAGTCAACACCTCGTCCAGACGCTGCAGATGTTCCGCAAAACTTGACGAAAAGGTGACGATGTCGTCAAGGTAACACAGGCATGTTTTCCATTTAAGCCCGCGAAGGACCGTATCTATCATGCGCTCAAATGTGGCTGGGGCGTTGCATAAGCCAAAAGGCATTACGTTAAATTCGTACAAGCCGTCTGGAGTCGCAAACGCCGTTTTCTCTTTGTCAGACTCGCGCATGGGGATCTGCCAGTAGCCAGAGCACCGGTCCAGACTAGAGAAATATTCAGCCCCTTGTAGACGGTCCAGCGCGTCATCTATGCGCGGCATCGGATACACATCCTTCCGGGTAATCCTATTCAAAGCCCGATAGTCCACGCAAAAGCGTACGGAACCATCTTTTTTCCTCACCAGAACAACAGGAGAAGACCACGGACTCGAGGAAGGTCGAATAACATTTCGTTGAAGCATGTCCGCGACGTTTTCTTCTATGACTTTCCGTTCCGACGACGACACACGGTACGGGCGGCGGCGAACAATGTGAGTCCCATCTGTCTCAATACGATGTTCTGCAACAGACGTCTGTCCAAGGTTGGTAGAGATGCAGTCAAATGAGTTTTTGTGTTTTTCCAACAGCTCAAGTAGGAGTCTCGTTTCGAACACCGTGAGGTCTTCGCTAATCGTGGTTGCCAGGGTGGGACGTGAGGACCCGGAATCTGAAGACAGGGGAACGGAAGACACAGAGCAGAGGGGAACCAGAGACAGACTGTCATCAGCCACAACGGAAGCGAGCGTGGTGCCTTCAGGGAGGAGTATCGTCTCAGAAGTGGTATTTGTAACAATGAGCGGCGCAGACCCACGTGCAAAACGGACAAAGCAGGTCGCGATAATGATTCCTTGGGGAATAAAACGCGCAGAAGGCACGAATAACGCATCACCGTCACGAATTTGGGTTGAGTGAACTGAAAGGACTGTATCGTGGCCCGGGTATAAAACGTAATCGGCACTTGCTGTCAAATTCAGTTGTGGCTTTTCTTCCAGAATGTTGGTGTCCTCCGTATCTGCGAGTTCAATTTGCGGTTGCTGGCACAAAATGACGGCGGATGCGGATGACAAGAAGTCCCAGCCCAAGATGAGGTGATGCGCACACGGTGACAACACTGCACACTGAACGTGATGACGAAGTTGACCGACTGAAATTCGTACCGTGCACTGTCCGGATGGCCTGATCGTGCTGCTATTGGCGCCATGCAAAGAAGGTCCACTGTAGGGTGTTCGAACCTTGCGTAGTCGGGCACACAATTCCATACTTATCACCGAAATACTGGCACCAGTGTCACTAAGGGCATCTACACAAACACCTTCAACCAAAACTGACAACATGTTCGATGGACGCTCCGGAGGCATTGTAAGTTTCCCACGTGATGCAGTTCCCCTCCCAAAACTGCATTAACTAGTTTTCCGAGTGCTGGTCGGTGACGTAGGTCGCAGGCCGAAGGGGTGACAGCGCCCGACGGCCTGGCGATGGTGAGCGGCGTCGCGTATCGCGCGGCCTATGAGAAAAGTCGGTTGGTGGCTCAGGTGGCGATGGTGAACGGCGTGAGAAAGACGGGTGCGTACGATGCACGTAGTCGAAGTAATTCGGACGTACATAATCGCGTTCGTAGGCTGCGTAGCCGCGTCGTTCGTCACGTTGGCGACTTCGACAAAATCGGGAGATGTGGCCCCGGATGCCACAATAATAGCAGACTGGCCGGCCAACGGGGTCTTGGTGTGGCGGAAAATAAGTCGGCGTGGTATGCAATCGAGGCATGGCGGCCACGTAGCCGGACGGGGCCCGTGTCGTAATGGGACTGTGCGGTAGAGGATGCCGACCAGCCACATCCGAGCAGGATGGCGTTGCCACAGAAACAGGTTGGGTGGGAGGCGGAAGTACGGGCATAGCCGCGAGCTCCTCCTTAACAATATCCCGTAGGCCAGGCACAGAAGGAGCTTCGCGGACACAGTGTGCGCACTGGGAAATATTGGCGTGCATCTCCTCGCGAATTATAGAGCGTATCAACGCACGCAGGTCTTCATTTCCCAGATGGTGGGTAGGAGACGTGTCTTGACGAAGGCGGATGGACTGGAGTTCGTCGAGACGCTTACAAGTGGAGATCACGTCCGACACGGTTGTGGGGTTCTGCGTTGCCAGTGTGGTGAACGCGAACTCACCGATTCCTTTTAGAACGTGGCGTACACGGTCAGCTTCCGGCATGTTATTGTCGGCGTGACGACACAGCGCCAGAACGTCCTCGATATATGAGGTGTACGTTTCATGCGCCTGTTGCACACGGGTCTCGAGTTTCTTTTTCGCGATGTCGCTCCGAGCTTTAGAAGAGCCGAAAATCCGGCGGAACTGAGCAACGAAATCGGCCCAGTCGGTGATGGTATGCCGGTTATTTAGATACCACGTCTCGGCAACCTTGGTCAGGGAGAACGAAACGTTTTGCCGCTTCAGGTTATCGTCCCAGCGGTTGAATGCGCTCACCCTTTCGTAGTTGTCCAGCCACTCGTCGGCATCATCGTCACGAAGGCCAGCGAAGAAAGGAGGTTCACGCTGGGGGCTGGTTATGATGCACTGGGGGGTTGGTGGGGCCGTGGCGTGCGCCGATTCCAGCGTCATGGCTGTAGTTTCCGGCATTAGGCGGCGACCCGAACGGAGCTCCAGTGGGGCAGCTTGAGAGGTGGATTACGGGACCGAAACGCACCTTCCACCACTTGTAAGGCCGATGGTAGGCGAGGCAGACCAGTACGCACAAACCGCTTTATTCGCAGGCCGAGCTGCAAGGCGGCAAGATGGCGACCGAACCAGGTTACCGATGATGATCGTTCGAGAAGGTAGAAGAATCGGTGATGATGAGTATATACAGAGATAAAGAAGCCGTGGCCGCAACCGAGCGCCAGTGAAGATGGCATTCCACTGGGAAATTGCATTCAGCGTTCCGACCATCCACAAACGAGGCTACCACTGGTCTCACAATATTTATATATATATATATATATATATATATATATATATATATATATATATATATATATATATATATATATATATATATATATATATATATATATATATATACATATGTACATATGTACATACATATACATACTGAAAATGAAGCAAGTGAACCGCAGTTTTGCCTAATCGCGTGATTTTATGCGTATGTCTTGAGGGAAACAAAAAAAAAGAACTGAGAACTGACGGACGAAATGAAGGAGCGCTTCCAACCATGCCTGGCGTGATTAAGTCAACCAAGAAAACATAAAAAGGCGCTGTTTGGATGTAGCCATTTCCGGCCACCAAGAAAATGCGCGGTAGGTCGAAGGATGAGAAACACGGCGTAAGAACGTTTGCGCAATTTTATACAAATCGCAAACTTTTCGCAACGTTTTTATTGTAGTTGCGTCTCGTCGACCTACAGCTACCGTGGCGGCGGTTTTGGCGCAGCTCAAGCGGTCACATTTTGGTTCATTTACGCAGGTGGTTGAAACATGTGGTAAAGCTTAGTGAATATTTTTTTAACTGCCACGAAAGCATGAAAGGCTTAGAAGCAAGAAGCAAGACAAGAAAGACTTTTTCAACAGCCAGCAAGAAAGACTTAGAAGCATAAAGCATTGCTTTTCCACATGACGCAATCACT
The DNA here is from genome assembly GCF_048455015.1 of Haemaphysalis longicornis. Lineage (NCBI taxonomy): Eukaryota > Metazoa > Arthropoda > Arachnida > Ixodida > Ixodidae > Haemaphysalis > Haemaphysalis longicornis. The sequence continues at coordinate 24,159,717 of NW_027526204.1, read as the reverse complement.
TTGTACTGCCATGCAAAATTGATTTTGCAAACGCCTCCAGTGTGTCTCCATAAAACGTATTGCTGTGAAATCAACCACGTTTCAACCATAAATCATTGCGCCACGTACCCTAGCCTCTTGAGCAAAGTCTATTTAACATTGGATAAATCTTAGAACTTTGTCTACCACTCGTCTATTGTAAATCTTTTCTATCCCTCAACTACATTTGTTTATCACTCATGCACGACAGTATTTCTTCGTCAACTGTACATTTTTGCGTCGCACCATGATGGATTGGCTGCCCACACCTGCATTGCAAAAAAATTCCGAGGCAAGACATTCTGCGTCCACCAAACAGGATGCAGCAACAATACGGCATGAAAAAAAAACTAGCTCCAATTTACGCTGGGAAAGTGGTTGGAAAGCAAAGCTTTAAACCACACCCACAACAATTGCCCATGAGACGACACATGAATTCACACACGTGGCTCTAAAAATAGTGAAACCAGACCTTCTGCCAGCCTTTGCCTTGAATTCGCAGAGAAAACGTCCCAAACGAAGCAGCAGCGTCGGGCACGGCTGGGCTAGAGTTGCGCATGCCGGCGCTGTAGCCCGGCCGAGAGTCGGGAGAAAGTAAACGGAGAGGAGTGTCTTTTGAAGGGTGCAACAGCGGAACTTAGCCATCCTGATGTGTTCGCTTGGGGCTGCACCACCGCGCGACGGAAGCGCAGACACCAAAACAATTCGGCATGTAAGCTTATTGAATCCCATTTACACCGATTTTAGGTAGTTAGTTTAGTGTGTTTGAGAACTGTGAGAAAGCTAAGAGAACTTTTACAATCACTATTTATCAAAACCAGTTGCTCCTATCGCCTTATGTAGAACCTGTTAAAACACAACCGATATGGTACTCCCCATATTAGAAAACGGAATTCCTTTCGTGGCAAGCATTGCGTTTCTCTAGCGGCTAGATGTCTGCATGTGGTCTCTATAGAACCAATCTTTAAGATGTCTTCGCCGCACGACCACATAATGCTGTCTTGTCCTGGTTACCGGGAGGTGCTGCTGACGAAGTTCATCAAGCCGTGCGGAGAAAGTGCGCGATGAATGGAAAGCTGCGCCAAAACAGACCCAAAACAAGTGTCGCTAAAGCAGACTGCAAACCCGACGGAATGTCACCCCTACGCGAAAGCCGAGGTGGGAAGCTCCGGTGAGCGGGGAACGCTGGCCAAATTTGCCGTGCCATCTAAAGTGTGCTCCGTGAGTAAAACCCTCTGTCCTCCCCCAGCCGCCGCCAGCGCCGCGTCGGGAGTTTATTGTCCTGCACGCTACGAAAGAACCGTTGGCTGGTACAGGTAGAAAGCTTTGCTTTAAAATATCAATTGTCTACATAATCGTTACACGAATGAAGGAATTTGCCCGTCCAGCTCGAGATTCTATTTTGGCGCATTGAGGTTCCTATGCGGTTTGATTTTGCTGAATAAGTGCGAAAATCATACACATGTCATGCCTTGTAAAGGTTGTTCTCACTCTATAGGTTCACCATTCTTAAAAGAGGTGTTTGTTCTTATTGCGGCTTTGAAAGCCAGCGCATAACGACAGACAGCCAAATTTACAAACGCCACGTGGTGCCACGGGCATTTCATTGACTAGCGGGCATTTCATTCACGCGAAATGACAGCGGGAATGACCGTTGCCGGCAAGAACCAGCGATAGTCATGCAACTGTGCAGAAATATTGGATAGGACACGACTTCGTGCAATATGTGATTTTTAATAAACTTACAGAAGCATGTTTATGTAGACAAGCACCCAGTAACTGTTTTTTATATGCTCTAAAAATGAAAAAGCCCCCCAATACACTTTCACCTTTGTCCTCCGCAATCTCATTCTCCAATATTTACCATTGAGTTTCCTGTCTGCGTATGGGAAGCGCATAGCTAAAACCTAAACAATAAACCCCTTTGTAAGGTCTGTGCGCAGTTGAGGAATAACGGGAGCTGATATTGCTCTCGCATATAGTTTATAGCTGGCAAGAATTTATAGCAGTGGGCATTCATTTTTTCCGCTGCCGATACCTGGGAGGAAGAACCTTGTCGATTAAAATGCTGATAGCGAGGTACACGTGCTTGCTTTATATGCGACTTCGTGAAATTAGAAAAAAAACGCCCTGGTGGTAGATAGTTTGTAGATACCAAGCAACACGTTTCCATCGACACGTGACAGGCCTACTTGTTTTACCCGGCCAATTGGACCTGCGATGCCCGAGTAATTTGCCAACGAGTTTTGATTTTGCTTATCCGAACCCCATGAATCTATCGGAGCAATAATCCCTTAGATTTGTTACTTGAGCGCCATTGTGGAAAAGACCACCAGACTGTATTCTTGAAAGGTTTATGGAAGGCATGAAGTTGTAGGTGTGGGCGTCGTCGTTTCTTCAGGTTAATTGTTGGGACGGCAGAATATTGTTTGTTTGATGCTATTTGCGAGCTAGTTATATTTGTTTGCTTCAGGTTTGCTTTTGTAATATTGTAAAAGCATGGACACGTCCTTGACATTTTTATGGTGTAATTAAAATGCAATACATTGGCATTCGAAAGAACTCCATCATAGTAATTCAAATGTGCTGAAGCATTGGTCCAGATACAGATTTATTTCACCAGTATCCTGTGACATCACATGATAAATAAATTTAACATTGAATTTCCATTTTTCCAATTGGCAACGACAGAGCTATACTCCCAACCATACACTCTTCGATAAGTTGCAGGGGCGCCGCTGCGGAGCGGCACAGGGGTATTGTGATCTGGTATGGTTTTGGCTGAAGAATTTATTGCAGTGGGCGTTGTCTCTTTCCTTGTTGCCGCCTCGCAGGCAGAACGTTTCTTTTTGTTTTGTTGCTGAGTGCGAGATATTGCTGCTTCCTTTTGTTCGTTCTTCTACATCTACATCAGCACATGCGGTCTAAAAATACCAAGTCGGGTTCAAGAAAGGATCCGAAAGGCTTTAAAAAAATCGTTGCAATATTATAATTTCGGTAAATTTCCGTTTAAGATGTCTATTTTTTTCGCCTATGCTGTTGCAGCGCACAAGTATATTTATAAAGCATTCAGTTTCGGCCCTACGCCACGAAATGCTCGCTTTCAACGATAGGCCTCTACCTGTACGGGGATTCGGGATCCGTTGTGCCTCTTGAATAGGTGCTCGTTCATTTCATTGTCTTCCCATGTTGCTGATAGCCGGCAAGAAAAAATTATAGGCCATAGGAATTAGTTACCTAGATGGGCTGGGGCGGTTCATTGCGGGCGCAGGCCATAAATATTAACGCTGTGGCCGAGAGCATCGTGGAGTGCATTGTTTCTCCGCTAGCCAATAGCAGCAATCTCTAGAGCAGAGCTCCAGAAACTCGACGTAACACCTTTCGCTCGGATTTCGCAAAACGCGCTGTCTTGTACGCACTTACCAGCGAGGACATAGCGTGTTTTTGCGGTCAGGCATTCGTCCTTCCGGACTTGCTGCAAGCCCTTGCGAAAATGTCGACCTACAAGCCTCATGTGCCGATGCCGCTTGATATGCTTGAATACCAACAAAAGATTAAGGAATTCATCGGCCTGCATATGAGCTTCCCGGCAAGTGAATATTACTGGTGCTTGACACGGGTGCCGTGCACGAAGTTACGTTTCGTTGTGAAGAAGCTCCACCACCCCCATATCAGGTATTGGTGTTGCGAGTCACAATCGAAAAGACTCAATAATTGAATTATTCAATCAATAGGACTCCTTATATTCCTTTCAAAATGCGCAGGACAGGATAGTTTATTGTGCTGACGGCGAACAATGGCGTAAGCACTAGCAGAAGTATTTTTTGATAGAAATGTAGCTAATAGTCAGTTGTAAATTATATTTACCCAGCGGGCGGAAACGCAGCTTCAGAACAAGTTTTGTTCTAGTGCGTAGTTTTAAAGCAACAGCTTGCCGATACCTAAGAGGCTGCCGGAATAAAGGTGTGGCGTAAAAATTATAAAATGAGAATAAAAGTTGAGTGTCTTGGCCATTTTGTTTCCAAATATCGTTAGGCAAAAGAATCTAAAAACATTTCACCTCGAGAAGATGACGAACAATATTAGCTACAGGGCAGTAACACTCAAATTGACGAGCATTCGGGGCAGCCCCAAATGTGGTGAGTTCGGTAGTGTCTTGTGTCGGGGAAACTTGATCATCTATGACTGAACAGAAAAACTGTGCTCCAGAGTGAATGATTCTTAGTTTTCGCGCCGAATGTGGTGACAATAAGCTGACGAGGATAAAATCTGAATGACAAACCCATTTCAAAGTTTCGGTCGTTGGTTGTCTCAGTCAGAAGTATTCGTTTCCGAGTGTCGTTAGAGCCAGGCCCATCTGACGCTCTCCATTTCTTCAAATATAGGCAATTGCTGGAAGTAACAGATTTAGTTTATATTTTAACGAAAATATTGATAACCATTTGAGCTGAAATAAAAAAACACTATAGTTGGAAACTAAACAAACTTTAAAATAATGAATTACTCAAAACCAATGTTTTATGCATACACTAAAACAGAAGGATGACTTATGTAAAACGAAATAGAAAAGCAGCTTCTACATAGTACGCATAAAAATAGCGAAAAAGAGCAAACCCCGTAACCCCCTTCCTTTCCATAAATATGCATAAAGTGCGGTAGTAACACGTCTAATGGTTATATTATACTAACTAGAGATGCATTTTTTTACGGATTTTTGAAAACCAGAGAAATGAACAACATATAAAAATAAACGACAAAAAGAAATATGTCACAAATAGGTTGTATTAAACATCTGTAAAAACAATAACACAATAATAAAATTACAAACAGCAGATTTCACTAGCATAATAGTGCAAATAAGCATAATCGTTCATACGAGATTGTGATAACCAAAATTTGCAAGAAAGATAACATTTGACACCCTATATTTTTTAATAGAAAATTGACCACAGTTAGGAGAAATCCCCAAGGTGGAGTAAGTTATTGCGAAGAAAAATGCACCCTAAACGTCACAAAATTTGACATCCACCTTATTGCAGCCGTACGGCTGCATTGAGGTGGATGACGAAGTTTGCAGCACCCACAGAGCTATACCCCAAGCCCAAGTATGATTTTGGCCAGAAGAATTTTTTTCAGTGGGCGTCGTCTCTTTCCCAGTTGCCGCCTGGCAGGCAGAAGATTTTTTTATGCTGATTGCGAGAGATTGGTGCTTGCTTTAGTTCGTTCTTCTAAATCTACATCAGCAGGTGCGGTCTAAAAATACCATGTCGAGTTCAAGAAAGGTTACAAAAGGCTTTAAAAAGACCGTTGCAATATTAAAATTTCAGCAAATTTCGGTTTATATCTGTAATTGCTTCGCCTATGCTGTTGCAGCGGACAAGTAAATTTACAATGAATTCAGTTTTGGCCCAACGCAACAAAATGCTCACTTTCAACGATGGACATCTACCTGTACGGGATTCGGGATTCGCTATGCCTCTCGAATATGGGCTCGTTCATTTCATTGTTTTCCCGTGTTGCTGATAGCCGGCCAGGATTAATTGTAGGCCGTGGGCCTTTGTTACCCTAAGTTACCTAGGTGGGCTGACGCTGTTTATTGTGGGCGCTGGCCATAAATATTACCACTGTGGCCGGGTGCATCGTGGAGGGCATTGTTTCTCTGCTAGCCAATAGCAGCAATCTCTAGAGCAGAGCTCCAGAAACTCGACGTAACACCTTTCGCGCGATCTCGCAAAACCCGCTTTCTTGTACCCACTCACCAGCCAAAACATAGCGTGGTTTTGCGGTCCGGCATTCGTCCTTCTGGAGTTTCGGCAACCAATTGCGAAAATGTCGACCTACAAGCCTCATACGCCGATGCCGCTTGATATGCTTGAATACCAACAAAAGATTAAGGAATTCAGCGGCCTGCATATGAGCTTTCCGGTAAGTGAATATTACTGGTGGTCGACAAGTGTATCGTGCACGAACTTACATTTCGGAGTGAAGAAAAGCCACCAACCCCTTATCAGGTATCGGTGTCGCGAGTCACAATCGAAAATAATCAATTAATGATTTAATCAGTCAACAATACTCTTTTGTTTCCTTTGAAAATGCGCAGGAAAGGATTCTTAATTGCGCTCACGGCGAACACTAGCGGAAGCACTAGCAGAAGAAATTTTGGGGTAGAAATGTATCTAATAGTCAGTTATAAAATATACTTATCCAGCGGCGGTAGATCGGCGGCAGAGATATAGTAGTGCGACGCCATGAGTTGGCGTGAGCTCACTTTGATTTTTATAACCACTGGCGCATTCGGAAGGCGCGCACACGGTCGCTACACGGGCCATGGGCAGAACGCCTAGTGGCCTGAGAGATGGCGGGACGCTATCACCTTCCACTCAGAGAGAATGCAGAGGGTGAACCCGCACATGTGCTCGGTGAGTGCACCGTCTGCCTCCCACGCCTCCGTGTGGGTTCGTTGCGCAATCGGTAAGACAACCGGCTCTCGCTCCATTTCTGTATTCCTTCCAGATTCGGTTCCCGTCGGTGCCAGTAAATTTTTTATTTGTCACGGGAGTTTTCTGTAACAGTGTTCGTCGTGAACCCTTGGAGGGTGGAGCTCAAAAGCTTCGTTTTAACATGGTATTTTTTGAAAAAGAAGCAACAAACTTTTAAATATGCATCGCATCGTGTATTTGTGACATTGTACCGCGTGGGTTACCTTACTTGTGAAAATGAGACAGAAACTTTTTTGAAGCCAATTCTACCCTGCTGATGTAAATGACATTGCACCACGCACTTCGCAGGAGACATATTATGTCACGGTCCCAAGTGTGGCATTTAAAAGTTCTTGTGCCTCAAGGACTTGCTTAGCCAGTTCCAGTAAGCATGGACAATAAGGAGGGCTGATTTGAAAGCCGATTTTGATTTTTACCGAATTGTAAAGCGCACTCTAATTTAGGTAAACTTTAACCGAAAGAATGTGCCCGGAAGATTTCTGCATATACGGTACATACCCGCTAAAAAACGAGAGCTGTGCCTAAAGGACCCAGAGTGAAATGTTGAAGTTAATAAGAAATAAATACGAGCCAGCCATTTAACATCCTACATTTCCACAAAATGCATAATTGGCGGAAGGAACACAACTAATCTCCGTTTACACTAATACAAACAAGTGAATGTATACTACTAGAGGAACACAATTTTGAAAAAACAAAAAACCAGAAAGTAAAAATACCGCAAACCTTAACTGTATAAATCAAAAACATGCATCTTATACACCCTAAAAAACAACGGTGAGTATAAAAAGCCCGTTGGAACTACCTAAATTTTCACAATAAATGGATAATTGCGGAAAGGTATTCTGTTGAACGAAATCACATGAACGAAATCACAATACACCTACAATCATCACCATCATCAACAAAAAGTCTACCAAGATCCACTGGAGTGCTAAGGCCTCTCGCATTGACTGCCAACCTATTATATGCTGCTTCACTCGAGGCAACTGTTGGCCATCAAAATTCGATAGCTACTCCCTCTACCATGTTATTAGCCTTTCGCTTCTTCTAGAACGGTGTCTCGGTATCCGTCCACCATCCTACTTGCCCACCGGTTCTCGGTTCCTCTCTCTCTACGTGGCCCGCACAAGTAAATTTTTTTTTCTTTACCTGCATTAGGAAGTTCAGCTCGGTATTTCATCCCGGCAGTTTGCACTAGTTTTATATGTCTCTTGCAAGTGATAGAGATACCTCTTTTTGCATATGGGAAGTGCTTATCGAATGCTGCCCAGCCAACACCTAATCTGCGCTGGATTCCTCTCTCGCGCTTGGTGTCAGAACTTACCATCTGTCCCAGGGAGTTATATTGTTTTGCATGTTTAAGTATGTTTTCTTTTGATTCCTTCAATGCCGCCAGGAGCTACAGTAGCGTTCACCGCAGCACGTGACGGTTTTCTCCAGTTGATGTAGTATTTCTTTTGCTATCGCAAAAACCAAGTATCCATAAATTTTTATAAAGGAACACTTGAAATATCACTTATGTATTGATTTTCCATCTTAAGTTTGCGTAATGGGGTGTTCTTTGTCAAAAACGCTGACAAGTATGAACATTGTCACCAGACCTAGACGATTACATTTGGCGGTGCGTATGTAAGGCTACTGCGCAATTTGTGTCTATAAGGAGGAGGCGTCTATAAGGAGGAGGCGTGCAACGCACGGTAAAGATCCCTGTGGCAGAAGCGCAGTTCCTTCGCCACGAATGACAAAATAAGTGTTGCAGACAGCGGTAGGTTTGGCCGGTTGCATGTGCTTTCTAAGTATCTTCGTCGTATATAGGAGAACCTTCTGCAGGAGAAGAAATATTCCATGGTTTATGGTTCGGTGCGAAAGCCCATCATGGCGACGGGGCAGATTAGAGCGGTGCAAGTAATATTTAAATTAGTCACGCGATACCGAAAGCTAGTGATGGTGACTTCACAAGCTCGCCACTGGCTTATGCGGCACTTCCATGAGTAACGGAGGGGCTCGAGCTCCGAGCCTTCATAAGCAGAATCAGGCATACTTTGAAGTAAGCACAGCCTACGAAAGCGAGCCGTAGTTATGAGGTAAATGGGCGGCAGAACCTGCACAACTGGACCACACAATGCCATTACAGTCGGGGCATGCGCAGATTCGTTAGGCCAGATACCTGCATGTCCCGGTACTCAGACCAAACCAAGTTCACAAAGAGAGGAAGGCGATAAAGAAGCAAGCGATCGGCGTAGGGGGGATGAGGTTGAGGATGTAAGGGCAGAACGACCAGAAAATGAAACCTTGAGAATTATGGCGTGTTGTTTTGAGGAACCAAGCTTACGAAGGGCCAAGGCTACTGCAAGAAATTCTGCTTGGAAAGACGTAGGAAAGTTAGGCAGCCGAATTCGAAAGGCCCAATCTAGACTGGGAGAAAAAATACCGACGCCTGCGTTCTCCTTCCGGATAGAAGCATCGGCTGCAAGAATGGCGTGCAAAGGGATACCGTTCAGACTATCCTTTGCGACGCTTGTATAAAGGTTCAGAGGTAGTAATTTCTCGTTAGAGGGAAAAATGTCATCAAAAGAAATATCTAACGGCGACACTCGGTCAAGTAATTCGGCCGACAAGAGCGCCACATTTAATGGGCTAAGCAGAGATTGAACAAAGACCGCCTGTGGTTGTTTTAACTGTGGCCATGAACTATCAAAGAACAACGAAGGCCACGTAACGAAGGCTGTTTGCGGCCTATGGGTGATTACATGAACTGTAAAAATGCATCTGTGGTGAGGGCATGCATGCGTCAGACTAATTGAGGAATACAGGTTTCCATGGATGAAATTTATTTGGTACATAACGGGAAAGACCCAGACATCAACGTATAGCTTGTATTTCGAGTATTAATAACGCGCAAATTTTTTTGTGGGGACTTCCGGAGAATAGCACACATTCAAATTCTAGAATTGGCCGGACGTATATTTTATAAACCATTAATAGGGTGTCACGACGCAAGCCCAATCTAGCTCGTTTCTCGAGCATGCACCTAATGGGGTTTATCTTCTTACCCTGGCACGTCTTCGGCGCATATCCCCGTGTCTGGATTGGACATAATCCTGCCTTCCTCTTCCTTATGGTCGATGCTGGTACGTCGAATACCCCAATAGCTTGATGGCCTGTTGCATCATTTCATTATTCTCTCTACAATACAATGAACGGCCTGCCTATTGTGAGAGGCGAACTTAACACCTTTCAACGGGTTTTGTTCAGCGTAACCGTCATGTGATAGGAAGCAGAGCATGGAAAGTGGGTAAAGGGAGAGCTACGAATTAAAGCAAACACGTGACGTCAGATGGAGGGTAAGCGGCAGTGGGAAGGTCGCAAACGCAGAGAGGGTTGCGAGGGGATTGAACTCTACAAAAAAAAAGAAACAACTGTTGAGAGCTCCTTCCAACAAAAACGGTGAAGAGCAAAATCAAATAAAGCAAATAATCCTGAAATGTCGTTTTCCGTGTTGCTATTCCTTCCTTCGTAGCACATGGCCACATGGGGGATGCGCCGAAAATTTGAACCTTTGAGGAACTAACGTGCCATTTTGCAAAATGCGTAATACTGTGGATTCGAACAGCAACAGTTGTAGAATAGTGCGTGCAGCGTGAAGCCTGAGCGTGATGTCACGGGACTAGGACAGGTACACACCACCTTCGCAGAACCCCGATTCTAGGGAGGTTGTGGCGTGTTCCAGTCTGGTTGCACACCCAGACAAACAAATGAAAGAGACGAAACTGACGGAAACACGCAACAGCAGACAAACAGCCGTTGAAAGAAGTCCATGCCAAAAGAAAAAAAACGAAATCGAGGAAAAAGGTGCAAGAACAAAAAATAAAAAAAGAATTTGCTAATAAATTTAACCAGGGTTTAACCTTAACAACACGTAAGCAGACTGGACCGGGCCGAGGAAATTTTGTGTCGAAAATCAGAGCGTTTCGATAAATTAATAAGGGCAGCAACGGTTTTGAATGTGGCGCACTTTCATCACCCGCTTTCTTTTTTGGCCAGTTGGCCATAGTCCCGTGATTGCGCTGTGTGTCACCAACAGCAGAAAATACTCCTTAGGATGAAAAATAGCAAACAAAAAGCTCGTAAGAACTCATCAAATAAAAAATAAAAAAGGACTTTGTAGTGAAATACAGCTTATTAAGGTAAAAGTACAATAAAATCTAGTAATTAGATATGCGTGCCCTCAGTAGCCACCAGTGCAGCGGTGAAGCGAGAGAAAGCACGGCACGATGCGCCACTCCCTAGTGGCACATCCTTGGTACGCACCACCCTGGACAGATTACGTAACCTCAATAATCAGCAAACAGCATAAATCAAATTTTTATTGCGTTTTATCCCTACCCCATAATATTATCATGAGCTTAATATTACCACAGCAGCTCCGCCTTGCCCGAGTTTCATTCAAACTGTGGCCTTCTAGAATAGCACCCCTGCTCCAAAGGAATTGTGGTTGTTCCCTGAAGACAAGATGTGCTTGCTGGAACATACACTCTAAGAAGTCGAGGAGTGTTGGGCACTCTGTCTAGGAGTAAAAACTTTTGTCCCATATTTCCCTCCCTTTAGAAGCATTGGGCTACTCTTCCGAGGAGTAGCGCGTGGCGGCCAAGAGAGAGGCGAAACACTCCTCGTGGGAATCACTTGCTGCTTTAGAAGCGGAGTACTTGAACCCTTTTTGGGAATTGCAATGTCATCTCCAAGGCAGCGTTCCGTCACTCCCTTTAGGCGTGAATAAGCTCCATTGGCTGCGGCGTTCCCGGATACTGCAGAAGGGCACTACTACTCTCTCTTGGACAGCATCTCGTTATGCCTCAAAAGCGTTCTGCTTTTTCCCGCGAGGCTAGGTGTTTTCGCTCCGCCTGCTACTAGTACCCCGCCCCCCCCCACCTTCCCCACGATGGTACTGTAGGCAGTTACAAGCAAACAAAACAGGACAAACTTTTTTAAACATGAAAAAGAAGAAAAAATAACCTCAGACTTTATTTTCCAAGAAAATGCCACAACAATCGGTTTATTCTGCAATTTCACACAAAAAGCAATTTAGTTGGAATTAAAACATCACAGCATAAAAACGGTTGCTACTCCACATGCACTGTGCAAACAGGCGACGTAGCACCTATTGAGGATACATCCAAGAAAAATTCACAAATAAAAATGCAGCAAAGCAATTGATAACATTGAAATACAAACAATAAATTAAGACAATAAAAATGACATTAACACCAGCAAATAAAAAGGTACTGGCATTAGCACGAAAAGCGTCAGTAGAAATACAGCAGTGGGAGAATAGTTAACAGTATTAACATAAAACAAAATGGCCTTAGTACATCAGTGAGGGCTTCACATAGACTGGAAAGCTCGCTCTCATTTAGGACACATCAAGAACATTTACAAATAAATTTTTCGAAACAAAAATCTTGGACTAAAACTATTCAGCGTGGATTCCTATTAACGCATTACAACGTGCAATCAACACAAAGTTACAAAGCCATTGACACGGGAACTCTGCAACAGAATATGTTGGTGGGACAATAGGAAACCACCGGAAACATTCCCACTGGGTTTTTTAGGCGGGTGGTTCTCAAATGAGGATGCGCTAGTTAGATTTTTAAAAGGCATAACTTGGTATTAAAAACAAAAACGTTCGAGCTGACTGCTTCATAATGTTGTTGACGGCCTTCAGAACAGTACCGACCAGGGCACCGTGCTTGAGCCGAAGTAACGTCTACAGAAGCAAGAAGGTGAGCATTCCCTTTGAAGCGTGTTACACACTGAACAGCCAAAACACAGACTGCAGCAATGGAAACCCATCCACGATGTTCGAGGATGTGAGAAGAAGTGTCTTGAATGTCACGGCCACTTCTTCTGACGCCTCGAGGATCTCTCTCTCTCTCAAAAAAAAAAATTCGGGCAAGCACCATCTTCCCGCGATTCCTACATAGGCAGAAAGAGGGGGACAGCAAAGATATGTTCTACAATGAGAAAACAAATTGACGAAGTTGACGATGTGATAGATTAGTTTTTGCGCCGATAGAACGCATTGAACACGTATTGGAATGCAATACTGCTTGGCGCAATCCAATAGGCTCATTATTGAACGATCAGAACGCTCGAACATTAAACCACATGCAGCGACGGCGACAACCGACGCGAAAAAAGTAACATAATGGGTACAACAAACAGTGTGGGCGACAGCGACAAACGAAAAAAAAATTTCCCCGCATTTCCCCGAGGGGAAGAATGTGAAAGTGCGAATGCATGAGTTGAATTTGCGCGGTTCGGTAATGTTCGCGAAAGAGAGATCACACACACACACACAACTACAAAGAAAGAAAGATGCATTTATTCACAGACACCTATTTGTGTTGTCGTTGTACTTGATTGCTAGAGCGGATCTCAGCTTTGAAATTTCGTGTCAGTACTCCTTTAAGCGGGTGCATTAGCTTTCTCACGCCCGATTCCTGGCCAATCCCCCACGTGGGTATGTGCCTGCACAGAAACCTATTTGTGTTGTCGTTGTACTTGATTGCCAGAGCGGATCTCAGCTTTAAAATTTCGTGTCAGTACTCCTTTAAGCGGGTGCATTAGCTTTCTCACGCCCGATTCCTGGCCAATCCCCCACGTGGGTATGTGCCATGTCAGCGGCCAGGCAGCGCGCGCCCATCTCCCCCCGTTGCCAACGAAGACGAGGAGATTCCTGGCCAATCCCCCACGTGGGTATGTGCCCTGTCAGCGGCCAGGCAGCGCGCGCCCATCTCCCCCCGTTGCCAAGGAAGACGAGGAGCGCGCGCACCCGCAGCTGTTGCTATGTGGACGGACGGCGGTCACCGGAATTCAGGGTCGCTTATAAAGTGCATGCGCACTTAAAATAATGCATTGCTGCCAATGCCATTCGTCGTCGTTGCAGCCGCTCGCTTGTGGGCTGCTTCTGGCCGGTATAAGCCCGCGACGGCGACGGCCTGTCGCCTGCCGCAGTTGCCGCCGTCAGTGGCCTGTGTAAATAAAATTTTGTCTCTGTCGCCCACAATACCTGTTTGCCGTACCCAATGAGTGAGGTTTCTCGTGTCGCTCATCGGCTTAGACGCATGTAGTTAGCCCTGAACAGTTCGGGGCGGAAGCCCCGAAAAGTCCCATCTCCGGCCATCCTGCCCTCAATCAAAACGCAAAAAACCTGCCTGGACAGCATTTCAGTCTGCTGCTGTACACGGGGCGGTCAACTGGCACGCGCTAGACGCGCTCCTATCACTCAGCCTATTGCACGCAATTCTTTGGATCCGCGCAGGTAGCCACAGCTACTGCACCGCAGCCACTCTAACCCTAGCCGCCGAGCTCAGAGTACCAATCAAAACGCAAGAAACCTGTCTGGACAGCATTTCAGTCTGCTGCAGAGCGCGCGGCGGTCACTAAAATTATTGTAATTTTAGTGACTGCCACGCGCTAGACGCGCTCCTATCACTCATCCTATTCTACGCAATTCTTTGGAGCCGCGCAGGTAGCCACAGCTACTGCACGGCAGCCACTCTAACCCTAGCCGCCGAGTTAATAATACAGGGTAACGCTGCGACTACTCGCGCGACCGTGCTCCTTACCTGCGAAAAGATTCGGCTAGGATACCAACACTTCACGAATCAAAGGGATTGAAACGGTACAAGACTCGACGCTGTTTGCACACGGGTACAAAGGCCGCCTTTCAAATCTAAGCAACGGTCAAAATGAGTGACGAAAACGTTAGGGCTAACCGCTTCAGCGGACCGAAGTTAGAGAGCAACTCTGCTTCGTTAAATACACAAGACAAGAATACGGGGTTAACTAATGACTTACCTCTACTTCCCGAAGTCCGGTAGATAAATCCAATGTCGTCATAGCTGCAAAAGATCCTAGGCTGAAGGCGCGAAGCCTGCGACCGCCGCGAATGCAGTCCGGCCAAAGCGCGCGCATCGCTACAGAGTGCACATAGTTCCGGTATCGGCCTCTGCGCCACCGCACCTGTGATTTCCATCCGAAGTAAAAACTAGCTCCACGTACGCACGCACGAAAGAACTAATATACGGCTTGCTTACGTGTTCGTTATCTAACGCTGACGCACAGGCATGCAAGCAGTTAGCAGTTAGCGAGCACGCGTCGCACTGCGTTCAAGGAAGTATTACGATAAGGGCAGGTCTTACTCCCCATGTTGTGCAAGCCGTCTCCGAAGCTTCTGATAATTCTCGCGCCGAGAATGCTGGCGCCGAGAGGCGAAAACGAAAACAGACACCGGCGGCCTGCCGAGGGGCCAAGCCCAAAGCACGAAACACCTGAAACCACCACAGTCGCAGCAAACGTGGCCGGATGTTTATACCAACGAGTGAGAGCTTTGGAGTCTTGCGTGGGGAGTGTCACGTGTGTGTGCTGTTCGCCGAGGAGAGTCGCTCCACGCCTGCGCACCGCGTCAGTCGTTTTCTCCCCGTGCTCTTCTGTCCTGATCCACTGTAACCCGAGTTTTCTCAATAATTAGACCTTTAATTCTCAAAACCTAGTTTCTCCTATTCGATGCGAGCACGCGTCGTACTGTGTTCAAGCAAGTAAGACGATAAGGGCAGGTCGAACTTCCCATGTCGGATGATGCGTCTGTTTGAAAGTCCACTTCGTGCGTAGCACACTGTTTACAAAGAGCAGCCCTGTGTTCCGCGCTGGCGGGACATCACGGTCTGGCGCGATCAGTCGTCGCTCGGCCGGTCCTTGCGGGTGCACCGCCTGTGTCGGTTTTCACCGTAGACGCAAGATCGCGTGGCGGAAAATCCGCCGCGATAGTACGCTGTATCTTCGTCGGGCTGAACTACGGAGACGCCGCTGGGATGCCCTCAGTGTAATCGGCGTAATCGCTGAAATCGGCGCGCAGTATTCTTTCCTCCGTGGTGCGCACCTTTTATGATGGCTAGTCTGCCAACTTTTTAAATGTCGATAACTAAGCCATGACAGAGGAAAAAACTAAACAAAGAAACAAAACCAAATCGAGACATGCGTTTTTTTAGTTTTGTTAAGCTTGCTTCATTCATGTCACTGAACGCTGCGAGGAATCGTTACACGAATTCATATCCTTGCACGTTTAGAATGCGCGGCGGAAGTACTCGGGCGCTTTTTACACAAATGCTTTATATAATATATACGTATGCAAATAAAACATCGCTGATGAGTTGGTGTGCGTGAATGGTAGGAGTGCATATCCATGCTTACTCCCGCACTGGACAAGAATGAAATTGCAATTTTACTCTTCATACTGGAGAGAGGAGACGATGGTGCGGGAGCGGAACTGGGGCTGCACTCCGCCGCGCAAGAAAAGAGTAAGATGTCAGTTTTGCTCTCCCTCCTCATGGGAGTGAACATTGCACCCAACTCCCCGCAGCTTTCGAGCGGAGGGCGCCAACGCTTGCAGGAGTGCAATGACTGTTGGACTCTTCAACTACTCCCCCGATTTCTTAGAGTGTAACTGTTCCGAAAGAAATCGTTGAGTGCAATGCAAAGAACGCTGAAACTTTTTTTAAATGCAGAGCATTTTAGTAACTCACGATGTCACCCGCGTTGGCGTCCGTAGTCCGCATCACTACGTAGTCCGCACCCTACACTATATAAAGAAATAATACCTTCCGGCGCCAGGTTTCGATCCCACGACTCTGCGGGCGGAACGCAAGGTACGCGGCACTTTACCGACTGCTCCACGGAGCCGACAAGGAATGGAAGGTTACGCACGCGACTCATTCAACCGTCGGCCACACGTGCGCCCTCTCCCCCGCGTCCTCCTCGCCTTCTCTCCGCTCGCAACACCCTCTCTCACCGCGTTCGGTTCGCGTTCATGTGGTGGCGCGATTTCGGCGGATAATACTCTCTCGCGAAGGGCATTGGATTGGATTGGATTGGCTTGGATTGGATTGGATTGGCTTGGCTTGGCTTGGATTGGATTTGGATTGGGTTGGATTAAAGTGGATTGTGTTGGATTGTGTTGCGTCATAGCCGCGCCACGTTGCGTCGTAGCCTCTCCACGTTGCGTAATAGCCGCGGCAGGGGGTTCACGGCACGTTTCACGTTTCACCATCGACTTCATCGACAATGTCTACGCTGGAAGACAACAATTACAACAAAAACAACCAATACGTAATCCATAAGACTGGCAGGCACGCCCCCCGCGGAAATGCTCTGCATTTGATCGTGCCCCTCGCGAGGGGGATGTTTCTAATAACGCGAGGTCTTGTAGACTGGTTTTGTAGACTCATTTATATACATGCGGACCTTAAAAGTGGGCCTACCCCTGGACCACATTACGTGCTACTTTAGACCTTTACCATTTTTTAGTTACGAGGGGTTTTTGTAGGGTTGCTTGTTAGTTTATTTGAGGGGGTGAAAGTTGCGAGGCTATAACCAGCGAGTGACTTGAAATTATTCCCAAGGCTTCTAACATCGATACAGGTAAAGCACCTAAAGTGTAAATTCTGGTTTTTCAGTATTAACTCTTCATTTTCTCTAAACAATTCTTAACTTATGTTTGTTTTATGGCACTAATTAAAAATACTGTCTACACCGCATGTAAAATGAACAAAGTTTGGTCAGACTAAGCATTATAAACATTATTTTCGACATGACCCGCCGCGGTGGCTCAGTGGCTAAGGCGTTGCGCTGCTGAGCACGAGGTCGCGGGTTCGATTCCCGGCCGCGGCGGCCGCTTTTCTGATGGAGGCGAAAAGCAAAAACGCCCGTGTGTACGAGATTTCGGCGCACGTTAAAGATCCCCAGGTGGTCAAAATTAATCCGGAGCCCTCCACTACGGCGCGCCTCATCGCCTGCGTTGCGTTGGCGCGTTAAACCCTACAATCAATCAATCAATCAATTTTCGACATGAGATGGTATTTGCTATAGAACCACATTTCCGGAACTGCTGCACACCGGTCGCCACGATCGCTGTTAGGTATTAATAAACACCTCATCACAAGAAGAAAAACCTATTTTGAACCCATTCATATTAGTAACACTAAAATGTCCAGCCATCACAAGGTGGTTTCTAAAACATTCCACAGAAATATGTGAAAATTTACTCGTAAATTCTACATCAGAAGTCGGAGGACAGTAAAGGAGAAACAAAACGAATAAATGTACAAATATTTGGAATTTTATACATAATCTTTCCTGGTTTTCCGTTCATCTCAAAGGGGTAACAATTACGCGAGTGCTAAAATGGCAGCGGCGCCTATACCACGTACCACTCTAACTCGTCTATATTATTGAAAATTTTGAGGAGCAATTTTTGTATCAATGATGCCTTTGGTACAGCAAGTTTTCGTTAGTATAGTGAGGGGGGGCGCATGTTATTGATACCTCGGCAACACTGGGCGCTACTCACTCACATTCATGAAGAAAAATACATTTTTTCTCACGCACCCACTTAAACTCTCGCTCACCAGTCGCCCTCACCACTCGCACTCACCCGAAATCTTGCTAAATATTTGGCCTCACCACTCGTGCCCACTCTCACTCACTCGGGCTCACGCTCACCGCTCACTATAGGCCCTCCCACTTTGTCGTGCTCACATTCCCCTCTTATTCTCAATACTCGTACTCCCGCTCACCCCTCACTGCCACCACTCGCGCTCGCACTCATCACTCGTTGTGACCCCTGCACGCGACTGTGCGCAGCAGACCATAATGAGTCACGGAAAGGAACCGTATTGGAACATTATGGCGTAAGAGGTCCATCCAAATCATATTTCCAAATCGGTACACCGCAAGAGAGTTAAATATGCGATGTCCGATAGAAAGAGCACAGTGACGATATATGTTCCAAATTAAAAAGATTCGCGCTATTACCAACCAGCCTAGAGGGTGGCTGCTGCGACGAATAGCGAAACGCAAGCACTAGCGCAATATAGGCACTAACCATGGAAAGTCGCGCAAATCGCGCGAGTGTACTCGTGAGTGGTAAGCGCAGCTCAGCGCTCGCGACTGGTGAGTGCACTTGCACTCGGGAGTGGTGAGAAGGGCTCACGGCGAGTGGGTCTCACACTCGCGAGTGGTGTGTGCGCCTGACCGCGACGCGAGTGGCGTTCGCCTTCGCGGGTGGTGAGCGTGGCTCACGGCGAGCGCAGGGCTCGTAATCAGTTGCACTCGCAGTACAACTCCAAAAAGACTGCGAGGCTTACTCACCAGAAACTCGTGAATGGTGATTGGGGGTGTGTCAGTGCACTCGTTAGTGATCGGGCCGATCTATAATGTTATCTTTTTGCTTCACAGTTGAAATGCTTTATTAGGAATGCTTCGGGCATTTATAGAAAAAAGACTCAGAGTTTTCTTGATAGACAATTAGGAGCTCCTGATATTGCTGTGAGCTGCAATTTAGTTGCTAAATTTGCGGAGTAAATGTGGAACTTTTGCACCGTGTATGCTCTTGTACACACATATATATGCGTAGTTACCAATTTGGAACTTCTAATGCAAAAGATGTTGCTATTTTCTTTCGCTTTGTTTATCTTGGCATGACAGTTTGCGCCTTCAGAACGTGCAGCGCGAGTAATTTTTCTCGGTGAAGACATCGCTACAATTCGGCATCTTCTCTAGGCAAAGTATCATAACAGTTCAAGCTAGAGTGTATTTTGTACCTATATGTACAAAATTACAGGATACTTGTAAATATTTATTCTGATTCTGCTTAGGCGGCAAGTTGAACTGCGCTTAACGGTAGGCTTTGACAAATGAGTTTGACTACTATTTATTTTTTTCTCGATCTTCTTTTTCACCTATTTTTTTTCATGAGATTGGAGTGGTCTACATTAGGAGTTTGGCTGTGGTCTCCTGTATGCAGAGGTTTTTCTGAGGTGGCAGCCAAGGAAGGCTGTGACTAATTTTAAGCTGGAAAAAACCAGAATA
This sequence comes from Haemaphysalis longicornis, assembly GCF_048455015.1. Taxonomy (NCBI): domain Eukaryota; kingdom Metazoa; phylum Arthropoda; class Arachnida; order Ixodida; family Ixodidae; genus Haemaphysalis; species Haemaphysalis longicornis. The sequence continues at coordinate 24,140,266 of NW_027526204.1, read as the reverse complement.
ATTTTACTTGTAAGTGGTTCAGGACTGTGACGAACATTTCGTCTCCAGAAATTTCACCTCATGTAACCACAAGTGATTTTTGGGAGGGTCTTCTCGCTCTTCACCTCGATAGCATTTAAGATCCATAATTTTGACAAGCATATTTTTTGTCTATTTGCCTATATTCAATTCGACATCCCAGCAGAGAAGAAGCTGACAAGCTTGAAATGTTTATGGATCAGTGTGCACTGGGTGGCAGAACAAAAAGCACTGCTATGAGATTGCAAAGAATTACAACAGTCAAAAACCTGGATAATGAAATAAATGAACATGGACAGTGGTGCTGGTCGGTTAACTTTGACATGCTCATTTTACGAGAACTGCGTCGGGACAGCGTTTTCAATCTCTGAAAATGATGACATCACCGGCCGGAGTGCAATTGAGAAATCGCCATTAGATAAACTTTATAGCACGTCCCTCGGTACACGCACGTGGGGCGGTGCCGTAGGTGGTGACTAGGCGGTGCGTAGGTAAAAGAAAGGGCTTGAGACAATACCGTGCAGGACTGCAACCGTTAGCTTGTTCCTTCTCTTTTCCAAGAGTGACGGCATGGGGGTTTGGGCCCTCAACAAACTCCCTCATTTCTAGAGGTACTTTTATGGATAATCATTGTAATTCAACCACCAAATACCTCAAGCTGCAAGCTCTTCCCCCTGCATCCAATTTCCCCACCTGTATGAAGGAAAGGCTACCACCGATAGACGGCCATGGCGTTGAAACGGGAAAGGAGTTAAGGAGTCTGTGTAATTTTTTAAACATTTCTTTTGACTTTGTAATCAATTTTGGCGGAAGAACAACTACAACGTCGAGTTATGCCTTGTCAAGACATTTAGGCGGTATGAAAGTGTAAATGTAAACGAGTGGAAAGAAATATAACAAAAGCAAATGAATTCGCCCCGTTTAGATACTGATAGCCAATCCTGACAACCCCAGCAGCCGTTGTAGCAAGCTAGAGAGCACTTAAATATATTTATATATATATTAATATCTATATGTGTAAACATATATATATATTTATATACGCATATTTATTATAATATATCTATGTATACATACATACATACATATATATATTGAAAATGAAGCAACTGAACTGCAGTTTTGCCTAATCGCGTGATTTCATGCGTATGTCTTAAGGGAAACAAAAAAAAGCACGGACGAAATGAAGGAGCGCTTCCAACAATGCCTGACCTGATTAACGCAACAAGAAAAAATAAAAAGGTGCTGTCTGGATTTAGCCATTTGCGTCCACCAAAAAAATGCGCGGTAGGTCAAAGGATGAGAAACATGGCGTAAGAACGTTTACGCAATTTTATACAAATTTCAAACTTTTCGCAACGTTTTTATTGTAGCTGCGTCTCGTCGACCTACAGCTACCGTGGCAGCGGTTTTGGCGCAGCTCAACCGGTCACATTTTGGTTCATTTACGCAGTTGGTTGAAACATGTGGTAAAGCCGAGTGAATATTTTTTTAGATGCCACGAACCACGCAGCCAGCAAGAAGGACTAAAAAGCATAAAGCATTGCGTTTCCACATGACGCAATCACTTTGTACTGCCATGCAAAATTTATTTTGCAAACGCCTCCAGTGTGTCTCCGTAAAACGTATTGCTGTGAAATCAACCACGTTTCAACCATAAATACCTGCGCCACGAACCCTAGTCTCTTGAGCAAAGTCTATTTAACATAGGATAAATCTTAGAACTTTGTCTACCGCTCCTCTATTGTCGATCTTGTCTATGAAGGCATAAAGGCATAAAGTTGTAGGTGTGGGCGTCGTCGTTTGTTCAGGTTAATTGTTGGGACGGCAGAATATTGTTTGTTTGATGCTTATTGCGAGCTAGTTATATTTGTTTGCTTCAGGTTTGCTTTTGTAAAATTGTAAAATCATGGAAACGTCCTTGAAATTTTTATGGCGTAATTAAAATGCGAAACGTTTCCATCGGAAACGACTCCATCATAGTAATTCAAATGTCCTGAAGCATTGGTCCAGATACAGATTTATTTCATCGGCATCCTGTGACATCACATGATAAGTAAATTTACCATTGAATTTCCTATTTCCCAATTCGCAACCACACAGCTATACTCCCAGCCAGACACTCTTCGATTAGTTCCAGGGGCGCCGCTGCGCAGCGGCCCAGGGGTATAGTGATCTGGTATAGTTTTGGCCAAAAGAATTTATTGCAGTGTGCGTCGTCTGTTTCCCAGTTGCCGCCCGGCAGGCAGAACGTTTTTGTTTGTTTTGATGCTGAGTGCGAGATATTGCTACTTGCTTTTCTTCGTTCTTCTAAATCTACATCAGAACGTGTGGTCAAAAAATACCAAGTCGAGTTCAAGAAAGGATCCGAAAGGCTTTAAAAAAGATCGTTGTAATAATATATTATCGGTAAATTTCGGTCTAAGATGTGTATTTTTTCGCATATGCTGTTGCAGCGCACAAGTAAATTTAAAAAGCATTCAGTTTCGGCCCTACGCCACGAAATGCTCGCTTTCAACGGTAGACCTCTACTTGTACAGGGATTCGGGATTCGTTGTGCCTCTTGAATAGGGGCTCGTTCATTTCATTGTCTTCCCGTGTTGCTGATAGCCGGCCAGAAATAATTGCAGGCCGTGGGCCTTTGTTACCTAAAGTTACCTAGCTGGGCACGCGCTGTTTATTGCGGGCGCAGGCCATAAATATTACACTGTGGCCGGGAGCATCTTGGAAGGCATTGTTTCTCCCCTAGCCAATAGCAGCAATCTCTAGAGCAAAGCTCCAGAAACTCGACGTAACATCTTTCGCTCCGATTTCGCAAAACGCGCTGTCTGGTACGCACTTACCAGCGAGGACATAGTGTGGTTTTGCGGTCAGGCATTCGTCCATCCGGACTTTCTGCAACCCCTTGCGAAAATGTCGACCTACAAGCCTCATATGCCGATGCCGCTTGATATGCTTGAATACCAACAAAAGATTAAGGAATTCAGCGGCCTGCATATGAGCTTCCCGGTAAGTGAATATTACTGGTGCTTGACACGGGTGCCGTGCACGAAGTTACGTTACGTTGTGAAGAAGCTCCACGACCCCCATATCAGGAATTGGTGTTGCGAGTCACAATCGAAAAGACTCAATCATTGAATAATTCAATCAATCAGACTCCTTATTTTCCTTTTAAAATGCGCAGGACAGGATTATTTATTGGGCTCACGGCGAACAATGGCGTAAGCACTAGCAGAAGTATTTTCGGGTAGAAATGTAGCTAATAGTCACTTATAAAGTATACTTACCCAGCGTGCACACACGCACCTTCCGAACAAGTTTTGTTCCTGTGCGTTATTTTAAAGCAACAGCTTCACGATACCTAAGAGGCTGCCGGAATAAAGGTGTGGCGTAAAAATTACAAAATGAGAATAAAAGTTGACTGTCTTACCATTTTGTTTCCAAACATCGTTAGGCAAGAGAAGCTAAAAAAAATTTCACTCCGAGAAAGTGACGAACAATACTAGGTAAAGTGCAGCAGCACCAAATTGACGAGCATTCGGGGCAGCCCCAAATGTAGGAAGTTAGGTACTGCCATGTGTGGGGGAAACTTGATCCTCCATGACCGAACCGAAAAACTGTGCTCCAAAGTGATTGATTCCTAGTTTTCGCGCCGAATGTGCTGACAATAAGCTCGCGAGGATAAAATCTGAATGACCAACCAGTTTCAAAGTTTCGGTCCTTGGTTGTCTCAGTCAGAAGAATTCGTTTCCGAGTGCCATTAGAGCCATTCCCATCTGACGCTCTCCATTTCTTCAAATATATGCAATTGCTGCAAGAAACAGATTTAGTTTATAATTTAACGAAAATATTGATAACCACTTGAGCTGAAATAATAAAGCACTCAAGTTGGAAACTTAACAAACTTTACAATAATCAACTCCTCAAAACCAGTGTTTTATACATATTCTAAAAGAGAAGATGACTGATGTAAAACGAAATAGAAAAGCAGCTTCTATATAGTACGCATAAAAATAGCGAAGAAGAGCAAACCCCGTAACCCCCTTATTTTCCATAAATATGCATACTTGGCGGTAGTAACACTAGAGATGCATTTTTGCACGGATTTTGAAAACCAGAGAAATAAACAACACAAAATAAACGACTACAAATATATCTCACAAAAAGGTTGTATTGAACATCTCTAAAAGCAATAACAAAATAATTAAGTTACAAACAACACATTTCACTGGAATAATAGTGCAAATGAGCGTAATTGTTCGTACGAGACTGTGATAACCGAAAGTTGCCAGAAAGATAACATTTCACACGTTAAAATTTTACATAAAAAATTGACCAGAGTTAGGGGAAATCCCCAAGGTGGAGTAAGTCATTGCGAAGAAAAATGTACCCTTTAAGTCACTAAAGTTGACATCCACCTCAATGGAGCCGTATGGCTGCATTGCAGTGGATGTCAAATTTTGCAGAACAAACAGAGCTATACCCCCACCCATACACTCTTTGATGAGTTGCAGGGGCGCCGCTGCGGAGCGGCCCAGGGGTATTGTGATCTGTTATAGTTTTCGCCAGAAGAATTTATTGCCGTGGGCGTCGTCTGTTTCCCAGTTGCCGCCAGGCAGGCAGAACGTTTTTGTTTGTTTTGATGCTGAGTGCGTGATATTGCTACTTGCTTTTGTTCGTTCTTCTAAATTTACATCAGCACGTGCGGTCTAAAAATACGAAGTCGAGTTCAAGAAAGGATCAGAAAGGCTTTAAAAAAGATCGTTGCAATACTATATTTACGGTAAATTTCGGTTTAAGATGTGTATGTTTTCGCATATGCTGTTGCAGCGCACAAGTAAATTTATAAAGCATTCAGTTTCGGCCCTACGCCACGAAATGCTCGCTTTCAACGGTGGACCTCTACCTGTACAGGGATGCGGGATTCGTTGTGCCTATTGAATAGGGGCTCGTTCATTTCATTGTCTTCCCGTGTTGCTGATAGCCGGCCAGAAATAATTGCAGGACGTTGGCCTTTGTTACCTAAAGTTACCTAGCTGGGCTGGCGCTGTTTATTGCGGGCGCAGGCCATAAATATTACACTGTGGCCGGGAGCATCTTGGAGTGCATTGTTTCTCCCCTAGCCAATAGCAGCAATCTCTAGAGCAGAGCTCCAGAAACTCGACGTAACACCTTTCGCTCCGATTTCGCAAAACGCGCTGTCTTGTACGCACTTACCAGCGAGGACATAGCGTGGTTTTGCGGTCAGGTATTCGTCCATCAGGACTTTCTGCAACCCCTTGCGAAAATGTCGACCTACAAGCCTCATATGCCGATGCCGCTTGATATGCTTGAATACCAACAAAAGATTAAGGAATTCAGCGGCCTGCATATGAGCTTCCCGGTAAGTGAATATTACTGGTGCTTTACACGGGAACGGTGCACGAAGTTACGTTTCATTGTGAAGAAGCTCCACCACCCCCATATCAGGTATTGGTGTTGCGAGTCAATCCAGAAGACTCAATTAATGAATTATTCAATCAATAGGACTCCTTATTTTCCTTTTAAAATGCGGAGGACAGGATTATTTATTCAGCTCACGGCGAACAATGGCGTAAGCACTAGCAGAAGTATTTTCGGGTAGAAATGTAGCTAATAGTCAGTTATAAAGTACACTTACCCAGCGGGCGCAAACGCAGCTTCAGAAAAAGTTTTGTTCTAGTGCGTTATTTTAAAGCAATATCTTCACGATACCTAAGAGGCTGCCGGAATAAAGGTGTGGCGTCAAAAATATAAAATGAGATTAAAAGTTGACTGTCTGGACCATTTTGTTTCCAAACATCGTTAGGCAAGAGAAGGTAAATAAATTTCACTCCGAGAAGATGACGAACAATATTAGGTAAAGGGCAGCAGCACTCAAATTGACGAGCATTCGGGGCAGCCCCAAATGTGGGAAGTTAGGTACTGCCATGTGTGGGGGAAACTTGATCCTCCATGACTGAACCGAAAAACTGTGCTCCAGAGTGATTGATTCTTAGTTTTCGCGCCGAATGTGCTGACAATAAGCTCGCGAGGATAAAATGTGAATGACCAACCAGTTTCAAGGTTTTGGTCCTTGGTTGTCTCAGTCAGAAGTATTCGTTTCCGAGTGCCGTTAGAGCCATTCACATCTGACGCTGTCCATTTCTTCAAATATAGGCAATTGCTGGAAGAAACAGATTTAGTTTATAATTTAACGAAATTATTGATAACCATTTGAGCTGAAATAATAAAGCACTCTAGTTAGAAACTAAACAAACTTTACAATAATCAACTCCTCAAAACCAATGTTTTATACATATTCTAAAAGAGAAGGATGACTTATGTAAAACAAAATAGAAAAGCAGCTTCTATATAGTACGCATAAAAATAGCGAAAAAGAGCAAACCCTGTAACCCCCTTCTTTTCCATAAATATGCATAATGGGCGGCAGTAACACGTCTAATGGTTATAATATACTAACTAGAGATGCATTTTTGCACGGATTTTTGAAAAGCAGAGAAATATACAACATATAAAAAACGACTACAAAAATATCTCACAAATAGGTTGCATTAGAAATGTCTAAAAAGAATAACAAAATAATAAATTTACAAACAACAGATTTCACTGGCATAATAGTGCAAATGAGCATAATTGTTCGTGCGAGTTTGTGATAACCGAAATTTGCGAGAAAGATAACATTTGACACGTTAAATTTTTAAATAAAAAATTGACCAGTTAGGGGAAATCCCCAATGTGGAGTAAGTCATTGCGAAGAAAAATGTACCCTATAGGTCACAAAATTTGACATCCACATTAATACACCCGTATGGCTGCATTGAGGTGGATGTCAAATTTCGCAGCACCCACAGTGCTATACACCCAGCCATACACTCTTCGATGAGTTGCAGGGGCGCTGCTGTGGAGGGGCGCCGGTGTATTCTGAGGTGGTATGGTTTTGGCCAGAAGAATGTATTGCAGTGGGCGTCGTCTGTTTCCCAGTTGCCGCCTTACAGGCAGAACGTTTTTTTTGTTTTGATGCTGAGTGCGAGATATTGCTGCTTGCTTTTGTTCGTTCTTCTAAATCTACATCAGCATGTGCGGTGTAGGAATGCCAAGTCTAGTTCAAGAAAGGATCCGAAAGGCTTTAAAACAGATCGTTGCAATATTATAATTTCGGTAAATTTCGGTTTAAGATGTGTATTTTTTTCGCCTATGCTGTTGCAGCGCACAAGAATATTTATAAAGCATTCGGTTTCGGCCCTACGCCACGAAATGCTCGCTTTCAACGATGGACCTCTACCTGTACGGGGATTCGGGACTCGTTGTGTCTCTTGAATAGGGGCTCGTTCATTTCATTGTCTTCTCGTGTTGCTGATAGCCGGCCAGAAATAATTGTAGGCCGTGGGCCTTCGTTACCTAAAGTTACCTAACTGGGCTGGCACTCTTTATTGCGGGCGCAGGCCATAAATATTAACACCGTTGCCGGGTGCATCGGGGATTGAATTGTTTCTCCGCTAGCCAATAGCAGCAATCGCTAGAGCAGAGCTCCATAAACTGGACGTAACACCTTTCGCAAGGATCTCGCAAAACGCGCTGTGTTGTACGCACTTACCAGCGAGGACATAGCGTGGTTTTGTTGTCAAGCATTCGTCCTTACGGACTTTCTTCAACACTTGCGAAAATGTCGCCCTACAAGCCTCATACGCCGATGCCGCTTGATATCCATGAATACCAACAAAACATTAAGGAATTCAGTGGCCTACATATGAGCTTCACGGTAATTGAATATTACTGGTGCTTGACACTTGTACCGTGCACGAAGTTACGTTTCGTTGTGAAGAAGCTCCACCACTCCGATATCAGGTATTGGTGTCGCGAGTCACAATCGAAAAGAAATAATTAATTAATTAATCAATCAATAAGGCTCCTTTGTTTCCTTTGAAAATGTGCAGGACAGGATTGTTTCTTGCGCTCACGGCGAACAATGGCGTAAGCACTTGCAGAAGTATTTTCTGGTAAAAACGTAGCTAATAGTCAGTTATAAAATATACTTACCCAGCGGGCGGAAACGCAGCTTCAGAACAAGTTTTGTTCTAGTGCGTTATTTTAAAGCAATATCTTCACGAAGCCTAAGAGGCTGCCGGAATAAAGGTGTGGCGTCAAAATTATAAAGTGAGAATAAAAGGTGACTGTTTGACCATGTTGTTTCCAAACATCGTTAGGCGAGAGAAGCTAAAAAAATTTTACTCCGAGAAGATGACGAACAATAATAGGTATAGGGCAGCAGCACTCAAATTGACGAGCATTCTGGGAAGCCCCAAATGTGGTAAGTTAGGTACTGTCCTGTGTTGGGGAAACTTTATTCTCTATGACTGAACAGAAAAACTGTGCTCCAGAGTGAATGATTCTTAGTTTTTGCGTCGAATGTGCTGACAATAAGCTCGCAAGGATAAAATGTGAATGACAAACCAGTTTCAAAGTTTCGGTCGTTGGTTGTCTCAGTCAGAAGTATTCGTTTACGAGTGCCGTTAGAGCCAGGCCCCTCTGACGCTCTCCATTTCTTCAAATATAGGCAATTGCTTGAAGTAACAGATTTATTTTATATTGTGGTACCGGGGTTCTTGCACCCGGCCGCGGTTCCCCAGAAAGACACTGAGCCCCCTCGATCACACCTTTACTGGGAGTCCCGCTCCGCCAAGGTCCACTGCTCAGCCGATCCGGCTGCACACACGTAGCCCAGCCGAGTCCGCCATGTTCCATCCTATCTCATCTCGCGCCACATCTTCATACTCTGCCGGAACATGTCCATCGCGCGGGATTGTCCACCGCCACTATTGCCGGATTACCACACTGTATCCGGATTACCACACTGGGCAATCTGTAACCACCTCCTGCCAAGTCAAGCAGTAGGCCCTCGCGAATAATGAAATCCCGGCCCAGAATCATGGGTACTGCCAAGCCAGGGCAGTACGTAAAGCGCTGCCGACACCTTCTGCTTGCATAAGAAATGTGCAAACGCACAGCTCCACGCGCTTCAACCACAGCACCATTGGCCACTTGCATCCGGGTGCTGCATTGGCGCAACTTAACACCATGTGCTCGGCAAAGTTCAAAGACAGTATCACCAATGAGCGACAAACTGCCGCCGGTATCAACCAATACAGAAACATCCGTTCCAAGAACGTGAACAGAAAGATGTGGTGCTATGGGCTGTGTGCGTGCTTCAACACGGCAAGCAGTGGGTAATAGGAACCAGTCCTCGCCACCAGCCAATTGTGGGCCACTCAGTGATGGGTTAGTCACCATCATTGCCTCGGGCTGCATTCCTTCATCTCGATGGCTATTTGTATTTCGGCGACCAGCCATCACACGCGGACACTAACGACGGATGTGTCCTGGCTGTCCACATTGGTAACAGCCGCCAGCTTGATTTCCATTGGGCGTGTAGCCCCGCTACCCTCCCGTCTCGACGACCGGACGAGAAGGACCTCTGGAGTTCAGAGGATTTCGTTGCCGACCCCCAAGGGAGAGACTCGGGTCGGGGAGCGGTGAGCCTGCCAGTAAAGAGGGCCTGTTTTCCCAACGCAGGAACCCTGGCTCTAACCACTGCGGGGAGTTCCCGCCGTGGGCTGCACCATCTAGTGCTCTTCCGCGCTCCAACTGCCTGTCGCCAAGGGCAGAAGGACCTCGTGCGCGGGGGGAATTCAAGCCCGCCGCTGCCGTACGCGGCTGTGGACTTCGCTGTGGCGAAGTCTCATCGGTGTCTCTCCATGCGCAAGCTGGCTCAAGTGCCTCCCCTACTGGCGGAGGGGGTATATAACTCAGCTCTGATATCAGAGCGTCCTCGATTGCTCGAGCTGATCGCGCCATCTCCTCCAAACTGGAGTAATCACGACCGTGCAGGAAAGGTCGGAAGCGCGGATGGCAACGCCGCAAGACGTGCTTTACCATTTCCGCGTCAGACACCCCCGGGATAGCTCGCTTGAAGAGCTCCTGGATAGCTCGAATGTATTCGAGCAAGCCTTCGCGCGGGTGCAGCGTACGTGCCTCCAGCTCACGGCGGATGCGGTAGTCGTAGTCGGGAGGCAAGAACTCCTCGCGGAAGCGTGCCTCGAAGTCAGCCCAGGACGCGAACGGGGTCTGGAGGCGCCACCAACGACCAGCCGATGCCTCCAGGGCAACCGGCAGGACACGGGTCAACACGAACTCGTCCGAAGCACCCGACGCCGTCTTGTACACATTGAGATCGCTCAGGAAGTCCGCCACGGTCTTGCGGTCATCGTAGCCCGTGAACCGTGGCACCGAAATGCTCGGCTGGAACGATGACCCATGCTCCGACCCACCGCCTTCTAGCCCGAGACCCGCCAGCCTGTTCGTGAGGTTCTCGCAGAGGTCCATGATCGGGCGGAGCACGCCGACGAGCCCAGTGGCGTCCGCATCCCTTGCGGGCTCACGCGAAGCAACCAAGGGGCGCCGACGGGTAGAAGCTCCACGAGAAGGGCATGTCCCTGGGAAGAAATGCTCTCGCGAGCCGCGAAGCGAACACGGGAAGAAAAAATGGTTATAAACAACAGAAGCCACTACAAAGGCACATCAAATCACGAGGAGGGCTACCGAAAAATCCCGAGAGCCACTCAAAAACGCCAACGTAATTCGCCCCGCAAAATGCCCACCGCGGAACACCAAAACAAGGAAGAAAACCACAATGCCCTTCCCAGGAACCACGGCCGGCCCCACGTTGGGCGCCAAATTTGCTACCAGGGTTCTTGCAGCCGGCCGCGGTTCCCCAGAAAGACACTGAGCCCCCTTGATCACACCTTTACTGGGAGTCCCGCTCCGATAAAGGTCCACTGCTCAGCCGATCCGGCTGCACACACGTAGCAAAGCCGAGTCCGCCATGTTCCATCCTATCTCATCTCGCGCCACATCTTCATACTCCGCCGGAACATGTCCATCGCGCGGGATTGTCCACCGCCACTATTGCCGGATTACCACAATATTTTAACGTAAATATTGATAACCATTTGAGCTGAAATAAAAAAACGCTATAGTTGAAAACAAGACAAACTTTACAATATTGAACTCCTCAAAACCAATGTTTTATAGATATACTAAAACAGAAGGATGACTTATGTAAAATGAAATAGAAAACCAGCTTCTATATAGTACGCATAAAACTAGCGAGAAAGTCCTAACCCCGTAACCCCCTTGCTTTCCATAAATATCCATAATTGGTGGTAGTGACACGTCTAATGGTTATAATATAATAACTAGAGATGCATTTTTGCACGGATTTTTGAAAACCAGAGAAATAAACAACATATAAAAATAAACGACTACAAAAACATCTCTAAACAACTCTAAAACATCTTTAAATTCAATAACAAAATAATAAAGTTACAAACAACCGATTTTACTGGTATAATAGTGCAAATGAACATAATTGTTCGTACGAAATTGTGATAACCGAACTTTGCCAGAAAGAGAACATTTCACACGTTAAATTTTTATTAAAATTGACCAGAGTTAGGGGAAATCCCCAAAGTGGAGTGAGTAATTGCAAAGAAAAATGTACCCTATAATTCACAAAATTTGACATCCACCTTAATGCAGCCGTACGGATGCATTGAGGTGGATGTCAAATTTTGCAGCACCCACAGAGCTTTACCCCCAGCCTTACTCTCTTGGATGAGTTGCAGGGGCGCTGCCGTGGAGGAACGCCGGGGTATCTTGATCTGGTATGATTTTGGGCAGTAGAATTTATTGCAGTGGGCGTCTTTTGTTTCCCAGTTGCCGCCTGGCAGGCAGAACGTTTTTTTTTGTTTTTCTGCTGATTACGAGAGATTGGTGCTTGCTTTAGTTCGTTCTTCTAAATCTACATCAGCACGTGTGGTCTAAAAATACCATGTCGAATTCAAGAAAGGTAACGAAAGGCTTTAAAAAGACTGTTGCAATAATAAAATTTCAGCCAATTTTCGTTTAATATCTGTATTTGCTACGCCTATGCTGTTGCACCACACAAGTCAATCTATAAAGAATTCAGTTCCGGCCCTACGCCACGAAATGCTCGCTTTCAACGATGGAACTCTACTTGTAAGGGATTCGGGATTCGGTGTGCCTCTCGAAAAGGGGCTCGTTCATTTCATTTTCTTCCCGTGTTGGTGATAGCCGGCCAGGATTAATTGTTGGCCGTGGGCCTTTGTTACATAAAGTTACCTAGGTGGGCTGACGCTGTTTATTGCGGGCGCTGGCTATAAAAATTACCACTGTGCCCGGGGGCATGGAGGAGGGCATTGTTTCTCTATAAGGCAATTGCAGCAATCTCTAGAGCAGAGCTCCAGAAACTCGACGTAACACCTTTCGCTTGGATCTCGCAAAACGCACTGTCTTGTACCCACTCACCAGCGAAGACATTAAGCGGTTTTGCGGTCAGGCATTCGTCCTTTCTGACTTTCTGCCACCCCTTGCGAAAATGTCGACCTACAAGCCTCACACACTGATACCGCTTGATATGCCTGAACACCCACAAAAGATTAAGGAATTCAGCGGCCTGCATATGAGCTTCCCAGTATGTGAACATTACTGGTGGTTGACACGGGTACCGTGCACGAACTTACGTTTCGGTGTGAAGAAGCGCCATCACCCCCATATCAGGTATTGGTGTCGCGAGTCACAATCGAAAAGAATCAATTAATGAAATAATCAGTCAATAAAACTCCTTTGTTTCCTTTGCAAATGCGCAGGACAGAATTGTTTTTTGCGCTCACGGCGAACAATGGCGTAAGCACTGGCAGAAGTAATTTGGGGTATAAATGTAGCTAATAGTCAGTTATTAATATACTTACTCAGCGGCGGTAGACCGGCGGAAGAGACGGAGAAGAAGTACGACGCCATGAGTTGGAGTGAGCTTACTATAATTTTTATAACTACTGGCGCATTCGGAAGGCGCGAACACGGTCCCTACACGAGCCATAGGCAGAACGAAGAGTGGCGCGAGAGATGGCGGGACGCTATCACCTTGCACTCAGCGAGAATGCAGAGGGCGAACCCAAAGATATGCTCGTTGAGTTCACCGTCTGCCTCCCACGTCTCCCAGTGGGTTCGTTGCGCAATCGGTAAGACAACCAGCTCCCGCTGCATTTCTCTATTCGTTCCAGGTTCGGTTCCTGTCGGTGCCAGTAAATTCTTCATTTGTCGCGGGAGGTTTCTGTTAACAGTATTCGTCGTGAATTCATTGGAGGGTGGAGCTGAAAAGCTTCGTTTTAACATGGTATTTTATGAAAATGAAACGACAAACTTTTAAATATGCCTTGCTTCGTGTATTTGTGACATTGTAACGCGTGGGTTACCTTACTTTAGAAAAAGAGAAAGAAACTTATTTGACGCCAATTCTACCCCGCTGATGTAAATGACATTGAACCACGCTCTTCGCCGAAGACATATTATGTGATGAACCCAAGTGTGGCTATAAAAATGTCTTGTGCTTCAAGGACTTGCTTAACCAGTTCCAGCAAGCATGAACTAAAAGGCTGGCTGATCGTAAGCCGAATTCGGTTTTGACCCCATTGTAAAGCGCACTTTAATTTAGATAAACTTTAACCCAAAGAATGTGCCCGGAATATTTCTGCAAATACGGTACATACCCGCTAAAAAACGAGAGCTGTGCCTAAAGGGCCGAGAGTGAAATGTTGAAGTTAATAAGAAATAAATACGAGCCAGCCATTTATCATCCTGCATTTCCAAAAAAGGCATAAATGGTGGAAGGAACACACCTAATCTCCGTTTACACTAATACAAACAAGTGAATGTATACTACTAGAGGAACACAATTTTGAAAAAACAAAAAACCAGAAAGTAGAAATATCGCAAACCCTAACTGTATAAATAAAAAAACATGCATCTTACACAGCCTAAAAAACAACGATGAGTATAAAAAGCCCCTGAAAACTCCCTAAATTATCACAATAAATGGATAATTGCAGAAAGGTATTCCGTTGAACGAAATTACAATACACCTACAATCATCACCATCATCAACAAGTCTACCAAGATCCACGGGAGTGCTAAGGCCTCTCGCATTGACTGCCAACCTATTGTATGCTGCTTCACTCGAGGCAACTGTTGGCCATCAAAATTCGATAGCTACTCCCTCTATCATGTTATTAGCCTTCCCCTTCTTCTAGAACCGTGTCTCGGTATCCAGTCTGCCATGCTAATTGCCCCCCGGTTCTCGGTTCCTCTCTCACTACAAGTCCAGCCCAAGTAAATTTCTTTTTCTTTACCTGCATTAGGACGTTCAACTCTGTATTTCAACCCGGCAGTTTGCACTAGTTTTATATATCTCTTGCAAGTGATAGAGATACCTCTTTTTGCATATTGGAAGTGCTTATCGAATGCTGCCCGGCCAACACCTAATCTGCGCTGGATTCCTCTCTCGCGCTTGGCGTCAGAACTAACCATCTGTCCAGGGAGTTATATTCTTTTAAATCTTTAAGTATGTGTTTTTTCTAACTTGAAGAGGGCGCTTTCTACGTGTGTTTTGCTCATCTATTCGATTTATTCATTATTATTTTCAGCCCTGTGGCTGTACTTTCTCATTCTAGTTCTTGAAGCATCTTTCTGTTAGAATTATGCAGTCCCACTCAGCAAGTCTATGTCATCTGCAAACCTGAAATGACACAAGTATTCTTCGTTCGTTCTTAATCTGGAGTTTTCCCAGTCAATCTTTCAGAATACTCCCTCCGGGCATGCTGTGAATAGTTTTGGCGAGATGGTAATTCCCTGTCTTACTTCCTGTCAGATAGGGAATTTATCGCGTTACCTGCAAAGCTTCATCCTGCCCGTATATCCTCTATATGTCTCGCCTAGATGTTTTGTGGGTCTCCTTTATTAACTGGTCTTTTAATGCCTGTGGCACGGCTGTGGTGTGTACGGAGCCAAATGCTTTCTGATAGACTCTAAATGCCATAAAAAGTCGTTTAGTTTATTCTGTGTATTTTACGATCGCTTGATTTATAACATGGATTTGATCCATGGTAGAGTAAGTAACCTTTTCAAAACCAAGCCTACAGTTTTGTTTTTTGTAGAATCAGGCTGTCACCTATTGGCTCAATTTAACTCGTGAAAAGCTTGTACAACATAGAGAGTAAGCTGATGGGCCTGTATTTCTTGAGGTCCTTGGTATCTCCCGTTTTGTGAATCACAATAATGCTGGTGTTTTTCCAGGCTATGGGCACTTTTTGAGCACTGAACCATTCCGGAAGTGAGAAACTTTGAAAACGACATTCGCGACAGCCCAATAGATAGACTGGTTGAATTTGTATAGAGAAAATACCTGCAATAATGAATGCATTCTTTTACAAAGAAAATGAGTAGGAATTGACATAGAAAAGTCCTGATGGAACTACAAAAAAAAGAAACTGGGTTTATTCTAATTGGCAACGAAGGCATTGGGGAGGATTGAGAAGTGCTAAGTAACATTCGGAGCAGCGATTATACGATGGGGAGGAGCAAAGTAATGCTGAATCTGCAAAGAGAAAGAAGGACACTGGTGTAAAATAGGAAACCGAGCATGGAATCAATCAGAGCTGGGTTGATGGAGTTTAAATAAATGTTTAAAAAAAATTGCGCTTCCAAACAAGAACGAGGATAGTGCATATACCCTAATTACCGACCTGGCGATCGCAATAACTGAATCGGGATCAGCTGTGGGAAAAGAAGCATGTAGAACCCAAACTGGAAAACTGACAAAGAAAACAAAGCAGCTAATTTCTATACGTAAGAACATGAGAGTGTATATAACATATACATATACATATATAACGTATATATAACATTAGAGTGCATAGAACACGCCAGCGACCGAGGAAGGGCTCCAAATAGGACTAAGCTTGAAAACATAAAAGAGGTACCTACCATCGGTAAAAAAAGAATGTACGCACTTTGAGGTGACCAGGATAGCAATATTAACAACATATACAGAATAATAGAGTACCTTAATGATTCTGTACCAAACTATCTGCCAGTGATGTGCGACCAGGGGAAACTCCTGACAGGACGACGTTAACTAGCAGAGTTCCACTAGTACTTAAGGGGCAGATGGAAATGCTCTCAAAAGCATGAAAAGAGCAAAAGCTGCAGGTGACGATGGCATAACCATGGATCTTTTGAAATAGGGAGGAGACAATGTGCTGGAAAAGCTTGCTACACTATTTTGGAAAAAACTTAACAATACACAAAAATAGGAACGTTACAAAAATATACTTACAAAATAAGAAACTATGCGTCGTATTGTTATCCTCAAAAAACAGAAGGGGAATCTCTATCGATGAAAACATAGCGAAATTGGCCAAAGAGCCTATTTTTTGCTACAAAAATCGATAATTGTATATAATCGTTATAATACCATAAACATAGAAAACTTCTAGGAATAAATTCTGAATGCACGAAATATCAAAATTTCACAAAAAACGACTTCCCAAAACATTCAAAATGATACCTTTACGCCCTAAGTATTGCCACCAACACACGTAGAAAAACTAGGACGTAACGAGAAAAAACATTATGAATAAATAATGAAGAAATCAAAGGAGCTTGTTAAAAATAAAAGCGGTAAAAAATGGCCGCGTGTCTGTTCCTTTTGTGGCAAATCGAAGAAAGACAATAGTCGACTGGTGCCCCTGCCCAGTAAATTTCCCGCTTTTCTTTCCCGCTCACCTCTCATGCTGCTTCTGTCCCGTGGCATCTTCCCAAGATAACACGCTAGACGTATGCTCAAGTCAATTCAAATTTACCGCGTTCCTCTGCTCCAAGTCGGGTGCATCGGTGGCAGCGCTCCCATGCGGCGAAGACGCGCGTAAAATGGGGCACCTTACTACAGAGTTTATAGAACCCCATTGCGCTACTCTATGAGCGTCCAAAGCGGAACGTAAAACATATCTAGTGGAACCTTTCGTTGCTGTTGCTGTTTGATTCCTTAAATGACACCAGGAGCTATATTAACGCTCACTGCAGCAGGTGACGGTTTTCTGCAGTTGATGTAGCATTTAATTTGCTATCGAAAACACGAAGCATCCTTCAATTGTTAGAAAGAAACACTGGAAATATCACTTATGCATTGATTTCCCATCCTAAATTTGCGTAATGTGTTGTTCTTTGTCAAAAACGCTGATAAGTATGAACATTGTCACCAGACGTAGACGTTTAGATTTGGCTGTGCGTATATAGGGCGATTGCGCAACTTGAGTCTTACTCCGGTCGGGTGGCTGAATAGAGTCACCGAAAGGCAGACAGACATACAGACAGACCAAGATTTCTGCGTTTAAGTAGCCCAAGAGAGGTTATCGTCTTGAAAACACAAAGCTCGCTCCTGAGTGAACCAGACATGAACTGGTTGAAAGTGAATTTCTAAACTCCAGCCTGCTGCAACCGCGTCAGGATAGGGCATTCAGATAGATGTCGGCTTTAAACTGTAAGGAACCCAGATTTGATTCGGACCACGCGATGCGTTTTTTTTCTTTTTGGGTGCTTCTTGCGCCGTTGTGGAAAGACACGCATTATCATTATGCCCCATTTCTTGTAATAAAGTTTACTTTTCTGCTGTGCGTTTTCACATGGGTTCGCCGTAATTAAGGCACAAAATCTTCGCTTCAAAAGTATCGAAATGGGACAACAAAGTAATGCCAGGCATTCCACGGAATTCAAAATTTAAGGAAGAAACTCATTGATTCAATAAAATGAAGAAGGGCTGTCGGAAGCAGCCATAGACTAAGGGCTACATTCATTGTCGATGAGAGATGACCCGTCCTGAATCGCCAGAATGCCGTAGACGACTGCCCAGGCACCGGGTCCTGTTCGATTTGTGTCGCGTGATAAACCTCTCACTCTAGCCCACGCACCGCCGTTACTGATGGTGATAGTGTTGCTGATAGTAGATCAGGTTCACGGAACTACAGGGCTTTCTTCTATCGCTTGAGCGCATTAAATGAATGTATAAGATGTTGCATGCTTAGTGCGCAAAATCTATGTGCTGGTATGTACAGGTGGTGTTATAATTGAAAAACGTCTTTGTGGATATCATAAAGCTTTGTATAACTGGCTTTTTGACAGCCATTGCATGTTTACAGGAAGCCTCCTCTATAAAAAGACCTCCTTTAAACACAGACCCGTGCAGAACGGCCGTTTCCTGAAGTAGCGTTCCTGTTAACGTGTGCTCGAAAAGCAGTTTCGAACTAAGTGTTGCATGATCGTTTGTTTTGTTTATCTTCAGTGCGGAGGACAGTCTCCCTCGAGGGGTTGCGTAGCACGCAATTCTTGTGGAAACGTTACTGACACGATAGCTTGTACGTATTACATATGCTGTCAAAGAGACAGCCGGCGCACCGATAGTCGGTTGAGGTGGTGTATTCGCAGGTGTGAAGCAGATAGGAACGCAGGTCTGAGCGTTCAGATAACCCGGCTCATTTGGTAGTGTTGGTTCCAGTGAAATCGTGGGATCCCACACAGGGGGATTGGCCAGGAAATTGGCACTTTACCTAAAAAAAAGTATGTAATTTTTGTAGGGAAAGAAAAATATTTACATAATCTAATACATTAGCAGTAGCTGACAACAGAAATAAAAGTAAGTAGATTAGAGAAAGAAAGAAAAAGAAGTAAAAACGAACACTAATGAAAATTAGAAATACGAAACACGAAGAAAGTTGCACAGACGAAGCATTGAGCTAAGCGCGCATATACTTGACAGGGGAATCCAACAGGGCCAAATGACGTTTAACTTGGCAGACAGCCTGATTTCAAAATGAATTCGTGCAACGCACGGTAAGGATCCCTGTGGAAGAATCCCAGTTCCTTCGCCCCGAAGGACAAAATACGTGTAGCAGAGAGAGGGAGGTTTAACCGGCTGCATGAGCTTTCTACGTATCTTCGTCTTATAGAAAAGAACCTTCGGCAGGAGAAGAAGAAATGGTCGATGGTTTCTGGTTCTTTGCAGACACCACATAATGGTGATACGGCCAGATTATAGCGGTGCAAGCATTAATTTGAATTTGGCACGCGACAGCTAAAGGCAGTTAGGGTGACTTCGCAAGCTCGCGACTGGCTGCTGCACTTATGCTGCACTTCAATGAGTACAGCAGGTGCTCGAGCTCCGAGCCTTTGTAAGCAGAATCAGGCATACTTTGAAGTAAGCACAGCCTACGAAAGCGAGCCGAAGTTATGAGGGAAATTGGCGGTAGAACCTCCAGAACTAGACCGTGCAATCCCATTCACACCACCCGCCGCGGTGGCTCAGTGGCTAAGGCGTTGCGCCGCTGAGCAGGAGGTCGTGGTTCGATTCCCGGCCGCGGCGGCCGCTTTTCTGATGGAGGCGAAAAGCAAAAACGCCCGTGTGTACGAGATTTCGGCGCACGTAAACATCCCCAGGTGGTCAAAATTAATCCGGAGCCCTCAACTACGGCGCGCCTCATCGCCAGTGGTGCGTCGGCGCGTTAAAATCTACAATCAAGCCATTCACGCCAGGGCATCTGCCGATTCATTAGGCCAGATACCGGCTTGTGCAGGTACGCAGACCAAACAATATTCACGAAGGGAGGAAGGCGATAAAGAAGCAAGGGCTCGGCGTAAGGGGGTGAAGGGGAGGATGTAAGGGCAGAACAAACAGAAAATGAATCCGTAAGAAATATTGCCTGTCGTTTCGAGGAACCAAGCTTACGCAGGGCCAAGACTATTGCGAGAAATTCTGCGTGGAAAGACGTAGTAAAGTAAGGCAGCCGGAGGAAAAAGGTCCAATCTAGACTGGGAGAAAAAATGCCAACGCCTGCCTTCTCTTTCCGGACAGAAGCATCGGCTGCAACAATGGCGTGCAAAGGGAAACCGTTCAGATGATCAGTACGAGGCTTGTTAAAAGGATCAGAGGGGATGATTTCGCTTTAGAGGGAAACATTTCTTCAAAAGAAATATCGAAGGGCGACTCTCTTTCAAGTACTGGGGCCGACAAGAGGGCCACATTTATGGGCCAAGCAGACATAGAACAAAGCCCGCCTGTGGTTGTTTTAACCGCGGCCATGGACTACTAAAAACAACGAAGGCCATGTAACGAAGGCTGTTTGCGGCTTGGATATGGGTGATTCCATTACTCGTAAAAATGGATCTACGGTCAGGGCATGCATGCGTGAGACTAATTGAGGAATACGGGTTTCCATGTATAAAATTTTATTTGGTACATAACGGGGAAGACCCAGACATCACCATATAGTTTGTCTTTCGTGCATTGTGAAAGGGCGAGGTTTGTAGTGGAGACTTCCGGAGAATACCCCACATCCAAATTCTTAAAATGGCTAGACGTACATTTTGTAAATGATTTGTAGGGCGTAACGACGCAAGACCAATCTAGCTCGTTTCGCGTGCATGCACATAATGGGGTTCATCTTCTTCCCTTGCACGTCTTTTGCCCATATCCCCGTGTCGGGATTAGACATAATTCGGCCTTCCTCTTCCATGTGGTCGATGCTGGTACGTCGAAAACCCCGATAGCTTGATGGCCTGTTGCACCTTTTCATTACCCTCTCTACAATACAATGCGCGGCGCGTGCCTATTGTTAGAAGCGATCCTAACATCTTTAAATGGGTTTTCTTCATCGTCACCATCGTGTGGTAGGAACTAGATGATGGAAAGCGAGTAAAGGGAGAGCTAAGAATAAAAGCAATAGCTTGACGCCAGATGAAAGGTAAGCGGGAATATGAAGGGCGCGAAGGAAGAGAGGGTTGCGAGGGGATTGAACTCTACAAAAAAAGAAACATCTGTGGAGAGCTTGTTCCAGCGAGACCGCGAAGAGCAAAATGAAGTAAAGTAAACAAACCTGAAAAGTCGTTTTCCGTGTTATATTCTTTCCTTTGTAACACATGGCCACTTGGGGGATGGGCCCGGAATATGCACCTTAGAGGAACTGACGTGCCCGTTTGGAGAAATTCGGAACACTGTGGATTCGAACCGTAACTGTTGCAGAATAGTGCGTGCAGCGTGAAGCCTGAGCGTAATACTACGGGAGTAGTACAGGTGCACACCACCTTCGCAGAACCACGATTCTAGGGAGGTTGGGGCATGTTCCAGTCTGCTTGCGCACTAAGACAAACAAATGAAAGAGAAGAAACTGACGGAAACAAGCAACAGCAGACAAAAATCCGTTCAAAGAAATCCATGCCAAAAGAAAAAGAAACAAAAGCGAGAAAAAAGGCGGAAGTACAAAAAATAAAAAAAGAAGCTGCTAATAAATCTAACCAGGGTTTCACCTTAACAACGCGTAAGAAGACTGGACCAGGCCGAATAAATTTTGTGTCGAAAATCAGAGGGTTTTGATAAATTATTACGGGCAGCAACTGTTTTGAATGTGGCGTGCTTTCATCACCTGCCGTCTTTTTTTGCCAGTTGGCCATAGTCTCGTGGTTGCACTGTGTGCCACCAACAGCACAAAACACTTCTTAGGACAAAAAATTCAAAACAAAAACCTTATATGAACTCATAAAAAAATTAAAAGGATTTTGTAGTGATATGCAGCTTATTAGGGTCAAAGAACAATAAAATCAAGTAATCAAATATGCGTGCCCTCAGAAGCCACCAGTGCAGCAGTGAAGCGAGAGAAAGCATGGCAAGATGCGCCACTCCCTGTGGCACATCCTTGGTGCGCACCGCCCTGGACAGATTACGTCAGCTCAATATTCAGCAAACAGCATGAATCGAATTTTAAATGCAGAGCATTTCTTAGCCTCGCTTCTTCCTGCGTCGGACGGTGTCAACAGCTCCGCGTCCACAGCAGGTGCGCCTCTCCTTCCCTCATCTGTCTCAACAGCAGCTGGCGCGCGCATGCGTCGTAGTCAGCCCGTTCGCTCCGTCGTGGTCTCGGCGTAACCGGTGCGTGATAGCAGCGCGATGAGGCGTGGAAGGGTGCGCGCTGCTTGCGCATGCGCGCTCTCCCCCCCGTACTGCTCTCCCTCTACTGCGCGCGCTGCAAATATAGCGGCTAGCGGTCGCTCGTGTTTCAGTCACTGCGTTGCTGCTTCCTTCCTTGGTTGACGCTCGTGCCCACGTTTACTCGTGTCTGCTACTCCAGCATCACGGAAAGAGCGATGGAAGCAACACTGCCATCAATCAGTACTGAGGCCCCAATGCTCTGCATTTACTCGTGTTCCCCTCGCGGGAAGGCGCGGGAATTTTTTTTTGCGTTTTATCCCTGCCCCAAAATTTTATCATGAGCTTATTATCATCACCACAGCTCCGCCTCGCCTGAGTTTCGCTCAAACTCTGGCCTTCTGGAATAGCACCCCTGCTCCAAAGGAATTGCGGGTGTTTACTGTAGACAAGATGTGCTTACTGGAACATAACGGTTTGGAAAGAAGTCGTTTATTGCAATGCAAAGAACGTTGAAACTTTCGTTTTCTCAGAAGCCTAGTTTCTCGCGCAATATGAAATTCTTTTTGGTTACTATGGGATTTTGGATGGTTGCTTGTTAGTTTCTTTGGGAGATGAAATTTGTGAGGCTATAACCACCCAGTGACTTGAAATTATTCCCAAGGCTCCGAACATCAATACACCTAAAGCAACCAAAGTGTAAATTAAGGTTTTCAGGATTCACTCTTTTTTTTTTCTCTAAATAATTTTCTAACGAATCTTTGTTTTATGGCACAAACTAAAAATACTATCTACACCACATGTAAAATGAACCAATTTCTGATCAGACTGAGCATTATAAACGTTTTCGTCGACATGAGATGGCATTTGCTATAGAACCACATTTCTGGAACTGCTGTACACCTGTCGCCACGATGGCTGTTTGATATTGTTAAAAATCTCATCACATGAAGGTAAACCTGTTTTGAACCCATTCATATTAGTAACTCTAAAATGTCCAGCCATCACAAGGGGGTTTCTAAAACATTCCACAAAAACATGTGAAAATTTACTGGTAAAATCTACATCAGAATCGAATGACAGTAAAGGACAAACAAAAGCAATAATTGTACAAATGTTTGCAATTTTATACATAATCTTTCCTGGTTTTTTGTTCATCTTAAAGGGGTAACAATTTCGCGAGTGCTAAAATGGCAGCGGCGCCTATACCACGTGCCACACTATCTCGTCTATATTTTTGAAAATTTTGAGGAGCAATTTTTGTATCAATGATGCCTTTGCTAGAGCAAGTTTTCGTTAGTATTGTTAGATGGGGGCGGATTTTATTGATACCTCGGCAACACTGAGCGCTACTCACTCACATTCATAAAGGAAAATATATTTTTCCTCACGCACCCACTCACACTCTCGCTCACCAGTCGCCCTCACTACTCGCCCTCACCCGCAGTCTTGCTCAATATTTGGCCTCACCACTCGTGCCCACTCTCCCTCACTCGGGCTCACGCTGACCGCTCACTATAGGCCCTCCCACTCTCTCGTGCTCACATTCCCCACTTATTCTGAACACTCGTACTCACTCACGCTCACCCTTCACTGCCACCACTCGCGCTCGCACTCATCACTCCCTGTCACCCCTGGCACGCGACTGTGCGCAGCAGACCATAATGAGTCACGGAACAGAACCGTATTAGAACATTACGGCGTTATGAAGACCATCCAAATCATATTTCTAAATCGATACGCCGCAAGAGAGTAATTATGCGATGCCCGATAGCAGGAGCACAGTGACGATATGTTTTCGAAACTAAAAAAATTGCGCTATTAACAACCAGCCTAGAGGGTGGCTGCTGAGACGAATAGCCAAAAGCAAGCACTAGTGCAATATAGGCACTGTACAGTGGAAAGTCGCGCAAATCGCGCGAGTGTACCGTGAGTGGTAAGCGCAGGTCAGCGCTCGCGACTGGTTAGACCACTTGCACTCGAGAGTGGTGAGAAGGGCTCACGGCGAGTTAGTCTCACACTCACGAGTGGTGTGTACGCCTCACCGCGACGCGAGTGGCGTTCGCCTTCGCGGGTGGTGAGTGGGGCTCACGGCGAGCGCAAGGCTCGCAATCAGTTGCACTCGCACTACAACTCCAAAAAGACTGCGAGGCTCACTCACCAGAAACTCGTGAATGGTGACTGGGGGTGTGTCAGTGCACTCGTTAGTGAGCGTACCGATCTATAATATTATCTATTTGTTCACAGTTGAACTGCTTTGTTAGGAATGCTTCGCGCATTGATTAAAAAAAAGACTCAGAGTTTATTGTTAGACAATTATTAGCTCCTGATATTGCTGTAGGCTCAATTTAGTTGCTAAATTTGCGGAGTAAATGTGGAACTTTTGCACTGTGGGGGCTCTTGTAGTCACATATATATGCGTAGTTACCAATTTAGAACCTCTGATGCAAAAGATGTTGCTATTTTCTTTCGCTTTGTTTATCTTGGCATGACAGTTTGCGCCTTCAGAACGTGCAGCAAGAGTAATCCTTTTCTTTGAAGACATCGCTACATTTTGGCACCTTCTCTAGGCAAAGTATCACAACAGTTCAACCTAGAGTGTATTTTTACCTAGATGTACAAAATTACAGGATCCTTGTAAATAATTATTTTGATTCCGGTTAGGCGGCCAGTTGAACTGCGCTTAACGGTAGTCTTTGACAAATGAGTTTTACTACTATTTATTTTTTTCTCCATCTTTTTTTTCACTTATTTTTTTTCACGAGATCGGTGTGGTGTACATTAGGAGGTTGGCTGTGGTCTCCTGTATGGAGAGGTTTTTCTGAGGTGTCAGCCTAGGAAGGCTTGACTAATTTTAAGCTGGAATAAACCAGAATAATTTTACTTGTTAATTGGTTCAGGACTGTGACGAACATTTCGTCTTCAGAAATTTCACCTCATGTAACCACAGGTGATTTTTGGGGTGGTCTTCTCGCTCTTCACCTCGATAGCATTTAAGAATAATAATTTTGACAAGCATTTTTTATCATTTTGCCAATATTTAATTCGACATCCCAGCAGAGAAGAAGCTGACAAGCGTCAAAAGTTTATAGATCAGTGTGCACGGGGTGGCAGAACAAAAAGTACTACTATGAGATTGCAAAGAATTACAACTGTCAAAAACCTGGATAATGAAAGAAATGGGCATGGCCAGGGGTGCTGGTCGATTAACTTTGACATGCCCATTTAAGGAGAACTGTGTCGGGACAGCGTTTACAATCTCTGAATACGATGACATCACCCTCCGGAGTGCTATTGAGAAATCGGCATGAGATAAAGTGTACAGCACGTCCCTTGGTACACGCACGTGGGACGGTGCCGTAGGTGGTGACTATGCGGGGCGTAGGTAAAAAAAAGGGCTTGAGACACTACCATGCAGGACTTCCTGGACAACGAAAAGGACAGGCGTCGTCAGCGTTGCTGTTTGATTCCCTTTGTCGTGCCCAATCACTTCTGCCGAATAACAGAAGCTTCATGCGCTTAGGTATTTTCATGTTTACATCAAAAACAGCACGTTTGCATAGAAGCCTGGCTGCTCGATGGGTGGCGCCACCGCTCGGCAGTCACCTCGTTTCTTGCAAGGCTCACCACATTTGGGTGTGCGGCCTACCTTAATTTTGTCGTGTTTGCTTCTGTGCTTTAAATGTTTAGGTATAGCTGTGAGCGTATATGCGTGATGCTGCTGCCTTGGAGAGTGTATTGCGTTTCTGGATGCCCTTACAGCCAAGTAAACTAGTCGAACGCTTCTATGGTGGTGTACGCAAACCTCGTTGCTATAGGCGGTTCTTGAGTACCGCTACCAGCTTTGAGCAGCTGGATACCTGTATGCGGCTGTTTTGAATACAGAGGAACGCACGCACGATTTCAATTGCCGTGGGGTCATGGTAATGTATCGGAAGTATACATTTTCTGTAACCAATAGCTTGTTCCCCCTCTTTTCCAAGAGGGATGGCACGGGGGGTTTGGCGCTCAACAAACTCCCTCATTTGTAGAGGTACTTTTATTGATAATCGTTTTAATTCAACCACCAAACAGCTCAAGCTGCAAGCTCTTTAACCTGCCTCCAATTTCCACCTTGTAAGCATTTTTGGCGGAAGAACAATTGTAACGTCGCTTTATGCCCTGTAAAGACATTTAGGCGGTATGAAAGTGTAATTGTAAAAGAGTGGAAATAAATATAACAAAAGCGAATAAATTCCCCCCATTTAGATACTGATAGCCAATCCTGACCACCCCAGCAGCCTTTGTACCAAGCCAGAGAGCACACATATATATATATATTTATATATATATATATATATAAATATATATATATATATATATATATATATATATATATATATATATATATATATATATATATATATTTATATATATATATATATATATATATATTTATATATATATATATATATATATATATATATATATATATATATATATATATATATATATTATATATATATATATATATATATATATATATATATATATATCAGCAACAGCGGAGGGTTTATTTCGACGTTTCGACTTCGAGACAAGTCTTCTACCGGAATATCTATACGTATATTTTAATATATATATTGTAATGCAGAATATTGGCAACATTCACTGTAAGATTCAGGGCCGTCACTAATCCCCTGCGGGTGATGGGCGCCACTTTATCGTCGTCGGTAGCAGAAGCAGAATATGGAAGCCGCACCGCCATCGCCTGGAGCGACGGGGTTCTCTCTCGCTCTGCTTTCTCCAAGCGTCGACTGTGCTCGGACTGTGCTCGAACTGTGCCCTCCTTACCTTTCGCCTGCACAGCAACCTTTGCCAATAAACCCCATTTCAAGTGGTGGAGGAGCCGGGGTCACGATCCAGTCCTGGAACTCCGGAGCCGAAAGCTGCCCGAAAGGATGAACAGCGAAGCCAGCCAAACCGCTACGCCCTCGCCTTGGCCTGTGATGTGCTCTTTTGCTGTGCGTGAGCGAGACCCGCCAGACTTCAACGGCACTGACGAAAATGACGCGGAAGATTGGCTCGAAACCTTTCAGCGGGTGAGCGCGTACAACCGGTGGGACGATGTTTTGAAACTCACTTACGTGAGCTTCCCCCTGACCGGCGTCGCTGAGGTGTGGTTCAAGAATAACCAGCGTCGCCTTAAGACATGGGCTGAGTTTAAGGACGAATTCCTTGTGGTTTTCGGGCGCGCAGCTGTGCGCAAGCTTCAAGCAGAGCATCGCTTGCACTTACGAGCCCAGCAGGTCGGTGAAACCTTCACGAGCTACACTGAAGACGTCCTCGACCTGTGTCGGTGCGTCGACCCCTCTATGCAAGAAGCTGAAAAGATCAAGCACATCTTGAAAAGAATAGATGACGACGCCTTCCAAATGCTTTTGTCGAGGGACTTACGCAGCGTCACCGAAGTCATTAACATGTGCCGAAGCTTCGTTGAGTTACTTCCGCCTTGTCCGCAATACGTGCCGATTGCCGCGCCAGTCACATACGCCAACATCGCCGCGAGACCATTGCCGGAGTCAACCCCGACGTACCAGCCGACGTTTCCAGTGCAAATTCGAGATGTCCCAGCTGTGCCTCCGCCTCCACGGTTTAATCCCCAGGCCGGTGGTCCGTGGAGTACCCCGGATAATCGTCCTATTTGCTTTGCTTGTGGAGTACCTGGGCACGTCGCACGCTACTGCCGCCGCCGTCCGCCGTCATTATGGGACGCTACACATGCCGGTTTTCCGCCGTCGGCTCAAGCCCAGGCGCCACTTCGTTCCCCGACTGCACCTCGCTCTTCGGATCGCACCACGTTTACTGACCGTCATTCATCTTCCCAGCGCCGTCACTCGCTTTCTCCCATACGACGTCGTCCTGGTCACGAAGACACGGAAAACTAGTCGCCGCAGTTCCCGAGGCAAGAACTGCGTGGAGGTCGAAAAGTACAAGGCCTCACCCTCCCCCGTCCCCTAACAATGTTATCGACGTTACCATAGAAGGTTTTCGCACTGTCGCCCTGGTAGACAGGGGAGCTGATGTTTCCGTCATCAAAGCCGATGTATTCCGTTTATTGCACAAAGTCACGACGCCTCTTCAAGGACTGTCGCTCCGAACCGCAAGCGCGCACAATATTGAACCAATGGCCGTTTGCACGGTAGAGTCATTATTCAGGACGTGTTGTACTTCATTGAACTCATTGTGCTACCAGCGTGTTCCCACGACCTCATATTAGGGTGGCACTTCCTTTCGCGTCATAACGCAGTGATCAACTGTGCGCGCGCAGAAGTTGAGTTTTCTTTCTGTGACGCACTATTTGATGACAGGAAAAGTGCCCCCACAACCAAACTTGTCATGGCAACCGACACTGACGTCCCGCCCTATTCTTCTGTTTGTGTGCCTGTGCGCTGCGCATCCACTACTGACGCCACGGCGCTGTTTACGCCCTCTGACATTTTCCTCCACCGCAAATGTTTTCCCCTGCCATCTGCCCTCCTTACTCTCAGCGCCGGAACGGGCAACATGTTTGTCACTAACGTATCTTCGGCAGCGTGCGAACTTCTGGAGGGTGAAACAATTGGCAGCTTGGAATACATAGATCCTGGTCGTGTGATAGCCATTCCAGAGCGCCCTTCTCAGGTTCAGGTTGCCAGACTTGACCCATGTCCGCCTGGGGCGGAGCCTTCGACTGATGTATTTCTTTCCTCTGTTGACAACGGTCTAGACCCTACCCTACAAAAAGCAAGCGCAACTTTTCGCACTGCTTCATCGATTTCAATAGTCATTCGACTTGTCCCAAAGCGCGCTTGGCCGCACATCTACACTCGAGCACACCATCGACACTGGTACCCAAGCCTCCCTCCAGCAGCGGCCTCATCGCGTTTCCCCAGCTGAGCGCCGCACCATGGAGCAGCATGTGGACGACATGCTTCAGCGTGAAGTTGTTCGACCCTCAAGCAGCCCGTGGGCATCTCCTGTCGTGCTCGTCAAAACAAAAGGATGGATCCATTCGCTTCTGCGTGGACTACCACCGCCTCAACAATATCACGCGCAAAGACGTCTATCCGCTTCCACGCATTGATGACGCTCTGGACAGCTTGCAGGGGGCAGAGTTTTTCTCGTGTCTTGACTTGCGATCCGGATATTGGCAGGTACCCATGGCTGACGCTGATCGCTCGAAGACGGCATTTGTCACCCCTGATGGATTATATGAATTCAATGTTATGCCGTTCGGGCTGTGTAACACCCGGCAACATTCGAACGCATGATGGACAATATTCTGAGGGGACTCAAGTGGAAAATTTGCTTGTGCTGCTTAGACGACATTGTCATTTTTTCTGCCGATTTTCCAACGCATCTTCAGCGCCTAGAACAGGTTTTAACCTGTCTTTCTCTCGGTGGACTCCAACTGAACCTAAAAAAGGGCCACTTCGCCGCGAGGAAGCCACCATCTTGGGCAACGTCGCCACCAAGGACGGCGTTCTACCCGACCCAGCGAAGCTCCGTGCAGTGGCTGAGTTCCCGAAGCCCAGTAATATAAAATCTCTTCCGAGCTTCATAGGCCTTTGTTCATACTTCCGACGTTTCATCCGCAACTTTGCCTCTATCATTGCGCCATTGACGAAACTCCTTGGTGGTGCCAGCGACTTACCTGACTGGTCCTCAGCTTGCGACCATGCGTTGGAGACTCTGCGTTGTCTACTGACCTCTCCACCTGTACTTCGCCACTCCTACAGCGCCTACTGAAGTTCACACTGACGTCAGTGGAGTTGGCCTTGGGGCCGTGCTTTGCCAACGAAGACCTGGTGTTGACGAATGTGTCGTTGCCTATGCGAGCCGCACGTTGACGAAGGCTGAAGCAAATTATTCGGTAACCGATAAGGAGTGCTTGGCCATCATCTGGGCGCTTTCTAAGTTTCGACCATATCTGTACGGCCGCCCATTTCATGTGGTCACTGACCACCACGCCCTTTGCTGGTTGGCGTCGTTAAAGGATTCGGCAGGTCGTCTTGGGTGATGGGCGCTTCGTCTACAAGAATACGACGTACGCGTCATATACAGGTCCGGTTAGAAGCGTTCTGATTCCGAAGCTCTGTCTCTTTCACCAGTTTCTTCTGGCCTTGCGAAGCCGTCGGGTGACCTGCTGGCCCTTTCGGTGACTGATATGGCAGCCGAGCAACGGAATGATCCCTGAATCGCTTCCCTCATCAGCTGCCTATCCGATCCTTCCAGGGCCGCTACTACTCGGGCTCTGCGTAGGCAAGCAGCACACTTTGCGGTACGCGATGGGCTGCTTTATTGCCGCAACTACCACTCGGACGGCCGCAAATGGTTACTTGTCATCCCTCAACATTTGGGATCCGATGTGTGCGCCTCTTTTCATTCCGATCCCACGTGCGGTCATGCCGGCCTGCTCAAAACCTATCAACGTTTGCGCATTCGTTACTTTTGGCGTGGGATGTACAGCTTTGTACTCAAATACGTTCGGTCCTGCCAAGACTGCCAACGACGAAAGGCGCCGGTGCCCCATCTGAGCGGTCCTTTGCAACCGCTGCCTTGTTCGGGCAAGCCTTTTGATCGTGTTGGCATTGACTTGTACGGCTCATTACCTTGCACAGCCGCCGGAAACCGCTGGGCTATAGTGGCCATTGACCACGTAACACGGTATGCCGAGACCGCTGCTCTGCCAACTGCCACGGCACGTGACGTTTCCTCTTTTTTCTTGCATCGATTTACACTTCGTCACGGTGCCCCTAAAAACTGCTCAGTGTGCGGGGCCGTGTTGTCCTGTCTGACGATATTTCGGCGCTTCTTAAAAAATGCCATGTCATCCATTGCATGACCTCTGCTTACCACCCGAGACCAATGGTCTAACAGAGCGCTTTAACCGCACCCTTGGAGATATGTTGTGTAAGTACGCGGCGTCCGATCATAGAAATTGGGACCTGGTGCTTCCCTACGTGACGTACGCCTATAACACCGCCATTCAAGACACGACTGGGTTCTCTCCATTTTTCCTTTTATAAGGGCGTGAGCCATCGTGTATGTTGGACACCATTCTGCCGTATCGTCGCGATCCATCTTAGTGTGCTCCGGTTTCGGAGGCCGCCAAGAGTGCAGAAGAATGCCGGCAACTTGCTCGTTCTTTTACCACGGAAGATTCACAGGGCCGCCAAAAATCTCACATTGATGGCAAGCCCGTGCCGAGCTTCGCTCCTGATTCTCGTGTATGGCTCTGGGTAACCACTCGGACTCCTGGTCTCTCCTCGAAATTTCTCTCAAACTATCAAGGCCCTTACCGCGTCATCGAACAGACTTCCCCAGTTAATTACGTTGTCGAGCCCTTAACACCTTCCTAGTATCTCCGACGCCGTTGTCGGGAAACAGTGCATGTTGAACGTCTAAAACCCTATTACGATCCCCTTGTTTTGCCAGCACCTTGAGTCGCCAGGATAGCTACCCTCTTGGCCAGGGGGTGATTGTAATGCAGAAGATTGGCAACGCTCACTCGAAGAATTAGGGCCGTCACCAATCCCCTGCGGGAGATGTGCGCCAACTTATCGTCGTCGGTAGCAGAAGCAGAATATGGAAGCCGCACCGCCATCGCCTGGAGCGACGGTGTTCTCTCTCGCTCTGCTTTCTCCAAGCGTCGACTGTGCTCGGACTGTGCTCGGACTGTGCCCTTCTTGCATTTCACCTGCACAGCAACCTTTGCCAATCAACCCCACTTCAATAGATATATATATATAAATATATATATATATATATATATATATATATATATATATATTTATTTATATATATATATACATATATTGTAAGGCCGATGGTAGGCGAGGCAGACCAGTACGCACAAACCGCTTTATTCGCAGGCCGAGCTGCAAGGCGGCAAGATGGCGACCGAACCAGGTTACCGATGATGATCGTTCGAGAAGGTAGAAGAATCGGTGATGATGAGTATATACAGAGATGAAGAAGCCGTGGCCGCAACCGAGCGCCAGTGAAGATGGCATTCCACTGGGACATTGCATTCAGCGTTCCGACCTTCCACAAACGAGGCTACCACTGGTCTCAAAATATTTTCCCCCCGGGGCGAGAGCGGCCGCCTGGTTGCGTTTTACTGCGAATTACGCCGGTGGAACGCCTTGAGGCGGGAAACGTGGACAATCTCCGTGCCACGATGACGGCGGTCCGAACTTCCGCAAACGGGGGTGACGCGATAGTTCACCGGTGAGGTAGCCTCAAGAACCTTGTAAGGACCAAGGAACCAGTGTAGGAATTTGTCGCAGAGGCCTGGAGAGCGAACCGGTGTCCAGACCAAGACTTCGTCACCAGGTCGGAAAGAAACGGACCGGCGAACAGCGTCGTAGCGTTCTTTTCGGTCTTGTTGGCTTGCTTCTGTGCGCATGCGGGCCAGGCGCCGACAGTGGTCGATCCGAGACACGAATTGTTCCGGAAACGATGCAGAAGCGGACACAGGAGCGGTAAAGAAACAGGTATCAAGCACGTGCGATGGATGACGGCCGTAGACAAGGTAGAAAGGCGCGTACCCTGTAGTGCTTTGAACTGCCGTGTTATAGGCAAAGGTGACTGAAGGTAATATAGCGTCCCAATTTCTGTGGTCAGGTCGTATGTACATTGATATCATGTCGGAAAGCGTGCGGTGAAAGCGTTCGGTGAGCCCGTTCGTTTGTGGATGGTAGCTTGATGTCATTTTGTGGGAGGTATTAGAGGCACGAAGGACTTCGGCAAGGATCTCGGATAGAAACATCTTGCCGCGGTCACTTAACAGTACGCGAGGGGCTCCATGTCGTAGCAGGATGTGTCGCAAAAAGAAGGCGGCGACGTCGCCAGCGCTAGCCGAGGGAAGTGGCGCTGTCTCCGCGTAGCGAGTCAAGTGATCAACGGCCATGACGATCCAGGGGTTACCAGTGGACGTCGTCGGTAAGGGCCCATACAAATCAATACCGACCACTTCAAACGGCGTAGTTGGACACGGAACAGGCTGGAGGAGACCGACAGGGGGTGCCGTAGAGCGCTTGCGGTGCTGACAGGGTGAACAGGATGCGACGTATTTCACCACGCTGGTCGAGAGTCCTTGCCAAAAGAAGCGACCTCGAATGCGGTCGTACGTCTTTTGAAAGCCAAGGTGGCCGGCGGTGGCGTCGTCATGAAAAGCTTGCAAGACGCGACTCTGGAGAAAACGAGGCACAACTGGGACCCATGTGGCGCCATGTGGGTGGTGGTTTCTGCGATACAGTGCACCGTCTATGAGCTGGAACTGCCGCAGTTGGCGACGTAGGCGGCTATTCGGTGAACGTGTCGAACCAGCGAGCCGATCCATTATTTTCTGGCAGTAACTGTCTGCTCGTTGATGATCGACCAAGTCGCGGCGGTCGTCAGCCGGTGCATAGTGGACAGGTGCAACTGATAATGGCGGTGTATGAGGAAGCGACGCCATGTCGTTTGAAGATGGCATCAGTGGGCACCGCGAGAGTGCGTCTGCGTCTACATGCTTGAGTCCGGACTTGTAGGTAACTGTAAAGTCGTACTCTTGCAATCGCAGAATCCAGCGTCCCAGGCGTCCCGACAAGTTTTTCAATGAAGACAGCCAGCACAGAGCGTGATGGTCTGTGACGACGGTGAAATGTCGGCCGTAGAGATATGGCCGAAACTTTTGCACAGACCACACAACGGCCAGACACTCCTGTTCCGCTATTGTATAATTCGTCTCCGCTCGTGTTAGAGAGCGGCTGGCATAAGCAACAACCCTCTCGCGGTGGTTAGCATCGCGCTGCAACAGAACGGCGCCAATGCCATGCCCACTAGCGTCGGTGTGGAGGATCGCCGGTCTCGATTCATCAAAGTGGCATAATACAGGTGCGGAAGTAAGCGCATGCTTGAGGTCTTGGAAGGCCTTTTCGCAGCCATCACTCCAGTCGAAGGGGGTATCAGAATTTAATAGCTGGTTCAGAGGTGCAGCGAGAGTAGCAAAATTGCGGACAAAACGGCGAAAATAGGACGCCAGGCCGAGAAAACTACGCAGCGCTTTTTGTTGCTGAGGTCGAGGAAAATTGGCTACAGCAGAAATTTTGTCTGGGTCGGGGCGTATGCCATCTTTACTGACGACTTGACCAAGAACCTTTATCGATTTGCTAGCAAAACGACATTTCTTGGTGTTCAGAGTCAGACCAGCCTTTGCCAGGCAAGTCAACACCTCGTCCAGACGCTGCAGATGTTCCGCAAAACTTGACGAAAAGATGACGATGTCGTCAAGGTAACACAGGCATGTTTTTCATTTAAGCCCGCGAAGGACCGTATCTATCATGCGCTCAAATGTGGCTGGGGCGTTGCATAAGCCAAAAGGCATTACGTTAAATTCGTACAAGCCGTCTGGAGTCGCAAACGCCGTTTTCTCTTTGTCAGACTCGCGCATGGGGATCTGCCAGTAGCCAGATCACAGGTCCAGACTAGAGAAATATTCAGCCCCTTGTAGACGGTCCAGCGCGTCATCTATGCGCGGCATCGGATACACATCCTTCCGGGTAATCCTATTCAAAGCCCGATAGTCCACGCAAAAGCGTACGGAACTATCTTTTTTCCTCACCAGAACAACAGGAGAAGACCACGGACTCGAGGAAGGTCGAATAACGTTTCGTTGAAGCATGTCCGCGACGTTTTCTTCTATGACTTTCCGTTCCGACAACGACACACGGTACGGGCGGCGGCGAACAATGTGAGTCCCATCTGTCTCAATACGATGTTCTGCAACAGACGTCTGTCCAAGGTTGGTAGAGATGCAGTCAAATGAGTTTTTGTGTTTTTCCAACAGCTCAAGTAGGAGTCTCGTTTCGAACACCGTGAGGTCTTCGCTAATCGTGGTTGCCAGGGTGGGACGTGAGGACCCGGAATCTGAAGACAGGGGAACGGAAGACACAGAGCAGAGGGGAACCAGAGACAGACTGTCATCAGCCACAACGGAAGCGAGCGTGGTGCCTTCAGGGAGGAGTATCGTCTCAGAAGTGGTATTTGTAACAATGAGCGGCGCAGACCCACGTGCAAAACGGACAAAGCAGGTCGCGATAATGATTCCTTGGGGAATAAAACGCGCAGAAGGCACGATTAACGCATCACCGTCACGAATTTGGGTTGAGTGAACTGAAAGGACTGTATCGTGGCCCGGGTATAAAACGTAATCGGCACTTGCTGTCAAATTCAGTTGTGGCTTTTCTTCCAGAATGTTGGTGTCCTCCGTATCTGCGAGTTCAATTTGCGGTTGCTGGCACGAAATGACGGCGGATGCGGATGACAAGAAGTCCCAGCCCAAGATGAGGTGATGCGCACACGGTGACAACACTGCACACTGAACGTGATGACGAAGTTGACCGACTGAAATTCGTACCGTGCACTGTCCGGATGGCCTGATCGTGCTGCTATTGGCGCCATGCAAAGAAGGTCCACTGTAGGGTGTTCGAACCTTGCGTAGTCGGGCACACAAATCCATACTTATCACCGAAATACTGGCACCAGTGTCACTAAGGGCATCTACACAAACACCTTCAACCAAAACTGACAACATGTTCGATGGACGCTCCGGAGGCATTGTAAGTTTCCCACGTGATGCAGTTTCCCCTCCCAAAACTGCATTAACTAGTTTTCCGAGTGCTGGTCGGTGACGTAGGTCGCAGGCCCAAGGGGTGACAGCGCCCGACGGCCTGGCGATGGTGAGCGGCGTCGCGTATCGCGCGGCCTATGAGAAAAGTCGGTTGGTGGCTCAGGTGGCGATGGTGAACGGCGTGAGAAAGACGGGTGCGTACGATGCACGTAGTCGAAGTAATTCGGACGTACATAATCGCGTTCGTAGGCTGCGTAGCCGCGTCGTTCGTCACGTTGGCGACTTCGACAAAATCGGGAGATGTGGCCCCGGATGCCACAATAATAGCAGACTGGCCGGCCAACGGGGTCTTGGTGTGGCGGAAAATAAGTCGGCGTGGTATGCAATCGAGGCATGGCGGCCACGTAGCCGGGCGGGGCCCGTGTCGTAATGGGACTGTGCGGTAGAGGATGCCGACCAGCCACATCCGAGCAGGATGGCGTTGCCACAGAAACAGGTTGGGTGGGAGGCGGAAGTACGGGCATAGCCGCGAGCTCCTCCTTAACAATATCCCGTAGGCCAGGCACAGAAGGAGCTTCGCGGACACAGTGTGCGCACTGGGAAATATTGGCGTGCATCTCCTCGCGAATTATAGAGCGTATCAACGCACGCAGGTCTTCATTTCCCAGATGGTGGGTAGGAGACGTGTCTTGACGAAGGCGGATGGACTGGAGTTCGTCGAGACGCTTACAAGTGGAGATCACGTCCGACACGGTTGTGGGGTTCTGCGTTGCCAGTGTGGTGAACGCGAACTCACCGATTCCTTTTAGAACGTGGCGTACACGGTCAGCTTCCGGCATGTTATTGTCGGCGTGACGACACAGCGCCAGAACGTCCTCGATATATGAGGTGTACGTTTCATGCGCCTGTTGCACACGGGTCTCGAGTTTCTTTTTCGCGATGTCGCTCCGAGCTTTAGAAGAGCCGAAAATCCGGCGGAACTGAGCAACGAAATCAGCCCAGTCGGTGATGGTATGCCGGTTATTTAGATACCACGTCTCGGCATCCTTGGTCAGGGAGAACGAAACGTTTTGCCGCTTCAGGTTATCGTCCCAGCGGTTGAATGCGCTCACCCTTTCGTAGTTGTCCAGCCACTCGTCGGCATCATCGTCACGAAGGCCAGCGAAGAAAGGAGGTTCACGCTGGGGGCTGGTTATGATGCACTGGGGGGTTGGTGGGGCCGTGGCGTGCGCCGATTCCAGCGTCATGGCTGTAGTTTCCGGCATTAGGCGGCGACCCGAACGGAGCTCCAGTGGGGCAGCTTGAGAGGTGGATTACGGGACCGAAACGCACCTTCCACCACTTGTAAGGCCGATGGTAGGCGAGGCAGACCAGTACGCACAAACCGCTTTATTCGCAGGCCGAGCTGCAAGGCGGCAAGATGGCGACCGAACCAGGTTACCGATGATGATCGTTCGAGAATGTAGAAGAATCGGTGATGATGAGTATATACAGAGATGAAGAAGCCGTGGCCGCAACCGAGCGCCAGTGAAGATGGCATTCCGCTGGGACATTGCTAGCCGTGGCCGCAACCGAGCGCCAGTGAAAATGGCATTCCACTGGGGCATTGCATTCAGCGTTCCGACCTTCCACAAACGAGGCTACCACTGGTCTCACAATATTTATATATATATATATATATATATACATATATACATATATACATATATACATATATACATATGTACATATGTACATACATATACATACTGAAAATGAAGCAAGTGAACCGCAGTTTTGCCTAATCGCGTGATTTTATGCGTATGTCTTGAGGGAAACAAAAAAAAAAGAACTGAGAACTGACGGACGAAATGAAAGAGCGCTTCCAACCATGCCTGACGTGATTAAGTCAACCAAGAAAACATAAAAAGGCGCTGTCTGGATGTAGCCATTTCCAGCCACAAAGAAAATGCGGGGTAGGTCGAAGGATGAGAAACACGGCGTAAGAACGTTTGCGCAATTTTATACAAATCTCAAACTTTTCGCAACGTTTTTATTGTAGCTGCGTCTCGTCGACCTACCGCTACCGTGGCGGCGGTTTTGGCGCAGCTCAAGCGGTCACATTTTGGTTCATTTACGCAGGTGGTTGAAACATGTGGTAAAGCTTAGTGAATAATTTTTAACTGCCACGAAAGCATGAAAGGCTTAGAAGCAAGAAGCAAGACAAGAAAGACTTTTTCAACAGCCAGCAAGAAAGACTTAGAAGCATAAAGCATTGCTTTTCCACATGACGCAATCACTTTGTACTGCCATGCAAAATTGATTTTGCAAACGCCTCCAGTGTGTCTCCATAAAACGTATTGCTGTGAAATCAACCACGTTTCAACCATAAATAATTGCGCCACGTACCCTAGCCTCTTGAGCAAAGTCTATTTAACATTGGATAAATCTTAGAACTTTGTCTACCGCTCGTCTATTGTCGATCTTTTCTATCACTCAACTACATTTGTTTATCACTCATGCACGACAGTATTTCTTCGTCAACTGTACATTTTTGCGTCGCACCTACATTTTTGCGTCGCACATTTTTGCTGCCCACACCTGCATTGCAAAAAAATTCCGAGGCAAGACATTCTGCGTCCGCCAAACAGGATGCAGCAACAATACGGCATGAAAAAAAACTAGCTCCAATTTACGCTGGGAAAGTGGTTGGAAAGCAAAGCTTTAAACCACACCCACAACAATTGCCCATGAGACGACACTTGAATTCACACACGTGGCTCTAAAAATAGTGAAACCAGACATTCTGCCAGCCTTTGCCTTGAATTCGCAGAGAAAACGTCCCAAACGAAGCAGCAGCGTCGGGCACGGCTGGGCTAGAGCTGCGCATGCCGGCGCTGTAGCCCGGCCGAGAGTCGGGAGAAAGTAAACGGAGAGGAGTGTCTTTTGAAGGGTGCAACAGCGGAACTTAGCCATCCTGATGTGTTCGCTTGGGGCTGCACCACCGCGCGACGGAAGCGCAGACACCAAAACAATTCGGCATGTAAGCTTATTGAATCCCATTTACACCGATTTTAGGTAGTTAGTTTAGTGTGTTTGAGAACTGTGAGAAAGCTAAGAGAACTTTTACAATCACTATTTATCAAAACCAGTTGCTCCTATCGCCTTATGTAGAACCTGTTAAAACACAACCGATATGGTACTCCCCATATTAGAAAACGGAATTCCTTTCGTGGCAAGCATTGCGTTTCTCTAGCGGCTAGATGTCTGCATGTGGTCTCTATAGAACCAATCTTTAAGATGTCTTCGCCGCACGACCACATAATGCTGTCTTGTCCTGGTTACCGGGAGGTGCTGCTGACGAAGTTCATCAAGCCGTGCGGAGAAAGTGCGCGATGAATGGAAAGCTGCGCCAAAACAGACCCAAAACAAGTGTCGCTAAAGCAGACTGCAAACCCGACGGAATGTCACCCCTACGCGAAAGCCGAGGTGGGAAGCTCCGGTGAGCGGGGAACGCTGGCCAAATTTGCCGTGCCATCTAAAGTGTGCTCCGTGAGTAAAACCCTCTGTCCTCCACCAGCCGCCGCCAGCGCCGCGTCGGGAGTTTATTGTCCTGCACGCTACGAAAGAACCGTTGGCTGGTACAGGTAGGAAGCTTTGCTTTAAAATATCAATTGTCTACATAATCGTTACACGAATGAAGGAATTTGCCCGTCCAGCTCGAGATTTTATTTTGGCGCATTGAGGTTCCATTGCGGTTTGATTTTGCTGAATATGTGCGTAAATCATACACATGTCATGCCTTGTAAAGGTTGTTCTCACTCTATAGGTTCACCATTCTTAAAAGAGGTGTTTGTTCTTATTGCGGCTTTGAAAGCCAGCGCATAACGACAGACAGCCAAATTTACAAACGCCACGTGGTGCCACGGGCATTTCATTGACTAGCGGGCATTTCATTCACGCGAAATGACAGCGGGAATGACCGTTGCCGGCAAGAACCAGCGATAGTCATGAAACTGTGCAGAAATATTGGATAGGACACGACTTCGTGCAATGTGTGATTTTTAATAAACTTACAGAAGCATGTTTATGTAGACAAGCACCCGGTAACTGTTTTTTATATGCTCTAAAAATGAAAAAGCCCCCCAATACACTTTCACCTTTGTCCTCCGCAATCTCATTCTCCAATATTTACCATTGAGTTTCCTGTCTGCGTATGGGAAGCGCATAGCTAAAACCTAAACAATAAACCCCTTTGTAAGGTCTGTGCGCAGTTGAGGAATAACGGGAGCTGATATTGCTCTCGCATATAGTTTATAGCTGGCAAGAATTTATAGCAGTGGGCATTCATTTTTTCCGCTGCCGATACCTGGGAGGAAGAACCTTGTCGATTAAAATGCTGATAGCGAGGTACACGTGCTTGCTTTATATGCGACTTCGTGAAATTAGAAAAAAAACGCCCTGGTGGTAGATAGTTTGTAGATACCAAGCAACACGTTTCCATCGACACGTGACAGGCCTACTTGTTTTACCCGGCCAATTGGACCTGCGATGCCCGAGTAATTTGCCAACGAGTTTTGATTTTGCTTATCCGAACCCCATGAATCTATCGGAGCAATAATCGCTTAGATTGGTTACTTGAGCGCCATTGTGGAAAAGACCACCAGACTGTATTCTTGAAAGGTTTATGGAAGGCATGAAGTTGTAGGTGTGGGCGTCGTCGTTTCTTCAGGGTAATAGTCGGGACGGCAGAATATTGTTTGTTTGATGCTATTTGCGAGCTAGTTATATTTGTTTGCTTCAGGTTTGCTTTTGTAATATTGTAAAAGCATGGACACGTCCTTGACATTTTTATGGTGTAATTAAAATGCAATACATTGGCATTCGAAAGAACTCCATCATAGTAATTCAAATGTGCTGAAGCATTGGTCCAGATACAGATTTATTTCACCGGTATCCTGTGATATCACATGATAAGTAAATTTACCATTGAATTTCGATTTTCCCAATTGGCAACGACAGAGCTATACTCCCAACCATACACTCTTCGATGAGTTGCAGGGGCGCCGCTGCGGAGCGGCACAGGGAAATTGTGATCTGGTATGGTTTTGGCTGAAGAATTTATTGCAGTGGGCTTTGTCTCTTTCCTTGTTGCCGCCTCGCAGGCAGAACGTTTCTTTTTGTTTTGTTGCTGAGTGCGAGATATTGCTGCT
Organism: Haemaphysalis longicornis; assembly: GCF_048455015.1. Lineage (NCBI taxonomy): Eukaryota > Metazoa > Arthropoda > Arachnida > Ixodida > Ixodidae > Haemaphysalis > Haemaphysalis longicornis. The sequence continues at coordinate 24,099,513 of NW_027526204.1, read as the reverse complement.
TCCTTTTGTTCGTTCTTCTAAATCTACATCAGCACGTGCGGTCTAAAAATACCAAGTCGGGTTCAAGAAAGGATCCGAAAGGCTTTAAAAAAATCGTTGCAATATTATAATTTCGGTAAATTTCCGTTTAAGATGTCTATTTTCAATAAATCAATCAATAGGACTCCTTTGTTTCCTTTGAAAATGTGCAGGACAGGATAGTTTATTGTGCTGACGGCGAACAATGGCGTAAGCACTAGCAGAAGTATTTTTTGATAGAAATGTAGCTAATAGTCAGTTGTAAATTATATTTACCCAGCGGGCGGAAACGCAGCTTCAGAACAAGTTTTGTTCTAGTGCGTAGTTTTAAAGCAACAGCTTGCCGATACCTAAGAGGCTGCCGGAATAAAGGTGTGGCGTCAAAATTATAAAATCAGAATAAAAGTTGAGTGTCTTGGCCATTTTGTTTCCAAATATCGTTAGGCAAAAGAATCTAAAAACATTTCACCTCGAGAAGATGACGAACAATATTAGGTACAGGGCAGTAACACTCAAATTGACGAGCATTCGGGGCAGCCCCAAATGTGGTGAGTTCGGTAGTGTCCTTTGTCGGGGAAACTTGATCATCTATGACTGAACAGAAAAACTGTGCTCCAGAGTGAATGATTCTTAGTTTTCGCGCCGAATGTGGTGACAATAAGCTGGCGAGGATAAAATCTGAATGACAAACCCATTTCAAAGTTTCGGTCGTTGGTTGTCTCAGTCAGAAGTATTGGTTTTCGAGTGCCGTTAGAGCCAGGCCCATCTGACGCTCTCCATTTCTTCAAATATAGGCAATTGCTGGAAGTAACAGATTTAGTTTATATTTTAACGAAAATATTGATAACCATTTGAGCCGAAATAAAAAGCACTATAGTTGGAAACTAAGCAAACTTTACAATAATGAACTACTCAAAACCAATGTTTTATACATATACTAAAACAGAAGGATGACTTATGTAAAATGAAATAGAAAAGCAGCTTCTATATAGTACGCATAAAACTAGCGAAAAAGAGCAAACCCCGTAACCCCCTTCCTTTCCATAAATATGCATAATTGGCGGTAGTAACACGTCTAATGGTTATATTATACTAACTAGAGATGCAATTTTTCACGGATTTTTGAAAACCAGAGAAATGAACAACATATAAAAATAAACGACAAAAAAAATATGTCACAAATAGGTTGCAATAAACATCTCTAAAAACAATTACACAATAATAAAACTACAAACAGCAGATTTCCCTGGCATAATAGTGCAAATGAGCATAATTGTTCATACGAGATTGTGATAACCGAAATTTGCCAGAAAGATAACATTTGACACGTTATATTTTTTAATAGAAAATTGACCACAGTTAGGAGAAATCCCCAAGGTGGAGTAAGTTATTGCAAAGAAAAATGCACCCTAAACGTCACAAAATTTGACATCCACCTTATTGCAGCCGTACGGCTGCATTGAGGTGGATGACGAAGTTTGCAGCACCCACAGAGCTATACCCCAAGCCCAAGTATGATTTTGGCCAGAAGAATTTTTTTCAGTGGGCGTCGTCTGTTTCCCAGTTGCCGCCTGGCAGGCAGAAGATTTTTTTATGCTGATTGCGAGAGATTGGTGCTTGCTTTAGTTCGTTCTTCTAAATCTACATCAGCAGGTGCGGTTTAAAAATACCATGTCGAGTTCAAGAAAGGTTACAAAAGGCTTTAAAAAGACCGTTGCAATATTAAAATTTCAGCAAATTTCGGTTTATATCTGTATTTGCTTCGCCTATGCTGTTGCAGCGGACAAGTAAATTTACAATGAATTCAGTTTTGGCCCAACGCAACAAAATGCTCACTTTCAACGATGGACATCTACCTGTACGGGATTCGGGATTCGCTATGCCTCTCGAATATGGGCTCGTTCATTTCATTGTTTTCCCGTGTTGCTGATAGCCGGCCAGGATTAATTGTAGGCCGTGGGCCTTTGTTACCCTAAGTTACCTAGGTGGGCTGACGCTGTTTATTGTGGGCGCTGGCCATAAATATTACCACTGTGGCCGGGTGCATCGTGGAGGGCATTGTTTCTCTGCTAGCCAATAGCAGCAATCTCTAGAGCAGAGCTCCAGAAACTCGACGTAACACCTTTCGCGCGATCTCGCAAAACCCGCTTTCTTGTACCCACTCACCAGCCAAAACATAGCGTGGTTTTGCGGTCCGGCATTCGTCCTTCTGGAGTTTCGGCAACCAATTGCGAAAATGTCGACCTACAAGCCTCATACGCCGATGCCGCTTGATATGCTTGAATACCAACAAAAGATTAAGGAATTCAGCGGCCTGCATATGAGCTTTCTGGTAAGTGAATATTACTGGTGGTCGACAAGTGTATCGTGCACGAACTTACATTTCGGAGTGAAGAAAAGCCACCACCCCCTTATCAGGTATCGGTGTCGCGAGTCACAATCGAAAATAATCAATTAATGATTTAATCAGTCAACAATACTCTTTTGTTTCCTTTGAAAATGCGCAGGAAAGGATTCCTAATTGCGCTCACGGCGAACACTAGCGGAAGCACTAGCAGAAGAAATTTTGGGGTAGAAATGTATCTAATAGTCAGTTATAAAATATACTTATCCAGCGGCGGTAGATCGGCGGCAGAGATATAGTAGTGCGACGCCATGAGTTGGCGTGAGCTCACTTTGATTTTTATAACCACTGGCGCATTCGGAAGGCGCGCACACGGTCGCTACACGGGCCATGGGCAGAACGCCTAGTGGCCCGAGAGATGGCGGGACGCTATTACCTTCCACTCAGAAAGAATGCAGAGGGCGAACCCGCACATGTGCTCGGTGAGTGCACCGTCTGCCTCCCACGCCTCCGTGTGGGTTCGTTGCGCAATCGGTAAGACAACCGGCTCTCGCTCCATTTCTGTATTCCTTCCAGATTCGGTTCCCGTCGGTGCCAGTAAATTTTTTATTTGTCACGGGAGTTTTCTGTAACAGTGTTCGTCGTGAACCCTTGGAGGGTGGAGCTCAAAAGCTTCGTTTTAACATGGTATTTTTTGAAAAAGAAGCAACAAACTTTTAAATATGCATCGCATCGTGTATTTGTGACATTGTACCGCGTGGGTTACCTTACTTGTGAAAATGAGACAGAAACTTTTTTGAAGCCAATTCTACCCTGCTGATGTAAATGACATTGCACCACGCACTTCGCAGAAGACATATTATGTCACGGTCCCAAGTGTGGCATTTAAAAGTTCTTTTGCCTCAAGGACTTGCTTAGCCAGTTCCAGTAAGCATGGACAATAAGGAGGGCTGATTTGAAAGCCGATTTTGATTTTTACCCCATTGTAAAGCGCACTCTAATTTGGTAAACTTTAACCGAAAGAATGTGCCCGGACGATTTCTGCATATAGGGTACATACCCGCTAAAAAACGAGAGCTGTGCCTAAAGGGCCCAGAGTGAAATGTTGAAGTTAATAGGAAATAAATACGAGCCGGCCATTTAACATCCTACATTTCCACAAAATGCATAATTGGCGGAAGGAACACAACTAATCTCCGTTTACACTAATACAAACAAGTGAATGTATACTACTAGAGGAACACAATTTTGAAAAAACAAAAAACCAGAAAGTAAAAATACCGCAAACCTTAACTGTATAAATCAAAAACATGCATCTTATACACCCTAAAAAACAACGGTGAGTATAAAAAGCCCGTTGGAACTACCTAAATTTTCACAATAAATGGATAATTGCGGAAAGGTATTCTGTTGAACGGCAGAACCTGCACAACTGGACCACACAATGCCATTACAGTCGGGGCATGCGCAGATTCGTTAGGCCAGATACCTGCATGTCCCGGTACTCAGACCAAACCAAGTTCACAAAGAGAGGAAGGCGATAAAGAAGCAAGCGATCGGCGTAGGGGGGATGAGGTTGAGGATGTAAGGGCAGAACAACCAGAAAATGAAACCTTGAGAATTATGGCGTGTTGTTTTGAGGAACCAAGCTTACGAAGGGCCAAGGCTACTGCAAGAAATTCTGCTTGGAAAGACGTAGTGAAGTTAGGCAGCCGAATTCGAAAGGCCCAATCTAGACTGGGAGAAAAAATACCGACGCCTGCGTTCTCCTTCCGGATAGAAGCATCGGCTGCAAGAATGGCGTGCAAAGGGATACCGTTCAGACTATCCTTTGCGACGCTTGTATAAAGGTTCAGAGGTAGTAATTTCTCGTTAGAGGGAAAAATTTTATCAAAAGAAATATCTAACGGCGACACTCGGTCAAGTAATTCGGCCGACAAGAGCGCCACATTTAATGGGCTAAGCAGAGATTGAACAAAGACCGCCTGTGGTTGTTTTAACTGTGGCCATGAACAATCAAAGAACAACGAAGGCCACGTAACGAAGGCTGTTTGCGGCCTATGGGTGATTACATGACTCGTAAAAATGCATCTGTGGTGAGGGCATGCATGCGTCAGACTAATTGAGGAATACAGGTTTCTATGGATGAAATTTTTTTGGTACATAACGGGAAAGACCCAGACTTCACCGTATAGCTTGTCTTTCGAGTATTATTAACGCGCAAAGTTTTTTGTGGGGACTTCCGGAGAATAGCACACATTCAAATTCTAGAATTGGCCGGACGTATATTTTATAAACCATTATTAGGGTGTCACGACGCAAGCCCAATCTAGCTCGTTTCTCGAGCATGCACCTAATGGGGTTTATCTTCTTACCCTGGCACGTCTTCGGCGCATATCCCCGTGTCTGGATTGGACATAATCCTGCCTTCCTCTTCCTTATGGTCGATGCTGGTACGTCGAATACCCCCATAGCTTGATGGCCTGTTGCATCATTTCATTATTCTCTCTACAATACAATGAACGGCCTGCCTATTGTGAGAGGCGAACTTAACACCTTTCAACGGGTTTTGTTCAGCGTAACCGTCATGTGATAGGAAGCAGAGCATGGAAAGTGGGTAAAGGGAGAGCTACGAATTAAAGCAAGCACGTGACGTCAGATGGAGGGTAAGCGGCAGTGGGAAGGTCGCAAACGCAGAGAGGGTTGCGAGGGGATTGAACTCTACAAAAAAAAAGAAACACCTGTTGAGAGCTCCTTCCAACAAAAACGGTGAAGAGCAAAATCAAATAAAGCAAATAATCCTGAAATGTCGTTTTCCGTGTTGCTATTCCTTCCTTCGTAGCACATGGCCACATGGGGGATGCGCCGAAAATTTGAACCTTTGAGGAACTAACGTGCCCGTTTTGCAAAATGCGTAATACTGTGGATTCGAACAGCAACAGTTGTAGAATAGTGCGTGCAGCGTGAAGCCTGAGCGTGATGTCACGGGACTAGGACAGGTACACACCACCTTCGCAGAACCCCGATTCTAGGGAGGTTGTGGCGTGTTCCAGTCTGGTTGCACACCCAGACAAACAAATGAAAGAGACGAAACTGACGGAAACACGCAACAGCAGACAAACAGCCGTTGAAAGAAGTCCATGCCAAAAGAAAAAAAACGAAATCGAGGAAAAAGGTGCAAGAACAAAAAATAAAAAAAGAATTTGCTAATAAATTTAACCAGGGTTTAACCTTAACAACACGTAAGCAGACTGGACCGGGCCGAGGAAATTTTGTGTGGAAAATCAGAGCGTTTCGATAAATAATAAGGGCAGCAACGGTTTTGAATGTGGCGCACTTTCATCACCCGCTTTCTTTTTTGGCCAGTCGGCCATAGTCCCGTGATTGCGCTGTGTGTCACCAACAGCAGAAAATACTCCTTAGGATGAAAAATAGCAAACAAAAAGCTCGTAAGAACTCATCAAATAAAAAATAAAAAAGGACTTTGTAGTGAAATACAGCTTATTAAGGTAAAAGTACAATAAAATCTAGTAATTAGATATGCGTGCCCTCAGTAGCCACCAGTGCAGCGGTGAAGCGAGAGAAAGCACGGCACGATGCGCCACTCCCTAGTGGCACATCCTTGGTACGCACCACCCTGGACAGATTACGTCACCTCAATAATCAGCAAACAGCATAAATCGAATTTTTATTGCGTTTTATCCCTACCCCATAATATTATCATGACCTTAATATTACCACAGCAGCTCCGCCTTGCCCGAGTTTCATTCAAACTGTGGCCTTCTAGAATAGCACCCCTGCTCCAAAGGAATTGTGGTTGTTCCCTGAAGACAAGATGTGCTTGCTGAACATACACTCTAAGAAGTCGAGGAGTGCTGGGCACTCTGTCTAGGAGTAAAAACTTTTGTCCCATATTTCCCTCCTTTTAGAAGCATTGGGCTACTCTTCCGAGGAGTAGCGCGTGGCGGCCAAGAGAGAGGCGAAACACTCCTCGTGGGAATCACTTGCTGCTTTAGAAGCGGAGTACTTGAACCCTTTTTGGGAATTGCAATGTCATCTCCAAGGCAGCGTTCCGTCACTCCCTTTAGGCGTGAATAAGCTCCATTGGCTGCGGCGTTCCCTGATACTGCAGAAGGGCACTACTACTCTCTCTTGGACAGCATCTCGTTATGCCTCAAAAGCGTTCTGCTTTTTCCCGCGAGGCAGGGTGTTTTCGCTCCGCCTGCTACTAGTACCCCGCCCCCCCCCCACCTTCCCCACGATGGTACTGTAGGCAGTTACAAGCAAACAAAACAGGACAAACTTTTTTAAACATGAAAAAGAAGAAAAAATAACCTCAGACTTTATTTTCCAAGAAAATGCCACAACAATCGGTTCATTCTGCAATTTCACACAAAAAGCAATTTAGTTGGATGTAAAACATCAAAGCATAAAAACGGTTGCTACTCCACATGCACTGTGCAACAGGCGACGTAGCACCTATTTAGGATACATCCAAGAAAAATTCACAAATAAAAATGCAGCGAAGCAATTGATAACATTGAAATACAAACAATAAATTAAGACAATAAAAATGACATTAACACCAGCAAATAAAAAGGTACTGGCATTAGCACGAAAAGCGTCAGTAGAAATGCAGCAGTGGGAGAATAGTTAACAGTATTAACATAAAACAAAGTGGCCTTAGTACATGAGTGAGGGCTTCACATAGACTGGAAAGCTCGCTCTCATTTAGGACACATCAAGAACATTTACAAATAAATTTTCCGAAACAAAAATCGTGGACTAAAACTATTCAGCGTGGATTCATATTAACGCATTACAACGTGCAATCAACACGAAGTTACAAAGCCATTGACACGGGAACTCTGCAACAGAATATGTTGGTGGGACAATAGAAAACCACCGGAAACATTCCCACTGGGTTTTTTAGGCGGGTGGTTCTCAAATGAGGATGCGCTAGTAAGATTTTAAAAAGGCATAACTTGGTATTAAAAACAAAAACGTTCGAGCTGACTGCTTCATAATGTTGTTGACGGCCTTCAGAACAGTACCGACCAGGGCACCGTGCTTGAGCCGAAGTAACGTCTACAGAAGCAAGAAGGTGAGCATTCCCTTTGAAGCGTGTTACACACTGAACAGCCAAAACACAGACTGCAGCAATGTAAACCCATCCACGATGTTCGAGGATGTGAGGAGAAGTGTCTTGAATGTCACGGCCACTTCTTCTGACGCCTCGAGGATCTCTCTCTCTCAAAAAAAAAAATTCGGGCAAGCACCATCTTCCCGCGATTCCTACATGGGCAGAAAGAGGGGGACAGCAAAGATATGTTCTAAAATGAGAAAACAAATTGACGAAGTTGACGATGTGATAGATTAGTTTTTGCGCCGATAGAACGCATTGAACACGTATTGGAATGCAATACTGCTTGGCGCAGTCCAATAGGCTCATTATTGAACGATCAGAACGCTCGAACATTAAACCACATGCAGGGACGGCGACAACCGACGCGAAAAAAGTAACATAATGGGTACAACAAACAGTGTGGGCGACAGCGACAAACGAAAAAAAAATTTCCCCGCATTTCCCCGAGGGGAAGAATGTGAAAGTGCGAATGCATGAGTTGAATTTGCGCGGTTCGGTAATGTTCGCGAAAGAGAGATCAAAAACACACACACAACTACAAAAAAAGTAAGATGCATTTATTCACAGACACCTATTTGTGTTGTCGTTGTACTTGATTGCTAGAGCGGATCTCAGCTTTGAAATTTCGTGTCAGTACTCCTTTAAGCGGGTGCATTAGCTTTCTCACGCCCGATTCCTGGCCAATCCCCCACGTGGGTATGTGCCTGCACAGAAACCTATTTGTGTTGTCGTTGTACTTGATTGCCAGAGCGGATCTCAGCTTTAAAATTTCGTGTCAGTACTCCTTTAAGCGGGTGCATTAGCCCTTCTCACTCCCGATTCCTGGCCAATCCCCCACGTGGGTATGTGCCATGTCAGCGGCCAGGCAGCGCGCGCCCATCTCCCCCCGTTGCCAACGAAGACGACGAGATTCCGGGCCAATCCCCCACGTGGGTATGTGCCATGTCAGCGGCCAGGCAGCGCGTGCCCATCTCCCCCCGTTGCCAAGGAAGACGAGGAGCGCGCGCACCCGCAGCTGTTGCTATGTGGACGGACGGCGGTCACCGGAATTCAGGGTCGCTTATAAAGTGCATGCGCACTTAAAATAATGCATTGCTGCCAATGCCATTCGTCGTCGTTGCAGCCGCTCGCTTGTGGGCTGCTTCTGGCCGGTATAAGCCCGCGACGGCGACGGCCCGTCGCCTGCCGCAGTTGCCGCCGTCAGTGGCCTGTGTAAATAAAATTTTGTCTCTGTCGCCCACAATACCTGTTTGCCGTACCCAATGAGTGAGGTTTCTCGTGTCGCTCATCGGCTTAGACGCATGTAGTTAGCCCTGAACAGTTCGGGGCGGACGCCCCGAAAAGTCCCATCTCCGGCCATCCTGCCCTCAATCAAAACGCAAAAAACCTGCCTGGACAGCATTTCAGTCTGCTGCTGTACACGGGGTGGTCAACTGGCACGCGCTAGACGCGCTCCTATCACTCAGCCTATTGCACGCAATTCTTTGGATCCGCGCAGGTAGCCACAGCTACTGCACCGCAGCCACTCTAACCCTAGCCGCCGAGCTCAGAGTACCAATCAAAACGCAAGAAACCTGTCTGGACAGCATTTCAGTCTGCTGCAGAGCGCGCGGCGGTGACTAAAATTATTGTAATTTTAGTGACTGCCACGCGCTAGACGCGCTCCTATCACTCATCCTATTCTACGCAATTCTTTGGAGCCGCGCAGGTAGCCATAGCTACTGCACGGCAGCCACTCTAACCCTAGCCGCCGAGTTAATAATACAGGGTAACGCTGCGACTACTCGCGCGACTGTGCTCCTTACCTGCGAAAAGATTCGGCTAGGATACCAACACTTCACGAATCAAAGGGATTGAAACGGTACAAGACTCGACGCTGTTTGCACACGGGTACAAAGGCCGCCTTTCAAATCTAAGCAACGGTCAAAATGAGTGACGAAAACGTTAGGGCTAACCGCTTCAGCGGACCGAAGTTAGAGAGCAACTCTGCTTCGTTAAATACACAAGACAAGAATACGGGGTTAACTAAAGACTTACCTCTACTTCCCGAAGTCCGGTAGATAAATCCAATGTCGTCATAGCTGCAAAAGATCCTAGGCTGAAGGCGCGAAGCCTGTGACGGCCGCGAATGCAGTCCGGCCAAAGCGCGCGCATCGCTACACAGTGCACATAGTTCCGGTATCGGCCTCTGCGCCACCGCACCTGTGATGTCCATCCGAAGTAAAAACTAGCTCCACGCACGCACGCACGAAAGAACTAATATACGGCTTGCTTACGTGTTCGTTATCTAACGCTGACGCACAGGCATGCAAGCAGTTAGCAGTTAGCGAGCACGCGTCGCACTGCGTTCAAGGAAGTATTACGATAAGGGCAGGTCTTACTCCCCATGTTGTGCAAGCCGTCTCCGAAGCTTCTGATAATTCTCGCGCCGAGAATGCTGGCGCCGAGAGGCGAAAACGAAAACAGACACCGGCGGCCTGCCGAGGGGCCAAGCCCAAAGCACGAAACACCTGAAACCACCACAGTCGCAGCAAACGTGGCCGGATGTTTATACCAACGAGTGAGAGCTTTGGAGTCTTGCGTGGGGAGTGTCACGTGTGTGTGCTGTTCGCCGAGGAGAGTCGCTCCACGCCTGCGCACCGCGTCAGTCGTTTTCTCCCCGTGCTCTTCTGTCCTGATCCACTGTAACCCGAGTTTTCTCAATAATTAGACCTTTAATTCTCAAAACCTAGTTTCTCCTATTCGATGCGAGCACGCGTCGTACTGTGTTCAAGCAAGTAAGACGATAAGGGCAGGTCGAACTTCCCATGTCGGATGATGCGTCTGTTTGAAAGTCCACTTCGTGCGTAGCACACTGTTTACAAAGAGCAGCCCTGTGTTCCGCGCTGGCGGGACATCACGGTCTGGCGCGATCAGTCGTCGCTCGGCCGGTCCTTGCGGGTGCACCGCCTGTGTCGGTTTTCACCGTAGACGCAAGATCGCGTGGCGGAAAATCCGCCGCGATAGTACGCCGTATCTTCGTCGGGCTGAACTACGGAGACGCCGCTGGGATGCCCTCAGTGTAATCGGCGTAATCGCTGAAATCGGCGCGCAGTATTCTTTCCTCCGTGGTGCGCACCTTTTATGATGGCTAGTCTGCAACTTTTTAAATGTCGATAACTAAGCCATGACAGAGGAAAAAACGAAACAAAGAAACAAAACCAAATCGAGACATGCGTTTTTTTAGTTTTGTTAAGTTTGCTTAATTCATGTCACTGAACGCTGCGAGGAATCGTTACACGAATTCATATCCTTGCACGTTTAGAATGCGCGGCGGAAGTACTCGGGCGCTTTTTACACAAATGCTTTATATATTATATACGTATGCAAATAAAACATCGCTGATGAGTTGGTGTGCGTAAATGGTAGGAGTGCATATCCATGCTTACTCCCGCACTGGACAAGAATGAAATTGCAATTTTACTCTTCATACCGGAGAGAGGAGACGATGTACAGCTTTACTCTTCACTGGTGCGGGAGCGGAACTGGGGCTGCACTCCGCCGCGCAAGAAAAGAGTAAGCTGTCAGTTTTGCTCTCCCTCCTCATGGGAGTGAACATTGCACCCAACTCCCCGCAGCTTTCGAGCGGAGCGCGCCAACGCTTGCAGGAGTGCAATGACTGTTGGACTCTTCAACTACTCCCCCGATTTCTTAGAGTGTAACTGTTCCGAAAGAAATCGTTGAGTGCAATGCAAAGAACGCTGAAATTTTTTTTTAGTTACGAGGGGTTTTTGTAGGGTTGCTTGTTAGTTCATTTGAGGGGGTGAAAGTTGCGAGGCTATAACCAGCGAGTGACTTGAAATTATTCCCAAGGCTTCTAACATCGATACAGGTAAAGCACCTAAAGTGTAAATTCTGGTTTTTCAGTATTAACTCTTCATTTTCTCTAAACAATTTTTAACTTATGTTTGTTTTATGGCACAAATTAAAAATACTGTCTACACCGCATGTAAAATGAACAAAGTTCTGGTCAGACTAAGCATCATAAACATTATTTTCGACATGACCCGCCGCGGTGGCTCAGTGGCTAAGGCGTTGCGCTGCTGAGCACGAGGTCGCGGGTTCGATTCCCGGCCGCGGCGGCCGCTTTTCTGATGGAGGCGAAAAGCAAAAACGCCCGTGTGTACGAGATTTCGGCGCACGTTAAAGATCCCCAGGTGGTCAAAATTAATCCGGAGCCCTCCACTACGGCGCGCCTCATCGCCTGCGTTGCGTTGGCGCGTTAAACCCTACAATCAATCAATCAATCAATTTTCGACATGAGATGGTATTTGCTATAGAACCACATTTCCGGAACTACAGTACACTGGTCGTCGCGATCGCTGTTAGGTATTAATAAACACCTCATCACAAGAAGAAAAACCTATTTTGAACCCATTCATATTAGTAACACTAAAATGTCCAGCCATCACAAGGTGGTTTTTAAAACATTCCACAGAAATATTTGAAAATTTACTCGTAAATTCTACATCAGAAGTCGGAGGACAGTAAAGGAGAAACAAAACGAATAAATGTACAAATATTTGGAATTTTATACATAATCTTTCCTGGTTTTCCGTTCATCTCAAAGGGGTAACAATTGCTCGAGTGCTAAAATGGCAGCGGCGCCTATACCACGTGCCACTCTAACTCGTCTATATTATTGAAAATTTTGAGGAGCAATTTTTGTATCAATGATGCCTTTGGTACAGCAAGTTTTCGTTAGTATTGTGAGGGGGGGGCGCATGTTATTGATACCCCGGCAACACTGGGCGCTACTCACATTCATGAAGAAAAATACATTTTTTCTCACGCACCCACTTAAACTCTCGCTCACCAGTCGCCCTCACCACTCGCACTCACCCGAAATCTTGCTAAATATTTGGCCTCACCACTCGTGCCCACTCTCACTCACTCGGGCTCACGCTCACCGCTCACTATAGGCCCTCCCACTTTGTCGTGCTCACATTCCCCTTTTATTCTCAATACTCGTACTCCCGCTCACCCCTCACTGCCACCACTCGCGCTCGCACTCATCACTCGTTGTGACCCCTGCACGCGACTGTGCGCAGTAGACCATAATGAGTCACGGAACGGAACCGTATTGGAACATTATGGCGTAAGAAGTCCATCCAAATCATATTTCCAAATCGGTACACCGCAAGAGAGTGAAATATGCGATGTCCGATAGAAAGAGCACAGTGACGATATATTTTCCAAATTAAAAAGATTCGCGCTATTACCAACCAGCCTAGAGGGTGGCTGCTGCGATGAATAGCGAAACGCAAGCACTAGGGCAATATAGGTACTAACCATGGAAAGTCGCGCAAATCGCGCGAGTGTACTCGTGAGTGGTAAGCGCAGCTCAGCGCTCGCGACTGGTGAGTGCACTTGCACTCGGGAGTGGTGAGAAGGGCTCACGGCGAGTGGGTCTCACACTCGCGAGTGGGGTGTGCGCCTGACCGCGACGCGAGTGGCGTTCGCCTTCGTGGGTGGTGAGCGTGGCTCACGGCGAGCGCAGGGCTCGTAATCAGTTGCACTCGCAGTACAACTCCAAAAAGACTGCGAGGCTTACTCACCAGAAACTCGTGAATGGTGATTGGGGGTTGTCAGTGCACTCGTTAGTGAGCGGGCCGATCTATAATGTTATCTTTTTGCTTCACAGTTGAAATGCTTTATTAGGAATGCTTCGGGCATTTATAGAAAAAAGACTCAGAGTTTTCTTGATAGACAATTAGGAGCTCCTGATATTGCTGTGAGCTGCAATTTAGTTGCTAAATTTGCGGAGTAAATGTGGAACTTTTGCACCGTGTATGCTCTTGTACACACATATATATGCGTAGTTACCAATTTGGAACTTCTAATGCAAAAGATGTTGCTATTTTCTTTCGCTTTGTTTATCTTGGCATGACAGTTTGCGCCTTCAGAACGTGCAGCGCGAGTAATTTTTCTCGGTGAAGACATCGCTACAATTCGGCATCTTCTCTAGGCAAAGTATCATAACAGTTCAAGCTAGAGTGTATTTTGTACCTATATGTCTAAAATTCAAGGATACTTGTAAATATTTATTCTGATTCTGCTTAGGCGGCAAGTTGAACTGCGCTTAACGGTAGGCTTTGACAAATGAGTTTGACTACTATTTATTTTTTTCTCGATCTTCTTTTTCACCTATTTTTTTTTCACGAGATTGGAGTGGTCTACATTAGGAGTTTGGCTGTGGTCTCCTGTATGCAGAGGTTTTTCTGAGGTGGCAGCCAAGGAAGGCTGTGACTAATTTTAAGCTGGAAAAAACCAGAATAATTTTACTTGTAAGTGGTTCAGGACTGTGACGAACATTTCGTCTCCAGAAATTTCACCTCATGTAACCACAAGTGATTTTTGGGAGGGTCTTCTCGCTCTTCACCTCGATAGCATTTAAGATCCATAATTTTGACAAGCATATTTTTTGTCTATTTGCCGATATTCAATTCGACATCCCAGCAGAGAAGAAGCTGACAAGCTTGAAATGTTTATGGATCAGTGTGCACTGGGTGGCAGAACAAAAAGCACTGCTGTGAGATTGCAAAGAATTACAACAGTCAAAAACCTGGATAATGAAATAAATGAACATGGACAGTGGTGCTGGTCGGTTAACTTTGACATGCTCATTTAACGAGAACTGCGTCGGGACAGCGTTTTCAATCTCTGAAAATGATGACATCACCGGCCGGAGTGCAATTGAGAAATCGCCATTAGATAAACTTTATAGCACGTCCCTCGGTACACGCACGTGGGGCGGTGCCGTAGGTGGTGACTAGGCGGGGCGTAGGTAAAAGAAAGGGCTTGAGACAATACCGTGCAGGACTGCAACCGTTAGCTTGTTCCTTCTCTTTTCCAAGAGTGACGGCACGGGGGTTTGGGCCCTCAACAATCTCCCTCATTTCTAGAGGTACTTTTATGGATAATCATTGTAATTCAACCACCAAATACCTCAAGCTGCAAGCTCTTCCCCCTGCATCCAATTTCCCCACCTGTATGAAGGAAAGGCTACCACCGATAGACGGCCACGGCGTTGAAACGGGAAAGAAGTTAAGGAGTTTGTGAAATTTTTTAAACATCTCTTTTGACTTTGTAATCAATTTTGGCGGAAGAACAACTACAACGTCGAGTTATGCCTTGTCAAGACATTTAGGCGGTATGAAAGTGTAAATGTAAACGAGTGGAAAGAAATATAACCAAAGCAAATGAATTCGCCCCGTTTAGATACTGATAGCGTATCCTGACAACCCCAGCAGCCGTTGTAGCAAGCTAGAGAGCACTTAAATATATTTATATATATATTAATATCTATATCTATATGTATAAAAATATATATATATATTTATTATACGCATATTTATTATTATATATCTATGTATACATACATACATACATATATATATTGAAAATGAAGCAACTGAACTGCCGTTTTGCCTAATCACGTGATTTCATGCGTATGTCTTAAGGGAAACAAAAAAAAGCAAGAACGAAATGAAGGAGCGCTTCCAACCAGGCCTGACCTGATTAACGCAACCAAGAAAAAATAAAAAGGTGCTGTCTGGATTTAGCCATTTGCGTCCACCAAAAAAATGCGCTGTAGGTCGAAGGATGAGAAACATGGCGTAAGAACGTTTACGCAATTTTATACAAATTTCAAACTTTTCGCAACGTTTTTATTGTAGCTGCGTCTCGTCGACCTACAGCTACCGTGGCTTTGTCTACCGCTCCTCTATTGTCGATCTTGTCTATAAAGGCATAAAGGCATAAAGTTGTAGGTGTGAGCGTCGTCGTTTGTTCAGGGTAATAGCCTGGACGGCAGAATATTGTTTGTTTGATGCTTATTGCGAGCTAGTTATATTTGTTTGCTTCAGGTTTGCTTTTGTAAAATTGTAAAATCATGGAAACGTCCTTGACATTTTTATGGCGTAATTAAAATGCGAAACGTTTCCATCGGAAACGACTCCATCATAGTAATTCAAATGTCCTGAAGCATTGGTCCAGATACAGATTTATTTCACCGGTATCCTGTGACATCACATGATAAGTAAATTTACCATTGAATTTCCTATTTCCCAATTCGCAACCACACAGGTATACTCCCAGCCAGACACTCTTCGATTAGTTCCAGGGGCGCCGCTGCGCAGCGGCCCAGGGGTATAGTGATCTGGTATAGTTTTGGCCAAAAGAATTTATTGCAGTGGGCGTCGTCTGTTTCCCAGTTGCCGCCCGGCAGGCAGAACATTTTTGTTTGTTTTGATGCTCAGTGCGAGATATTGCTACTTGCTTTTCTTCGTTCTTCTACATCTACATCAGAACGTGCGGTCTAAAAATACCAGGTCGAGTTCAAGAAAGGATCCGAAAGGCTTTAAAAAAGATCGTTGCAATAATATATTTTCGGTAAATTTCGGTCTAAGATGTGTATTTTTTCGCATATGCTGTTGCAGCGCACAAGTAAATTTATAAAGCATTCAGTTTCGGTCCTACGCAACGAAATGCTCGCTTTCAACGGTAGTCCTCTACTTGTACAGGGATTCCGGATTCGTTGTGCCTCTTGAATAGGGGCTCGTTCATTTCATTGTCTTCCCGTGTTGGTGATAGCCGGCCAGAAATAATTGCAGGCCGTGGGCCATTGTTACCTAAAGTTACCTAGCTGGGCTGGCGCTGTTTATTGCGGGCGCAGGCCATAAATATTACACTGTGGCCGGGAGCATCTTGGAGTGCAATGTTTCTCCCCTAGCCAATAGCAGCAATCTCTAGAGCAGAGCTCCAGAAAATTGACGTAACACCTTTCGCTGCGATTTCGCAAAACACGCTGTCTTCTACACACTTACCAGCGAGGACATAGCGTGGTTTTGCGGTCAGGCATTCGTCTATCCGGACTTTCTGCAACCCCTTGCGAAAATGTCGACATATAGCCTCATATGCCGATGCCGCTTGATATGCTTGAATACCAACAAAATATTAAGGAATTCAGCGGCCTGCATATGAGCTTCCCGGTAAGTGAATATTACTGCAGCTTCACACGGGTACCGTGCACGAAGTTACGTTTCGTTGTGAAGAAGCTCCACGACCCCCATATCAGGAATTGGTGTTGCGAGTCACAATCGAAAAGACTCAATTATTGAATTATTCAATCAATCGGACTCCTTATTTTCCTTTTAAAATGCGCACGACAGGATTATTTATTGCGCTCACGGCGAACAATGGCGTAAGCACTAGCAGAAGTATTTTCGGGTATAAATGTAGCTAATAGTCACTTATAAAGTATACTTACCCAGCGTGCACACACGCACCTTCAGAACAAGTTTTGTTCTAGTGCGTTATTTTAAAGCAACAGCTTCACGATACCTAAGAGGCTGCCGGAATAAAGGTGTGGCGTAAAAATTACAAAATGAGAATAAAAGTTGACTGTCTTACCATTTTGTTTGCAAACATCGTTAGGGAAGAGAAGCTAAAAAAATTTCACTCCGAGAAGGTGACGAAGAATATTAGGTAAAGGGCAGCAGCAATCAAATTGACGAGCATTCGGGGCAGCCCCAAATGTAGGAAGTTAGGCTCTGCCCTGTGTGGGGGAAACTTGATCCTCCATGACTGAACCGAAAAACTTAGCTCCAGAGTGCTTGATTCTTAGTTTTCGCGCCGAAATTCCTGACAATAGGCTCGCGAGGATAAAATCTGAATGACCTACCAGTTTCAAAGTTTCGGTCCTTGGTTGTCTCAGTCAGAAGTATTCGCTTCCGAGTGGCGTTAGAGCCATTCCCATCTGACGCTCTCCATTTCTTCATATATAGGGCAATTGCTGCAAGAAACAGATTTTGTTTATAATTTAACGAAAATATTGATAACCAGCTGAGCTGAAATAATAAAGCACTCTAGTTGGAAAATTAACAAACTTTACAATAATCAACTCCTCAAAACCAATGTTTTATACATATTCTAAAAGAGAAGATGACTTATGTAAAACGAAATAGAAAAGCAGCTTCTATATAGTACGCATAAAAGTAGCGAAGAAGAGCAAACCCCGTAACCCCCTTATTTTCCATAAATATGCATAATTAGCGGTTGTACAACATGAGATGCCTATTTGCACGGATTTTGGAAACCATAGAAAAAAAAACACAAAAATAAACGACTACAAATATATCTCACAAAAAGGTTGTATTTAACATCTCTAAAAGCAATAAGAAAATAATAAAGTTACAAACAACACATTTCACTGGCATAATTGTGCAAATGAGCATAATTGTTCGTACGAGACTGTGATAACCGAAAGGTGCCAGAAAGATAACATTTGACACGTTAAAATTTTAAATAAAAAATTGAAAAGAGTTAGGGGAAATCCCCAAGGTGGAGTAAGTCTTTGCAAAGGAAAATCTACCGTACAAGTCACTAAAGTTGACATCCACCTCAATGGAGCCGTATGGCTGCATTGAGGTGGATGTCCAATTTTGCAGAACCCACAGAGCTATACCTCCACCCATACACTCTTTGATGAGTTGCAGGGGCGCTGCTTTGGAGGGGCGCCGGGGTATTGTGATCTGGTATGGTTTTGGCCAGAAGAATTTATTGCAGTGGGCGTCGTCTGTTTCCCAGTTGCCGCCTGGATGCAGAACGTTTTTTTTTTGTTTTGATGCTGAGTGCGAGATATTGCTGCTTGCTTTTCTTCGTTCTTCTAAATGTACATCAGCACGTGCGGTGTAGAAATGCCAAGTCTAGTTCAAGAAAGGATCCGAAAAGCTTTAAAAAAGATCGTTGCAATACTATATTTTCGGTAAATTTCGGTTTAAGATGTGTATTTTTTGGCATATGCTGTTGCAGAGCACAAGTAAATTTATAAAGCATTCAGTTTCGGCCCTACGCCACCAAATGCTCCCTTTCAACGTTGGACCTCTACCTGTACAGGGATTCGGGATTCGTTGTGCCTCTTGAATAGGGGCTCGTTCATTTCATTGTCTTCCCGTGTTGCTGATAGCCGGCCAGAAATAATTGCAGGCCGTGGGCCTTTGTTACCTTAAGTTACCTAGCTTGGCGCGCGCTGTTTATTGCGGGCGCAGGCCATAAATATTACACCTTGGCCGGGAGCATCTTGGAGTGCATTGTTTCTCACCTAGCCAATAGCAGCAATCTCTAGAGCAGAGCTCCAGAAACTCGACGTAACACCTTTCGCTCCGATTTCGCAAAACGCGCTGTCTGGTACGCACTTACCAGCGAGGACATAGCGTGGTTTTGCGGTCAGGCATTCGTCCATCCGGACTTTCTGCAACCCCTTGCGAAAATGTCCACCTACAAGCCTCATATGCCGATGCCGCTTGATATGCTTGAATACCAACAAAAGATTAAGGAATTCAGCGGCCTGCATATGAGCTTCCCGGTGAGTGAATATTACTGGTGCTTGACACGGGTACCGTGCACGAAGTTACGTTTCGTTGTGAAGAAGCTCCACGACGACCATATCAGGAATTGGTGTTGCGAGTCACAATCGAAAAGACTCAATTATTGAATTATTCAATCAATCGGACTCCTTATTTTCCTTTTAAAATGCGCAGGACAGGATTATTTATTGCGTTCACGGCGAACAATGGCGTAAGCACTAGCAGAAGTATTTTCGGGTAGAAATGTAGCTAATAGTCACTTATAAAGTATACTTACACAGCGGGCACACACGCACCTTCAGAACAAGTTTTGTTCTAGTGCGTTATTTTAAAGTAACAGCTTCACGATACCTAAGAGGCTGCCGGAATAAAGGTGTGGCGTAAAAATTACAAAATGAGAATAAAAGTTGACTGTCTTACCATTTTGTTTGCAAACATCGTTAGGGAAGAGAAGCTAAAAAAATTTCACTCCGAGAAGATGGCGAACAATATTAGGTAAAGGGCAGCAGCACTCAAATTGACGAGCATTCGGGGCAGCCCAAATGTGGGAAGTTATGTACTGCCCTGTGTGGGGAAAATTGATCCTCCATGACTGAACCGAAAAACTGGGCTCCAGAGTGATTGATTCTTAGTTTTCGCGCACAATGTGCTGACAATAAGCTCGCGAGGATAAAATGTGAATGACCAACCAGTTTCAAAGTTTCGGTCCTTGGTTGTCTCAGTCAGAAGTATTCGTTTCCGAGTTCCGTTAGAGCCATTCCCATCTGACGCTCTCCATTTCTTCAAATATAGGCAATTGCGGGAAGAAACAGATTTAGTTTAAATTTAACGAAAATATTGATAACCATTTGAGCTGAAATAATAAAGCACTCTAGTTGGAAACTAAACAAACTTTACAATAATCAACTCCTCAAAACCAATGTTTTATACATATTCTAAAAGAGCAGGATGACTTATGTAAAACGAAAAAGAAACAGCTTCTACATAGTACGCATAAAAATAACGAAAGAGAGCAAACCCCGTAACCCCTTTCTTTTCCATAAATATGCATAATTGGCGGTAGTAACACTAGAGATGCATTTTTGCACGGATTTTGAAAACCAGAGAAATTAACAACACAAAAAAAAAAGACTACGAAAATATCTCACAGAAAGGATGTATTAAACATCTCTAAAAGCAATAACAAAATAATAAAGTTACAAACAACACATTTCACTGGTATAATAGTGCAAATGAGCATAATTGTTTGTACGAGACTGTGATAACCGAAACTTGACAGAAAGATAACATTTGACACGTTCAATATTTAAATAAAAAAATGCCCAGAGTTAGGGGAAATACCCAAGGTGGAGTATGTCATTGCAAAGAAAAATGTACCCTATAAGTCACTAAAGTTGACATCCACCTCAATGGAGCCTTATGGCTGCATTGAGGTGGATGTCAAATTTTGCAGAACCCACAGAGCTATACCCCCACCCATACACTCTTTGATGAGTTGCAGGGGCGCTGCTTTGGAGGGGCGCCGGGATATTGTGATCTGGTATGGTTTTGGCCAGAAGAATTTATTGCAGTGGGCGTCGTCTGTTTCCCAGTTGCCGCCTGGCAGGCAGAAAGTTTTTTTTTTGTTTTGATGCTGAGTGCGAGATATTGATGCTTGCTTTTTTTGTTCTTCTAAATGTACATCAGCACGTTCGGTGTAGAAATGACAAGTCTAGTTCAAGAAAGGATCCGAAAGGCTTTAAAACAGATCGTTGCAATATTATAATTTCGGTAAATTTCGGTTTAAGATGTGTATTTTTTTCGCCTATGCCGTTGCAACGCACAAATAAATTTATAAAGCATTCAGTTTCGGCCCTACGCCACAAAATGCTCGCTTTCAGCGATGGACATCTACCTGTACGGGGATTCGGGATTCGTTGTGCCTCTTGAATAGGGGCTCGTTCATTTCATTGTCTTCCCGTGTTGCTGATATCCGGCCAGAAATAATTGCAGGCCGTGGGGCTTTGTTACCTAAAGTTACCTAGCTGGGCTGGAGCTGTTTATTGCGGGTGCCGGCCATAAATATTACACTGTGGCCGGGAGCATCTTGGAGTGCATTGTTTCTCCCCTAGCCAATAGCAGCAATCTCTAGAGCCGAGCTCCAGAAACTCGACGTAACACCTTTCGCTCCGATTTCGCAAAACGCGCTGTCTTGTACGCACTTACCAGCGAGGACATAGCGTGGTTTTGCGGTCAGGCATTCGTCCATCCGGACGTTCTGCAACCCCTTGCGAAAATGTCGACCTACAAGCCTCATATGCCGATGCCGCTTGATATGCTTGAATACCAACAAAAGATTAAGGAATTCAGCGGCCTGCATATGAGCTTCCCGGTAAGTGAATATTACTGGTGCTTTACACGGGTACGGTGCACGAAGTTATGTTTCATTGTGAAGAAGCTCCACCACCCCGATATCAGGTATTGGTGTCGTGAGTCACAATCGAAAAGAATTAATTAATTAATTAATCAATCAATAAGACTCCTTTGTTTCCTTTGAAAATGCGCAGGACAGGATTGTTTCTTGCGCTCACGGCGAACAATGGCGTAAGCACTAGCAGAAGTATTTTCTGGTAAAAACGTAGCTAATAGTCAGTTATAAAATATACTTACCCAGCGGGCGGAAACGCAGCTTCAGAACAAGTTTTGTTCTAGTGCGTTATTTTAAAGCAATATCTTCACGAAGCCTAAGAGGCTGCCAGAATAAAGGTGTGGCGTCAAAATTATAAAATGAGAATAAAAGTTGGCTGTCTTGACCATTGTGTTTCCAAACATCGTTAGGCAAGAGAAGGTAAATAAATTTCACTCCGAGAAGATGACGAACAATATTAGGTAAAGGGCAGCAGCACTCAAATTGACGAGCATTCGGGGCAGCCCCAAATGTGGGAAGTTAGATACTGCCATGTGTGGGGGAAACTTGATCCTCCATGACTGAACCGAAAAACTGTGCTCCAGAGTGATTGATTCTTAGTTTTCGCGCCGAATGTGCTGACAATAAGCTCGCGAGGATAAAATGTGAATGACCAACCAGTTTCAAGGTTTCGGTCCTTGGTTGTCTCAGTCAGAAGTATTCGTTTCCGTGTGCCGTTAGAGCCATTCACATCTGACGCTGTCCATTTCTTCAAATATAGGCAATTGCTGGAAGAAACAGATTTAGTTTATAATTTAACGAAATTATTGATAACCATTTGAGCTGAAATAATAAAGCACTCTAGTTGGAAACTAAACAAACTTTACAATAATCAACTCCTCAAAACCAATGTTTTATACATATTCTAAAAGAGAAGGATGACTTATGTAAAACAAAATAGAAAAGCAGCTTCTATACAGTACGCATAAAAATAGCGAAAAAGAGCAAACCCTGTAACCCCCTTCTTTTCCATAAATATGCATAATGGGCGGCAGTAACACGTCTAATGGTTATAATATACTAACTAGAGATGCATTTTTGCACGGATTTTTGAAAAGCAGAGAAATATACAACATATAAAAAACGACTACAAAAATATCTCACAAATAGGTTGCATTAGAAATGTCTAAAAAGAATAACAAAATAATAAATTTACAAACAACAGATTTCACTGGCATAATAGTGCAAATGAGCATAATTGTTCGTGCGAGTTTGTGATAACCGAAATTTGCGAGAAAGATAACATTTGACACGTTAAATTTTTAAATAAAAAATTGACCAGTTAGGGGAAATCCCCAATGTGGAGTAAGTCATTGCGAAGAAAAATGTACCCTATAGGTCACAACATTTGACATCCACATTAATACACCCGTATGGCTGCATTGAGGTGGATGTCAAATTTCCAGCACCCAAAGTGCTATACACCCAGCCATACACTCTTCGATGAGTTGCAGGGGCGCTGCTGTGGAGGGGCGCCGGTGTATTCTGAGGTGGTATGGTTTTGGCCAGAAGAATGTATTGCAGTGGGCGTCGTCTGTTTCCCAGTTGCCGCCTGACAGGCAGAACGTTTTTTTTTGTTTTGATGCTGAGTGCGAGATATTGCTGGTTGCTTTTGTTCGTTCTTCTAAATCTACATCAGCATGTGCGGTGTAGGAATGCCAAGTCTAGTTCAAGAAAGGATCCGAAAGGCTTTAAAACAGATCGTTGCAATATTATAATTTCGGTAAATTTCGGTTTAAGATGTGTATTTTTTTCGCCTATGCTGTTGCAGCGCACAAGAATATTTATAAAGCATTCAGTTTCGGCCCTACGCCACGAAATGCTCGCTTTCAACGATGGACCTCTACCTGTACGGGGATTCGGGATTCGTTGTGTCTCTTGAATAGGAGCTCGTTCATTTCATTGTCTTCTCGTGTTGCTGATAGCCGGCCAGAAATAATTGTAGGCCGTGGGCCTTCGTTACCTAAAGTTACCTAACTGGGCTGGCACTCTTTATTGCGGGCGCAGGCCATAAATATTAACACCGTTGCCGGGTGCATCGTGGACTGAATTGTTTCTCCGCTAGCCAATAGCAGCAATCGCTAGAGCAGAGCTCCATAAACTGGACGTAACACCATTCGCAAGGATCTCGCAAAACGCGCTGTGTTGTACGCACTTACCAGCGAGGACATCGCGTGGTTTTGTTGTCAAGCATTCGTCCTTACGGACTTTCTTCAACACTTGCGAAAATGTCGCCCTACAAGCCTCATACGCCGATGCCGCTTGATATCCTTGAATACCAACAAAACATTAAGGAATTCAGCGGCCTGCTAATGAGCTTCCCGGTAATTGAATATTACTGGTGCTTGACACTTGTACCGTGCACGAAGTTACGTTTCGTTGTGAAGAAGCTCCACCACCCCGATATCAGGTATTGGTGTCGCGAGTCACAATCGAAAAGAATTAATTAATTAATTAATCAATCAATAAGACTACTTTGTTTCCTTTGAAAATGCGCGGGACAGGATTGTTTCTTGCGCTCACGGCGAACAATGGCGTAAGCACTAGCAGAAGTATTTTCTGGTAAAAACGTAGCTAATAGTCAGTTATAAAATATACTTACCCAGCGGGCGGAAACGCAGCTTCAGAACAAGTTTTGTTCTAGTGCGTTATTTTAAAGCAATATCTTCACGAAGCCTAAGAGGCTGCCGGAATAAAGGTGTGGCGTCAAAAATATAAAATGAGATTAAAAGTTGACTGTCTTACCATTTTGTTTGCAAACATCGTTAGGGAAGAGAAGCTAAAAAAATTTCACTCCGAGAAGATGGCGAACAATATTAGGTAAAGGGCAGCAGCACTCAAATTGACGAGCATTCGGGGCAGCCCCAAATGTGGGAAGTTAGGTACTGCCCTGTGTGGGGAAAAATGATCCTCCATGACTGAACCGAAAAACTGGGCTCCAGAGTGATTGATTCTTAGTTTTCGCGCCCAATGTGCTGACAATAAGCTCGCGAGGATAAAATGTGAATGACCAACCAGTTTCAAAGTTTCGGTCCTTGGTTGTCTCAGTCAGAAGTATTCGTTTCCGAGTTCCGTTAGAGCCATTCCCATCTGACGCTCTCCATTTCTTCAAATATAGGCAATTGCGGGAAGAAACAGATTTAGTTTATAATTTAACGAAAATATTGATAACCATTTGAGATGAAATAATAAAGCACTCTAGTTGGAAACTAAACAAACTTTACAATAATCAACTCCTCAAAACCAATGTTTTATACATATTCTAAAAGAGAAGGATGACTTATGTAAAACGAAAAAGAAACAGCTTCTACATAGTACGCATAAAAATAACGAAAGAGAGCAAACCCCGTAACCCCCTTCTTTTCCATAAATATGCATAATTGGCGGTAGTAACACTAGAGATGCATTTTTGCACGGATTTTGAAAACCAGAGAAATAAACAACACAAAAATAAACGACTACGAAAATATGTCACAGAAAGGATGTATTAAACATCTCTAAAAGCAATAACAAAATAATAAAGTTACAAACAACACATTTCACTGGTATAATAGTGCAAATGAGCATATTTGTTTGTACGAGACTGTGATAACCGAAACTTGACAGAAAGATAACATTTGACACGTTCCATATTTAAATAAAAAAATGCCCAGAGTTAGGGGAAATCCCCAAGGTGGAGTATGTCATTGCAAAGAAAAATGTACCCTATAAGTCAATAAAGTTGACATCCACCTCAATGGAGCCTTATGGCTGCATTGAGGTGGATGTCAAATTTTGCAGAACCCACAGAGCTATACCCCCACCCATACACTCTTTGATGAGTTGCAGGGGCGCTGCTTTGGAGGGGCGCCGGGATATTGTGATCTGGTATGGTTTTGGCCAGAAGAATTTATTGCAGTGGGCGTCGTCTGTTTCCGAGTTGCCGCCTGGCAGGCAGAACGTTTTTTTTTGTTTTGATGCTGAGTGCGAGATATTGATGCTTGCTTTTTTTGTTCTTCTAAATGTACATCAGCACGTGCGGTGTAGAAATGACAAGTCTAGTTCAAGAAAGAATCCGAAAGGCTTTAAAACAGGTCGTTGCAATATTATAATTTCGGTAAATTTCGGTTTAAGATGTGTATTTTTTTCGCCTATGCCGTTGCAACGCACAAATAAATTTATAAAGCAGTCAGTTTCGGCCCTACGCCACGAAATGCTCGCTTTCAGCGATGGACCTCTACCTGTACGGGGATTCGGGATTCGTTGTGCCTCTTGAATAGGGGCTCGTTCATTTCATTGTCTTCCCGTGTTGCTGATATCCGGCCAGAAATAATTGCAGGCCGTGGGGCTTTGTTACCTAAAGTTACCTAGCTGGGCTGGAGCTGTTTATTGCGGGTGCAGGCCATAAATATTACACTGTGGCCGGGAGCATCTTGGAGTGCATTGTTTCTCCCCTAGCCAATAGCAGCAATCTCTAGAGCAGAGCTCCAGAAACTCGACGTAACACCTTTCGCTCCGATTTCGCAAAACGCGCTGTCTTGTACGCACTTACCAGCGAGGACATAGCGTGGTTTTGCGGTCAGGCATTCGTCCATCCGGACTTTCTGCAACCCCTTGCGAAAATGTCGACCTACAAGCCTCATATGCCGATGCCGCTTGATATGCTTGAATACCAACAAAAGATTAAGGAATTCAGCGGCCTGCATATGAGCTTCCCGGTAAGTGAATATTACTGGTGCTTTACACGGGTACGGTGCACGAAGTTACGTTTCATTGTGAAAAAGCTCCCCCACCCCCATATCAGGTATTGGTGTTGCGAGTCAATCCAGAAGACTCAATTAATGGATTATTCAATCAATAGGACTCCTTATTTTCCTTTTAAAATGCGGAGCACAGGATTATTTATTGAGCTCACGGCGAACAATGGCGTAAGCACTAGCAGAAGTATTTTCGGGTAGAAATGTAGCTAATAGTCAGTTATAAAGTACACTTACCCAGCGGGCGCAAACGCAGCTTCAGAGCAAGTTTTGTTCTAGTGCGTTATTTTAAAGCAACAGATTCACGATACCTAAGAGGCTGCCGGAATAAAGGTGTGGCGTCAAAAATATAAAATGAGATTAAAAGTTGACTGTCTGGACCATTTTGTTTCCAAACATCGTTAGGCAAGAGAAGGTAAATAAATTTCACTCCGAGAAGATGACGAACAATATTAGGTAAAGGGCAGCAGCACTCAAATTGACGAGCATTCGGGGCAGCCCCTAATGTGGGAAGTTAGGTACTGCCCTGTGTGGGAGAAACTTGATCCTCCATGACTGAACCGAAAAACTGTGCTCCAGAGTGATTGATTCTTAGTTTTCGCGCCGAATGTGCTGACAATAAGCTCGCGAGGATAAAATGTGAATGACCAACCAGTTTCAAGGTTTCGGTCCTTGGTTGTCTCAGTCAGAAGTATTCGTTTCCGAGTGCCGTTAGAGCCATTCACATCTGACGCTGTCCATTTCTTCAAATATAGGCAATTGCTGGAAGAAACAGATTTAGTTTATAATTTAACGAAATTATTGATAACCATTTGAGCTGAAATAATAAAGCACTCTAGTTGGAAACTAAACAAACTTTACAATAATCAACTCCTCAAAACCAATGTTTTATACATATTCTAAAAGAGAAGGATGACTTATGTAAAACAAAATAGAAAAGCAGCTTCTATATAGTACGCATAAAAATAGCGAAAAAGAGCAAACTCTGTAACCCCCTTCTTTTCCATAAATATGCATAATGGGCGGCAGTAACACGTCTAATGGTTATAATATACTAACTAGAGATGCATTTTTGCACGGATTTTTGAAAAGCAGAGAAATATACAACATATAAAAAACGACTACAAAAATATCTCACAAATAGGTTGCATTAGAAATGTCTAAAAAGAATAACAAAATAATAAATTTACAAACAACAGATTTCACTGGCATAATAGTGCAAATGAGCATAATTGTTCGTGCGAGTTTGTGATAACCGAAATTTGCGAGAAAGATAACATTTGACACGTTAAATTTTTAAATAAAAAATTGACCAGTTAGGGGAAATCCCCAATGTGGAGTAAGTCATTGCGAAGAAAAATGTACCCTATAGGTCACAAAATTTGACATCCACATTAATACACCCGTATGGCTGCATTGAGGTGGATGTCAAATTTCCAGCACCCAAAGTGCTATACACCCAGCCATACACTCTTCGATGAGTTGCAGGGGCGCTGCTGTGGAGGGGCGCCGGTGTATTCTGAGGTGGTATGGTTTTGGCCAGAAGAATGTATTGCAGTGGGCGTCGTCTGTTTCCCAGTTGCCGCCTTACAGGCAGAACGTTTTTTTTTGTTTTGATGCTGAGTGCGAGATATTGCTGCTTGCTTTTGTTCGTTCTTCTAAATCTACATCAGCATGTGCGGTGTAGGAATGCCAAGTCTAGTTCAAGAAAGGATCCGAAAGGCTTTAAAAAAGATCGTTGCAATATTATAATTTCGGTAAATTTCGGTTTAAGATGTGTATTTTTTTCGCCTATGCTGTTGCAGCGCACAAGAATATTTATAAAGCATTGAGTTTCGGCCCTACGCCACGAAATGCTCGCTTTCAACGATGGACCTCTACCTGTACGGGGATTCGGGACTCGTTGTGTCTCTTGAATAGGGGCTCGTTCATTTCATTGTCTTCTCGTGTTGCTGATAGCCGGCCAGAAATAATTGTAGGCCGTGGGCCTTCGTTACCTAAAGTTACCTAACTGGGCTGGCACTCTTTATTGCGGGCGCAGGCCATAAATATTAACACCGTTCCCGGGTGCATCGTGGATTGAATTGTTTCTCCGCTAGCCAATAGCAGCAATCGCTAGAGCAGAGCTCCATAAACTGGACGTAACACCTTTCGCAAGGATCTCGCAGAACGCGCTGTGTTGTACGCACTTACCAGCGAGGACATAGCGTGGTTTTGTTGTCAAGCATTCGTCCTTACGGACTTTCTTCAACACTTGCGAAAATGTCGCCCTACAAGCCTCATACGCCGATGCCGCTTGATATCGTTGAATACCAACAAAACATTAAGGAATTCAGTGGCCTACATATGAGCTTCCCGGTAATTGAATATTACTGGTGCTTGACACTTGTACCGTGCACGAAGTTACGTTTCGTTGTGAAGAAGCTCCACCACCCCGATATCAGGTATTGGTGTCGCGAGTCACAATCGAAAAGAATTAATTAATTAATTAATCAATCAATAAGACTCCTTTGTTTCCTTTGAAAATGCGCAGGACAGGATTGTTTCTTGCGCTCACGGCGAACAATGGCGTAAGCACTAGCAGAAGTATTTTCTGGTAAAAACGTAGCTAATAGTCAGTTATAAAATATACTTACCCAGCGGGCGGAAACGCAGCTTCAGAACAAGTTTTGTTCTAGTGCGTTATTTTAAAGCAATATCTTCACGAAGCCTAAGAGGCTGCCGGAATAAAGGTGTGGCGTAAAAATTATAAAGTGAGAATAAAAGGTGACTGTTTGACCATGTTGTTTCCAAACATCGTTAGGCGAGAGAAGCTAAAAAAATTTTACTCCGAGAAGATGACGAACAATAATAGGTATAGGGCAGCAGCACTCAAATTGACGAGCATTCTGGGAAGCCCCAAATGTGGTAAGTTAGGTACTGTCCTGTGTTGGGGAAACTTTATTCTCTATGACTGAACAGAAAAACTGTGCTCCAGAGTGAATGATTCTTAGTTTTTGCGTCGAATGTGCTGACAATAAGCTCGCAAGGATAAAATGTGAATGACAAACCAGTTTCAAAGTTTCGGTCGTTGGTTGTCTCAGTCAGAAGTATTCGTTTACGAGTGCCGTTAGAGCCAGGCCCCTCTGACGCTCTCCATTTCTTCAAATATAGGCAATTGCTTGAAGTAACAGATTTATTTTATATTGTGGTACCGGGGTTCTTGCACCCGGCCGCGGTTCCCCAGAAAGACACTGAGCCCCCTCGATCACACCTTTACTGGGAGTCCCGCTCCGCCAAGGTCCACTGCTCAGCCGATCCGGCTGCACACACGTAGCCCAGCCGAGTCCGCCATGTTCCATCCTATCTCATCTCGCGCCACATCTTCATACTCTGCCGGAACATGTCCATCGCGCGGGATTGTCCACCGCCACTATTGCCGGATTACCACACTGTATCCGGATTACCGCACTGGGCAATCTGTAACCACCTCCTGCCAAGTCAAGCAGTAGGCCCTCGGGAATAATGAAATCCCGGCCCAGAATCATGGGTACTGCCAAGCCAGGGCAGTACGTAAAGCGCTGCCGACACCTTCTGCTTGCATAAGAAATGTGCAAACGCACAGCCCCACGCGCTTCAACCACAGCACCATTGGCCACTTGCATCCGGGTGCTGCATTGGCGCAACTTAACACCATGTGCTCGGCAAAGTAAGACAGTATCACCAATGAGCGACAAACTGCCGCCGGTATCAACCAATACAGAAACATCCGTTCCAAGAACGTGAACAGAAAGATGTGGTGCTATGGGCTGTGTGCGTGCTTCAACACGGCAAGCAGTGGGTAATAGGAACCAGTCCTCGCCACCAGCCAATTCTGGGCCACTCAGTGATGGGTTAGTCACCATCATTGCCTCGGGCTGCATTCCTTCATCTCGATGGCTATTTGTATTTCGGCGACCAGCCATCACACGCGGACACTAACGACGGATGTGTCCTGGCTGTCCACATTGGTAACAGCCGCCAGCTTGATTTCCATTGGGCGTGTAGCCCCGCGACCCTCCCGTCTCGACGACCGGACGAGAAGGACCTCTGGAGTTCAGAGGATTTCGTTGCCGACCCCCAAGGGAGAGACTCGGGTCGGGGAGCGGTGAGCCTGCCAGTAAAGAGGGCCTGTTTTCCCAACGCAGGAACCCTGGCTCTAACCACTGCGGGGAGTTCCCGCCGTGGGCTGCACCATCTAGTGCTCTTCCGCGCTCCAACTGCCTGTCGCCAAGGGCAGAAGGACCTCGTGCGCGGGGGAATTCAAGCCCGCCGCTGCCGTACGTGGCTGTGGACTTCGCTGTGGCGAAGTCTCATCAGTGTCTCTCCATGCGCAAGCTGGCTCAAGTGCCTCCCCTACTGGCGGAGGGGGTATATAACTCAGCTCTGATATCAGAGCGTCCTCGATTGCTCGAGCTGATCGCGCCATCTCCTCCAAACTGGAGTAATCACGACCGTGCAGGAAAGGTCGGAAGCGCGGATGGCAACGCCGCAAGACGTGCTTTACCATTTCCGCGTCAGACACCCCCGGGATAGCTCGCTTGAAGAGCTCCTGGATAGCTCGAATGTATTCGAGCAAGCCTTCGCGCGGGTGCAGCGTACGTGCCTCCAGCTCACGGCGGATGCGGTAGTCGTAGTCGGGAGGCAAGAACTCCTCGCGGAAGCGTGCCTCGAAGTCAGCCCAGGACGCGAACGGGGTCTGGAGGCGCCACCAACGACCAGCCGATGCCTCCAGGGCAACCGGCAGGACACGGGTCAACACGAACTCGTCCGAAGCACCCGACGCCGTCTTGTACACATTGAGATCGCTCAGGAAGTCCGCCACGGTCTTGCGGTCATCGTAGCCCGTGAACCGTGGCACCGAAATGCTCGGCTGGAACGATGACCCATGCTCCGACCCACCGCCTTCTAGCCCGAGACCCGCCAGCCTGTTCGTGAGGTTCTCGCAGAGGTCCATGATCGGGCGGAGCACGCCGACGAGCCCAGTGGCGTCCGCATCCCTTGCGGGCTCACGCGAAGCAACCAAGGGGCGCCGACGGGTAGAAGCTCCACGAGAAGGGCATGTCTCTGGGAAGAAATGCTCTCGCGAGCCGCGAAGCGAACACGGGAAGAAAAAATGGTTATAAACAACAGAAGCCACTACAAAGGCACATCAAATCACGAGGAGGGCTACCGAAAAATCCCGAGAGCCACTCAAAAACGCCAACGTAATTCGCCCCGCAAAATGCCCACTGCGGAACACCAAAACAAGGAAGAAGACCACAATGCCCTTCCCAGGAACCACGGCCGGCCCCACGTTGGGCGCCAAATTTGCTACCAGGGTTCTTGCAGGCGGCCGCGGTTCCCCAGAAAGACAATGAGCCCCCTTGATCACACCTTTACTGGGAGTCCCGCTCCGCCAAGGTCCACTGCTCAGCCGATCCGGCTGCACACACGTAGCCCAGCCGAGTCCGCCATGTTCCATCCTATCTCATCTCGCGCCACATCTTCATACTCCGCCGGAACATGTCCATCGCGCGGGATTGTCCACCGCCACTATTGCCGGATTACCACAATATTTTAACGTAAATATTGATAACCATTTGAGCTGAAATAAAAAAAACGCTATAGTTGAAAACAAGACAAACTTTACAATATTGAACTCCTCAAAACCAATGTTTTATAGATATACTAAAACAGAAGGATGACTTATGTAAAATGAAATAGAAAACCAGCTTTTATATAGTACGCATAAAACTAGCGAGAAAGACCTAACCCCGTAACCCCCTTGCTTTCCATAAATATCCATAATTGGTGGTAGTGACACGTCTAATGGTTATAATATAATAACTAGAGATGCATTTTTGCACGGATTTTTGAAAACCAGAGAAATAAACAACATATAAAAATAAACGACTACAAAAACATCTCTCAACAACTCTAAAACATCTTTAAATTCAATAACAAAATAATAAAGTTACAAACAACCGATTTTACTGGTATAATAGTGCAAATGAACATAATTGTTCGTACGAAATTGTGATAACCGAACTTTGCCAGAAAGAGAACATTTCACACGTTAAATTTTTATTAAAATTGACCAGAGTTAGGGGAAATCCCCAAAGTGGAGTGAGTAATTGCGAAGAAAAATGTACCCTATAATTCACAAAATTTGACATCCACCTTAATGCAGCCGTACGGATGCATTGAGGTGGATGTCAAATTTTGCAGCACCCACAGAGCTTTACCCCCAGCCATACTCTCTTGGATGAGTTGCAGGGGCGCTGCCGTGGAGGAACGCCGGGGTATCTTGATCTGGTATGATTTTGGGCAGTAGAATTTATTGCAGTGGGCGTCGTTTGTTTCCCAGTTGCCGCCTGGCAGGCAGAACGTTTTTTTTTTGTTTTTCTGCTGATTACGAGAGATTGGTGCTTGCTTTAGTTCGTTCTTCTAAATCTACATCAGCACGTGTGGTCTAAAAATACCATGTCGAATTCAAGAAAGGTAACGAAAGGCTTTAAAAAGACTGTTGCAATAATAAAATTTCAGCCAATTTTCGTTTAATATCTGTATTTGCTACGCCTATGCTGTTGCACCACACAAGTCAATCTATAAAGAATTCAGTTCCGGCCCTACGCCACGAAATGCTCGCTTTCAACGATGGAACTCTACTTGTAAGGGATTCGGGATTCGGTGTGCCTCTCGAAAAGGGGCTCGTTCATTTCATTTTCTTCCCGTGTTGGTGATAGCCGGCCAGGATTAATTGTTGGCCGTGGGCCTTTGTTACATAAAGTTACCTAGGTGGGCTGACGCTGTTTATTGCGGGCGCTGGCCATAAAAATTACCACTGTGCCCGGGGGCATGGAGGAGGGCATTGTTTCTCTATAAGGCAATTGCAGCAATCTCTAGAGCAGAGCTCCAGAAACTCGACGTAACACCTTTCGCTTGGATCTCGCAAAACGCACTGTCTTGTACCCACTCACCAGCGAAGACATTAAGCGGTTTTGCGGTCAGGCATTCGTCCTTTCTGACTTTCTGCCACCCCTTGCGAAAATGTCGACCTACAAGCCTCACACACTGATACCGCTTGATATGCCTGAACACCCACAAAAGATTAAGGAATTCAGCGGCCTGCATATGAGCTTCCCAGTATGTGAACATTACTGGTGGTTGACACGGGTACCGTGCACGAACTTACGTTTCGGTGTGAAGAAGCGCCATCACCCCCATATCAGGTATTGGTGTCGCGAGTCACAATCGAAAAGAATCAATTAATGAAATAATCAGTCAATAAAACTCCTTTGTTTCCTTTGCAAATGCGCAGGACAGAATTGTTTTTTGCGCTCACGGCGAACAATGGCGTAAGCACTGGCAGAAGTAATTTGGGGTATAAATGTAGCTAATAGTCAGTTAGTAATATACTTACTCAGCGGCGGTAGACCGGCGGAAGAGACGGAGAAGAAGTATGACGCCATGAGTTGGAGTGAGCTTACTATAATTTTTATAACTACTGGCGCATTCGGAAGGCGCGAACACGGTCCCTACACGAGCCATAGGCAGAACGAAGAGTGGCGCGAGAGATGGCGGGACGCTATCACCTTGCACTCAGCGAGAATGCAGAGGGCGAACCCAAAGATGTGCTCGTTGAGTTCACCGTCTGCCTCCCACGTCTCCCAGTGGGTTCGTTGCGCAATCGGTAAGACAACCAGCTCCCGCTGCATTTCTCTATTCGTTCCAGGTTCGGTTCCTGTCGGTGCCAGTAAATTCTTCATTTGTCGCGGGAGGTTTCTGTTAACAGTATTCGTCGTGAATTCATTGGAGGGTGGAGCTGAAAAGCTTCGTTTTAACATGGTATTTTATGAAAATGAAACGACAAACTTTTAAATATGCCTTGCTTCGTGTATTTGTGACATTGTAACGCGTGGGTTACCTTACTTTAGAAAAAGAGAAAGAAACTTATTTGACGCCAATTCTACCCCGCTGATGTAAATGACATTGAACCACGCTCTTCACCGAAGACATATTATGTGATGAACCCAAGTGTGGCTATAAAAATGTCTTGTGCTTCAAGGACTTGCTTAACCAGTTCCAGCAAGCATGAACAAAAAGGCTGGCTGATCGTAAGCCGAATTCGGTTTTGACCCCATTGTAAAGCGCACTTTAATTTAGATAAACTTTAACCCAAAGAATGTGCCCGGAATATTTCTGCAAATACGGTACATACCCGCTAAAAAACGAGAGCTGTGCCTAAAGGGCCGAGAGTGAAATGTTGAAGTTAATAAGAAATAAATACGAGCCAGCCATTTATCATCCTACATTTCCAAAAAAGGCATAAATGGTGGAAGGAACACACCTAATCTCCGTTTACACTAACCTAATCTCCATATAAATATGCATCGCATCGTGTATTTGTGACATTGTACCGCGTGGGTTACCTTACTTGTGAAAATGAGACAAACTTTTTTGAAGCCAATTCTACCCTGCTGATGTAAATGACATTGCACCACGCACTTCGCAGAAGACATATTATGTCACGGTCCCAAGTGTGGCATTGAAAAGTTCTTGTGCCTCAAGGACTTGCTTAGCCAGTTCCAGAAAGCATGGACAATAAGGAGGGCTGATTTGAAAGCCGATTTTGATTTTTACCTCATTGTAAAGCGCACTCTAATTTAGGTAAACTTTAACCGAAAGAATGTGCCCGGGCGATTTCTGCATATACGGTACATACCCGCTAAAAAACGAGATGAAATGTTGAAGTTAATAAGAAATAAATACGAGCCAGCCATTTAACATCCTACATTTCCACAAAATGCATAATTGGCGGAAGGAACACAACTAATCTCCGTTTACACTAATACAAACAAGTGAATGTATACTACTAGAGGAACACAATTTTGAAAAAACAAAAAACCAGAAAGTAGAAATATCGCAAACCCTAACTGTATAAATAAAAAAACATGCATCTTACACAGCCTAAAAAACAACGATGAGTATAAAAAGCCCCTGAAAACTCCCTAAATTATCACAATAAATGGATAATTGCAGAAAGGTATTCCGTTGAACGAAATTACAATACACCTACAATCATCACCATCATCAACAAGTCTACCAAGATCCACGGGAGTGCTAAGGCCTCTCGCATTGACTGCCAACCTATTGTATGCTGCTTCACTCGAGGCAACTGTTGGCCATCAAAATTCGATAGCTACTCCCTCTATCATGTTATTAGCCTTCCCCTTCTTCTAGAACCGTGTCTCGGTATCCAGTCTGCCATGCTAATTGCCCCCCGGTTCTCGGTTCCTCTCTCACTACAAGTCCAGCCCAAGTAAATTTCTTTTTCTTTACCTGCATTAGGACGTTCAACTCTGTATTTCAACCCGGCAGTTTGCACTAGTTTTATATATCTCTTGCAAGTGATAGAGATACCTCTTTTTGCATATTGGAAGTGCTTATCGAATGCTGCCCGGCCAACACCTAATCTGCGCTGGATTCCTCTCTCGCGCTTGGCGTCAGAACTAACCATCTGTCCAGGGAGTTATATTCTTTTAAATCTTTAAGTATGTGTTTTTTCTAACTTGAAGAGGGCGCTTTCTACGTGTGTTTTGCTCATCTATTCGATTTATTCATTATTATTTTCAGCCCTGTGGCTGTACTTTCTCATTCTAGTTCTTGAAGCATCTTTCTGTTAGAATTATGCAGTCCCACTCAGCAAGTCTATGTCATCTGCAAACCTGAAATGACACAAGTATTCTTCGTTCGTTCTTAATCTGGAGTTTTCCCAGTCAATCTTTCAGAATACTCCCTCCGGGCATGCTGTGAATAGTTTTGGCGAGATGGTAATTCCCTGTCTTACTTCCTGTCAGATAGGGAATTTATCGCGTTACCTGCAAAGCTTCATCCTGCCCGTATATCCTCTATATGTCTCGCCTAGATGTTTAGTGGGTCTCCTTTATTAACTGGTCTTTTAATGCCTGTGGCACGGCTGTGGTGTGTACGGAGCCAAATGCTTTCTGATAGACTCTAAATGCCATAAAAAGTCGTTTAGTTTATTCTGTGTATTTTACGATCGCTTGATTTATAACATGGATTTGATCCATGGTAGAGTAAGTAACCTTTTCAAAACCAAGCCTACAGTTTTGGTTTTTGTTGAATCAGGCTGTCACCTATTGGCTCAATTTAACTCGTGAAAAGCTTGTACAACATAGAGAGTAAGCTGATGGGCCTGTATTTCTTGAGGTCCTTGGTATCTCCCGTTTTGTGAATCACAATAATGCCGGTGTTTTTCCAGGCTATGGGCACTTTTTGAGCACTGAACCATTCCGGAAGGGAGAAACTTTGAAAACGACATTCGCGACAGCCCAATAGATAGACTGGTTGAATTTGTATAGAGAAAATACCTGCAATAATGAATGCATTCTTTTACAAAGAAAATGAGTAGGAATTGACATAGAA
Source organism: Haemaphysalis longicornis (assembly GCF_048455015.1). Taxonomy (NCBI): domain Eukaryota; kingdom Metazoa; phylum Arthropoda; class Arachnida; order Ixodida; family Ixodidae; genus Haemaphysalis; species Haemaphysalis longicornis. The sequence goes on along the minus strand of NW_027526204.1, from coordinate 24,062,966 downwards.
AAGTCCTGATGGAACTACAAAAAAAAGAAACTGGGTTTATTCTAAATGGCAACGAAGGCATTGGGGAGGATTGAGAAGTGCTAAGTAACATTCGGAGCAGCGATTATACGATGGGGAGGAGCAAAGTAATGCTGAATCTGCAAAGAGAAAGAAGGACACTGGTGTAAAATAGGAAACCGAGCATGGAATCAATCAGAGCTGGGTTGATGGAGTTTAAATAAATGTTTAAAAAAAATTGCGCTTCCAAACAAGAACGAGGATAGTGCATATACCCTAATTACCGACCTGGCGATCGCAATAACTGAATCGGGATCAGCTGTGCGAAAAGAAGCATGTAGAACCCAAACTGGAAAACTGACAAAGAAAACAAAACAGCTAATTTCTATACGTAAGAACATGAGAGTGTATATAACATACACATATACATATATAACGTATATATAACATGAGAGTGCAAGAACACGCCAGCGACCGAGGAAGGGCTCCAAATAGGACTAAGCTTGAAAACATAAAAGAGGTACCTACCATCGGTAAAAAAAGAATGTACGCACTTTGAGGTGACCAGGATAGCAATATTAACAACATATACAGAATAATAGAGTACCTTAATGATTCTGTACCAAACTATCTGCCAGTGATGTGCGACCAGGGGAAACTCCTGACAGGACGACGTTAACTAGCAGAGTTCTACTAGTACTTAAGGGGAAGATGGAAATGCTCTCAAAAGCATGAAAAGAGCAAAAGCTGCAGGTGACGATGGCATAACCATGGATCTTTTGAAATAGGGAGGAGACAATGTGCTGGAAAAGCTTGCTACACTATTTTGGAAAAAACTTAACAATACACAAAAATAGGAACGTTACAAAAATATACTTACAAAATAAGAAACTATGCGTCGTATTGTTATCCTCAAAAAACAGAAGGGGAATCTCTATCGATGAAAACATAGCGAAATTGGCCAAAGAGCCTATTTTTTTGCTACAAAAATCGATAATTGTATATAATCGTTATAATAGCATAAACATAGAAAACTTCTCGGAATAAATTCTGAATGCACGAAATATCGAAATTTTACAAAAAACGACTTCCCAAAACATTCAAAATGATACCTTTACGTCCTAAGTATTGCCACCAACACACGTAGAAAAACTAGGACGTAACGAGAAAAAACATTATGAATAAATAATGAAGAAATCAAAGGAGCTTTTTAAAAATAAAAGCGGTAAAAAATGGCCGCGTGTCTGTTCCTTTTGTGGCAAATCGAAGAAAGACAATAGTAGACTGGTGCCCCTGTCCAGTAAATTTCCCGCTTTTCTTTCCCGCTCACCTCTCATGCTGCTTCTGTCCCGTGGCATCTTCCCAAGATAACACGCTAGACGTATGCTCAAGTCAATTCAAATTTACCGCGTTCCTCTGCTCCAAGTCGGGTGCATCGGTGGCAGCGCTCCCATGCGGCGAAGACGCGTGTAAAATGGGGCACCTTACTACAGAGTTTATAGAACCCCATTGCCCTACTCTATGAGCGTCCAAAGCGGAACGTAAAACATATCTAGTGGAACCTTTCGTTGCTGTTGCTGTTTGATTCCTTAAATGCCGCCAGGAGCTATATTAACGCTCACTTCAGGAGGTGACGGTTTTCTGCAGTTGATGTAGCATTTCATTTGCTATCGAAAAGACGAAGCATCCTTCAATTGTTAGAAAGAAACACTGGAAATATCACTTATGCATTGATTTCCCATCTTAAATTTGCGTAATGTGTTGTTCTTTGTCAAAAACGCTGATAAGTATGAACATTGTCACCAGACGTAGACGTTTAGATTTGGCTGTGCGTATATAAGGCGATTGCGCAACTTGAGTCTTACTCCGGTCGGGTGGCTGAATAGAGTCACCGATAGGCAGACAGACATACAGACAGACCAAGATTTCTGCGTTTAAGTAGCCCAAGAGAGGTTATCGTCTTGAAAACACAAAGCTCGCTCCTGAGTGAACCAGACATGAATTGGTTGAAAGTGAATTTCTAAACTCCAGCCTGCTGCAACCGCGTCAGGATAGGGCATTCAGATAGACGTCGGCTTTAAACTGTAAGGAACCCAGATTTGATTCGGACCACGCGATGCGTTTTTTTTCTTTTTGGGTGCTTCTTGCGCCGTTGTGGAAATACACGCATTATCATTATGCCCCATTTCTTGTTATAAAGTTTACTTTTCTGCTGTGCGTTTTCACATGGGTTCGCCGTAATTAAGGCACAAAATCTTCGCTTCAAAAGTATCGAAATGGGACAACAGAGTAATGCCAGGCATTCCACGGAATTCAAAATTTAAGGAAGAAACACATTGATGCAATAAAATGAAGAAGGGCTGTCGGAAGCAGCCATAGACTAAGGGCTACATTCATTGTCGATGAGAGATGACCCGTCCTGAACCGCCAGAATGCCGTAGACGACTGCCCAGGCACCGGGTCCTGTTCGATTTGTGTCGCGTGATAAACCTCTCACTCTAGCCCACGCACCGCCGTTACTGATGGTGATAGTGTTGCTGATAGTAGATCAGGTTCACGGAACTACAGGGCTTTCCTCTATCGCTTGAGCGCATTAAATGAATGTATAAGATGTTGCATGCTTAGTGCGCAAAATCTATGTGCTGGTATGTACAGGTGGTGTTATAATTGAAAAACGTCTTTGTGGATATCATAAAGCTTTGTATAACTGGCTTTATGACAGCCATTGCATGTTTACAGGAAGCCTCCTCTATAAAAAGACCTCCTTTAAACACAGACCCGTGCAGAACGGCCGTTTCCTGAAGTAGCGTTCCTGTTAACGTGTGCTCGAAAAGCAGTTTCGAACTAAGTGTTGCATGATCGTTTGTTTTGTTTATCTTCAGTGCGGAGGACAGTCTCCCTCGAGGGGTTGCGTAGCACGCCATTCTTGTGGAAACGTTACTGACACGATAGCTTGTACGTATTACATATGCTGTCAAAGAGACAGCCGGCGCACCGATAGTCGGTTGAGGTGGTGTATTCGCAGGTGTGAAGCAGATAGGAACGCAGGTCTGAGCGTTCAGATAACCCGGCTCATTTGGTAGTGTTGGTTCCAGTGAAATCGTGGGATCCCACACAGGGGGATTGGCCAGGAAATTGGCACTTTACCTAAAAAAAAGTATGTAATTTTTGTAGGGAAAGAAAAATATTTACATAATCTAATACATTAGCAGTAGCTGACAACAGAAATAAAAGTAAGTAGATTAGAGAAAGAAAGAAAAAGAAGTAAAAACGAACACTAATGAAAATTAGAAATACGAAATACGAAGAAAGTTGCACAGACGAAGCATTGAGCTAGGCGCGCATATACTTGACAGGGGAATCCAACAGGGCCAAATGACGTTTAACTTGGCAGACAGCCTGATTTCAAAATGAATTCGTGCAACGCACGGTAAGGATCCCTGCGGAAGAATCCCAGTTCCTTTGCCCCGAAGGACAAAATACGTGTAGCAGAGAGAGGGAGGTTTAACCGGCTGCATGAGCTTTCTACATATCTTCGTCTTATAGAAAAGAACCTTCGGCAGGAGAAGAAGAAATGGTCGATGGTTTCTGGTTCTTTGCAGAAACCACATAATGGTGATACGGCCAGATTATAGCGGTGCAAGTATTAATTTGAATTTGGCACGCGACAGCTAAAGGCAGTTAGGGTGACTTCGCAAGCTCGCGACTGGCTGCTGCACTTATGCTGCACTTCAATGAGTACAGCAGGTGCTCGAGCTCCGAGCCTTTGTAAGCAGAATCAGGCATACTTTGAAGTAAGCACAGCCTACGAAAGCGAGCCGAAGTTATGAGGGAAATTGACGGTAGAACCTCCAGAACTAGATCGTGCAATCCCATTCACACCACCCGCCGCGGTGGCTCAGTGGCTAAGGCGTTGCGCCGCTGAGCAGGAGGTCGTGGTTCGATTCCCGGCCGCGGCGGCCGCTTTTCTGATGGAGGCGAAAAGCAAAAACGCCCGTGTGTACGAGATTTCGGCGCACGTAAACGTCCCCAGGTGGTCAAAATTAATCCGGAGCCCTCAACTACGGCGCGCCTCATCGCCAGTGGTGCGTCGGCGCGTTAAAATCTACAATCAAGCCATTCACGCCAGGGCATCTGCCGATTCATTAGGCCAGATACCGGCTTGTGCAGGTACGCAGACCAAACGATATTCACGAAGGGAGGAAGGCGATAAAGAAGCAAGGGCTCGGCGTAAGGGGGTGAAGGGGAGGATGTAAGGGCAGAACAAACAGAAAATGAATCCGTAAGAAATATTGCCTGTCGTTTCGAGGAACCAAGCTTACGCAGGGCCAAGACTATTGCGAGAAATTCTGCGTGGAAAGACGTAGTAAAGTAAGGCAGCCGGAGGAAAAAGGCCCAATCTAGACTGGGAGAAAAAATGCCAACGCCTGCCTTCTCTTTCCGGACAGAAGCATCGGCTGCAACAATGGCGTGCAAAGGGAAACCGTTCAGATGATCAGTACGAGGCTGGTTAAAAGGATCAGAGCGGATGATTTCGCTTTAGAGGGAAACATTTCTTCAAAAGAAATATCGAAGGGCGACTCTCTTTCAAGTACTGGGGCCGACAAGAGGGCCACATTTATGGGCCAAGCAGAGATAGAACAAAGCCCGCCTGTGGTTGTTTTAACCGCGGCCATGGACTACTAAAAACAACGAAGGCCATGTAACGAAGGCTGTTTGCGGCTTGGATATGGGTGATTCCATTACTCGTAAAAATGGATCTACGGTCAGGGCATGCATGCGTGAGACTAATTGAGGAATACGGGTTTCCATGTATAAAATTTTATTTGGTACATAACAGGGAAGACCCAGACATCACCATATAGTTTGTCTTTCGTGCATTGTGAATGGGCGAGGTTTGTAGTGGAGACTTCCGGAGAATACCCCACATCCAAATTCTTAAAATGGCTGGACGTACATTTTGTAAATGATTTGTAGGGCGTAACGACGCAAGACCAATCTAGCTCGTTTCGCGTGCGTGCACATAATGGGGTTCATCTTCTTCCCTTGCACGTCTTTTGCCCATATCCCCGTGTCGGGATTAGACATAATTCGGCCTTCCTCTTCCATGTGGTCGATGCTGGTACGTCGAAAACCCCGATAGCTTGATGGCCCGTTGCACCTTTTCATTACCCTCTCTACAATACAATGCGCGGCGCGTGCCTATCGTTAGAAGCGATCTTAACATCTTTAAATGGGTTTTCTTCAGCGTCACCATCGTGTGGTAGGAACTAGATGATGGAAAGCGAGTAAAGGGAGAGCTAAGAATAAAAGCAATAGCTTGACGCCAGATGAAAGGTAAGCGGGAATATGAAGGGCGCGAAGGAAGAGAGGGTTGCGAGGGGATTGAACTCTACAAAAAAAGAAACATCTGTGGAGAGCTTGTTCCAGCGAGACCGCGAAGAGCAAAATGAAGTAAAGCAAACAAACCTGAAAAGTCGTTTTCCGTGTTATATTCTTTCCTTTGTAACACATGGCCACTTGGGGGATGGGCCCGGAATATGCACCTTGGAGGAACTGACGTGCCCGTTTGGAGAAATTCGGAACACTGTGGATTCGAACCGTAACTGTTGCAGAATAGTGCGTGCAGCGTGAAGCCTGAGCGTAATACTGCGGGAGTAGTACAGGTGCACACCACCTTCGCAGAACCACGATTCTAGGGAGGTTGGGGCATGTTCCAGTCTGCTTGCGCACTAAGACAAACAAATGAAAGAGAAGAAACTGACGGAAACAAGCAACAGCAGACAAAAATCCGTTCAAAGAAATCCATGCCAAAAGAAAAAGAAACAAAAGCGAGGAAAAAGGCGCAAGTACAAAAAATAAAAAAAGAAGTTGCTAATAAATCTAACCAGGGTTTCACCTTAACAACGCGTAAGAAGACTGGACCAGGCCGAATAAATTTTGTGTCGAAAATCAGAGGGTTTTGATAAATTATTACGGGCAGCAACTGTTTTGAATGTGGCGTGCTTTCATCACCCGCCGTCTTTTTTTGCCAGTTGGCCATAGTCTCGTGGTTGCACTGTGTGCCACCAACAGCACAAAACACTTCTTAGGACAAAAAATTCAAAACAAAAACCTTATATGAACTCATAAAAAAATTAAAAGGATTTTTTAGTGATATGCAGCTTATTAGGGTCAAAGAACAATAAAATCAAGTAATCAAATATGCGTGCCCTCAGAAGCCACCAGTGCAGCAGTGAAGCGAGAGAAAGCATGGCAAGATGCGCCACTCCCTGTGGCACATCCTTGGTGCGCACCGCCCTGGACAGATTACGTCAGCTCAATATTCAGCAAACAGCATGAATCGAATTTTAAATGCAGAGCATTTCTTAGCCTCGCCTCTTCCTGCGTCGGACGGTGTCAACAGCTCCGCGTCCACAGCAGGTGCGCCTCTCCTTCCCTCATCTGTCTCAACAGCAGCTGGCGCGCGCATGCGTCGTAGTCAGCCCGTTCGCTCCGTCGTGGTCTCGGCGTAACCGGTGCGTGATAGCAGCGCGATGAGGCGTGGAAGGGTGCGCGCTGCTTGCGCATGCGCGCTCTCCCCCCCGTACTGCTCTCCCTCTACTGCGCGCGCTGCAAATATAGCGGCTAGCGGTCGCTCGTGTTTCAGTCACTGCGTTGCTGCTTCCTTCCTTGGTTGACGCTCGTGCCCACGTTTACTCGTGTCTGCTACTCCAGCATCACGGAAAGAGCGATGGAAGCAACACTGCCATCAATCAGTACTGAGGCCCCAATGCTCTGCATTTACTCGTGTTCCCCTCGCGGGAAGGCGCGGGAATTTTTTTTTGCGTTTTATCCCTGCCCCAAAATTTTATCATGAGCTTATTATCATCACCACAGCTCCGCCTCGCCTGAGTTTCGCTCAAACTCTGGCCTTCTGGAATAGCACCCCTGCTCCAAAGGAATTGCGGGTGTTTACTGTAGACAAGATGTGCTTACTGGAACATAACGGTTTGGAAAGAAGTCGTTTATTGCAATGCAAAGAACGTTGAAACTTTCGTTTTCTCAGAAGCCTAGTTTCTCGCGCAATATGAAATTCTTTTTGGTTACTATGGGATTTTGGATGGTTGCTTGTTAGTTTCTTTGGGAGATGAAATTTGTGAGGCTATAACCACCCAGTGACTTGAAATTATTCCCAAGACTCCGAACATCAATACACGTAAAGCAACCAAAGTGTAAATTAAGGTTTTCAGGATTCACTCTTTTTTTTTTCTCTAAGTAATTTTCTAACGAATCTTTGTTTTATGGCACAAACTAAAAATACTATCTACACCACATGTAAAATGAACCAATTTCTGATCAGACTGAGCATTATAAACGTTTTCGTCGACATGAGATGGCATTTGCTATAGAACCACATTTCTGGAACTGCTGTACACCTGTCGCCACGATGGCTGTTTGATATTGTTAAAAATCTCATCACATGAAGGTAAACCTGTTTTGAACCCATTCATATTAGTAACTCTAAAATGTCCAGCCATCACAAGGGGGTTTCTAAAACATTCCACAAAAACATGTGAAAATTTACTCGTAAAATCTACATCAGAATCGAATGACAGTAAAGGACAAACAAAAGCAATAATTGTACAAATATTTGCAATTTTATACATAATCTTTCCTGGTTTTTTGTTCATCTTAAAGGGGTAACAATTTCGCGAGTGCTAAAATGGCAGCGGCGCCTATACCACGTGCCACACTATCTCGTCTATATTTTTGAAAATTTTGTGGAGCAATTTTTGTATCAATGATGCCTTTGCTAGAGCAAGTTTTCGTTAGTATTGTTAGGTGGGGGCGGATTTTATTGATACCTCGGCAACACTGAGCGCTACTCACTCACATTCATAAAGGAAAATATATTTTTCCTCACGCACCCACTCACACTCTCGCTCACCAGTCGCCCTCACTACTCGCCCTCACCCGCAGTCTTGCTCAATATTTGGCCTCACCACTCGTGCCCACTCTCCCTCACTCGGGCTCACGCTGACCGCTCACTATAGGCCCTCCCACTCTCTCGTGCTCACATTCCCCACTTATTCTGAACACTCGTACTCACTCACGCTCACCCTTCACTGCCACCACTCGCGCTCGCACTCATCACTCCCTGTCACCCCTGGCACGCGACTGTGCGCAGCAGACCATAATGAGTCACGGAACAGAACCGTATTAGAACATTACGGCGTTATGAAGACCATCCAAATCATATTTCTAAATGGATACGCCGCAAGAGAGTAATTATGCGATGCCCGATAGCAGGAGCACAGTGACGATATGTATTCGAAACTAAAAAAATTGCGCTATTAACAACCAGCCTAGAGGGTGGCTGCTGAGACGAATAGCCAAAAGCAAGCACTAGTGCAATATAGGCACTGTACAGTGGAAAGTCGCGCAAATCGCGCGAGTGTACCGTGAGTGGTAAGCGCAGGTCAGCGCTCGCGACTGGTTAGACGACTTGCACTCGAGAGTGGTGAGAAGGGCTCACGGCGAGTTAGTCTCACACTCACGAGTGGTGTGTACGCCTCACCGCGACGCGAGTGGCGTTCGCCTTCGCGGGTGGTGAGTGGGGCTCACGGCGAGCGGAAGGCTCGCAATCAGTTGCACTCGCACTACAACTCCAAAAAGACTGCGAGGCTCACTCACCAGAAACTCGTGAATGGTGACTGGGGGTGTGTCAGTGCACTCGTTAGTGAGCGTACCGATCTATAATATTATCTATTTGTTCACAGTTGAACTGCTTTGTTAGGAATGCTTCGCGCATTGATTAAAAAAAAGACTCAGAGTTTATTGTTAGACAATTATGAGCTCCTGATATTGCTGTAGGCTCAATTTAGTTGCTAAATTTGCGGAGTAAATGTGGAACTTTTGCACTGTGGGGGCTCTTGTAGTCACATATATATGCGTAGTTACCAATTTAGAACTTCTCATGCAAAAGATGTTGCTATTTTCTTTCGCTTTGTTTATCTTGGCATGACAGTTTGCGCCTTCAGAACGTGCAGCAAGAGTAATCCTTTTCTTTGAAGACATCGCTACATTTTGGCACCTTCTCTAGGCAAAGTATCACAACAGTTCAACCTAGAGTGTATTTTTATTTAGATGTACAAAATTACAGGATCCTTGTAAATAATTATTTTGATTCCGGTTAGGCGGCCAGTTGAACTGCGCTTAACGGTAGTCTTTGACAAATGAGTTTTACTACTATTTATTTTTTTCTCCATCTTCTTTTTCACTTATTTTTTTTTCACGAGATCGGTGTGGTGTACATTAGGAGGTTGGCTGTGGTCTCCTGTATGGAGAGGTTTTTCTGAGGTGTCAGCCTAGGAAGGCTTGACTAATTTTAAGCTGGAATAAACCAGAATAATTTTACTTGTTAATTGGTTCAGGACTGTGACGAACATTTCGTCTTCAGAAATTTCACCTCATGTAACCACAGGTGATTTTTGGGGTGGTCTTCTCGCTCTTCACCTCGATAGCATTTAAGAATAATAATTTTGACAAGCATTTTTTATCATTTTGCCAATATTTAATTCGACATCCCAGCAGAGAAGAAGCTGACAAGCGTCAAAAGTTTATAGATCAGTGTGCACGGGGTGGCAGAACAAAAAGTACTACTATGAGATTGCAAATAATTACAACTGTCAAAAACCTGGATAATGAAAGAAATGGGCATGGCCAGGGGTGCTGGTCGATTAACTTTGACATGCCCATTTAAGGAGAACTGTGTCGGGACAGCGTTTACAATCTCTGAATACGATGACATCACCCTCCGGAGTGCAACTGAGAAATCGGCATGAGATAAAGTGTACAGCACGTCCCTTGGTACACGCACGTGGGACGGTGCCGTAGGTGGTGACTATGCGGGGCGTAGGTAAAAAAAAGGGCTTGAGACACTACCATGCAGGACTTCCTGGACAACGAAAAGGACAGGCGTCGTCAGCGTTGCTGTTTGATTCCGTTTGTCGTGCCCAATCACTTCTGCCGAATAACAGAAGCTTCATGCGCTTAGGTATTTTCATGTTTACATCAAAAACAGCACGTTTGCATAGAAGCCTGGCTGCTCGATGGGTGGCGCCACCGCTCGGCAGTCACCTCGTTTCTTGCAAGGCCCACCACATTTGGGTGTGCTGCCTACCTTAATTTTGTCGTGTTTGCTTCTGTGCTTTAAATGTTTAGGTATAGCTGTGAGCGTATATGCGTGATGCTGCTGCCTTGGAGAGTGTATAGCGTTTCTGGATGCCATTACAGCCAAGTAAACTAGTCGAACGCTTCTATGGTGGTGTACGCAAACCTCGTTGCTATAGGCGGTTCTTGAGTACCGCTACCAGCTTTGAGCAGCTGGATACCTGGATGCGGCTGTTTTGAATACAGAGGAACGCACGCACGATTTCAACTGCCGTGGGGTCGTGGTAATGTATCGGAAGTATACATTTTCTGTAACCAATAGCTTGTTCCCCCTCTTTTCCAAGAGGGATGGCACGGGGGGTTTGGCGCTCAACAAACTCCCTCATTTGTAGAGGTACTTTTATTGATAATCGTTTTAATTCAACCACCAAACAGCTCAAGCTGCAAGCTCTTTAACCTGCCTCCAATTTCCACCTTGTAAGCATTTTTGGCGGAAGAACAACTTTAACGTCGCTTTATGCCCTGTCAAGACATTTAGGCGGTATGAAAGTGTAATTGTAAAAGAGTGGAAATAAATATAACAAAAGCGAATACATTCCCCCCATTTAGATACTGATAGCCAATCCTGACCACCCCAGCAGCCTTTGTACCAAGCCAGAGAGCACATATATATATATATATATATATATATATATATATATATATATATATATATATATATATATATATATATGTATATATATATATATATATATATATTTATACAGGGTGTCCCAGCTATCATGCACCAGGATTTAAAAAAAGAGAAATGGCGTAACTCGAAGAAAACCTAGTGCATAATGTTTGCAGTACTGTGAAGAAGCGGAGAGTAATTTTTTCGTTAATGAGACTTAATTAATTAATTGTAATTAATTATCTAACTCGAGAAATACTGTCCTAATCACTAAAGTGTCAATGGGGCACTTGTAGGTAACCACGAGGGGCATCTAACTGCGCTATTTTCAGCGACGAACTAATTGCGTACTCATTTATTTTGACTGATAAAGGAAACCCGCGAAATATGAAAAATACCACGTGACGACGCTTACGCGCGCATTGTAAAGCAGCGTCCCCAAACAAAGCTGATTGAAAGCAACTGCTTCGCGTGTTACCCGCCCGAAGAGACAGCGCATCACCTTGATAATAGCATGCATGGAAGGAGCAGCAGCAGCAAGATTCGCGGGACGCGTGTGCAGATAAGGAACAAACTCGGTTGCGATTTCTTCTTTGTTTCTTTTGTCTATTTCATTCTGGCTAACTCAGAGGCAGCCTGTTTGAGGGCGTTGCTTTACGGTGCGCGCGGAGGCGCCGTCACGTGGTATTTTTCATATTTCGCGGGTTTCCTTTATCAGTCAGAATAAATGACTACGCAATTAGTTCATCGCTGAAAATACCGCAGTTAGATGCCCTTCGTGGTTACCTACAAGTGCCTCATTGACACTTTAGTGATTAGGACAGTATTTCTCGAGTTAGATAATTAATTACAATTAATTAATTAAGTCTCATTAACGAAAAAATTACTCTACGCTTCTTCACAGTACTGCAAACATTATGCACTAGGTTTTCTTCGAGTTACGCTTTTACTCTTTTTTTAAATCTTGGTGCATGATAGCTGAGACACCCTGTATATATATATATATATATGAATATATATATATAAATATATATATATATATATAAAGTAAAAAACCTCGTTAACAGCAACAGCGGAGGGTTTATTTCGACGTTTCGACTTCGAGACAAGTCTTCTACCGGAATATATATACGTATATTTTAATATATATAGTGTAATGCAGAATATTAGCAACGTTCACTGTAAGATTCAGGGCCGTCACTAATCCCCTGCGGGTGATGGGCGCCACTTTATCGTCGTCGGTAGCAGAAGCAGAATATGGAAGCCGCACCGCCATCGCCTGGAGCGACGGGGTTCTCTCTCGCTCTGCTTTCTCCAAGCGTCGACTGTGCTCGGACTGTGCTCGAACTGTGCCCTCCTTACCTTTCGCCTGCACAGCAACCTTTGCCAATAAACCCCATTTCAAGTGGTGGAGGAGCCGGGGTCACGATCAAGTCCTGGAACTCCGGAGCCGAAAGCTGCCCGAAAGGATGACCAGCGAAGCCAGCCAAACCGCTACGCCCTCGCCTCGGCCTGTGATGTGCTCTTTTGCTGTGCGTGAGCGAGACCCGCCAGACTTCAACGGCACTGACGAAAATGACGCGGAAGATTGGCTCGAAACCTTTCAGCGGGTGAGCGCGTACAACCGGTGGGACGATGTTTTGAAACTCACTTACGTGAGCTTCCCCCTGACCGGCGTCGCTGAGGTGTGGTTCAAGAATAACCAGCGTCGCCTTAAGACATGGGCTGAGTTTAAGGACGAATTCCTTGTGGTTTTCGGCCGCGCAGCTGTGCGCAAGCTTCAACCACAGCAGCGCTTGCACTTACGAGCCCAGCAGGTCGGTGAAACCTTCACGAGCTACATTGAAGACGTCCTCGACCTGTGTCGGTGCGTCGACCCCTCTATGCAAGAAGCTGAAAAGATCAAGCACATCTTGAAAAGAATAGATGACGACGCCTTCCAAATGCTTTTGTCGAGGGACTTACGCAGCGTCACCGAAGTCATTAACATGTGCCGAAGCTTCGATGAGTTACTTCCGCCTTGTCCGCAATACGTGCCGATTTCCGCGCCAGTCACATACGCCAACATCGCCGCGAGACCATTGCCGGAGTCAACCCCGACGTACCAGCCGACGTTTCCAGTGCAAATTCGAGATGTCCCAGCTGTGCCTCCGCCTCCACGGTTTAATCCCCAGGCCGGTGGTCCGTGGCGTACCCCGGATAATCGTGCTATTTGCTTTGCTTGTGGAGTACCTGGGCACGTCGCACGCTACTGCCGCCGCCGTCCGCCGTCATTATGGGACGCTACACATGCCGGTTTTCCACCGTCGGCTCAAGCCCAGGCGTCACTTCGTTCCCCGACTGCACCTCGCTCTTCGGATCGCACCACGTTTACTGACCGTCATTCATCTTCCCAGCGCCGTCACTCGCTTTCTCCCATACGACGTCGTCCTGGTCACGAAGACACGGAAAACTAGTCGCCGCAGTTCCCGAGGCAAGAACTGCGTGGAGGTCGAAAAGTACAAGGCCTCACCCTCCCCCGTCCCCTAACAATGTTATCGACGTTACCATAGAAGGTTTTCGCACTGTCGCCCTGGTAGACAGGGGAGCTGATGTTTCCGTCATCAAAGCCGATGTATTCCGTTTATTGCACAAAGTCACGACGCCTCTTCAAGAACTGTCGCTCCGAAACGCAAGCGCGCACAATATTGAACCAATGGCCGTTTGCACGGTAGAGTCATTATTCAGGACGTGTTGTACTTCATTGAACTCATTGTGCTACCAGCGTGTTCCCACGACCTCATATTAGGGTGGCACTTCCTTTCGCGTCATAACGCAGTGATCAACTGTGCGCGCGCAGAAGTTGAGTTTTCTTTCTGTGACGCACTATTTGATGACAGCAAAAGTGCCCCCACAACCAAACTTGTCATGGCAACCGACACTGACGTCCCGCCCTATTCTTCTGTTTGTGTGCCTGTGCGCTGCGCATCCACGACTGACGCCACGGCGCTGTTTACGCCCTCTGACATTTTCCTCCACCGCAAATGTTTTCCCCTGCCATCTGCCCTCCTTACTCTCAGCGCCGGAACGGGCAACATGTTTGTCACTAACGTATCTTCGGCAGCGTGCGAACTTCTGGAGGGTGAAACAATTGGCAGCTTGGAATACATAGATCCTGGTCGTGTGATAGCCATTCCAGAGCGCCCTTCTCAGGTTCAGGTTGCCGGACTTGACCCATGTCCGCCTGGGGCGGAGCCTTCGACTGATGTATTTCTTTCCTCTGTTGACAACGGTCTAGACCCTACCCTACAAAAAGCAAGCGCAACTTTTCGCACTGCTTCATCGATTTCAATAGTCATTCGACTTGTCCCAAAGCGCGCTTGGCCGCACATCTACACTCGAGCACACCATCGACACTGGTACTCAAGCCTCCCTCCAGCAGCGGCCTCATCGCGTTTCCCCAGCTGAGCGCCGCACCATGGAGCAGCATGTGGACGACATGCTTCACCGTGAAGTTGTTCGACCCTCAAGCAGCCCGTGGGCAGCTCCTGTCGTGCTCGTCAAAACAAAAGGATGGATCCATTCGCTTCTGCGTGGACAACCGCCGCCTCAACAATATCACGCGCAAAGACGTCTATCCGCTTCCACGCATTGATGACGCTTTGGACAGCTTGCAGGGGGCAGAGTTTTTCTCGTGTCTTGACTTGCGATCCGGATATTGGCAGGTACCCATGGCTGATGCTGATCGCTCGAAGACGGCATTTGTCACCCCTGATGGATTATATAAATTCAATGTTATGCCGTTCGGGCTGTGTAACGCCCGGCAACATTCGAACGCATGATGGACAATATTCTGAGGAGACTCAAGTGGAAAATTTGCTTGTGCTACTTAGACGACATTGTCATTTTTTCTGCCGATTTTCCAACGCATCTTCAGCGCCTAGAACAGGTTTTAACCTGTCTTTCTCTCGGTGGACTCCAACTGAACCTAAAAAAGGGCTACTTCGATGCGAGGAAGCCACCATCTTGGGCAACGTCGCCACCAAGGACGGCGTTCTACCCGACCCAGCGAAGCTCCGTGCAGTGGCTGAGTTCCCGAAGCCCAGTAATATAAAATCTCTTCCGAGCTTCATAGGCCTTTGTTCATACTTCCGACGTTTCATCCGCAACTTTGCCTCTATCATTGCGCCATTGACGAAACTCCTTGGTGGTGCCAGCGACTTACCTGACTGGTCCTCAGCTTGCGACCTTGCGTTGGAGACTCTGCGTTGTCTACTGACCTCTCCACCTGTACTTCGCCACTCCTACAGCGCCTACTGAAGTTCACACTGACGTCAGTGGAGTTGGCCTTGGGGCCGTGCTTTGCCAACGAAGACCTGGTGTTGACGAATGTGTCGTTGCCTATGCGAGCCGCACGTTGACGAAGGCTGAAGCAAATTATTCGGTAACCGAAAAGGAGTGCTTGGCCATCATCTGGGCGCTTTCTAAGTTTCGACCATATCTGTACGGCCGCCCATTTCATGTGGTCACTGACCACCAAGCCCTTTGCTGGTTGGCGTCGTTAAAGGATTCGGCAGGTCGTCTTGGGTGATGGGCGCTTCGTCTACAAGAATACGACATACGCGTCATATACAGGTCCGGTTAGAAGCATTCTGATTCCGAAGCTCTGTCTCTTTCACCAGTTTCTTCTGGCCTTGCGAAGCCGTCGGGTGACCTGCTGGCCCTTTCGGTGACTGATATGGCAGCCGAGCAACGGAATGATCCCTGAATCGCTTCCCTCATCAGCTGCCTATCCGATCCTTCCAGGGCCGCTACTACTCGGGCTCTGCGTAGGCAAGCAGCACACTTTGCGGTACGCGATGGGCTGCTTTATTGCCGCAACTACCACTCGGACGGCCGCAAATGGTTACTTGTCATCCCTCAACATTTGGGATCCGATGTGTGCGCCTCTTTTCATTCCGATCCCACGTGCGGTCATGCCGGCCTGCTCAAAACCTATCAACGTTTGCGCATTTGTTACTTTTGGCGTGGGATGTACAGCTTTGTACTCAAATACGTTCGGTCCTGCCAAGACTGCCAACGACGAAAGGCGCCGGTGCCCCATCTGAGCGGTCCTTTGCAACCGCTGCCTTGTTCGGGCAAGCCTTTTGATCGTGTTGGCATTGACTTGTACGGCTCATTACCTTGAACAGCCGCCGGAAACCGGTGGGCTATAGTGGCCATTGACCACGTAACACGGTATGCCGAAACCGCTGCTCTGCCAACTGCCACGGCACGTGACGTTTCCTCTTTTTTCTTGCATCGATTTACACTTCGTCACGGTGCCCCTAAAAAACTGCTCAGTGTGCGGGGCCGTGTTGTCCTGTCTGACGATATTTCGGCGCTTCTTAAAGAATGCCATGTCATCCATTGCATGACCTCTGCTTACCACCCGAGACCAATGGTCTAACAGAGTGCTTTAACCGCACCCTTGGAGATATGTTGTGTAAGTACGCGGCGTCCGATCATAGAAATTGGGACCTGGTGCTTCCCTACGTGACGTACGCCTATAACACCGCCATTCAAGACACGACTGGGTTCTCTCCATTTTTCCTTTTATAAGGGCGTGAGCCATCGTGTATGTTGGACACCATTCTGCCGTATCGTCGCGATCCATCTGAGTGTGCTCCGGTTTCGGAGGCCGCCAAGAGTGCAGAAGAATGCCGGCAACTTGCTCGTTCTTTTACCACGGAAGAACAGGGCCGCAAAAAATCTCACATTGATGGCAAGCCCGTGCCGAGCTTCGCTCCTGATTCTCGTGTATGGCTCTGGGTAACCACTCGGACTCCTGGTCTCTCCTCGAAATTTCTCCCAAACTATCAAGGCCCTTACCGCGTCATCGAACAGACTTCCCCAGTCAATTACGTTGTCGAGCCCTTAACACCTTCCTAGGATCTCCGACGCCGTTGTCGGGAAACAGTGGATGTTGAACGTCTAAAACCCTATTACGATCCCCTTGTTTTGCCAGCACCTTGAGTCGCCAGGATAGCTACCCTCTTGGCCAGGGGGTGATTGTAATGCAGAAGATTGGCAACGCTCACTCGAAGAATTAGGGCCGTCACCAATCCCCTGCGGGAGATGTGCGCCAATTTATCGTCGTCGGTAGCAGAAGCAGAATATGGAAGCCGCACCGCCATCGCCTGGAGCGACGGTGTTCTCTCTCGCTCTGCTTTCTCCAAGCGTCGACTGTGCTCGGACTGTGCTCGGACTGTGCCCTTCTTGCATTTCACCTGCACAGCAACCTTTGCCAATCAACCCCACTTCAATAGATATATATATATATATATATATATATATATATATATATATATCCTTCTGAGACCCCGCGTGCACCGTATTGCACATTCAGATTCAGGCATTTCATAAACAATACAAGCCGCAAGCGAAACCAAAACCGTGCTTCCAAGCTAGAATAGAGACCGGTGCTGCCTCCTGTTGGTGTTCTATGCAACTGTTGTTCCCAGGTGGCGCTCATACTAACAAACAAAATGGGCGTTTTTCAGTCCGGACGTTTTCTGCCGAAGCCAACAAGGAAAACCATTCTGATGTATTTAGAAATGCTGTGATGCTCTTGAATTTCGTATTACGAGCTCATGAAAGACCACTATTTCCGTCTTCACTTTTATGTTTTCTTCATTATTTCACTCGTTAATTCGATGTGCAACAGATTGCACATCAGGACAATGTTGAGTCTTTGTCACAGCATTTAGCGGAACTCATTATTTTGATTTGCACTTTCGCTCCTTTGAAATTAGAGGTCTTTCTGGGCAAATAAATAATAAAAATATTAATCAAAATAAAAAGTAGCAAATAAAAATAAAAGTAAATGAAAAATGGTTAATTAAAAAATGAAATACAAATAATAAAAATAAATAAATTAATGTTCAAAAAATTGAAATAAATCAAAATTATTAAATAATAAATACAAAATAAAAAGGTAAAAAAAACCTACAATCAAAAATTAAAAAATAAAAATAAATGAATAATGCTTAATAAATAAAAATGAAATAAAAATAATAAAAATAAATAACTAAATGTTACATATAATTGAAATAAATCAAATTAATACAAACTAAATACAAAATAAAAATAAAAATAACTAAAAATACAACCTACAATAAGAAAATAAAAAAATAAATAATAAAAACGAACAGTTTCAGTGGGAATTTACCGGTGAAGAGAATAATTTGCTTGTCAACGAAGATGTATGGTGAGCATGGAAGACTAAGGCAGGCGTTTCTAATGATATCAGGAAGACGACGGATTTTGAATTGGTGATTGGCTTCTTCATCTTTGTCAGAAATAGCGAGGCACACACACACGACAACACACAACCCACAAAAAACACACAACCCACACATACCACACAACACAACACAACGCACACATGCCCGCACACACACAACCCACAAAAAACACACAACACGCACACACACACACACGCACGCCCACACAAAACAACGCTCGTACACACAGAACACGCGCACACACAAAACATCGCGCACACAACACAACACAATTCGCACACACACACACACACACGTGCGCACGCACGCACACACACACGAACACCGAATGCGCACACGCACACGCACACGCACGCGTGCACACGCACACACACGCGCGCACCCACATGAATGCACACACACAGACACGTGCACGCGCACGCACACACGCACACGTACGCGCGCACACACACACAAGCACTGTATATGGCATCATGTTGCATGAGTTTTTGACAACTTAGTCCCAGTGTGCAATATATTGCACATGTGATAGCTTCTCAACGAACCGTCATAGAAAATAAAGAATTACATCAAAATTATCTGTGTAGTCTGGTAAATTCAAATATTTAAAAAAATACCTTGTTTTTGCTTCGTTATGTCTCGGGTCTCAGGAGGATATATATATTTATTTATATATATATATATATATATATATATATATATATATATATATATATATATTGTAAGGCCGATGGTAGACGAGGCAGACCAGTACGCACAAACCGCTTTATTCGCAGGCCGAGCTGCAAGGCGGCAAGATGGTGACCGAACCAGGTTACCGATGATGATCGTTCGAGAAGGTAGAAGAATCGGTGATGATGAGTATATACAGAGATGAAGAAGCCGTGGCCGCAACCGAGCGCCAGTGAAGATGGCATTCCACTGGGACATTGCATTCAGCGTTCCGACCTTCCACAAACGAGGCCACCACTGGTCTCACAATATTTTCCCCCCCGGGGCGAGAGCGGCCGCCTGGTTGCGTTTTACTGCGAATTACGCCGGTGGAACGCCTTGAGGCGGGAAACGTGGACAATCTCCGTGCCACGATGACGGCGGTCCGAACTTCCGCAAACGGGGGTGACGCGATAGTTCACCGGTGAGGTAGCCTCAAGAACCTTGTAAGGACCAAGGAACCAGGGTAGGAATTTGTCGCAGAGGCCTGGAGAGCGAACCGGTGTCCAGACCAAGACTTCGTCACCAGGTCGGAAAGAAATGGACCGGCGAACAGCGTCGTAGCGTTCTTTTCGGTCTTGTTGGCTTGCTTCTGTGCGCATGCGGGCCAGGCGCCGACAGTGGTCGATCCGAGACACGAATTGTTCCGGAAACGATGCAGAAGCGGACACAGGAGCGGTAAAGAAACAGGTATCAAGCACGTGCGATGGATGACGGCCGTACACAAGGTAGAAAGGCGCGTACCCTGTAGTGCTTTGAACTGCCGTGTTATAGGCAAAGGTGACTGAAGGTAATATAGCGTCCCAATTTCTGTGGTCAGGTCGTATGTACATTGATATCATGTCGGAAAGCGTGCGGTGAAAGCGTTCGGTGAGCCCGTTCGTTTGTGGATGGTAGCTTGATGTCATTTTGTGGGAGGTATTAGAGGCACGAAGGACTTCGGCAAGGATCTCGGATAGAAACATCTTGCCGCGGTCACTTAACAGTACGCGAGGGGCTCCATGTCGTAGCAGGATGTGTCGCAAAAAGAAGGCAGCGACGTCGCCAGCGCTAGCCGAGGGAAGTGGCGCTGTCTCCGCGTAGCGAGTCAAGTGATCAACGGCCGTGACGATCCAGGGGTTACCAGTGGACGTCGTCGGTAAGGGCCCATACAAATCAATACCGACACACTTCAAACGGCGTAGTTGGACACGGAACAGGCTGGAGGAGACCGACAGGGGGTGCCGTAGAGCGCTTGCGGTGCTGACAGGGTGAACAGAATGCGACGTATTTCACCACGCTGGTCGAGAGTCCTGGCCAAAAGAAGCGACCTCGAATGCGGTCGTACGTCTTTTGAAAGCCAAGGTGGCCGGCGGTGGCGTCGTCATGAAAAGCTTGCAAGACGCGACTCTGGAGAGCACGAGGCACAACTGGGACCCATGTGGCGCCATGTGGGTGGTGGTTTCTGCGATACAGTGCACCGTCTATGAGCTGGAACTGCCGCAGTTGGCGACGTAGGCGGCTATTCGGTGAACGTGTCGAACCAGCGAGCCGATCCATTATTTTCTGGCAGTAACTGTCTGCTCGTTGATGATCGACCAAGTCGCGGCGGTCGTCAGCCGGTGCATAGTGGACAGGTGCAACTGATAATGGCGGTGTATGAGGAAGCGACGCCATGTCGTTTGAAGATGGCATCAGTGGGCACCGCGAGAGTGCGTCTGCGTCTACATGCTTGAGTCCGGACTTGTAGGTAACTGTAAAGTCGTACTCTTGCAATCGCAGAATCCAGCGTCCCAGGCGTCCCGACAAGTTTTTCAATGAAGACAGCCAGCACAGAGCGTGATGGTCTGTGACGACGGTGAAATGTCGGCCGTAGAGATATGGCCGAAACTTTTGCACAGACCACACAACGGCCAGACACTCCTGTTCCGTTATTGTATAATTCGTCTCCGCTCGTGTTAGAGAGCGGCTGGCATAAGCAACAACCCTCTCGCGGTGGTTAGCATCGCGCTGCAACAGAACGGCGCCAATGCCATGCCCACTAGCGTCGGTGTGGAGGATCGCCGGTATCGATTCATCAAAGTGGCATAATACAGGTGCGGAAGTAAGCGCATGCTTGAGGTCTTGGAAGGCCTTTTGGCAGCCATCACTCCAGTCGAAGGGGGTATCAGAATTTAATAGCTGGTTCAGAGGTGCAGCGAGAGTAGCAAAATTGCGGACAAAACGGCGAAAATAGGACGCCAGGCCGAGAAAACTACGCAGCGCTTTTTGTTGCTGAGGTCGAGGAAAATTGGCTACAGCAGAAATTTTGTCTGGGTCGGGGCGTATGCCATCTTTACTGACGACTTGACCAAGAACCTTTATCGATTTGCTAGCAAAACGACATTTCTTGGTGTTCAGAGTCAGACCAGCCTTTGCCAGGCAAGTCAACACCTCGTCCAGACGCTGCAGATGTTCCGCAAAACTTGACGAAAAGGTGACGATGTCGTCAAGGTAACACAGGCATGTTTTCCATTTAAGCCCGCGAAGGACCGTATCTATCATGCGCTCAAATGTGGCTGGGGCGTTGCATAAGCCAAAAGGCATTACGTTAAATTCGTGCAAGCCGTCTGGAGTCGCAAACGCCGTTTTCTCTTTGTCAGACTCGCGCATGGGGATCTGCCAGTAGCCAGAGCACCGGTCCAGACTAGAGAAATATTCAGCCCCTTGTAGACGGTCCAGCGCGTCATCTATGCGCGGCATCGGATACACATCCTTCCGGGTAATCCTATTCAAAGCCCGATAGTCCACGCAAAAGCGTACGGAACCATCTTTTTTCCTCACCAGAACAACAGGAGAAGACCACGGACTCGAGGAAGGTCGAATAACATTTCGTTGAAGCATGTCCGCGACGTTTTCTTCTATGACTTTCCGTTCCGACGACGACACACGGTACGGGCGGCGGCGAACAATGTGAGTCCCATCTGTCTCAATACGATGTTCTGCAACAGACGTCTGTCCAAGGTTGGTAGAGATGCAGTCAAATGAGTTTTTGTGTTTTTCCAACAGCTCAAGTAGGAGTCTCGTTTCGAACACCGTGAGGTCTTCGCTAATCGTGGTTGCCAGGGTGGGACGTGAGGACCCGGAATCTGAAGACAGGGGAACGGAAGACACAGAGCAGAGGGGAACCAGAGACAGACTGTCATCAGCCACAACGGAAGCGAGCGTGGTGCCTTCAGGGAGGAGTATCGTCTCAGAAGTGGTATTTGTAACAATGAGCGGCGCAGACCCACGTGCAAAACGGACAAAGCAGGTCGCGATAATGATTCCTGGGGGAATAAAACGCGCAGAAGGCACGAATAACGCATCACCGTCACGAATTTGGGTTGAGTGAACTGAAAGGACTGTATCGTGGCCCGGGTATAAAACGTAATCGGCACTTGCTGTCAAATTCAGTTGTGGCTTTTCTTCCAGAATGTTGGTGTCCTCCGTATCTGCGAGTTCAATTTGCGGTTGCTGGCACGAAATGACGGCGGATGCGGATGACAAGAAGTCCCAGCCCAAGATGAGGTGATGCGCACACGGTGACAACACTGCACACTGAACGTGATGACGAAGTTGACCGACTGAAATTCGTACCGTGCACTGTCCCGATGGCCTGATCGTGCTGCTATTGGCGCCATGCAAAGAAGGTCCACTGTAGGGTGTTCGAACCTTGCGTAGTCGGGCACACAATTCCATACTTATCACCGAAATACTGGCACCAGTGTCACTAAGGGCATCTACACAAACACCTTCAACCAAAACTGACAACATGTTCGATGGACGCTCCGGAGGCATTGTAAGTTTCCCACGTGATGCAGTTCCCCTCCCAAAACTGCATTAACTAGTTTTCCGAGTGCTGGTCGGTGACGTAGGTCGCAGGCCGAAGGGGTGACAGCGCCCGACGGCCTGGCGATGGTGAGCGGCGTCGCGTATCGCGCGGCCTATGAGAAAAGTCGGTTGGTGGCTCAGGTGGCGATGGTGAACGGCGTGAGAAAGACGGGTGCGTACGATGCACGTAGTCGAAGTAATTCGGACGTACATAATCGCGTTCGTAGGCTGCGTAGCCGCGTCGTTCGTCACGTTGGCGACTTCGACAAAATCGGGAGATGTGGCCCCGGATGCCACAATAATAGCAGACTGGCCGGCCAACGGGGTCTTGGTGTGGCGGAAAATAAGTCGGCGTGGTATGCAATCGAGGCATGGCGGCCACGTAGCCGGACGGGGCCCGTGTCGTAATGGGACTGTGCGGTAGAGGATGCCGACCAGCCACATCCGAGCAGGATGGCGTTGCCACAGAAACAGGTTGGGTGGGAGGCGGAAGTACGGGCATAGCCGCGAGCTCCTCCTTAACAATATCCCGTAGGCCAGGCACAGAAGGAGCTTCGCGGACACAGTGTGCGCACTGGGAAATATTGGCGTGCATCTCCTCGCGAATTATAGAGCGTATCAACGCACGCAGGTCTTCATTTCCCAGATGGTGGGTAGGAGACGTGTCTTGACGAAGGCGGATGGACTGGAGTTCGTCGAGACGCTTACAAGTGGAGATCACGTCCGACACGGTTGTGGGGTTCTGCGTTGCCAGTGTGGTGAACGCGAACTCACCGATTCCTTTTAGAACGTGGCGTACACGGTCAGCTTCCGGCATGTTATTGTCGGCGTGACGACACAGCGCCAGAACGTCCTCGATATATGAGGTGTACGTTTCATGCGCCTGTTGCACACGGGTCTCGAGTTTCTTTTTCGCGATGTCGCTCCGAGCTTTAGAAGAGCCGAAAATCCGGCGGAACTGAGCAACGAAATCGGCCCAGTCGGTGATGGTATGCCGGTTATTTAGATACCACGTCTCGGCAACCTTGGTCAGGGAGAACGAAACGTTTTGCCGCTTCAGGTTATCGTCCCAGCGGTTGAATGCGCTCACCCTTTCGTAGTTGTCCAGCCACTCGTCGGCATCATCGTCACGAAGGCCAGCGAAGAAAGGAGGTTCACGCTGGGGGCTGGTTATGATGCACTGGGGGGTTGGTGGGGCCGTGGCGTGCGCCGATTCCAGCGTCATGGCTGTAGTTTCCGGCATTAGGCGGCGACCCGAACGGAGCTCCAGTGGGGCAGCTTGAGAGGTGGATTACGGGACCGAAACGCACCTTCCACCACTTGTAAGGCCGATGGTAGGCGAGGCAGACCAGTACGCACAAACCGCTTTATTCGCAGGCCGAGCTGCAAGGCGGCAAGATGGCGACCGAACCAGGTTACCGATGATGATCGTTCGAGAAGGTAGAAGAATCGGTGATGATGAGTATATACAGAGATAAAGAAGCCGTGGCCGCAACCGAGCGCCAGTGAAGATGGCATTCCACTGGGACATTGCATTCAGCGTTCCGACCATCCACAAACGAGGCTACCACTGGTCTCACAATATTTATATATATATATATATATATATATATATATATATATATATATATATATATATATATATATATATATACATATGTACATATGTACATACATATACATACTGAAAATGAAGCAAGTGAACCGCAGTTTTGCCTAATCGCGTGATTTTATGCGTATGTCTTGAGGGAAACAAAAAAAAAGAACTGAGAACTGACGGACGAAATGAAGGAGCGCTTCCAACCATGCCTGGCGTGATTAAGTCAACCAAGAAAACATAAAAAGGCGCTGTTTGGATGTAGCCATTTCCGGCCACCAAGAAAATGCGCGGTAGGTCGAAGGATGAGAAACACGGCGTAAGAACGTTTGCGCAATTTTATACAAATCTCAAACTTTTCGCAACGTTTTTATTGTAGTTGCGTCTCGTCGACCTACAGCTACCGTGGCGGCGGTTTTGGCGCAGCTCAAGCGGTCACATTTTGGTTCATTTACGCAGGTGGTTGAAACATGTGGTAAAGCTTAGTGAATATTTTTTTAACTGCCACGAAAGCATGAAAGGCTTAGAAGCAAGAAGCAAGACAAGAAAGACTTTTTCAACAGCCAGCAAGAAAGACTTAGAAGCATAAAGCATTGCTTTTCCACATGACGCAATCACTTTGTACTGCCATGCAAAATGGATTTTGCAAACGCCTCCAGTGTGTCTCCATAAAACGTATTGCTGTGAAATCAACCACGTTTCAACCATAAATAATTGCGCCACGTACCCTAGCCTCTTGAGCAAAGTCTATTTAACATTGGATAAATCTTAGAACTTTGTCTACCACTCGTCTATTGTCAATCTTTTCTATCCCTCAACTACATTTGTTTATCACTCATGCACGACAGTATTTCTTCGTCAACTGTACATTTTTGCGTCGCACCATGATGGATTGGCTGCCCACACCTGCATTGCAAAAAAATTCCGAGGCAAGACATTCTGCGTCCACCAAACAGGATGCAGCAACAATACGGCATGAAAAAAAAACTAGCTCCAATTTACGCTGGGAAAGTGGTTGGAAAGCAAAGCTTTAAACCACACCCACAACAATTGCCCATGAGACGACACATGAATTCACACACGTGGCTCTAAAAATAGTGAAACCAGACCTTCTGCCAGCCTTTGCCTTGAATTCGCAGAGAAAACGTCCCAAACGAAGCAGCAGCGTCGGGCACGGCTGGGCTAGAGTTGCGCATGCCGGCGCTGTAGCCCGGCCGAGAGTCGGGAGAAAGTAAACGGAGAGGAGTGTCTTTTGAAGGGTGCAACAGCGGAACTTAGCCATCCTGATGTGTTCGCTTGGGGCTGCACCACCGCGCGACGGAAGCGCAGACACCAAAACAATTCGGCATGTAAGCTTATTGAATCCCATTTACACCGATTTTAGGTAGTTAGTTTAGTGTGTTTGAGAACTGTGAGAAAGCTAAGAGAACTTTTACAATCACTATTTATCAAAACCAGTTGCTCCTATCGCCTTATGTAGAACCTGTTAAAACACAACCGATATGGTACTCCCCATATTAGAAAACGGAATTCCTTTCGTGGCAAGCATTGCGTTTCTCTAGCGGCTAGATGTCTGCATGTGGTCTCTATAGAACCAATCTTTAAGATGTCTTCGCCGCACGACCACATAATGCTGTCTTGTCCTGGTTACCGGGAGGTGCTGCTGACGAAGTTCATCAAGCCGTGCGGAGAAAGTGCGCGATGAATGGAAAGCTGCGCCAAAACAGACCCAAAACAAGTGTCGCTAAAGCAGACTGCAAACCCGACGGAATGTCACCCCTACGCGAAAGCCGAGGTGGGAAGCTCCGGTGAGCGGGGAACGCTGGCCAAATTTGCCGTGCCATCTAAAGTGTGCTCCGTGAGTAACACCCTCTGTCCTCCCCCAGCCGCCGCCAGCGCCGCGTCGGGAGTTTATTGTCCTGCACGCTACGAAAGAACCGTTGGCTGGTACAGGTAGAAAGCTTTGCTTTAAAATATCAATTGTCTACATAATCGTTACACGAATGAAGGAATTTGCCCGTCCAGCTCGAGATTCTATTTTGGCGCATTGAGGTTCCTATGCGGTTTGATTTTGCTGAATATGTGCGAAAATCATACACATGTCATGCCTTGTAAAGGTTGTTCTCACTCTATAGGTTCACCATTCTTAAAAGAGGTGTTTGTTCTTATTGCGGCTTTGAAAGCCAGCGCATAACGACAGACAGCCAAATTTACAAACGCCACGTGGTGCCACGGGCATTTCATTGACTAGCGGGCATTTCATTCACGCGAAATGACAGCGGGAATGACCGTTGCCGGCAAGAACCAGCGATAGTCATGCAACTGTGCAGAAATATTGGATAGGACACGACTTCGTGCAATATGTGATTTTTAATAAACTTACAGAAGCATGTTTATGTAGACAAGCACCCAGTAACTGTTTTTTATATGCTCTAAAAATGAAAAAGCCCCCCAATACACTTTCACCTTTGTCCTCCGCAATCTCATTCTCCAATATTTACCATTGAGTTTCCTGTCTGCGTATGGGAAGCGCATAGCTAAAACCTAAACAATAAACCCCTTTGTAAGGTCTGTGCGCAGTTGAGGAATAACGGGAGCTGATATTGCTCTCGCATATAGTTTATAGCTGGCAAGAATTTATAGCAGTGGGCATTCATTTTTTCCGCTGCCGATACCTGGGAGGAAGAACCTTGTCGATTAAAATGCTGATAGCGAGGTACACGTGCTTGCTTTATATGCGACTTCGTGAAATTAGAAAAAAAACGCCCTGGTGGTAGATAGTTTGTAGATACCAAGCAACACGTTTCCATCGACACGTGACAGGCCTACTTGTTTTACCCGGCCAATTGGACCTGCGATGCCCGAGTAATTTGCCAACGAGTTTTGATTTTGCTTATCCGAACCCCATGAATCTATCGGAGCAATAATCCCTTAGATTTGTTACTTGAGCGCCATTGTGGAAAAGACCACCAGACTGTATTCTTGAAAGGTTTATGGAAGGCATGAAGTTGTAGGTGTGGGCGTCGTCGTTTCTTCAGGTTAATTGTTGGGACGGCAGAATATTGTTTGTTTGATGCTATTTGCGAGCTAGTTATATTTGTTTGCTTCAGGTTTGCTTTTGTAATATTGTAAAAGCATGGACACGTCCTTGACATTTTTATGGTGTAATTAAAATGCAATACATTGGCATTCGAAAGAACTCCATCATAGTAATTCAAATGTGCTGAAGCATTGGTCCAGATACAGATTTATTTCACCAGTATCCTGTGACATCACATGATAAATAAATTTAACATTGAATTTCCATTTTTCCAATTGGCAACGACAGAGCTATACTCCCAACCATACACTCTTCGATAAGTTGCAGGGGCGCCGCTGCGGAGCGGCACAGGGGTATTGTGATCTGGTATGGTTTTGGCTGAAGAATTTATTGCAGTGGGCGTTGTCTCTTTCCTTGTTGCCGCCTCGCAGGCAGAACGTTTCTTTTTGTTTTGTTGCTGAGTGCGAGATATTGCTGCTTCCTTTTGTTCGTTCTTCTACATCTACATCAGCACGTGCGGTCTAAAAATACCAAGTCGGGTTCAAGAAAGGATCCGAAAGGCTTTAAAAAAATCGTTGCAATATTATAATTTCGGTAAATTTCCGTTTAAGATGTCTATTTTTTTCGCCTATGCTGTTGCAGCGCACAAGTATATTTATAAAGCATTCAGTTTCGGCCCTACGCCACGAAATGCTCGCTTTCAACGATAGGCCTCTACCTGTACGGGGATTCGGGATCCGTTGTGCCTCTTGAATAGGTGCTCGTTCATTTCATTGTCTTCCCATGTTGCTGATAGCCGGCAAGAAAAAATTATAGGCCATAGGAATTAGTTACCTAGATGGGCTGGGGCGGTTCATTGCGGGCGCAGGCCATAAATATTAACGCTGTGGCCGAGAGCATCGTGGAGTGCATTGTTTCTCCGCTAGCCAATAGCAGCAATCTCTAGAGCAGAGCTCCAGAAACTCGACGTAACACCTTTCGCTCGGATTTCGCAAAACGCGCTGTCTTGTACGCACTTACCAGCGAGGACATAGCGTGTTTTTGCGGTCAGGCATTCGTCCTTCCGGACTTGCTGCAAGCCCTTGCGAAAATGTCGACCTACAAGCCTCATGTGCCGATGCCGCTTGATATGCTTGAATACCAACAAAAGATTAAGGAATTCATCGGCCTGCATATGAGCTTCCCGGCAAGTGAATATTACTGGTGCTTGACACGGGTACCGTGCATGAACTTACGTTTCGTTGTGAAGGATCTCCACCTCTCCCATATCAGGTATTGGTGTCGCGAGTCACAATCGAAAAGAATCAAATTTGAATAAA
Organism: Haemaphysalis longicornis; assembly: GCF_048455015.1. Lineage (NCBI taxonomy): Eukaryota > Metazoa > Arthropoda > Arachnida > Ixodida > Ixodidae > Haemaphysalis > Haemaphysalis longicornis. Next base: position 24,034,378 of record NW_027526204.1, on the reverse strand, counting down.
TCAATCAATAGGACTCCTTTGTTTCCTTTGAAAATGTGCAGGACAGGATAGTTTATTGTGCTGACGGCGAACAATGGCGTAAGCACTAGCAGAAGTATTTTTTGATAGAAATGTAGCTAATAGTCAGTTGTAAATTATATTTACCCAGCGGGCGGAAACGCAGCTTCAGAACAAGTTTTGTTCTAGTGCGTAGTTTTAAAGCAACAGCTTGCCGATACCTAAGAGGCTGCCGGAATAAAGGTGTGGCGTAAAAATTATAAAATGAGAATAAAAGTTGAGTGTCTTGGCCATTTTGTTTCCAAATATCGTTAGGCAAAAGAATCTAAAAACATTTCACCTCGAGAAGATGACGAACAATATTAGGTACAGGGCAGTAACACTCAAATTGACGAGCATTCGGGGCAGCCCCAAATGTGGTGAGTTCGGTAGTGTCTTGTGTCGGGGAAACTTGATCATCTATGACTGAACAGAAAAACTGTGCTCCAGAGTGAATGATTCTTAGTTTTCGCGCCGAATGTGGTGACAATAAGCTGACGAGGATAAAATCTGAATGACAAACCCATTTCAAAGTTTCGGTCGTTGGTTGTCTCAGTCAGAAGTATTCGTTTCCGAGTGTCGTTAGAGCCAGGCCCATCTGACGCTCTCCATTTCTTCAAATATAGGCAATTGCTGGAAGTAACAGATTTAGTTTATATTTTAACGAAAATATTGATAACCATTTGAGCTGAAATAAAAAAACACTATAGTTGGAAACTAAACAAACTTTAAAATAATGAATTACTCAAAACCAATGTTTTATACATATACTAAAACAGAAGGATGACTTATGTAAAACGAAATAGAAAAGCAGCTTCTACATAGTACGCATAAAAATAGCGAAAAAGAGCAAACCCCGTAACCCCCTTCCTTTCCATAAATATGCATAAAGTGCGGTAGTAACACGTCTAATGGTTATATTATACTAACTAGAGATGCATTTTTTTTACGGATTTTTGAAAACCAGAGAAATGAACAACATATAAAAATAAACGACAAAAAGAAATATGTCACAAATAGGTTGTATTAAACATCTGTAAAAACAATAACACAATAATAAAATTACAAACAGCAGATTTCACTAGCATAATAGTGCAAATAAGCATAATCGTTCATACGAGATTGTGATAACCAAAATTTGCAAGAAAGATAACATTTGACACCCTATATTTTTTAATAGAAAATTGACCACAGTTAGGAGAAATCCCCAAGGTGGAGTAAGTTATTGCGAAGAAAAATGCACCCTAAACGTCACAAAATTTGACATCCACCTTATTGCAGCCGTACGGCTGCATTGAGGTGGATGACGAAGTTTGCAGCACCCACAGAGCTATACCCCAAGCCCAAGTATGATTTTGGCCAGAAGAATTTTTTTCAGTGGGCGTCGTCTCTTTCCCAGTTGCCGCCTGGCAGGCAGAAGATTTTTTTATGCTGATTGCGAGAGATTGGTGCTTGCTTTAGTTCGTTCTTCTAAATCTACATCAGCAGGTGCGGTCTAAAAATACCATGTCGAGTTCAAGAAAGGTTACAAAAGGCTTTAAAAAGACCGTTGCAATATTAAAATTTCAGCAAATTTCGGTTTATATCTGTAATTGCTTCGCCTATGCTGTTGCAGCGGACAAGTAAATTTACAATGAATTCAGTTTTGGCCCAACGCAACAAAATGCTCACTTTCAACGATGGACATCTACCTGTACGGGATTCGGGATTCGCTATGCCTCTCGAATATGGGCTCGTTCATTTCATTGTTTTCCCGTGTTGCTGATAGCCGGCCAGGATTAATTGTAGGCCGTGGGCCTTTGTTACCCTAAGTTACCTAGGTGGGCTGACGCTGTTTATTGTGGGCGCTGGCCATAAATATTACCACTGTGGCCGGGTGCATCGTGGAGGGCATTGTTTCTCTGCTAGCCAATAGCAGCAATCTCTAGAGCAGAGCTCCAGAAACTCGACGTAACACCTTTCGCGCGATCTCGCAAAACCCGCTTTCTTGTACCCACTCACCAGCCAAAACATAGCGTGGTTTTGCGGTCCGGCATTCGTCCTTCTGGAGTTTCGGCAACCAATTGCGAAAATGTCGACCTACAAGCCTCATACGCCGATGCCGCTTGATATGCTTGAATACCAACAAAAGATTAAGGAATTCAGCGGCCTGCATATGAGCTTTCCGGTAAGTGAATATTACTGGTGGTCGACAAGTGTATCGTGCACGAACTTACATTTCGGAGTGAAGAAAAGCCACCACCCCCTTATCAGGTATCGGTGTCGCGAGTCACAATCGAAAATAATCAATTAATGATTTAATCAGTCAACAATACTCTTTTGTTTCCTTTGAAAATGCGCAGGAAAGGATTCTTAATTGCGCTCACGGCGAACACTAGCGGAAGCACTAGCAGAAGAAATTTTGGGGTAGAAATGTATCTAATAGTCAGTTATAAAATATACTTATCCAGCGGCGGTAGATCGGCGGCAGAGATATAGTAGTGCGACGCCATGAGTTGGCGTGAGCTCACTTTTATTTTTATAACCACTGGCGCATTCGGAAGGCGCGCACACGGTCGCTACACGGGCCATGGGCAGAACGCCTAGTGGCCTGAGAGATGGCGGGACGCTATCACCTTCCACTCAGAGAGAATGCAGAGGGTGAACCCGCACATGTGCTCGGTGAGTGCACCGTCTGCCTCCCACGCCTCCGTGTGGGTTCGTTGCGCAATCGGTAAGACAACCGGCTCTCGCTCCATTTCTGTATTCCTTCCAGATTCGGTTCCCGTCGGTGCCAGTAAATTTTTTATTTGTCACGGGAGTTTTCTGTAACAGTGTTCGTCGTGAACCCTTGGAGGGTGGAGCTCAAAAGCTTCGTTTTAACATGGTATTTTTTGAAAAAGAAGCAACAAACTTTTAAATATGCATCGCATCGTGTATTTGTGACATTGTACCGCGTGGGTTACCTTACTTGTGAAAATGAGACAGAAACTTTTTTGAAGCCAATTCTACCCTGCTGATGTAAATGACATTGCACCACGCACTTCGCAGAAGACATATTATGTCACGGTCCCAAGTGTGGCATTTAAAAGTTCTTGTGCCTCAAGGACTTGCTTAGCCAGTTCCAGTAAGCATGGACAATAAGGAGGGCTGATTTGAAAGCCGATTTTGATTTTTACCGAATTGTAAAGCGCACTCTAATTTAGGTAAACTTTAACCGAAAGAATGTGCCCGGAAGATTTCTGCATATACGGTACATACCCGCTAAAAAACGAGAGCTGTGCCTAAAGGACCCAGAGTGAAATGTTGAAGTTAATAAGAAATAAATACGAGCCAGCCATTTAACATCCTACATTTCCACAAAATGCATAATTGGCGGAAGGAACACAACTAATCTCCGTTTACACTAATACAAACAAGTGAATGTATACTACTAGAGGAACACAATTTTGAAAAAACAAAAAACCAGAAAGTAAAAATACCGCAAACCTTAACTGTATAAATCAAAAACATGCATCTTATACACCCTAAAAAACAACGGTGAGTATAAAAAGCCCGTTGGAACTACCTAAATTTTCACAATAAATGGATAATTGCGGAAAGGTATTCTGTTGAACGAAATCACATGAACGAAATCACAATACACCTACAATCATCACCATCATCAACAAAAAGTCTACCAAGATCCACTGGAGTGCTAAGGCCTCTCGCATTGACTGCCAACCTATTATATGCTGCTTCACTCGAGGCAACTGTTGGCCATCAAAATTCGATAGCTACTCCCTCTACCATGTTATTAGCCTTTCGCTTCTTCTAGAACGGTGTCTCGGTATCCGTCCACCATCCTACTTGCCCACCGGTTCTCGGTTCCTCTCTCTCTACGTGGCCCGCACAAGTAAATTTTTTTTTCTTTACCTGCATTAGGAAGTTCAGCTCGGTATTTCATCCCGGCAGTTTGCACTAGTTTTATATGTCTCTTGCAAGTGATAGAGATACCTCTTTTTGCATATGGGAAGTGCTTATCGAATGCTGCCCAGCCAACACCTAATCTGCGCTGGATTCCTCTCTCGCGCTTGGTGTCAGAACTTACCATCTGTCCCAGGGAGTTATATTGTTTTGCATGTTTAAGTATGTTTTCTTTTGATTCCTTCAATGCCGCCAGGAGCTACAGTAGCGTTCACCGCAGCACGTGACGGTTTTCTCCAGTTGATGTAGTATTTCTTTTGCTATCGCAAAAACCAAGTATCCATAAATTTTTATAAAGGAACACTTGAAATATCACTTATGTATTGATTTTCCATCTTAAGTTTGCGTAATGGGGTGTTCTTTGTCAAAAACGCTGACAAGTATGAACATTGTCACCAGACCTAGACGATTACATTTGGCGGTGCGTATGTAAGGCTACTGCGCAATTTGTGTCTATAAGGAGGAGGCGTCTATAAGGTGGAGGCGTGCAACGCACGGTAAAGATCCCTGTGGCAGAAGCGCAGTTCCTTCGCCACGAATGACAAAATAAGTGTTGCAGACAGCGGTAGGTTTAGCCGGTTGCATGTGCTTTCTAAGTATCTTCGTCGTATATAGGAGAACCTTCTGCAGGAGAAGAAATATTCCATGGTTTATGGTTCGGTGCGAAAGCCCATCATGGCGACGGGGCAGATTAGAGCGGTGCAAGTAATATTTAAATTAGTCACGCGATACCGAAAGCTAGTGATGGTGACTTCACAAGCTCGCCACTGGCTTATGCGGCACTTCCATGAGTAACGGAGGGGCTCGAGCTCCGAGCCTTCATAAGCAGAATCAGGCATACTTTGAAGTAAGCACAGCCTACGAAAGCGAGCCGTAGTTATGAGGTAAATGGGCGGCAGAACCTGCACAACTGGACCACACAATGCAATTACAGTCGGGGCATGCGCAGATTCGTTAGGCCAGATACCTGCATGTCCCGGTACTCAGACCAAACCAAGTTCACAAAGAGAGGAAGGCGATAAAGAAGCAAGCGATCGGCGTAGGGGGGATGAGGTTGAGGATGTAAGGGCAGAACGACCAGAAAATGAAACCTTGAGAATTATGGCGTGTTGTTTTGAGGAACCAAGCTTACGAAGGGCCAAGGCTACTGCAAGAAATTCTGCTTGGAAAGACGTAGGAAAGTTAGGCAGCCGAATTCGAAAGGCCCAATCTAGACTGGGAGAAAAAATACCGACGCCTGCGTTCTCCTTCCGGATAGAAGCATCGGCTGCAAGAATGGCGTGCAAAGGGATACCGTTCAGACTATCCTTTGCGACGCTTGTATAAAGGTTCAGAGGTAGTAATTTCTCGTTAGAGGGAAAAATGTCATCAAAAGAAATATCTAACGGCGACACTCGGTCAAGTAATTCGGCCGACAAGAGCGCCACATTTAATGGGCTAAGCAGAGATTGAACAAAGACCGCCTGTGGTTGTTTTAACTGTGGCCATGAACTATCAAAGAACAACGAAGGCCACGTAACGAAGGCTGTTTGCGGCCTATGGGTGATTACATGAACTGTAAAAATGCATCTGTGGTGAGGGCATGCATGCGTCAGACTAATTGAGGAATACAGGTTTCCATGGATGAAATTTATTTGGTACATAACGGGAAAGACCCAGACATCACCGTATAGCTTGTATTTCGAGTATTAATAACGCGCAAATTTTTTTGTGGGGACTTCCGGAGAATAGCACACATTCAAATTCTAGAATTGGCCGGACGTATATTTTATAAACCATTAATAGGGTGTCACGACGCAAGCCCAATCTAGCTCGTTTCTCGAGCATGCACCTAATGGGGTTTATCTTCTTACCCTGGCACGTCTTCGGCGCATATCCCCGTGTCTGGATTGGACATAATCCTGCCTTCCTCTTCCTTATGGTCGATGCTGGTACGTCGAATACCCCAATAGCTTGATGGCCTGTTGCATCATTTCATTATTCTCTCTACAATACAATGAACGGCCTGCCTATTGTGAGAGGCGAACTTAACACCTTTCAACGGGTTTTGTTCAGCGTAACCGTCATGTGATAGGAAGCAGAGCATGGAAAGTGGGTAAAGGGAGAGCTACGAATTAAAGCAAACACGTGACGTCAGATGGAGGGTAAGCGGCAGTGGGAAGGTCGCAAACGCAGAGAGGGTTGCGAGGGGATTGAACTCTACAAAAAAAAAGAAACAACTGTTGAGAGCTCCTTCCAACAAAAACGGTGAAGAGCAAAATCAAATAAAGCAAATAATCCTGAAATGTCGTTTTCCGTGTTGCTATTCCTTCCTTCGTAGCACATGGCCACATGGGGGATGCGCCGAAAATTTGAACCTTTGAGGAACTAACGTGCCATTTTGCAAAATGCGTAATACTGTGGATTCGAACAGCAACAGTTGTAGAATAGTGCGTGCAGCGTGAAGCCTGAGCGTGATGTCACGGGACTAGGACAGGTACACACCACCTTCGCAGAACCCCGATTCTAGGGAGGTTGTGGCGTGTTCCAGTCTGGTTGCACACCCAGACAAACAAATGAAAGAGACGAAACTGACGGAAACACGCAACAGCAGACAAACAGCCGTTGAAAGAAGTCCATGCCAAAAGAAAAAAAACGAAATCGAGGAAAAAGGTGCAAGAACAAAAAATAAAAAAAGAATTTGCTAATAAATTTAACCAGGGTTTAACCTTAACAACACGTAAGCAGACTGGACCGGGCCGAGGAAATTTTGTGTCGAAAATCAGAGCGTTTCGATAAATTAATAAGGGCAGCAACGGTTTTGAATGTGGCGCACTTTCATCACCCGCTTTCTTTTTTGGCCAGTCGGCCATAGTCCCGTGATTGCGCTGTGTGTCACCAACAGCAGAAAATACTCCTTAGGATGAAAAATAGCAAACAAAAAGCTCGTAAGAACTCATCAAATAAAAAATAAAAAAGGACTTTGTAGTGAAATACAGCTTATTAAGGTAAAAGTACAATAAAATCTAGTAATTAGATATGCGTGCCCTCAGTAGCCACCAGTGCAGCGGTGAAGCGAGAGAAAGCACGGCACGATGCGCCACTCCCTAGTGGCACATCCTTGGTACGCACCACCCTGGACAGATTACGTCACCTCAATAATCAGCAAACAGCATAAATCGAATTTTTATTGCGTTTTATCCCTACCCCATAATATTATCATGAGCTTAATATTACCACAGCAGCTCCGCCTTGCCCGAGTTTCATTCAAACTGTGGCCTTCTAGAATAGCACCCCTGCTCCAAAGGAATTGTGGTTGTTCCCTGAAGACAAGATGTGCTTGCTGGAACATACACTCTAAGAAGTCGAGGAGTGCTGGGCACTCTGTCTAGGAGTAAAAACTTTTGTCCCATATTTCCCTCCTTTTAGAAGCATTGGGCTACTCTTCCGAGGAGTAGCGCGTGGCGGCCAAGAGAGAGGCGAAACACTCCTCGTGGGAATCACTTGCTGCTTTAGAAGCGGAGTACTTGAACCCTTTTTGGGAATTGCAATGTCATCTCCAAGGCAGCGTTCCGTCACTCCCTTTAGGCGTGAATAAGCTCCATTGGCTGCGGCGTTCCCGGATACTGCAGAAGGGCACTACTACTCTCTCTTGGACAGCATCTCGTTATGCCTCAAAAGCGTTCTGCTTTTTCCCGCGAGGCAGGGTGTTTTCGCTCCGCCTGCTACTAGTACCCCGCCCCCCCCCCACCTTCCCCACGATGGTACTGTAGGCAGTTACAAGCAAACAAAACAGGACAAACTTTTTTAAACATGAAAAAGAAGAAAAAATAACCTCAGACTTTATTTTCCAAGAAAATGCCACAACAATCGGTTCATTCTGCAATTTCACACAAAAAGCAATTTAGTTGGATGTAAAACATCACAGCATAAAAACGGTTGCTACTCCACATGCACTGTGCAAACAGGCGACGTAGCACCTATTTAGGATACATCCAAGAAAAATTCACAAATAAAAATGCAGCAAAGCAATTGATAACATTGAAATACAAACAATAAATTAAGACAATAAAAATGACATTAACACCAGCAAATAAAAAGGTACTGGCATTAGCACGAAAAGCGTCAGTAGAAATACAGCAGTGGGAGAATAGTTAACAGTATTAACATAAAACAAAATGGCCTTAGTACATCAGTGAGGGCTTCACATAGACTGGAAAGCTCGCTCTCATTTAGGACACATCAAGAACATTTACAAATAAATTTTTCGAAACAAAAATCTTGGACTAAAACTATTCAGCGTGGATTCCTATTAACGCATTACAACGTGCAATCAACACAAAGTTACAAAGCCATTGACACGGGAACTCTGCAACAGAATATGTTGGTGGGACAATAGGAAACCACCGGAAACATTCCCACTGGGTTTTTTAGGCGGGTGGTTCTCAAATGAGGATGCGCTAGTTAGATTTTTAAAAGGCATAACTTGGTATTAAAAACAAAAACGTTCGAGCTGACTGCTTCATAATGTTGTTGACGGCCTTCAGAACAGTACCGACCAGGGCACCGTGCTTGAGCCGAAGTAACGTCTACAGAAGCAAGAAGGTGAGCATTCCCTTTGAAGCGTGTTACACACTGAACAGCCAAAACACAGACTGCAGCAATGGAAACCCATCCACGATGTTCGAGGATGTGAGAAGAAGTGTCTTGAATGTCACGGCCACTTCTTCTGACGCCTCGAGGATCTCTCTCTCTCAAAAAAAAAAATTCGGGCAAGCACCATCTTCCCGCGATTCCTACATAGGCAGAAAGAGGGGGACAGCAAAGATATGTTCTACAATGAGAAAACAAATTGACGAAGTTGACGATGTGATAGATTAGTTTTTGCGCCGATAGAACGCATTGAACACGTATTGGAATGCAATACTGCTTGGCGCAATCCAATAGGCTCATTATTGAACGATCAGAACGCTCGAACATTAAACCACATGCAGCGACGGCGACAACCGACGCGAAAAAAGTAACATAATGGGTACAACAAACAGTGTGGGCGACAGCGACAAACGAAAAAAAAATTTCCCCGCATTTCCCCGAGGGGAAGAATGTGAAAGTGCGAATGCATGAGTTGAATTTGCGCGGTTCGGTAATGTTCGCGAAAGAGAGATCACACACACACACACAACTACAAAGAAAGAAAGATGCATTTATTCACAGACACCTATTTGTGTTGTCGTTGTACTTGATTGCTAGAGCGGATCTCAGCTTTGAAATTTCGTGTCAGTACTCCTTTAAGCGGGTGCATTAGCTTTCTCACGCCCGATTCCTGGCCAATCCCCCACGTGGGTATGTGCCATGTCAGCGGCCAGGCAGCGCGCGCCCATCTCCCCCCGTTGCCAACGAAGACGAGGAGATTCCTGGCCAATCCCCCACGTGGGTATGTGCCCTGTCAGCGGCCAGGCAGCGCGCGCCCATCTCCCCCCGTTGCCAAGGAAGACGAGGAGCGCGCGCACCCGCAGCTGTTGCTATGTGGACGGACGGCGGTCACCGGAATTCAGGGTCGCTTATAAAGTGCATGCGCACTTAAAATAATGCATTGCTGCCAATGCCATTCGTCGTCGTTGCAGCCGCTCGCTTGTGGGCTGCTTCTGGCCGGTATAAGCCCGCGACGGCGACGGCCCGTCGCCTGCCGCAGTTGCCGCCGTCAGTGGCCTGTGTAAATAAAATTTTGTCTCTGTCGCCCACAATACCTGTTTGCCGTACCCAATGAGTGAGGTTTCTCGTGTCGCTCATCGGCTTAGACGCATGTAGTTAGCCCTGAACAGTTCGGGGCGGAAGCCCCGAAAAGTCCCATCTCCGGCCATCCTGCCCTCAATCAAAACGCAAAAAACCTGCCTGGACAGCATTTCAGTCTGCTGCTGTACACGGGGCGGTCAACTGGCACGCGCTAGACGCGCTCCTATCACTCAGCCTATTGCACGCAATTCTTTGGATCCGCGCAGGTAGCCACAGCTACTGCACCGCAGCCACTCTAACCCTAGCCGCCGAGCTCAGAGTACCCATCAAAACGCAAGAAACCTGTCTGGACAGCATTTCAGTCTGCTGCAGAGCGCGCGGCGGTCACTAAAATTATTGTAATTTTAGTGACTGCCACGCGCTAGACGCGCTCCTATCACTCATCCTATTCTACGCAATTCTTTGGAGCCGCGCAGGTAGCCACAGCTACTGCACGGCAGCCACTCTAACCCTAGCCGCCGAGTTAATAATACAGGGTAACGCTGCGACTACTCGCGCGACCGTGCTCCTTACCTGCGAAAAGATTCGGCTAGGATACCAACACTTCACGAATCAAAGGGATTGAAACGGTACAAGACTCGACGCTGTTTGCACACGGGTACAAAGGCCGCCTTTCAAATCTAAACAACGGTCAAAATGAGTGACGAAAACGTTAGGGCTAACCGCTTCAGCGGACCGAAGTTAGAGAGCAACTCTGCTTCGTTAAATACACAAGACAAGAATACGGGGTTAACTAATGACTTACCTCTACTTCCCGAAGTCCGGTAGATAAATCCAATGTCGTCATAGCTGCAAAAGATCCTAGGCTGAAGGCGCGAAGCCTGCGACCGCCGCGAATGCAGTCCGGCCAAAGCGCGCGCATCGCTACAGAGTGCACATAGTTCCGGTATCGGCCTCTGCGCCACCGCACCTGTGATTTCCATCCGAAGTAAAAACTAGCTCCACGTACGCACGCACGAAAGAACTAATATACGGCTTGCTTACGTGTTCGTTATCTAACGCTGACGCACAGGCATGCAAGCAGTTAGCAGTTAGCGAGCACGCGTCGCACTGCGTTCAAGGAAGTATTACGATAAGGGCAGGTCTTACTCCCCATGTTGTGCAAGCCGTCTCCGAAGCTTCTGATAATTCTCGCGCCGAGAATGCTGGCGCCGAGAGGCGAAAACGAAAACAGACACCGGCGGCCTGCCGAGGGGCCAAGCCCAAAGCACGAAACACCTGAAACCACCACAGTCGCAGCAAACGTGGCCGGATGTTTATACCAACGAGTGAGAGCTTTGGAGTCTTGCGTGGGGAGTGTCACGTGTGTGTGCTGTTCGCCGAGGAGAGTCGCTCCACGCCTGCGCACCGCGTCAGTCGTTTTCTCCCCGTGCTCTTCTGTCCTGATCCACTGTAACCCGAGTTTTCTCAATAATTAGACCTTTAATTCTCAAAACCTAGTTTCTCCTATTCGATGCGAGCACGCGTCGTACTGTGTTCAAGCAAGTAAGACGATAAGGGCAGGTCGAACTTCCCATGTCGGATGATGCGTCTGTTTGAAAGTCCACTTCGTGCGTAGCACACTGTTTACAAAGAGCAGCCCTGTGTTCCGCGCTGGCGGGACATCACGGTCTGGCGCGATCAGTCGTCGCTCGGCCGGTCCTTGCGGGTGCACCGCCTGTGTCGGTTTTCACCGTAGACGCAAGATCGCGTGGCGGAAAATCCGCCGCGATAGTACGCTGTATCTTCGTCGGGCTGAACTACGGAGACGCCGCTGGGATGCCCTCAGTGTAATCGGCGTAATCGCTGAAATCGGCGCGCAGTATTCTTTCCTCCGTGGTGCGCACCTTTTATGATGGCTAGTCTGCCAACTTTTTAAATGTCGATAACTAAGCCATGACAGAGGAAAAAACTAAACAAAGAAACAAAACCAAATCGAGACATGCGTTTTTTTAGTTTTGTTAAGCTTGCTTCATTCATGTCACTGAACGCTGCGAGGAATCGTTACACGAATTTATATCCTTGCACGTTTAGAATGCGCGGCGGAAGTACTCGGGCGCTTTTTACACAAATGCTTTATATAATATATACGTATGCAAATAAAACATCGCTGATGAGTTGGTGTGCGTGAATGGTAGGAGTGCATATCCATGCTTACTCCCGCACTGGACAAGAATGAAATTGCAATTTTACTCTTCATACTGGAGAGAGGAGACGATGGTGCGGGAGCGGAACTGGGGCTGCACTCCGCCGCGCAAGAAAAGAGTAAGATGTCAGTTTTGCTCTCCCTCCTCATGGGAGTGAACATTGCACCCAACTCCCCGCAGCTTTCGAGCGGAGGGCGCCAACGCTTGCAGGAGTGCAATGACTGTTGGACTCTTCAACTACTCCCCCGATTTCTTAGAGTGTAACTGTTCCGAAAGAAATCGTTGAGTGCAATGCAAAGAACGCTGAAACTTTTTTTAAATGCAGAGCATTTTAGTAACTCACGATGTCACCCGCGTTGGCGTCCGTAGTCCGCATCACTACGTAGTCCGCACCCTACACTATATAAAGAAATAATACCTTCCGGCGCCAGGTTTCGATCCCACGACTCTGCGGGCGGAACGCAAGGTACGCGGCACTTTACCGACTGCTCCACGGAGCCGACAAGGAATGGAAGGTTACGCACGCGACTCATTCAACCGTCGGCCACACGTGCGCCCTCTCCCCCGCGTCCTCCTCGCCTTCTCTCCGCTCGCAACACCCTCTCTCGCCGCGTTCGGTTCGCGTTCATGTGGTGGCGCGATTTCGGCGGATAATACTCTCTCGCGAAGGGCATTGGATTGGATTGGATTGGCTTGGATTGGATTGGATTGGCTTGGCTTGGCTTGGATTGGATTTGGATTGGGTTGGATTAAAGTGGATTGTGTTGGATTGTGTTGCGTCATAGCCGCGCCACGTTGCGTCGTAGCCTCTCCACGTTGCGTAATAGCCGCGGCAGGGGGTTCACGGCACGTTTCACGTTTCACCATCGACTTCATCGACAATGTCTACGCTGGAAGACAACAATTACAACAAAAACAACCAATACGTAATCCATAAGACTGGCAGGCACGCCCCCCGCGGAAATGCTCTGCATTTGATCGTGCCCCTCGCGAGGGGGATGTTTCTAATAACGCGAGGTCTTGTAGACTGGTTTTGTAGACTCATTTATATACATGCGGACCTTAAAAGTGGGCCTACCCCTGGACCACATTACGTGCTACTTTAGACCTTTACCATTTTTTAGTTACGAGGGGTTTTTGTAGGGTTGCTTGTTAGTTTATTTGAGGGGGTGAAAGTTGCGAGGCTATAACCAGCGAGTGACTTGAAATTATTCCCAAGGCTTCTAACATCGATACAGGTAAAGCACCTAAAGTGTAAATTCTGGTTTTTCAGTATTAACTCTTCATTTTCTCTAAACAATTCTTAACTTATGTTTGTTTTATGGCACTAATTAAAAATACTGTCTACACCGCATGTAAAATGAACAAAGTTTGGTCAGACTAAGCATTATAAACATTATTTTCGACATGACCCGCCGCGGTGGCTCAGTGGCTAAGGCGTTGCGCTGCTGAGCACGAGGTCGCGGGTTCGATTCCCGGCCGCGGCGGCCGCTTTTCTGATGGAGGCGAAAAGCAAAAACGCCCGTGTGTACGAGATTTCGGCGCACGTTAAAGATCCCCAGGTGGTCAAAATTAATCCGGAGCCCTCCACTACGGCGCGCCTCATCGCCTGCGTTGCGTTGGCGCGTTAAACCCTACAATCAATCAATCAATCAATTTTCGACATGAGATGGTATTTGCTATAGAACCACATTTCCGGAACTGCTGCACACCGGTCGCCACGATCGCTGTTAGGTATTAATAAACACCTCATCACAAGAAGAAAAACCTATTTTGAACCCATTCATATTAGTAACACTAAAATGTCCAGCCATCACAAGGTGGTTTCTAAAACATTCCACAGAAATATGTGAAAATTTACTCGTAAATTCTACATCAGAAGTCGGAGGACAGTAAAGGAGAAACAAAACGAATAAATGTACAAATATTTGGAATTTTATACATAATCTTTCCTGGTTTTCCGTTCATCTCAAAGGGGTAACAATTACGCGAGTGCTAAAATGGCAGCGGCGCCTATACCACGTACCACTCTAACTCGTCTATATTATTGAAAATTTTGAGGAGCAATTTTTGTATCAATGATGCCTTTGGTACAGCAAGTTTTCGTTAGTATAGTGAGGGGGGGCGCATGTTATTGATACCTCGGCAACACTGGGCGCTACTCACTCACATTCATGAAGAAAAATACATTTTTTCTCACGCACCCACTTAAACTCTCGCTCACCAGTCGCCCTCACCACTCGCACTCACCCGAAATCTTGCTAAATATTTGGCCTCACCACTCGTGCCCACTCTCACTCACTCGGGCTCACGCTCACCGCTCACTATAGGCCCTCCCACTTTGTCGTGCTCACATTCCCCTCTTATTCTCAATACTCGTACTCCCGCTCACCCCTCACTGCCACCACTCGCGCTCGCACTCATCACTCGTTGTGACCCCTGCACGCGACTGTGCGCAGCAGACCATAATAAGTCACGGAAAGGAACCGTATTGGAACATTATGGCGTAAGAGGTCCATCCAAATCATATTTCCAAATCGGTACACCGCAAGAGAGTTAAATATGCGATGTCCGATAGAAAGAGCACAGTGACGATATATGTTCCAAATTAAAAAGATTCGCGCTATTACCAACCAGCCTAGAGGGTGGCTGCTGCGACGAATAGCGAAACGCAAGCACTAGCGCAATATAGGCACTAACCATGGAAAGTCGCGCAAATCGCGCGAGTGTACTCGTGAGTGGTAAGCGCAGCTCAGCGCTCGCGACTGGTGAGTGCACTTGCACTCGGGAGTGGTGAGAAGGGCTCACGGCGAGTGGGTCTCACACTCGCGAGTGGTGTGTGCGCCTGACCGCGACGCGAGTGGCGTTCGCCTTCGCGGGTGGTGAGCGTGGCTCACGGCGAGCGCAGGGCTCGTAATCAGTTGCACTCGCAGTACAACTCCAAAAAGACTGCGAGGCTTACTCACCAGAAACTCGTGAATGGTGATTGGGGGTGTGTCAGTGCACTCGTTAGTGATCGGGCCGATCTATAATGTTATCTTTTTGCTTCACAGTTGAAATGCTTTATTAGGAATGCTTCGGGCATTTATAGAAAAAAGACTCAGAGTTTTCTTGATAGACAATTAGGAGCTCCTGATATTGCTGTGAGCTGCAATTTAGTTGCTAAATTTGCGGAGTAAATGTGGAACTTTTGCACCGTGTATGCTCTTGTACACACATATATATGCGTAGTTACCAATTTGGAACTTCTAATGCAAAAGATGTTGCTATTTTCTTTCGCTTTGTTTATCTTGGCATGACAGTTTGCGCCTTCAGAACGTGCAGCGCGAGTAATTTTTCTCGGTGAAGACATCGCTACAATTCGGCATCTTCTCTAGGCAAAGTATCATAACAGTTCAAGCTAGAGTGTATTTTGTACCTATATGTACAAAATTACAGGATACTTGTAAATATTTATTCTGATTCTGCTTAGGCGGCAAGTTGAACTGCGCTTAACGGTAGGCTTTGACAAATGAGTTTGACTACTATTTATTTTTTTCTCGATCTTCTTTTTCACCTATTTTTTTTCATGAGATTGGAGTGGTCTACATTAGGAGTTTGGCTGTGGTCTCCTGTATGCAGAGGTTTTTCTGAGGTGGCAGCCAAGGAAGGCTGTGACTAATTTTAAGCTGGAAAAAACCAGAATAATTTTACTTGTAAGTGGTTCAGGACTGTGACGAACATTTCGTCTCCAGAAATTTCACCTCATGTAACCACAAGTGATTTTTGGGAGGGTCTTCTCGCTCTTCACCTCGATAGCATTTAAGATCCATAATTTTGACAAGCATATTTTTTGTCTATTTGCCTATATTCAATTCGACATCCCAGCAGAGAAGAAGCTGACAAGCTTGAAATGTTTATGGATCAGTGTGCACTGGGTGGCAGAACAAAAAGCACTGCTATGAGATTGCAAAGAATTACAACAGTCAAAAACCTGGATAATGAAATAAATGAACATGGACAGTGGTGCTGGTCGGTTAACTTTGACATGCTCATTTTACGAGAACTGCGTCGGGACAGCGTTTTCAATCTCTGAAAATGATGACATCACCGGCCGGAGTGCAATTGAGAAATCGCCATTAGATAAACTTTATAGCACGTCCCTCGGTACACGCACGTGGGGCGGTGCCGTAGGTGGTGACTAGGCGGTGCGTAGGTAAAAGAAAGGGCTTGAGACAATACCGTGCAGGACTGCAACCGTTAGCTTGTTCCTTCTCTTTTCCAAGAGTGACGGCATGGGGGTTTGGGCCCTCAACAAACTCCCTCATTTCTAGAGGTACTTTTATGGATAATCATTGTAATTCAACCACCAAATACCTCAAGCTGCAAGCTCTTCCCCCTGCATCCAATTTCCCCACCTGTATGAAGGAAAGGCTACCACCGATAGACGGCCATGGCGTTGAAACGGGAAAGGAGTTAAGGAGTCTGTGTAATTTTTTAAACATTTCTTTTGACTTTGTAATCAATTTTGGCGGAAGAACAACTACAACGTCGAGTTATGCCTTGTCAAGACATTTAGGCGGTATGAAAGTGTAAATGTAAACGAGTGGAAAGAAATATAACAAAAGCAAATGAATTCGCCCCGTTTAGATACTGATAGCCAATCCTGACAACCCCAGCAGCCGTTGTAGCAAGCTAGAGAGCACTTAAATATATTTATATATATATTAATATCTATATGTGTAAACATATATATATATATTTATATACGCATATTTATTATAATATATCTATGTATACATACATACATACATATATATATTGAAAATGAAGCAACTGAACTGCAGTTTTGCCTAATCGCGTGATTTCATGCGTATGTCTTAAGGGAAACAAAAAAAAGCACGGACGAAATGAAGGAGCGCTTCCAACAATGCCTGACCTGATTAACGCAACAAGAAAAAATAAAAAGGTGCTGTCTGGATTTAGCCATTTGCGTCCACCAAAAAAATGCGCGGTAGGTCAAAGGATGAGAAACATGGCGTAAGAACGTTTACGCAATTTTATACAAATTTCAAACTTTTCGCAACGTTTTTATTGTAGCTGCGTCTCGTCGACCTACAGCTACCGTGGCAGCGGTTTTGGCGCAGCTCAACCGGTCACATTTTGGTTCATTTACGCAGTTGGTTGAAACATGTGGTAAAGCCGAGTGAATATTTTTTTAGATGCCACGAACCACGCAGCCAGCAAGAAGGACTAAAAAGCATAAAGCATTGCGTTTCCACATGACGCAATCACTTTGTACTGCCATGCAAAATTTATTTTGCAAACGCCTCCAGTGTGTCTCCGTAAAACGTATTGCTGTGAAATCAACCACGTTTCAACCATAAATACCTGCGCCACGAACCCTAGTCTCTTGAGCAAAGTCTATTTAACATAGGATAAATCTTAGAACTTTGTCTACCGCTCCTCTATTGTCGATCTTGTCTATGAAGGCATAAAGGCATAAAGTTGTAGGTGTGGGCGTCGTCGTTTGTTCAGGTTAATTGTTGGGACGGCAGAATATTGTTTGTTTGATGCTTATTGCGAGCTAGTTATATTTGTTTGCTTCAGGTTTGCTTTTGTAAAATTGTAAAATCATGGAAACGTCCTTGAAATTTTTATGGCGTAATTAAAATGCGAAACGTTTCCATCGGAAACGACTCCATCATAGTAATTCAAATGTCCTGAAGCATTGGTCCAGATACAGATTTATTTCATCGGCATCCTGTGACATCACATGATAAGTAAATTTACCATTGAATTTCCTATTTCCCAATTCGCAACCACACAGCTATACTCCCAGCCAGACACTCTTCGATTAGTTCCAGGGGCGCCGCTGCGCAGCGGCCCAGGGGTATAGTGATCTGGTATAGTTTTGGCCAAAAGAATTTATTGCAGTGGGCGTCGTCTGTTTCCCAGTTGCCGCCCGGCAGGCAGAACGTTTTTGTTTGTTTTGATGCTGAGTGCGAGATATTGCTACTTGCTTTTCTTCGTTCTTCTAAATCTACATCAGAACGTGTGGTCAAAAAATACCAAGTCGAGTTCAAGAAAGGATCCGAAAGGCTTTAAAAAAGATCGTTGTAATAATATATTATCGGTAAATTTCGGTCTAAGATGTGTATTTTTTCGCATATGCTGTTGCAGCGCACAAGTAAATTTAAAAAGCATTCAGTTTCGGCCCTACGCCACGAAATGCTCGCTTTCAACGGTAGACCTCTACTTGTACAGGGATTCGGGATTCGTTGTGCCTCTTGAATAGGGGCTCGTTCATTTCATTGTCTTCCCGTGTTGCTGATAGCCGGCCAGAAATAATTGCAGGCCGTGGGCCTTTGTTACCTAAAGTTACCTAGCTGGGCACGCGCTGTTTATTGCGGGCGCAGGCCATAAATATTACACTGTGGCCGGGAGCATCTTGGAAGGCATTGTTTCTCCCCTAGCCAATAGCAGCAATCTCTAGAGCAAAGCTCCAGAAACTCGACGTAACATCTTTCGCTCCGATTTCGCAAAACGCGCTGTCTGGTACGCACTTACCAGCGAGGACATAGTGTGGTTTTGCGGTCAGGCATTCGTCCATCCGGACTTTCTGCAACCCCTTGCGAAAATGTCGACCTACAAGCCTCATATGCCGATGCCGCTTGATATGCTTGAATACCAACAAAAGATTAAGGAATTCAGCGGCCTGCATATGAGCTTCCCGGTAAGTGAATATTACTGGTGCTTGACACGGGTGCCGTGCACGAAGTTACGTTACGTTGTGAAGAAGCTCCACGACCCCCATATCAGGAATTGGTGTTGCGAGTCACAATCGAAAAGACTCAATCATTGAATAATTCAATCAATCAGACTCCTTATTTTCCTTTTAAAATGCGCAGGACAGGATTATTTATTGGGCTCACGGCGAACAATGGCGTAAGCACTAGCAGAAGTATTTTCGGGTAGAAATGTAGCTAATAGTCACTTATAAAGTATACTTACCCAGCGTGCACACACGCACCTTCCGAACAAGTTTTGTTCCTGTGCGTTATTTTAAAGCAACAGCTTCACGATACCTAAGAGGCTGCCGGAATAAAGGTGTGGCGTAAAAATTACAAAATGAGAATAAAAGTTGACTGTCTTACCATTTTGTTTCCAAACATCGTTAGGCAAGAGAAGCTAAAAAAAATTTCACTCCGAGAAAGTGACGAACAATACTAGGTAAAGTGCAGCAGCACCAAATTGACGAGCATTCGGGGCAGCCCCAAATGTAGGAAGTTAGGTACTGCCATGTGTGGGGGAAACTTGATCCTCCATGACCGAACCGAAAAACTGTGCTCCAAAGTGATTGATTCCTAGTTTTCGCGCCGAATGTGCTGACAATAAGCTCGCGAGGATAAAATCTGAATGACCAACCAGTTTCAAAGTTTCGGTCCTTGGTTGTCTCAGTCAGAAGAATTCGTTTCCGAGTGCCATTAGAGCCATTCCCATCTGACGCTCTCCATTTCTTCAAATATATGCAATTGCTGCAAGAAACAGATTTAGTTTATAATTTAACGAAAATATTGATAACCACTTGAGCTGAAATAATAAAGCACTCAAGTTGGAAACTTAACAAACTTTACAATAATCAACTCCTCAAAACCAGTGTTTTATACATATTCTAAAAGAGAAGATGACTGATGTAAAACGAAATAGAAAAGCAGCTTCTATATAGTACGCATAAAAATAGCGAAGAAGAGCAAACCCCGTAACCCCCTTATTTTCCATAAATATGCATACTTGGCGGTAGTAACACTAGAGATGCATTTTTGCACGGATTTTGAAAACCAGAGAAATAAACAACACAAAATAAACGACTACAAATATATCTCACAAAAAGGTTGTATTGAACATCTCTAAAAGCAATAACAAAATAATTAAGTTACAAACAACACATTTCACTGGAATAATAGTGCAAATGAGCGTAATTGTTCGTACGAGACTGTGATAACCGAAAGTTGCCAGAAAGATAACATTTCACACGTTAAAATTTTACATAAAAAATTGACCAGAGTTAGGGGAAATCCCCAAGGTGGAGTAAGTCATTGCGAAGAAAAATGTACCCTTTAAGTCACTAAAGTTGACATCCACCTCAATGGAGCCGTATGGCTGCATTGCAGTGGATGTCAAATTTTGCAGAACAAACAGAGCTATACCCCCACCCATACACTCTTTGATGAGTTGCAGGGGCGCCGCTGCGGAGCGGCCCAGGGGTATTGTGATCTGTTATAGTTTTCGCCAGAAGAATTTATTGCCGTGGGCGTCGTCTGTTTCCCAGTTGCCGCCAGGCAGGCAGAACGTTTTTGTTTGTTTTGATGCTGAGTGCGTGATATTGCTACTTGCTTTTGTTCGTTCTTCTAAATTTACATCAGCACGTGCGGTCTAAAAATACGAAGTCGAGTTCAAGAAAGGATCAGAAAGGCTTTAAAAAAGATCGTTGCAATACTATATTTACGGTAAATTTCGGTTTAAGATGTGTATGTTTTCGCATATGCTGTTGCAGCGCACAAGTAAATTTATAAAGCATTCAGTTTCGGCCCTACGCCACGAAATGCTCGCTTTCAACGGTGGACCTCTACCTGTACAGGGATGCGGGATTCGTTGTGCCTATTGAATAGGGGCTCGTTCATTTCATTGTCTTCCCGTGTTGCTGATAGCCGGCCAGAAATAATTGCAGGACGTTGGCCTTTGTTACCTAAAGTTACCTAGCTGGGCTGGCGCTGTTTATTGCGGGCGCAGGCCATAAATATTACACTGTGGCCGGGAGCATCTTGGAGTGCATTGTTTCTCCCCTAGCCAATAGCAGCAATCTCTAGAGCAGAGCTCCAGAAACTCGACGTAACACCTTTCGCTCCGATTTCGCAAAACGCGCTGTCTTGTACGCACTTACCAGCGAGGACATAGCGTGGTTTTGCGGTCAGGCATTCGTCCATCAGGACTTTCTGCAACCCCTTGCGAAAATGTCGACCTACAAGCCTCATATGCCGATGCCGCTTGATATGCTTGAATACCAACAAAAGATTAAGGAATTCAGCGGCCTGCATATGAGCTTCCCGGTAAGTGAATATTACTGGTGCTTGACACGGGTGCCGTGCACGAAGTTACGTTTCGTTGTGAAGAAGCTCCACCACCCCCATATCAGGTATTGGTGTTGCGAGTCACAATCGAAAAGACTCAATAATTGAATTATTCAATCAATAGGACTCCTTATATTCCTTTCAAAATGCGCAGGACAGGATTATTTATTGCGCTCACGGCGAACAATGGCGTAAGCACTAGCAGAAGTATTTTCGGGTAGAAATGTAGCTAATAGTCAGTTATAAAGTATACTTACCCAGCGGGCGCAAACGCAGCTTCAGAACAAGTTTTGTTCTAGTGCGTTATTTTAAAGCAACAGATTCACGATACCTAAGAGGCTGCCGGAATAAAGGTGTGGCGTCAAAATTATAAAATGAGAATAAAAGTTGACTGTCTGGGCCATTTTGTTTCCAAACATCGTTAGGCAAGAGAAGGTAAATAAATTTCACTCCGAGAAGATGACGAACAATATTAGGTAAAGGGCAGCAGCACTCAAATTGACGAGCATTCGGGGCAGCCCCTAATGTGGGAAGTTAGGTACTGCCCTGTGTGGGAGAAACTTGATCCTCCATACCTGAACTGAAAAACTGTGCTCCAGAGTGATTGATTCTTGTTTTCGCGCCGAATGTGCTGACAATAAGCTCGCGAGGATAAAATGTGAATGACCAACCAGTTTCAAAGTTTCGGTCCTTGATTGTCTCAGTCAGAAGTATTTGTTTCCGAGTGCCTTTAGAGCCATTCCCATCTGACGCTCTCCATTTCTTCAAATATAGGCAATTGCTGGAAGAAACAGATTTAGTTTATAATTTAACGAAAATATTGATAACCATTTGAGCTGAAATAATCAAGCACTCTAGTTGGAAACAAAACAAACTTTACAATAATCAACTCCTCAAAACCAATGTTTTATACATATTCTAAAAGAGAAGATGACTGATGTAAAACGAAATAGAAAAGCAGCTTCTACATAGTACGCATAAAAATAGCGAAAAAGAGCAAACCCCGTAACCCCCTTCTTTTCCATAAATATCCATAATTGGCGGTAGTAACACTAGAGATGCATTTTTGCGCAGATTTTGAAAACCAGAGAGGTTAAACAACACAAAAATAAACGACTACAAAAATATCTCACAAAAAAAGCCGCCCGCATCTTCCCACGGGGGGATCTCGAGTAAATGCGTCGTATCTACTCGAGTCAAGCAAAGCGTCACGTCAAGCGAAAGCCAAGCAAACACACCCTTGACTGAATTCCGAACGCGCGCTCCGCCGCTTATATACGTGGAGGGGACTGCGTAAGCCGGTCCCAGTCGACGACGTTGGCGTACTTGTAAAGCGGCGTGGACTCTAGGTGTTTGAGCCAAGCGCGGATGTTGCTTCGCCGGAGAACGGCACACTGGTTATATGAGCAGCGCGCCCGAAGTAGAGGAAACCGCGGAAGAGAGAGTACTGCACATGCGCTGGCCCCACCGCGTCTGCCGCGGCTATGACGCAACGTGCCGCGGCTATGACGCAACACAATCCAACACAATCCACTTTAATCCAATCCAATCCAACCCAAACCAAGTCAAGCCAATCCAATCGAATCCAATTCAAAGCCCCTCGCGAGAGAGTGTTCGCTATCGCCTCGACTCGACGCGCGTGCGCAGTGAGCGTGCGGACTACTGACGTCAACGCGGGTGACATCGTGAGTTACTGAAATGCTCTGCATTTAAAAGGTTGTATTAAACATCTCTAAAAGCAATAACAAAATATAAAGTTACAAACAACACATTTCACTGGCATAATAGTGCAAAAAGGCATAATTGTTCGTACGACACTGTGATAACCGAAAGTTGCCAGAAAGATAACATTTGACACGTTAAAATTTTAAATAAAAAATTGACCAGAGTTAGGGGAAATCCCCAAGGTGGAGTAAGTCATTCCAAAGAAAAATGTACCCTATAAGTCACTAAAGTTGACATCCACCTCAATGGAGCCGTAAGGCTGCATTGAGGTGGATGTCAAATTTTGCAGAACCCACAGAGCTGTACCCCCCCCCCCCCCATACACTCTTTGATGAGTTGCAGGGGCGCTACTTTGGAGGGGCGCCGGGGTATTGTGATCTGGTATGGTTTTGGCCAGAAGAATTTATTGCAGTGGGCGTCGTCTGTTTCCCAGTTGCCGCCTGGCAGGCAAAACGTTTTTTTTTTGTTTTTATGCTGATTACGAGAGATTGGTGCTTGCTTTAGTTCGTTCTTCTAAATCTACATCAGCACGTGAGTTCTAAAAATATTATGTCGAGTTCAAAAAAAGTAACGAAAGGCTTTAAAAAGACTGTTGCAAAATTATAATTTCGGCCAATTTTGGTTTAATATCTCTCTTTGCTTCGCCGATGCTGTTGCACCACACAACTCAATTTATAAAGAATTTAGTTTCGGCCCTACGCCACGAAATGCTCGCTTTCAACGATGGAACTCTACCTGTAAGAGATTCGGGATTCGGTGTGCCTCTCGAATAGGGGCTTGTTCATTTCATTGTCTTCCCGTGTTGGTGATAGCCGGCCAGGATTAATTGTTGGCCGTGGGCCTTTGTTACCTAAAGTTACCTAGGTGGGCTGACGCTGTTTATTGCGGGCGCTGGCTATAGCTATAGCTATAGCTACCGGCCCATCGCCCTCACAAGCTGCCTGTGCAAGCTCCCCGAGAAGATGATAAACAGGAGACTCGTGTACTTCTTAGAGTACAACGGTCTTCTCGAGAGCTGCCAGGCGGGCTTTAGGGCGGGGCGATCTACGAACGATCAACTCGTTGCGTTAGAGTCATATATTAAAGATGCTTTCCTGCATAAGCGGTACTGTATGACAGTATTCTTTGATCTTGAAAAGGCGTACGACACTGCTTGGCGGTACGGCATCCTCAGCGATTTGAAGTCCTTTGGCATGTCGGGTAACATGATGAATACGCTTGTTAGTTACCTGTCTGAAAGAACGTTTCGCGTGCGAGTTGGAGCTCGCACGCGAAAACGGCGAGCCACAGGGTGGTGTTTTGAGTTGCACTTTGTTTATTGTAAAAATAAATTCTCTTCAGAAGGCACTGCCACCATCGATCTCCTGTTCAATCTATGTAGACGATATTCAACTCTCCTTCAAATCGTGTAACTTGTCTATCTCCGAGCGCCAAGTGCAGCTTGGTGTGAACAAGCTAGCCGTCTGGGCTGATCGCAACGGTTTTAAATTTAATCCAGGAAAGTGCACTTGTGTTCTGTTTTCTAAGAGGCGTGGCATTCGGCCGGATCCAGACATTCGACTCCACGGTGCCTCTATTCCTGCCAAAAAGGAACACAAGTTTTTAGGTATAATCTTTGACGAAAAGCTCACATTCATCCCACACATAAAACAACTAAAACATAAATGCTTAAAAACAATGAATATCCTGAAGGTTCTGTCGCACATCTTTTTTGGTGCTGACAAACAACTTCTTTTACGTGTTTTTACCAGCCTAATAGGTTCACGACTGGACTATGGTAGCGTTGTCTATGGGTCAGCCACTAAACATCCCTCAGATTGCTGGACCCTGTGCTTCATCTAGGGCTCCGCTTGTCGTGTGGTGCCTTCCGAACTAGTCCAGTAGAAAGCTTGTATGTAGAGTGCAACAAATGGAACCCACAACGTCAGTGAGCATACACAGACCTCCTTTATGCTTTTAAAATTTCATCCATGCCACACCATCCTTTTAAATCAGTTTTTCATGATACATCCATGACTGTACTCCTTTTAAATCGACCATCGTTCTCTGCGCCCTTCTCTTACAGAGTTAGAGAGGAAGCGTCAGAGCTTGCTGTCTCCTTTTTAGACACCATCCAAAGTTCTGTAACAGACTTCATAGCACCATGGCATCTCCGCCCTTTGTCATGCGACACATTTTTCACACATGTTGATAAAACCCGAGCTCTCACATGTGCAATTCTGCAGCACTTCTTGTATTTGCAGGAGAAGTGTCATTATTCTGAATTTTATACGGATGCCTCTAAGACTTCCACCTGTGTGTCCTGCGCGGCGCACGGGCCCGGCCTTAGTGTCACTAGAACTCTGAATAGTCATACTAGTATCTTTACGGCAGAGGCTTACGGTGTACTTCTTGTTGTCAATCATATACTTCAAAGCCACATCCCACAATCCATTATCTATACAGATTACCTCAGTGTTGTGCGGACACTGTCGTGAACAATGCCTCCGAAAAACCACGTGGACAATCTGATCATCAAGGATATTATGTCGGTGTATGTACGCAAACTTGAACTGGTTCTTTGCTGGGTCCCCCGCCACAGTGGTATAGCCGGGAACGAAGCAGCGGACCGAATGGCTGCTGCTGCTACACTCTTGAATGCAGTAGACATAACCACATTACCCTACACTGACTTGAAACCACACATCAGACAACAACTTCGCAGAACATGGAAAACACACTGGAGTGAACAAACAGACAACAAGTTACAAGTAATAAAACCTCACTTGGGACCTACCCTACCGACACACGCAATAGATACTCTGAACTCGCCTTGGCCAGATTACGGATAGGGCACACACATGCAACGCACTCGCACCTGCTCACTGGATCTCCAAGACCTCTGTGCAGCAGGTGCGGAGAGGCCCTATCCGTAGTGCACATACTAATCACATGCAAGGCACTTCACACAACACGACACAAACACTTCAGAGAACTCTGCAGACAACATAGCCCACAACATCCATCGCTGTTTCTAGGTGACGATGCCATTGCCTAAAAATTTGGCGAGTGTACTGTCCGAGGCGTTCAGCGCCGTTCATTTGGCGATGAAAGCCTGAGGCAGATAGCACACCGGTCGGATGCAGCACCATCAATTTACTGTCCCTCTAAAGTAGAACTGATCTTTGGATAGCTCTTTCTGGCATTATTATTTATTTGCATCTTTTTTCCACACCTAATAAATTTATTTCGCCTTTTTTAAACAGTTAAATTTCCGGTTGATGCCTCTCGTCGTCTTCTCAGCGCAAAAGGCAGGAGACAACAGGTAAATGCGGCGTGCAAGCAGACGACGCCTGAATTTCACTTTTAGATGCGATAAATTTTTTCCGGATTATTAATACTCTGCAAAGGAATATAACTTCAATAAACAGTTATGGGAAGGTCAATTTATTCCTAAAAATACCTCAATAGCGAACCGGGTGAGAGCACTGTAAGGTGCACGGAGGGGCGCCACGGTCGGCCGGTGTGATCAATCGCGCGCTTTTATCGCTGCGGCGAGACATCGTTGCAATGCAAACCTGAGCAGGATGGCAGACTAGCCCAATTTCTAAGCACTATTCTATAACTAGATATATGAGCGTTTGACCTGAGAAAATTTTTCATTGAATTTATACATTATTATTCGTCTTTTCTCGGTATACGCATATTTAGACATTTTTAGCGATCAGATGCATTTACTTTTCCTATTTTGTATTTTCCCGAGATGGAAGGCGTATCGCAGGTTTGGTCTCATATTGCAATTGTTCATTCGTTTTTTCGTCGCTTCTATTCGGAAGTTTTGTGTCAGTCTTCGTTTTTAAAGCAACGCTTTCTACATCTACAAGGAAATGGTTCTTCTGCGGCGTGCGGGACAATAAACTGCCAACGCGGCGGAGGCGGCGGTGGAGAGAAGGAAGGAGGAGGGTTCACTTCCGGAACACACTGTCCGTGGTGCGGCGGATTTACCCAGCGTTTTTTCCGCCATGTAGGTAGTTTTTAGAAATGCAGGGTCATACGCAGTTGAGTGTATTGCAATTTTCATTCGTATTTGCAATGTTTTTTCTGGAAATTTTTCCTTTAATTTTGCTTAGTGTATCAGGAATAGATGTGCATTCGTGACTTTGTTAGTTCAATTTTCCGAAATATAATTGTTCTCAAATTCCCACTTCCGGTTTTTATGACATTTTGATCGCGCAACTGTGTACTTTTGTATTTGTTTGGGCAAACATTTTTAGGTTTGTGTCTTTTTGTTCTTTCACCATTATACTCAACCAATTATCTCCGCGCTATTATTTAAATAAATGTGTTAATTTCCCCAGTTAAACACTGAAAGGGAACTACGTGGTTGGTTCATCTCCGTAGCTTTTCATTCTTCTTTACAGTGGTCTTTTCAGGCGTTTTTTCGTTTGTTTTTCTAAAGTGTAAAGTTGTATATTATTTTCATTTCGTCACATCAGTCTCCATACAGTTTTAAGTGCGAATGCACTTTATAAGCGACCCCAAACCATCCACCGCCGGCGGCGGCGGCGGCGGCGTCCGCAGTGCTCCTCTATATTTAAAAAAGAAACAGCATCCGGCGCCAGGTTTCGATCCGAGGACTTTGCGGCCGCAGCGCGACGCTCTACCGACCAAGCCACTGACGCGACGCTGATATCAGTGTTAGTGACGCGCCTTATATCTTTAACGCATTCAAACTACGTCGTCACTGGCGTGCGTTGGCGACTCAGCGGCGTTATAGCGGCTTGATAACTGCGTGGTGTACACGTGATACTACAAACCCGATGGAAGAGATGGAAGAGAAGGCGGCGAGGCGGTGTGCTGCGGGGGCCGAGCGCAAGCGCCGCAAGCGGGCCGACAACCGTGCATTCGCACTTTCACATTCTCCCCCTCGGGGAAATGCGGGGGAATTTTTTTTATTCAGGTGTTTCTGTATTGCTTTTGTCTTTCGATATTTTGTCCCAGTATTGCTCCCATTTGGGCTATATTAACTATTAATAACTTAAGTACCTCCATCAATTATGTATTTTTGTGGACATAGAGGGACGCCACAACATCATAGTTTGGGGTATACTAATAGCAGAAGGTTACGCAGCAAAAAAACACAACAAAGAACAAAACCTGAAAAACCCTTTTCCACCAAATGCATAGTTGGCGAAGTAAAGGCAAAGAATTGTAGCATGCAATAATGGAGAAAATAAACTGATGGAAACTTCAGAGTGACGAAATAAGCAAGCGTAATTCACTATAAAGGGCAAATATTGGAAATAGGCAAGCGGAGATTTAGTGGACAATTCGCTGAATTTATGTAGAATGTTTAATAACGCCAGAATGAATAGCAGAAAGACACTTAAGGGAAGGGCTCTCTAAGAATGATTGCTGAGCCCGCAGACGCTTCCTGCTGCCTCCTTGGACTTTCGTAAGAAAGGCCCCCACACGCAGTTATCATTGTCACCTTCATACACTCTGGAAAACCGTATAGAGTAAACCCTCGCCCCTGCGTCAACAAGGTGACCAGTACCCCGCAGGTGACCGTAACTTTGCAAGGGCCGAGCACACGCTTCCTTGCTCTCCTCCTCCTAGTCGCCACTCGCGCTAGGCCTACACAAAATATCAGACAATGTTTCGTGGTAGATCCCTACGCAGCTCCTCAGGAAATGAAACATATTTTCATGCACTGAGGAATGTAACACATTTTCTGTAGTAATAGCATTCTTTGAAGGGAACGTATGCTCCGCAATAAACCAGAAAGAACAAAAATAGATGCATTTTTGCTCCCTTTGTTACAACTCGCTTCGTAAGAGGGTGGTATCCTGCACCCCTGACACAAAACTGCCTCTCCTGTTTCGCCCGCCCACATCTCCCGAAGTTTCTCTTCTTACCTTGTGCTCCCATGAAAGCGGCAGCAACGGGTAACCGAATTTAGCTGAATATTTTAGTCACAAACTGTTCACCGGCCATCTATTGAAAAATTGTTACTCTTACAATGCCGCCTCGACGCTTAGGCACAGGCGTGGCTGCTATTTGTAATTTTGAATTATAGTTCTCAAAGGACACGTTTAAATTTGCTGCCGCAGATATCCAGCACACATGTATTCTCTGTTAAAAACACACTGCGAGCACTACTTTCGAATCACTGTATAGCTTGAAATATGTTTGGCTCTTTTTTTTTCTCAAGACTGTTTACAGGTATTAGAAGTTTCACCAAGGTTGAGTGTTTGGGAAGGTTTTATCTATATAATCTTTTCAATTTTTTATCCTTTGGTTTTTTGGTTGAACTGAAAGCATACTGAAAGCATACTCCTGAAAGCATACTCCTGAAACTGAAAGCATACTCCTGCTCCTCTGCTGTTAACGTTTATGGTTTCAAAAGCTGTGTCAAAGACAGGCATAGTTGTGTTTATGTAGTCAGCAGTTGGGTTTCCCAATATCCCTCTCGCAGCGCAGAAAGCAGTGAGTTCATCTCGTAATGTGAAGTTCTTCAGTTCGAGCATGAGCTGGAGTAGCGAAGTGGTTTCTTCTTCTTTGTAAGGTTCTAGGGTGAGCGAAACTGGCAGTAATGTACCACCTAAAATGTCAACGAAAATGTACACTTTGTGAAAGTAATACATTTATTCGTTGCATTTGCGTAACTGGAGATCATTGTTAAAAATATTTGTTGGAAAAAACAAAATCACGAATGAATGAATGAATGAATGAATGAATGAATTAATTAATGAATGAAGTGTTTATTGAGAACAAGAAATTATGTCGTGGAATGAAACGGGCAGAAACAAAAAAAATCGCCTGATATATATTTCGTTATTTGAGAAAACTCAGTAGAAAAAAGCACCGAACAACCATCGGCAACACGACACGAATAAAAATATACAAAAAACAGAGAAACCCTGCGCTGCACCTCGAACAAGCAAATAAAAACGTAATTGGCGAAGTGGAGGCATATAAGCGACATACCGGTATACATTCACTGCATTGGCAAAATACAAAAAAAAAACAATGAAAAACTGCGCACCTTTGGTTACGCATAGCAAAGATTGGCTTTAAGGACTCAACCTGTATACAATCAGCGCAACAGTGCTTCACATTGGTAGACAAATCTGGGAAATTCTGGAGTTTTTTGGAGGCAATTTTTAAATAGTCACTCGACATATGAAAATGAAAGTATGTTTTTCCTTCATGTGTTTCGCCAATATATGTGAGCAGCAAGGCTTTGAAAGACAATATCTCAATTATTATATACAGATGGTTAACCAATGAAGATGTATTATGCTGCTAGCGTCGACGCCTCTTTTGCTCCTTAAGGTTTAGTAACTCTTTTTTTTATCCGGTGTGTAGTTGGGGTGCTTCCTGTCCTTCCTTTTGTAATTGTGGCGCGCTGACTGTAGGTTAACTGCTCCTCGGGTGTACGTGTGCGACACGTGGCCGCCCTTTTCGAAGTAGCCTGCAGCCGGTAGGTGCAATGGACATGTTTACGCTGCTCCGCCCTCACCATCGCCACCCCTACTCTCCGTGTCACTTAAACCGCACTTCAGGCAGTAGCTGGTTCCTCAGGCTCTATGCTGCTAGGAACGTTTTTCTGCCCCTCTCACGTGACGTTCCAGGTTACCAGTGTAGGTAGATGCGAAAGCGTAGCTTCGTTATGTATAAACCCAGGTGACGTTGCCTCGCGCGTCATGAGGGAGATTTTTAATCGCAGCTGTAGAGACACTTGCGCGTCGTCAAGGGTGCCTCGTTGGCTGTGCACCATGCAGGATGAGACATCCCTTGACTTATCTGACGCCACTTGTGTTTCCCAATAGGCACATTTTCGCCAAAAGTGCTCAAAGTGATAGGAAACGTATTGTTGTGAGAGGTCGCTTCCCGTGTGGCAGTATCGTGGCCTTTTCAAGGTATACTTAGGTGCCAATGAACAGTTCTTATAAGCGCTGGGTCAACTAGCCAGGATGACTGGCTGTTGCGTTTCGCTTGCGGAGCGGTGCGAATGACCTCTAATGGACGCACCGGCGTACATCTTTACACACTGCAAGGCTGAGGAGACGAACGCGCATCAGGACACCAAAATGGTGTCTGCCAGCGTGCGCCACACCGTGGATCAGCGGACGAACTACGCGTCCTAGCGGCCGCAAGCATACAGGCGTTGGACTGCCACCTTATAAAGGCTGTACAAATCCTGTAAATATTTTCATTTAGCTCCCATGAAACGGCGGTTTCCAGCAGACAGTACGCAGTTCGGGCAGCAATTTGAAAGTCTAGCGAGTGGGGAAAGACAGCTGGGAGAAACAGAAAAGGGGCTGTTTCATCACTTTCAGCTGCACTGTCTTGCACTGGAAGAGTTGTCCTCATTCTTGAGGGTACTGTTTTTTTTTCGAATGGCCATATTAGGCTTCCTTTATTGTAAGACGGTTCCTTCTAAATCAGCAGTTGGTTGAAGTCCTCGCGTAGTGTATTTACTTGTGTTTTGTTATTTCTGTCACTGAACCATGAATAGTTCCATGATTTCTCTCTTGGTGTCTGTTGGGACTTCAGAGACATCTTGGGAATTCCTGTGAACGCGTTGGCTTCCGGGTCGTACTGCCTTGGCTGCATGTTGAGAGTCTTCTAATATACGAGAGACTCGGACACAAACTGAGAGCAGGTGTTCTCGGGGTGACACCGAGCGCAGATAGCTGCTTCTGATCCAGACCACACATTCGAATGCGCAGCTCCTCATTATTTGTACCCTTAGAATCACTTATGGAAAGAACTCGCCACCGTGGCTCAGTGGCTAGGGCGTTGTGCTGCTGAGCACTAGGACGCGGGATCGATTCCTGGCCACGACGGCCGCTTTTCTAGCCCCTCGAGAACTCCAGGGAGACTACCATCGTTACCTGCTCCTCGTGTCACGCGCCAACAAGGCCCACAATGCAGCACATGCTGTAGGAGTGCTCGGGGCTCGCGGCGGAGAGAAGAGCTCATCTTCCACCGTACATCAAGACCCTCCAAGAGTGGGCATCGCCTCCTCTGGGCCTCGCTCACCCAAGAGAGACTGTTATGTCTCTGTGGACTTTCGCTTGTACCACGGGGATACACAAGAGAATATAGACGCTCTCACCTCCTTTACCGCCTTCCCCATCCCGGACTAGACCTTGAGTCTCCCCTTCCCAATAAAGAATAATAATAATAATAATAATAACGGAGACTGAAAGCAAAAACGTTCATGTGTACGATATTTCTGCGCACGTTAAAGATCCCCAGCTGGTCAAAATAATCCGGAGCCCTCCACTACGGCGTGCCTCATCACTTGCGTTGCGTTGGCGCTTTAACCCTACGATCACTCATAATTCTTTCAAGAAATACTACGGCCCCTCCTTTGTATGTTGAGTACGACTCGGCAACAAGAACTCGGTCTATTACTTACGCATGACAGGAAAGAACGTTCTAGAAACTTAGGCCAAAATAAAGCTCAGGCTACAAGATTGCTCTCATGATTCCCAAAACAAACACCAGCAAGCCCTTATTAGCACAAAAAAGCTAGTTAGTACCATTTTGTCGTACAGGAGAGTAAACATGAGAAGCCCTTCAAGTTTCTCTAACCATTCTTGTCAACTTTTAAAGCAATATTGGTGGAACGACAGCCTTCCCCCTTCCCGCCCCCGACTGCTGCAAAACACACGATTCCAACGTACCACGTTCGCTACTGCCTCAGTGTCTACTTTGAAAGGTTTGTCTTGAAGCAGACCGCATTCACGCAGAAGACCTTGTAGTTGGGAAGTGGCTTAGATTGGATTTATTTGGTTGCTAGCTGCGGGCCTAGGCTGTTTGTACCCAGCACCTCTACCAGATCTCACACAGTGAAATCGACAAAAAGTTCCTGAAGAAATACCATTTATTGAAGCAAGATTTGCCCCACGCAAAAAACAGAGCAGTTGGCCACATGTCTGCTTTCTTCAATACAAATCTCGTCGAAAGACTACAGTCGTCTGCTTATTTTGTACGGTAACTGCTTCTCTGCTCTCTACTCTGAGCCCACAAGCTCTTTCTCCTCTTCTAGCTTCTGTCGCGATGAAATTATTTGACAATTTATTCCATGCAATTTCGATCCCTCGCCCTTCCATTCCCAGCGCGCCATCTAAATAAACAACGCGTACTCATGTTTTATTAGGAGTTGATTTCTGGCTAGTTGGTTTATGACGCACGAAGAAATAGGTTTGTGCGAAAGACGAGGGCCAAGATGGAGAGGACAAGACGAGCGCAACTTCCAACTTAGTTTTGCATGAAATAACAACACTCATGTAGACCTCGCACCGGTATACCCCGCCCATCCTATCAACAGCCGCCCCATCCAAATCGGCATAGTAAGAATCGCATGTCAAATACAACAAAAAAAAACCTTGCGATTTAACGGGGTTATTAAGCAGCACGCACCAGATAACAGATCCAACTTATAAAGTATACACGTCTTCCAACATCCAAAAAATTGTGTCACTTCAAATAAAAGATGAAAGGATAAAATGAGAGCCAAATATTCATAAGACCAATAGGAATAAAACGATAAAACCGGTGGGAGGATCGAAGTGATGAACAACACAGAGGTTGCGTTTCCAAGACTTTTCAGAACATAAAACATCAAACTTAGATACTACACACAGCTTTTAAAGTCAGCATGCAAGAAACGTAAATTCAAAGATCAGAAAATAAAACCATAAAATCAGAGCCAGAAGGCATAAAACCATCGCAAATAGAATAAAAACAGGGGTCGCAGAATGGAAGTGCTGACCAACCCCGAGGGTACATTTCCAACATTGAGCAAAAGCATAAAAATACTCAAAAAATTGAAGTTGTTTTAAGCGTGACCTTCTAAGACGGTTAACTCTGTGGGTAGGAGGGTTTCCGAGGGCATGCTCACGCAATCATCCCCATAGTCTCTAATTCAGTAGCGTTCAGTTATTTCCCTCTCGGTTGAGTCTTTAGCTCGTACTATGAACTCGGTATCTTCAAGCTTTGTAACGTGGTCGCAGGTTTTGCAATGCATAGCCGAGTCCCCCCCCACCCTCATTTATTTTTAACAGAAAGATTTTCTCCCGAACCCTATCATTAAAAAACCGGCCAGCTTGAATGATGTATACCTTTGTGCAGGTCAACGGGATTTTTTAGGCCACGCTCCAAACGTATTTTGGGTAGCGTTTTTTGTGCCTTATATACATGCTCATTTTGTTTAGGCATTAACGGACACAGTTTTACTAACTTACATAGAGCTGAAAAAAATATTTTAATATCGTACCGGCTGGCTACATTTTTGATGTGCGACACTTTGGATGTAAGGTATGACGTTAGGATTGTTACTTTTACTTCCTTGCAGAGTTTTTTGTTAGATGCTCGTTTTGTTTTTTGCAACACTGAATCACATAAACTACTACGTCCTCGTCTTCTGCGCAAACTCATTCTTTTGGGCCTCTTGTTATTTTTTGTTTTTGTTTCTTTTATGACCTTGAAAACCACAATTGCGACCTCTGTTTTTTGTGCGCCTGCTTTTATCTAGCGCAACCTGTGGAATTTATGTGCCTTTAGACCGCAGTCTTTACATTGTAGTGAGAAAAACTCCCTGAACATTTGTTATCTCTTGAAAAACATTTGTACTCTACTTTATGTACTCACAGTTCGCCTCAAGTGTGGAAATAGTATTCCTTTTGGCCATCTTTGCGTCTGAAGTCTGAATCGACGTACCGACAGACAGGCGAACTTTTCTGGGTTTAGGTAGCTCACGAAAGACTTTCGCCTATGAAACACGAACGTAGAGGAAGTGGTCGCCAAAGGGACGTGTACAGTCAAGTGTCGGTGAATAGAATGTTGTGGCGTCTGCTCTTCACGCATCTCGTGCTTCCCTTTCCGGAATCATCTAGTTAGAATAAAGAACTATGTATGAATGAATAACAACAGTTTTAGATTGTGACGGGAAACAAACGCCCTTTTCTTATCAAGCAACATTCCCGGTGCGGCTGGCGGGAGAAGAAGCTGCACTTTGTGCATTCAGCACAACTCGGGCACGGCTACGCGCCGGAAAGGTATCCTAATGTAGTATATCTCAATGCAAAGTTCGAGGCAATATCATTGACAATATACCTATGCAACCTGTAAACATGTAATAAAATATTCTGCAAGGTAAAGTTGCACTCTTAATTTTATTGATCTTTGGCTAAGTATCTGATTTTGATCTCTGTCTTCCAGTACGGCACTATCCTTCCAAAAGAGGGAGCATCCAAATTTGAGACATCTATACCACACGTAATGCAGTTTGAGGGATCGACCATACGTGGTTTTTTTTATATACCTGAATCAAGGTAAGTGCCATATAAGTACTATATACTATCAAGTGGAGAGAATGCGGCTATTCAAGTATAAGCAAGTTTCAGTCCACCTGAAGTCCTTCATACCCTTGACGGCTTGAAATGCTTCCCCACTGACAAGCTCACTTGCCATATGAGTAGAGCATGGTTTGTGGAGAGGCTAGACAAAAGATACCGCTCGGCCAAGGGGGAATACTTCAGCGTCACGTATAGGTCAGTGTGCACGACTCGTGTGCTTTTCAAGCATTCATCCAACAGATTTATGAAGGCACGCTCTCCAACCCTTCAGCCCACAGCCGTGCTTCCGGGGCGACATAATAAACATCCCACCTGGACAGGGCCCAACAAGTCCCCCTCCACCACCGTGAATAGTTTTTGAATTAGACGTCGGCCGAAACTTGACAAGGTGCGTGCAGCCAAGGCGCCTCAGCATCCAATGTCAGAGATGCTGCCTGACATCGCAGGTTGCCTGGTGCCAGGTCTTAGCGTAAGACCTGCCCGCTGATAAAAACCTTAACCGAAAAAGGTTTGTGACCCATGGCGGTTGGGCTGCGATTGGATGACAAGCAGAGATGCCTTCATTAATTATCGACTCCCCATTCCATAAAAACGAATATATTTTGCTACGAGAGATGTTGAAGGAAACATTGGCTAGTAATTTGGCAACACCACAAACTTTACAACGAGATAATTAGAAAACCATTCGGAAACGCACGATATGTTCACCTTGTTTGCACTTGTATGTGCATGCCATGGTTTATCAGCCCAAAGACCTAAATTCTTTTGCCGTCCGAACCATTTTTTCACTCTCCCCAGCTTTTCACTCGTAGCAATTTTGCCAGTTTCTGGGAGAAAGAAGAAGATCGTGAACTGTCTAGTAAAAACTCACAAGCTATTTATCTCTGTGTGTTGCATGCTGTTTGCAACTTCTTTACCAAATTAGAGGAGCGCGTGATACTACAGGTTTTTGCATCAAAACACAGATTTCCTCCTGCCTCCTTGTGCTTTTTCTGTCGCTACAAATAACCTAGTCGTTCGGTTGCTTTAGCCCAGGAACTTCTATGAAATGGCTTGTCCCATATAGATTTTCTGGTCCCGATTTCTGGCTCGAGCCTTCAGATCACCGGCTAGCTTATGGATGAGGAAGCGGTGGTAATGCAGCTTTCCCTGCTTCTTCTCGCCATGATTCTGCAGCTGTGTGCGCCTGTAAATAAAACTATCAAAAATGGAAACATCTGAATGCCAGAACAAAAGTTTTCGCGACAATTGTATTTTTTTTCACAAAATCGAGTAGCTCACACAGTAATGATCC
Organism: Haemaphysalis longicornis; assembly: GCF_048455015.1. Taxonomy (NCBI): domain Eukaryota; kingdom Metazoa; phylum Arthropoda; class Arachnida; order Ixodida; family Ixodidae; genus Haemaphysalis; species Haemaphysalis longicornis. Next base: position 23,998,014 of record NW_027526204.1, on the reverse strand, counting down.
AGACGGTGCTGTGTCCACCACCGTTGTGGTCTTGGTCACATGCTTTGTCGGATCACTGCCTTCACTGATTGATGGAAACACACAGGGCTCGTCCTCACAGAAGTCATTGTCGTGTTTGCTAAATGCACCACTGTAGAACTCACGCTATCAGAGAGCAGCCATGGTTCTTGGCGCACAGCACGAACGTGAAAACTCTCTCATATCCAGCAAGCCCATGCTGAACATTGTGCTGTACCCTTGGGCAAAAAGAAGAAATTTTCAATAAAAAAAATTTACTTACCCCTTAAAGGCCAGAGGTTCATGTGTACAAAGAATGCGGGTGCCTAATATTTTCAGAAACAGCGAAATTTACTGTGCAACACCCACGCCGGGTGTAGCACGGCAGCGGCCGTGTTTATCTCTCGACCAGGGCCCAAAAACGTACTGAAGAAGTATAAATTGCTTCCCAAGAGCTGCGCCGCGGTAGTGTATAAAACTCTTTTGGAAAAAAAAGTCATACTGGTTTTGGATACACCGTCAAGAAATGTCGTGTTAGACCGAAGATACAGCGCTTTTTGTAGCGGAAGTACGACTCAAGGGAGACCGATACGCTAGCTTTCCGAAACGGGGATGGCAGCTATATGTCAGTGTGATTGTATTCATCATGGTAATCATGATGGTCGACGCATACACAGAGGGGGATAAAACCTTCACTTAGTGTCTGTTAGGGCCGCGTGGTGGTCATAGTAAAGTAAAGTCTACGCAGTCTCAGACGGCCTCAAGAAGGGAGTAAACGTCGGAAAGGCCAGTGCTACACGGTGGCCAGTGCCCCGTGTAGTCGGATTCGCTCTGGCTGTTACCCCGAGCGCAGTAAACAAAGCCGAAGGGAAGCAGAACCCCGCCAGTAGAACAGTGGGTATCGTACCAGACTGGACGTCGTGGAGTCGGAACGTGCCTGGCAGGTATCTTCTCTCCCATTTTTTGTATCTTCAAAATATTAATGAAGAATATGTCTGTTTCTGGAAGAATAAATCACCTACCCCCTTTGGCCGCTTCCCTTCCTTGTCGTTCTCGACTGCCTGCCCTATTTCCGGCTTCATTCATCAAGCCAATTATTGCCCTTTCTATTTCACAATATATATATATATATATATATATATATATATATATATATATATATATATATATATATATATATATATATATATATATATATATAGATATATATATATATATATATATATATATATATATATAACACAGAAATAAGGGTTGGCAGTCGAGAAAACCTCGGAAAGCAAAGGGGAGGATGTGGTAGATCATTGAAACAGATTAAGAATTTGGAAAGAAAGAAAGAAAGTGAAGAAAAAATGCCCGCCAGGTGGGATCCGAACCCACGACCTCCAGAATACCGGTCTGGTGCGATATCGCACCAGACCGGTATTCTGGAGGTCGTGGGTTCGGATCCCACCTGGCGGGCATTTTTTCTTCACTTTCTTTCTTTCTTTCCAAATTCTTAATCTGTTTCAATGATCTACCACAT